>NW_004567109.1:13846326-13893253 GCF_000260355.1 Condylura cristata | reverse complement strand
CAACATTGTAGTAAATTTCTATTGGACGGTGCTGGAAGGAAGGAGGGGGCCGGGCCCGCGGCCCATCAGCCCATTGGCTGAGGCTAAGTTCTGGCTCCTCCGGTTGCCCCCTCCCCTAGGCGGGTTTGGGGAGAGGAGGGGAAGGAAAAAGGGGAAGAGGCAAGGGGCTGGCTGCGGATGCGCACGCGCGAGTCGAACCCACTCTGAGTCCGGGTGTTCCCGGCCCCTGCAGCACCCACGTGGCGAACGAGGAACCCGGAGCCCTGGACGAAGGTGAGCTCTCTCCACGCGTGAGAGGCTCAGGTAAGAGGCCAAGATTTGGAAGCCTCAAGGAAATCCCAATGCGGCCAGGCTACTGCCCCTGACTGCCCCCCAGTGTACTTAGTGACCTTGGGTAAGTACGCAGCTTTCTAAGCCTCAGTTTCCCCACCTACTAACTAGGCACTATTCCAACACTGCCATCTAATGAGGCTTTACCTGTCCTGGCAGCAGTGTAAGGCCTGAAATGGAAGTTGAGTAGGTGTCTGAGCCAATATTTCATCTGTTTTCTGCTTTTAAGGGTCTCCTCATTCCACTCTGACACCCTCAAAATCATAAAATCCTAGCTTCTGACATCCAGTCTTCAGCTGAATTCAGGGGTGCTCTGACAATTATCTGAAATGCCATTATTTCCTTTCAGAAATGTTAGAAACCCCTTGATCTTTCACTCTCCCTGCCAGGTTAGTTTCTGAAGAAACTGGGGCCCCACCCAGCAGAAAAAGCTTGTTCTAATGATGGCCGTATAAGGTAAAACAGGTTCCAACAGTCCCAGTTTAGACACAAGACACCGTAGCAGAGAGGGTTAGACCTGCCAGGAGAAGCCTATTTGACAGCAGAAGCCAGCTGAAGTGTCACCTGGTATCAATCACAGCCTGTTCATGTCTCAGCTCATCCTCTAGAAACAGACTCCAGGTTCAATTCTCAGTCTCCAGCCCTCCCTAGATTGTTTGGCCCTCTCTGTGCCTGTTCTGACCCCATATAATGATCAGAACTACCAAAAAGATAGTTCCTACCTCATTAGAATTACTGTAAGAATGAAGTAAGTTATATGACAGGCTTAAAATAGCACTGGCTCATTGTAAGGTCTAGATAAGTGTTCAACATTACTCACCTATCTACAATAGCCTCTAGTCACACACCCTTGCCCTGCTTTAATTTTGCTTCATAGCACTTACTCCTACCTACTTTCCACTATTTATTTACTTATGCCCCTCTCAAATAATTGTTCAGACTTGCATTAGCTCAAACCTGGGAGGTGAGGGGATCCCTCTTATTCATCTCCCAGAAGAGTGCACACTCAATAAATAGTTGTTCAATGAGTAAAAAAATCATCCCAGTTTATAATAAGGAGGCTGAGGTGGCTTGGCCAGATCATTCCAGGTACTAGAGGCAAAGAACTTTTTCTTGAATATTCTGGTCCCCTGCGGTAGGTCCTAGCTTCAGCTGTGCTTTTTTCCCTATTTTCAGTCTTCCTTCTGTGTTTCACTTGGAGGTCACATTGGCTTACAACACTGTATGTGATTCCGCAGCCTAGGCTCACACCTCCTCAGCTATATGTCACCACACCACACCACACCCACCACCCAGACACCCTCAGCCCTCTACCACAGTCCCCTGTGCTCATCCTTCCCACTTTTTCTCGCTTTTCCTCCCCATCTCATAGCTTCCACTCATAGTCAATTTCTAGAGTTTGTTATTGGTCTGGTTTTGTTTGGACCTTTGTTTTGTTTCTCCATATTCCATGTATAAGTGAAACCATCTGGTATTTTCCTCCTTCTGACTTATGCTTATCAGCTGAGTTTCTGATTGAGGGGACTCTAGCTCTACCCCTCCTGTGGTACCACGAAGCATAAATCTTGTAGCTTATACACCAGATAGCCCACCACTACCAGCCATGAAAACCAGTATCCTCTATGCCAGGAAGTACTAGCCAGGAACATATTTTTAAAGAGGCTTGGTTGGATACATGATATGTATACTATTTAATAAACATCACCCTGAATAACAGGAGTGTTTGGCTAGTAGAAAATAGCTAGACACACTTAAACTACCCTTAAATTCAGTGCCATGCAATACCGTAGCAAAAACTGTTGCATAGACTTTACAATCTGAAACACTTGAATTCCAGCCCTAGTTTTTAATTCTTCACGTGGAGATAAAAGGACTTTGTAAAGTGTAGCGAACAATCCATGTGTAAGGGACTTTTGTTATGAAGTAGGTTCCATATCATCACTGTTAGGTTTAATGACTGGTCGTTGACCATAGCTCAATGGACTCACCAGAGTTGGGAGCGGGGGACAAACCATGCCCAATTTAGAGGCAGAGAAACCACCTTTATTCCTGTGCCCATCTGCCATCTGAGACAAGGCCTCTGCAAAGTAGTCATCCAGTTCCAGAGGGTGACTTTGCAGAGCCTGCCACCGGGTACCAAGAGTAAAAGGACCCACATGCCACTCTGAGGCAGGTTTCCTAGGCAGAAGCTAAGCGACTATCCTGCCTGCTCCCAGCTCACATCTGGGTGGTGGCTGTGCCATGCTTCAAATCCTGCCATGGGGTCTCTAGGGGCCAACTCTAGTCCGCCTGCCAGCTGAGCCCACCACTGTCCCGCCACTGCACCCCACCCATTCCTTCCTGGGGAATACAGGCCCCACTAGCTGCCTGTCAACCCCTGGAGCAGTCAAGGGGACTAAGGAAAAAAAGAACAAAAAGAGCATGAAAGGGTCCTAATCCTCCCCTATTACAAACTGAGCTCAAGCAGAAGCAAACACCAGCTGTACAGAAGAGGGTGAAATTAGATGGTGAAATTAAGTGGTGACCAGTGGGGAAGGCCAGGCGTGTAGATGGGGCCTCTGATGACCTGAGAGAGATGACACTGGAATAAAGCAGGGGAGTGGAGGAACAGTTGGAGTCTGAGCCATTCTCAAATCTGGGACATGGGTGGATTAGGGACTCAGCTGGCCTGAAACCCCAGTGACAGAAAACGTGTCTGTGGGGGGTTGGGGTATCACAGGGTGGCAAAAGATAAAGGGCGCTTTAAAAGCAGGGCCCTCTGGCTAAGTGTTTTGAAAGTCACTGGCGAAGAAAAACCAGCTCTGATACCAAAAGTATATGAGTATAGCTCCCCATCCTGCCCATGGTCATAAAACTGCAGTCATTTTAGACCTTTTAAACACACTATAACAGGATGGGGAAATTACTGTTTATAAAGTAGTGTGCCTTGCTAGGAGTATTTTTAATAGCAGTACTTGAATTGTTCATAGGAAATACAGGTAAATCAGAAAAAAATCACCCTAAGTCATTAACCAGAAAGAACCACAGTCAATATTTTGGTGGGAGATTTCCTTTCTAGTACCTTTTCTTACACATACTATTTTTTTGTTTATATCTATTAAATCAAGCCATACAAAATTGCTCATTTTAAGGGCTAAAAGTGGCCAAACATCAGCAGTTGCATACGATTCAGCCTAAGACTTTTTTAAAACTTAGATTATATTGTTTTGGAAATGACTGTCTTCACAACCGTGTATTGTGACATTCACTTCCTGTTTTAAACAGTGCTCTCAAGTGGACATGCCATAATTTAGCTAAACCTAAATGGTGGACATTGGGTTATTTCCCATTTTTCTCTTGATACTTGATAAACATCTGTTTATCTGACCGTACTCAGATTATTTTCTTAGGATGCACTGACTCCAGGATTTTTTTTTAAATTATAGCACAGAAGCCTGGCTGCCTGTTCATCTTTGAAATAAAGGCAAAAGTCAGAAGATGCAGTACATGCATACAATACCTTGTCTTTCATATTTCAAAACAAAGAGTATGTTTTGACCTCTTTGATACAATCCATTTTGCTTACAAAAATTGCATTAGAGGGTTAAGTCATAGGGACAGCAGCCACTGCAGCATGAATTTGATCCCTGGCCAGGCAGGTGACCCACAGGGCACAGCAGACCTCTCCTGCCCCACCCACTGCTCCCCTCAGCAGCATATGTCAGTCAATCTGCCTGTTCTGCTCCCCAATCTGTCTCTGGTGAATCCTCTTACCCCTGCACCTCTGGCCTGTACCCCAGTTCTTAAACACATAAATAAATAAATAAATCTTTTTTTAAAATTGCATTAGACACAGGTGAATTCGTGGTGGGAAGCCCATGGGGATTACAACTGGGATGAAAAAATGCACAAAGTGAAGAATGATGTAAAAAATTTTTAAATTTTTAAAAATTTGCATTAGAGTTTTCTTGCACAGTAAAAGCAAAAAACTAAACGTGATTAAAATACATGCATTGGAGTTAGCAAGATAGGTCCTTTGTGCTGTGGAGACCCTCCAAGAAAGAAAAGAAGTTGAATCTCAGTAGGGCTGGTGATCTAGAGGATAAGGCATGTCATTAGGCCTGTGGATTTACAAAATGTTAGAACTGGACAGGCCCTTTGAGATTATCAAGCCCATGCTGCTGACTTTGCAACACTTTGAGAAATGGGTCCAGAAACTGGAAACAACTTTGCACAGTACAGAACCCAAATCTGAACACAAGTCTTCTAACACCTATTACAAGATTCTGCTCAGCGCTTGGTTCTAAGCCCCGCTACATTTCTTTTCCAAGGCTAGACGCCAATCTAAATTCTACACTTTTAAAACCTAGGATGCCTCGTCTGACCTGCAAGGGACTTGACTGATAATTTATTATTAAAAATAATGACAACTACATTTATAAGGTATTTATCCAGTGCTGGTTACTTGCTAAATACTTTATATGGATTATTGCAAAGTATCACCTTCAGTTACAGTTGAAGTGTAACTACAGTGATTTACTGCATTTCACACAGCTTAAACTAGGTCTGTCCAGTGTCGCTGTCCTTTGCTCTACACTACTTTCATATCACTCCAGGAAAGCTGTGAACTTGGAAATGATATGAATGAGTAACACCCACATCCATCCAAACCCCAGGAAAAGGCTGTCAGGACTGCTTCTGAATAGCCTTGGGACATTCAAGGAGAGACCCAAGGACCTGGCCTCCCCAGACATCCCCACCCCCCTCGCTGGCCAGCTGGTGTGAGCCTAATGACCTAAACCCAGCAAAGCCTCCAGCTCACTCAGGCTTAGCCCACTAATTTTTTCTCCTAACACAGGGAGCCCTCTAGGCACAAGTTCAGTGTCACCAGCTAGTTGAGCCCCTTCTAAAAATGGTAAAGTCAGTTTGGCCTACCCCTCACATGAAAGAGGGCAGAAGAGGAGTCTTAGGGAAGTGGGAGAGAGGGGTAGGAGGGTTGGGGATACTGGACACCTAGATATGGCCAGATTTGACTTTCCCCAAACCCCACAAAACGGCTGGACCAGCACAGTTCCTAAGATGCTGGTCCAGCTGTAAATTGAATATAAATAGGTTCCAGCCTTAGCTCCGTCATCAATTCTGACAAGTCACTTATCCTCTTCTTAGTTCGGGCTGCAATAACAAAACGCCATAGATTTGGTGGCTTAAACAACAGAAATTGACTTTCTCACACAAGTCCCACTAGCAGTCTGAGCCCAGGTGCAAGTCCCAGGCCGGTAGTGGCGAGGACTCTTCCTGGCTTGCAGATAGCTGCCGTCTCACTGTCCTCAACTGGCAGAGAGAAGGGGCTCTCTGGCATCTCTCTTATGAGGACACTGATCCTGTCATGAAGACCCCTCCCTCAGATCTCATCTATCCCCAAATCTCTCCCAAAGGCCCCATCTCCAAATACCATCACTCCAGGGGTTAAGGCTTCATTATATGAAATTGGGGAGGGCACAGACATTCAGTCCATAACACCCTCTCTGGGCTCCCATTTCCTCTCTTCAAGAGCGGCAAGATGGATCAAATAATGCCAGTGTACCAAAGGGTTCTTCAGATTACAAAGCCCACATCTGCACTGAGTATAATTATTTTTTGTTTATTTTATTTTCATTTTTATTCTACTGTTAACCACGCAGGGGGGGAAAAATCCACAAAAACCTTAGCCCCAAAGTAAAAGCCTCCCTGGAAGCAAGGACAAGCTGTCTCCCCTTTCTTCATCCTAAAAACATTAGTAAGCGCCACTAGGTAAGGGTGGTAGGGTTAGGGTCACAGAATGAATAAGCCGTAGCACTTAGGATAACCATCGTCATCATCCCATACATGACAATGGCAAGATATAAAATGAAGGTGGGCTTTTAAGGCAGGAAAACCTGGCTTCCAGTCAAGCTCCATCACCAGATGCTGTGTGAGTTCAAGCAAGCACCTGCTCTCCCTAGTCTACAAGTGGGCAGAATGTGTGCCAACCTGTGCCATGACTCTGTGCAGCCACCAGACCGTCGCAACAACCCTTGAAGCAGTTATGGCCATAATTCCCAGTCTACAGGTGGCATAGAGTCTCCAGGGAATACAAAATCTTACCCAGGACCCAGCTAGGAAAGGCCAGTTAGGATTCAAGTCCACATCAGCTTGACTTCATTAGTAGACCTCTTCCTACAGCATACAGGCTGCCTGCGTTTCCATGATGGGCATCCTAAGCCCGCCAGTGAAGCACGCTGTGCCTAGTGCTTTACTTGCACTCTCTTGTTTAGTTCTCACACCACCCAATGTGGGGGGGGAGCTACCTCATAAATGTGGGAAATGAAGTGAAAGAGGTGAAGCTGTGTGCCCATGTCACACAGCTGGGAGGGGCATAGGTGGGCAATCTGACCTCCAGAACCCTAGCGCTTGCCTGCTCCACTACCCTGCCTCTCTGCCCCAGGGAGTTCAAGCAGGCATCTTCATCTGTTTGACAAATGAAAAGGCTGAGGTCCAGACATGCCTAGTGACCCAGCAACTCTGCAGAATGGGGAAGCCGGGTTCCTGCATCTTAGACCCAGGCATGTGGGAAGCTGCCTCTATACCAGGCCAGGAAAGGAAAGCCAAGGGCAGAGGGGAGAAACTTGGTAGGATACTGCCTGGGGGGAAGGAGCAGTGAGCTGGTTACCCAGGTACCCTCACTTTGGGCATCTCCAGCTTGGTCTCCCTAAGCTAGAGAAGGGGGAGTTCCAGAGGAAGCTGCTGGAGGCCTGGGCCCCACTGGCTAGCACAGCTCTTTGCTATAATTTCTGCTGAAAAACAAAAAGCTCCATCCTTTAGGCCTAAGTGCTAATTACCAATAATGACATAATCACCATTGTGGGCCCAACAACCAAACAGCCCCAACTAGAAATTCTGCATAGCTCAGGTTCAGGAACAAAAGATTTGGGCACTCCAACTGAAACTGATGCCTGATAGTTTCAGAGACAAAAGAGCTTCAGGGTTGACCCAGTCAAAGTATTATTTGGCAAATGGAGAGGACTGATGGCCTTTCATACAAACATTTATTGAGAATCTACTGTGTGTTCAGCACAGACCCAGAGAGAAGAGGCTTCATTTAGTCATTTAATTCACACCACAAATATTTACTGAGCACCTACTGTGTGTCACACAGTTCTCAGTACAAGGAATATAATGCCGAATAAGACAAAATTCACTGACCTTACATTCTGAGGTGAGGGGAGGACAACAAAAACAAGCAAATATGCAATAAAATACAGCACACTGAAGAGTGATAAGTGCTATGGAGGAAGATAAGCTGAGAAGGCTGAGGGGTGCTGGTGTTGCCATGGTAAAAAAATGTTATGGGCCCAGTGGGTTAGGAAGCAGTGCTGTAAGCTGGCCACAGCTGCTTCAGTGCGAGTTCGATCCCCACCACAGAGGGGACCCACATGGCGTGGCAGCCCTCTCCTGGCCCGCCCACTGCTCCCCTCAGCAGTGTACTTCGTCGATCTGCCTATTCTGCTCCCCACTCTGTCTCTGGTGAATCCTCTCACCGCCCCTGCACCTCTGACTTGTACCCCACTTCTGTATGCATAAATAAATAATTTTTTTTTAAGTTACAATTTTAAATAGGATAGCCGGGAAGGGGCTTACTGAAAAGGTGACATTTAAACCAAAAAATTAAGGAGGTAAGAAAACAAGTCAGAAAAGGGGCAAAGTATGCCATGCCAACAGCTGTCTTCTCATGTGTGAGAAGCACATTGAAGGCCCTGCGGTAGAAACATGAGTGGGTGTATTCAGGGGCTTGCTTGAGAGCATAAACCCCATCACTAACAATGCTGGGAGGGGAAGAGCTGCACAGAGACTGTTCTCCCACCGTGTGCCTGAACTGTCTTGGGCCTTATGACAACTCTGGAGATCAGGGTCTTTCTCGCCATTTTACAGGTGAGGGTATGAGACCTAAAGAAGAAGAGTAACTGCTCCCATACTACACAGCTAGAATGGGCAGTTATGTTTCACTTCTGTTTTCTGGAGCTTCCCTGTTTCCTTGAGTCCTGTCTACTCAAATCCTAAGTATTTGCTGGGTGGATGACTGAACCCTATACTTTTCTCTCTGCCTTCACAATGCATTATTTTCTTTCTGGTCTCATCTGATTTCTTCTTCTAGTCTCTACTAATAGAAAAACAACAACAACCATCCCAGTGTGCCAGGGATGGACTAAGGGCTATACCTGAATTATCTACTTTAGCCCTCACATAATCTTATGAGAGGTATTAACATTTTCTCCCATTTTTAAGTAAGAAAACTACTTGTAAAACAACTTGCTAGAGGTCCCAAAGCTGGTAAGTGGTAAAGCTGGGTTTAAACTGAGATCGGTTTACCTTCAAATCCTTTCCCAAATCCCTTCCTTTAATCCTATAATTTTAGTAGACAATCATCCCTGACAACAATCATCCCTTTCCTTTTATAAATCAGAAAACAGAGGCTGAGAGTGGGCAGGTGACTCACCCAGGCCCTCACAGTGAAGAGGTGGGCACCAACATAGCCCTCGGTCCCTGGTCTGGGTCCTTCTGCTCTACCATGCAGCTTTTTCTCCCAGGCCTGTTTCCTGGCCTCCGCAGAACCTTTTTTTTTTTTTTTTTTAAGATTTATGTATTTATGCATACAGAACTGTGGTACAGGCCAGAGGTGGAGGGCGTGACAGGATTCACCAGAGACAGAGTGGGAGCAGAAGAGGCAAACTGGCAAAGTACACTGCTGAGGGGAGCAGTAGACGGGTCAGAGAAGTCTGCTGCACCATGTAGGTCAGCTCCCTGGCTGGAGATTGAACTCGTGCTGCAGTGGCTACAATAGCTTCATAGTGCTGCACTTTAACCCGTTGCACCACCAGGGAGGGCTCACTGCAGAATTCTTTTATTGTCCTAGCTCCTTCAGGACAGTTCCAGGGACCTCACATCCATGTCTGTCCAGGATAACACTAGAACCTTCCTGCTCTGTGCTTTTCCAAAATACTTGGAGGCATTTGTCAGAGGAGGCCACAGAAGCGACATTCTGTCTTCTTGTGGCTCCTGGAAAAAAGATCATGCAGGCTTTGTGCCAGGGGGGCAGAGATGGGCAGCGGCTAAAGTCAGGCCAAGGGTGAGGCTAGAACACTCCAGCCAAGCAGGAAGCAGGAGTGGGTAGTGGGAGGTAAAAAGATGCTGACTGTATTGGATGTCATTTTTTCAGTAAGATCAGACAAGCCAGGTGTCTAGCCTAGGAAGAGGTGGTGCAGAAGAAGGCTCTCAGGCAGCAGCAGCAGCAGCCATAACAGTAACTATTACCACTGTGGACAAGTGTTTTATCTGCATGGTTGCCAATCCTCACAGTAAAATTGGCCCCATTCTACAGCAGAGGAAACTGAGGCTCAGAGAAGTGTCCGCCCAGGTCACTGCATCACTCCACTTGGGGTAGTGTGCATAGAGGGTCCTGAGATCTGGGTTCATGCTGTGTGCCTTTGTGCTGTCAGCTCCTGATCTAACTGGAGGCCCCCAGATCTGTACCAGCCTGTGCTTTGAAATCCAGGAAGCTCAGAGCTCCAATTCTGGCCAGACTCTTGGGTCCCTAGAGACTCAAGAGCATCACACTTTTCTCCTAGTCACCCAGAAAAGGGGGCCTTTTATTATTGACTTGTAGGGGAAAAAATAAAGATATAGGGTTTCAAAATATTTACTCTGTTTCAAGGCTGCTGCTGGCTTTGGCCTCCAGCCAGGCAGAGGCCTGTTGGGTGAAGATTTGGGAGGAGCCTGGGCCTTAAAACTGAGTGTCCTTGGGCCGGAGGCCAAGGGGGGCAAGGGGCAAGAGGGGAGCAAGCTGGGCTGTGGATCAGGACCCCCCCTGGAGATTTGCACATGTTTCTTAATCTTTTCCTTCCTTTGCTGGCCAGACAGGGTTGCCAGGAGAGGCAGGGAAGCAGTGGGCGGGACAGAGAAGACCAAGGAGTTCACATAATGCGGATTTCATTGTGGAGCTCCTTTTCTTTTTTTTTAAGATTTATTTATGCATACAGAACTGGGGTACAGCCAGAGGTGCAGGGCGGTGAGAGAATTCACCAGAGACAGAGTGGGGAGCAGAACAGGCAGATTGATGAAGTGCACTGCTGAGGGGAGCAGTGGGAGGGTCAGGAGAGGTCTGCCGCGCCAGGTGGGTCACCTCCGGGGCAGGGATAGAACTCATGAGGAAGTGGCTTTAGCTTCTTAGTGCTGTGCTTTAACCCGCTGCGCCACCAGGGAGGGCCCTGGAGCTCCTTCTTAGTGGGTGCATGGAGGCAGCTGGCAAGGCCTCTTGGTAGAGTTACCATGTTGAAGCCCTTCCCTATGAGGCAAGCCTCTTGTTCCCAATTTACTGAGGTGGAAACTGGGAGAGGACGGAGTAAGGGACTGAAGGTCACGCGGCTTATAAGTGGGAGAGCTGGCAGGAAACCCAGGCTGTTGAATCCTGAGAGAGGCAGTCACTGGGGTTGACCAGGTTGGGGGCAAGGTGGAAAGAGCCCTTGGCTGTCTCAGGGAGGAAAACTGATGGCTACAGAGGGTGCGGGAAGGAGAAGGTAGCAAGTAACCAGCCCCACGGCCCTGCAGGGTTGGGGTCCTGCTTGTCTGTTGTCCAGCCTCGTCTCCCACTGCCACTCCGTGCTGGCTCCAGATTGCAGCCCTTAACACACACTGGCTAGTTATGGAGGTTCAGGTCTTCACACGTGCTGTTCCCTGTGACAGAATGTTGTTCCTTCCACTCCCACATAACAGTTCCTTTTCATGGGCCAGATCCCCACTTAGCCATCTCTTCTCCCTGATGTGGAGAGTTAGCCAGCTGAGCTGTGCTTCACGCTCCCTGAGGGG
Organism: Condylura cristata; assembly: GCF_000260355.1. Lineage (NCBI taxonomy): Eukaryota > Metazoa > Chordata > Mammalia > Eulipotyphla > Talpidae > Condylura > Condylura cristata. The sequence continues at coordinate 13,882,066 of NW_004567109.1, read as the reverse complement.
CAGGAAGCCCATCTGAATCATCTTTATACCCCCAGAAGCTAGTACCCAGTCAGTGTTTGATAAATGTTTGTTGTCTGTGACTATATTTTATCATGGAATCTTTCAGCAAGAAAAACAAGTTTTCTTATCTTCATTCTCAAGGAGAAGAAAAGGAGGGCAAGAGACAGGGAGTACCAGAGACTTCTGGTAGGTCTGGAACCCAGGGCTCTTCTGTCCCACATAATCCTTGCCTGGCCCCCACCTCAAAGAGGAACCCTAAAGTGGTGGTGATTGGGGCCAGACATCTTGCCTCAATGTCCAGCTCACAAGTAGCTGCCGCCTGGGGAAGGCGGGGAGTGGGGGGTAGCAGACAAGTAGTTTTTGTCCCACAACCAACTCTGGTTCCTCCCCCAGAGACCTGGGCCAACCCTATCCCCACCAAGATCTCACTCTGACCTCCCCCTCTGCCGTGCCCATAACCACCCCCCCCACTCTGCCTCCAGACCGCAGCTCCACCCTCTGCTCCCATCTCAGCTCAGTCCCAGGCCCCGTATCTGCCCAGGAGTGTTGCCTAGCCCCGCCCCTACACTCATTGGTCTTCCACACCAAGGGACCTTCCCAAAAAACAAGTCAGACCATGGTGCTCCCCTGTTTCATATCCAGCGACTCCTCACTGCCTCTAGTTAAGTCCCCCAACTCCCCTGAGTCTGTCTCCACAGCCACATTCCCCTAGTGAAGTCACAGCTCTGGACCACCACATGCACTTCCCTCCATGAGGAGAGCCCTTTCTCTGGTATCTGCCGGAGTTCTTACGGCTGCACGTGTCAGCATCAATCGGGTGGGTGTGGTGGCTTCTGTGTCCTCCCCAACTAGACTCTATGCTCGAGGGGTTGGGGAGGCCCACAGAGACCACACAGGTTCACCCCTGTGTCCTTGCCCTGCTCAGGCTTGCAGTGCACGCAGGTATGTTCTTACTTTCCAGAAGCCTTCTTCTACCCCTCTCCCTAGAGGTGCCTTTCAAAACCTGTCAGACTGGGTAGCTAACCACCTGTCCCCTCCCAGATTTGGGCTCCATTGTCCCAAGAGGGATATCTTTGTAATCCCAAAATAATGCTCATAATTATACCATAATACCAAAAATAATGGTTACTATCATCGAGTCCTGATCATGTGCCTCATCGGCCTTATTTAATCCTCATAAGAACTCTGGAAGGTAGGTAGGTGCTTCTTTTACAGATAAGAAAACTAAGGCTCCAAGAGGTTAAATATCCTGCCCAAGGTCATACGATTAGTAAGCAATAGCTACAGGATTCAAAGACAAGTCTACCTGGCTCTCACCTACTGCGCTGCCTGCCTTCTGTTTTCTAGCTCACCTTCTCCTTGAAACGCCAGGCCTGGAAGGGCCGGAGTGTGTGTGTGCGTGTGTGCATTTATTCATTCAGCAAACAGTCCAGAAACTCCCACCAGGTCCTTGCTAGACCTTGGACAATGATGACTCAGCCAGTCTCTGCCTTCTCGGGCTAGGTAACAGAGTCCCCCTTGGGCCTTGCTAGGGGTGAGCAGACCTGTGCCCCTGCCCCACCCCCAAAATAACTAGGTGACTCTCTTGGTAACGCACTTGATTACATCAAATTCCTTTATCCATAAACCGGCGGTCATATTTACCTCTGGGGATTACTGGGAGAACTAGATGACATAACTGGAAGGGCTAAAGCAGCACATAATCACTGGCCCAACATATTAAAAACATCCAATAAGTGACAATAAGACATATGATTCCTAGAGAATCTCAGGATCCCTAGGCCAAGGTGGGGTGTAATTCTCCAAGGCCCTCCGTGGAGCTTCCTCAGCTGGCACCAAATAGTAAAGGTGGTGATAATGCCTACTCCACCCCTTTGCACCTTAAATAATTAAAGGGAAGTATCCTTTATTGCTCCTATTTTAATCCTATTTTACAGGTGGAGTAACCAAGGCCCAGAGCAGGTGAGTTACTGAGCCGTCAAACAGCAGAAGCGTGGCCTGGCCATCCTGGAGTACCTCAGCCGCTTCCACGCTTGGTAGAGCCAGCCCCTGTCTCAGAGTCGTGACTGGGAAGGCTGGACTTTGGGATTCTTGGCCCAACTGGGTGGGAATTGATAAGTCAGAGAAAGAAAAAGGAGGTACACTTTACTTAACCCCTCCTCAGAGCGAGCCCTGCCCTGTGTGGAAACCAACAACCACCAAGCAGGGCATTTTCGTCAGCTCCTTCCCACACCCACGCTGGGGAAGTGTAATGATATGCAAGTCCAAGACTCAGAGAACTAATGACTCACCCGAGGTCACACAGCTACGGAAGTGACAGACACAGGACAGTGTCCCTCCTCTCCTTGCATCTTCAGCCTCCCCCAAAGAAACCTACAGGCTCTGCCACTACTCCCTCCCAGGCCCAAGCAGAGGCCCAGGGCCCACTTGCCTAGTCCCCTCTCTGCTGATGGCTGCCCACTCAGTATTTGGCCCCACACTGCTTTTCGCGGACCCAGAGCTCACTTTATGGAGCCCTGGCTCTGTTAAACTCACAAGTGAGCCAAGAGGGGCCTCATGTCACTGAGCCCCTGCAGTATTGAGCATTTCATATCTGTCAGCCATGTAATCCAATACAAAGCACACTGGTGGGTGCACGGTGATGCCGATGAGTTCACACCACTGGGTGCCACTGTACCCTAGGTGCTGGGGATACAGCAGTGAGCAGTGAACAACACTCCCTTCCTCTGTGGGGCTTACATGAATGAAAGAACAAACATGTTGGTGTCAAGAAGCTGTTAATATTTCCATTTTAGAAATGCAAAAATAACATGCAAAGAGCCTCCTGCTGCAAGTAGTAGAATAAGGATTTTATCCCACACAAAGGGGGGCACCAAGTGCTTTGCACACCAGGACCCACAACCAGCACCCAGTGTGTGCATGTCTGGAGAGACGTCAGCTGATGGTAGTCATGTCCTAGTTTAACCAGCGCCCTCCCTCGCTTCTTCCACCCCAGCCCTGCCCACCCCTTTCCAGCGGCCTGAGAGCCGCAGCACATGCATTAGAAGGGAGCCCCAGACCACCCCCATCCCCTCCCCCATGGTGGTAGTCACTTAGCCAAACCAGCGTACTCACCAGAGGATGCATCGGGTCACGTAGCCCATCAGCGAGAAGCCAAGTCATCGCCGCGGTGGAAAACCATGGAAGCAAAGGAACAGCAGTGAGACATAAGGACAGCCATGAACATCTCTGGGTCCCCTGGGCCTGGGCCACAGGGAAACCCTGTCTTGCCTCTGCTTCTGGGGAGTGTGGGGCAAATATCCTCTTAGTCAGCAAATGGATAGTCACCCTGCCCATCAGGCCTCCCAGGGCCCTGCCCCCTGAGGGCAGTGGAATCTGTGGGCAAAAATTAACTGAGCACTCCTGTGTGCCAAGTGTCAGGGATATGAAGAAGATAGACCTGTGCCCGCCCTCACTTTGCCTGTAGTGCTGTAAAGAGGCAGTCAGAAACAATAAGTCGCAGCTGCCTAAGGGCTTCCAGGAGGCGACTTCACAACTTGGGGTCACACCCTGGCTCGACTGCTGACTAGCTTTGTGATGTTAGGCCCATTCTTAGCTTCTCTGTGTCTGTTATTCGTCTATTCGTCTATAAAATGGGGATATTATTCATGCCCACCACCAGGGAGTGAGAATTAAATGAGTTAATATATGTAAAAGGGTTTGAATGATGCTTGACAAAGTAAATGGTCCATGATCGATAGCCACCACTCTTACAGGAAGCTGTCACCATGGGTTCCAGAGGCACTTCACGTGGGTGAGGCCACCAACTAGTGAAAGGCAGAGATTAAAGGAGACAATAGAATGACTGTGAACCCTGAACCCAGTGCCAAGCCAAGGCAACTACTCAGTAAACATACGTATCTTGAGTTGCTCTGCAGTGTGCCCAGGGCAAAGCATCTGAGCAAAAGGGCTGTCAGGGGTGCCTTCTCCCCACAAACACATCTAGATTGCACTTTGCACTGAAAAGCCACCAAGCGCACGCTCACCTGATTCTCCAAAAGCCCTGTCTCCTGACTTTTATAGTAATCCAGGGAGTGGACAAAGGTGGGGTCCTTACTGTCCCTACTTTGCAGATGAGGACAGTGAGGTGGAGGGACCGCTCTCTGTTCTCAGGCACGTTACTTCACCTCTCCAAGCCTCGTTAGGAGGAGAGCCTGGATTCTGTTCTCCAGGTCCTTCCTGGCTTCTCCCGCCACCCTATGCCACCCCCAGACTCCACAATAATCGCTGTATAGCCCCAAATAAGTCTCGGAAGCTCCCCAGACTCAGTCCCTTCATCAAAATAGTTGTGGGATGACCAATCCAAAGTCGATGCTGTTCCTGAGCCAAACTTGTCTTTGCCAGGCTCAACCACTGTTCTCCTAACTCTTCCTCTAACCCTTTACTCCATTGCTGACCGCAGCCAGTGTGGTCAACTACTAAAGTCCACGTTTTAAAGGTGGGAAAACTGAGACCCAAAGTTGGCCAACTACGCAATGCTGCCTTAGGTGAGGCTGACCCAAAATGCTCCTTTTGTTCTTTTCCCCCCAACTGGACCCAGCGGCCACCTGCACAGCCTGTTTCTAGTTCCTCAACCTGAATATCTCAAAGTTCTGAGCTCACCCAGCAGAGGTCAGGCAAGTTCCATGGGAAAGGGCTAGACAATGTGTGTGCTTCTGTACCTGCAGGGTGGAGACTCCTGCACTTTGGCGTCAAAAAGACCTAAGTTTTAATCTCAGCCACTTCTTAGCTATATGACTTTGGTCAAGTCAGCTGACCTGGAGAACTTCTGTGAAATAGAGATAATGTATATTCCTTCCTGAGGTTGCAAAGTTGCATTACATAGTAACACTACATGTTAAAGGCTTAGCACAGGGATCTCCACCTGAGCACATTAAGTGCTCAAGAAGCCACAGCTCTCCTGATATGAGAATTAATGTCAAGAACAGGACTTGGGGGACCATCATCCTTGACCTTGTCCTTGACCCATTCTTTTAGGAGGTGAGGGAGGGTGGACTAAGCCCCAAATCAGATCCTAACAGTTATAATAGTGGGTACTAGAAGGCCCTTAGCGACTCCAGTTTCATCTCTCAATTCACAGAAAGAAAAACACCCAGAGAGAAAAACACCCAGTGACCAGCCCACATACAATAAGAGTCCTGTCCCTTGTAATAAACATCAGAATCTTAGACCCTAGGGAAATTCTGAGTGCCTCCCCCCCTCCTGTGGGGGGGGGCAGGAGGGGGGAGTGGGAGGTGACTATCGGAAAGATGTACTCTGCAAACCCCAACAAATCTCAGGCCACTGTCACCTCTACAGCAAGCCCTTTGCTAGCAGTGTGGCTGACAAGCCTGTACAGGGCACACAGCAGGTGTTCAGTAAAGGTTTGGGAACAACAGCTTGAGGTTCCTCTCAGTTCCACAGCAGCTCTGCTCAGACTCCCCACTCCATGCGTCTCTCCTTACATCTCCCTTATTCTCTCCTATCCTAACCTCTGTCTCCCCCTGCAACCCAGGGCCCTTCAGCTGGGCCCAACCTCAGCCAGCAGAGCTCCCCGCCACCAGAGGCTATATACAGCATCAGCATCTTCCCAGCCAGCCTGGGATATTCTTCCCAGCACAGCCAGGCTACTGGCCAGGGTCCACTCTGCAGAGGGGGTGCCTGCCCTGCCCTGCCTGGGGCCCTACCCTCAGTGGCCAGGGTGAGGGGTGGGGGTGGGTGGGGCAGCCTGGGAACCCTAGAAGCTTCTGTTGGCACCTGGGACTTACAAAGCCAGGCCAGCCTAGTTTAGGAAATACAGGGATGAGCCCATTAGGAGACAGTTGGGTGTGGGTCCTCCTCACCTCACTGAGTATTGCCCACACACCCAAGCACTCCACCTGTTCCCTCATTACGGAAATCTGCCAGGCCCAGCCTTGCTCTCCTGTATATACAGAGAAAACCTCTGGGCTTCCCCACTCCATTCCCTTCTTAAAACATGCCACTGGCCTACTCTCTGATCACTGTGCACTCATCACCTTGATTGATTCTGCTAATACCTGTAAGGGCTAGATAATCGACTAAGGCGGAACCTGGGGCTCAGAGAGGTGAAGTAACTCATGCAAGGTCACACAGCAAGGAAGTAACAGGGCCAGGATTCAAATCTGCTTCTGCTGCATGGGAAGTCTACAGGGCACTGGATGTCTGGCTTCCCACCTTCCCTCCCTCTATTGGAGCTGGATCCCCTCTTTCCAAGCATTCCACCTTCCTCTGCAGAGTCTGCCCTCCTCCATTCCTAGTCAGAATTAACAGTTTCACCTGTTACCTGTGGTAACATCTTGTTTACAAGCACCAAACAGCAACAGGGTACAGGGATTATTTCTGAAGTGTCTGTTTCGCCCTCTCCCCTTTGGTATTTGAGGACCTGACACCAGGCAGTTCCCACCGGCTCTCCCAGATGCCCTAAGTGTCAACCCCAGCCAGGCTCTGCCCAAGTCTCCTCCTTAGGGAGAAAATGGTTCCAAAGCAGAGAAGGGGCCAACATGGACCCTAGTCCAGGGGGTCACATTCAGCCACTCCCTCCCAGGGAAGCAGAAGGCCCAGAAACAACCTCCCCAAGCCTGCGAGGATAGTCATCCCTCCCCCACTCCCCGCAGGGCAAGCTTAAGCAAGGGTCTGTCTGGACACGTCCCCACCTCCACTGCTGGAGGCGTGAAGTCCGGTCCCACCCTAAAACAGTGGGATCTGCCAGAAAGTGTAGGTGAGGGTCAGTAAACTCTGGGGGAAAGGTAGGACAAAAAGGGGGCGACTGGGACGCACAGAGAGGAGCAGTGAGAGATCGGGGAATCGATGGATGAGGGCAAGCAGGAACCCGAGCCGACAGAGGGAAGTCCCCTAGACCAATCCTGGAAGGGAATGTGTGGGGACGGGGCGGCGACTGGAGGGTCACCCTGGCGAACGGAGCTGGCGCCAGCTCGCGGGTCCCTTAGTCCGGAAACTCAAAGTCAGTTACGTAAGGCCCCGAGCGGGGCGCGGGGCTCCAGGCCTGGGTGCCCCCTCCCGCTGCGCGCCGCCAGCCAGCCGGCAGGCTGTCCCCGCGTTGCGGCGGCCGCACTGGAGCCGGACAGGGCGGGGTTGCGGGGAGGTGGGGGCGCGCGGCTGCACCACTCCGCAGAGAGCCGTCCGCGGAAACCAAAGCCGGGACCCCTGCCCTAGACAGGCCCGGGACTGGCTGGGACCCCAGCGGCAAGCTTCCAGCTCAGGACGCGAGTTCCAGGACCGTCTCCCCTGGCGCCATGCCCCTCCCCGGACCCCAAACTTTGAGAAGCCTGGTTTCTCTGGACCCCTAGTTAGAATCTTGGAGCATGAGACCCTTTAGGGCCCCTCCCTGGACATTTAGACCCTCGTCTCGCCCCTCCCAGAACAGCCCCAGCCCTGGGGAGTGAGCCCATCTGTCAGTCCCTCACCCCGTTCTTCCCGGGAACCCGCGACCGACCCCCAGGCGGCCCAGGCTCACCTGAGCTGGACGGGGCGGGAAGCCGGCCCGGCCGCGTCCTCGCTCTCTGCAGCTCTCGCCCTTTAAGAGGTTCCTGCCACTTTGCCCCGCCGGGGGCCTCCACCTGCACTGACAGGGCAACTCCAGCTTGAGGCTCCGCCCCCTACCCGGGAGGCCTTTTGATTGGTGCAGGCAACTGCCAATTGACGGGGCGGTGGCGAGGCCCGAGCGGAGGAGTGCGGGAAGGGGCGGGGGCTGCAGGTGCGGCCTGACGGGGCGCCAAGCTCTGGGCTGCACGCTGTTGGCGGAGGGGTCAGGCGAGCGCTGGGCAGGAAGCTCCTAGATTGGCTGGTGTGGTCTCTGACATCAAATGGCAAAAGTATGATGCAATTTGCCACGTGGTATTGCCCCTAAGGGCAGGAAAGGAAGTGAAAAGGAAATTAGTGGGGGGAATGGGGAGGAGGAGGAGAAACTAAGAGAAGTGACCCTGGCGAGACTCACCTGGAGCACTTATTCACCGCTTCCTCCTGTGTGACCTTGAACAAGTCACTTCTCGGAATGAGTTTCCTTCACTATAAACCTAATGTTTTCCTAAGAATTACGGATTTACCAAGCACAAGACTGGCACACATTAGGTAGCATTCAGTAAATGTGGTTTCTGGTTCCTCTCATCTCCATCATGATTCTTCAGGGACTCCCCCTCCTGATGACCCACCCCATCAACAAGCGAAGGGCTTCCAGGGTCACTGATAGGTCCAGTGATCTATCTCATTTCAGATATGTGCTCACATACCTCCAAGAACAGTAAGCTCACTACCTCCGGGACTTCTTCCCTTAAAAGAGCCTTTCATGCAGCAGACCTCTCCTGTCCAGCCTGCTGCTCCCCTCAGCAATGTGTTTCAGTCCATCTGCCTGTTCTTCTCCTGACTCTGTCTCTGGCGAATCCTCTCATGCCCCGTACCCCTGGCCTGTACTCCAGTTCTTGTATGCACAAATAAAAAATCTTTAAAATTAATTCATTAAAATAAATTTAAAATAGTCCTAAGATTTCAAAAGTTCTTCCTAATAGTAACACCAAATTTGCCCTCTAACTTTAACACAAACTTGATGCCTCTTGTAGATTCCTGCGTGTTGAAGAACTACAGAACATAGGACTGGAGAATATTTCAAGCTGGCAGGCCCTTTTGGGGCCATTTGGGGGACCCTGGCTTTCTGAGTTCAGTGGATTTCCTATTAGATGGGCTTGGGAATCAGACTGCGAGGGTCTGAATCCTGGCCACCACCACTTACTAGTTGGGCCCTACTTTGAGTGAGCAATCTCTGCAAAATGGGCTAATAAGAGTATTTCCCTTAGGGTTGTTGTGAAAAAATATGTAAAATAATCCGTGTAAATTCTAAGAACAGTGCCAGTCTCAGAGCAAGCATCTGAGACTAGCTTTTATTTATGCTAGCATTTATTATGATTATTGGTATTGATATTATCACAAGGTTGCACAGATATGTAATGTATTGAAACCTCCTCTTAGTTAAATCTTGTTTTAGGTTTCAGGGCACTGATTTCTGCCTTCAAGAAACTCAGTCTAGCAGAGGGGGGCTTGTCTGAGCTCCCTTCATCTCAGGGGAGCAGAGTGCACCCTAATATAGGTTGGGCAGGTGCCACGGTACCAAAGAAGCTTTAGTTCCTTCAACCAGAATCTGGATACTTGTGATCCTCTCATGCCCCCGACCCCCCGTGGGCCCTACCAAACCTGACATGGACACCCAGGCTCCCCAATATGTTGAGACACCTTTCTCTTAGCCATTTATTCCCCTGCCCACTAGGTATACTGCCCAGTGGTTGAAAGCTTGGGATTTCCAGATAGTTAAGTCTGGGCCCTGCCTTACTTTTTTTTTTTTTTTACCAGCTTTGTACCTTTAGACAAATCACTTTCCCTCTGGGTAAAACAGGATAAATAATTGTCCCCGGTTGACAGAGTTGTTGCGAAAATTAAATAATAGTATTTGAAAGTACCTGTGCAAATACCAGTAATACATCTAGAATTATTTCTTAATTGTTCCCACATGCATTCATGCACCCAGGAGAGATTAGGCTGTGAACGCCTTGATTTCGCCTCTGCAAACATGGGTTTTCTCTCTCCTCCCAATTCCACTCTCCTCCTCTCTCGAAGGGGCGGGGCGAGGAGGATCCCCGAGGCGCCCGGATCGCCCAGTCTAACCAGCGCCGCTGGCCCCGCCCCCATCGGGGCGGGCACGTGGCTGCCGCTCGCCCCGCTGAGCTGCCTGTGCGTGACTCAGCAGCGCCTGCGCCTGCCCGGGCCTGATAAGTGTGGGTCTGTGACCGAGTGGCTGTGAGGGGTGGCCGGGGAGGGCTCGGGGTTCCTGGGTTTGTGCACGGAGAGTACTTCTGGGAGTGAGTTTGTGATCTGAAGCTTGTGTGTCACTCATCTGTGTTATTTGTGTCAAGGGGGAAGAGTGGCGGTTACCTGTGTAGGTGAACTTACCTGGAAGATGAGACTCTGTCTCTGTGTCATGTAAACAGGTTGCCCCTGGGATCAGGCTAAAGGGGGCTGCCTTGCTACTTCTTAAGGTGACTTGTGCGCGTGTGTGGGTGCATGAGAATGTGGCCCTGTGGGTGCCTGGTGTAGGGTGAGAGTGGGGTACTGTTCTGCCTGAACTCCAGGGCCCTGCCTCCCCCCACCCAACCCCTCCTGTGAAGTCCTACCTCTCCAGACCGCAGGGAGCATTTGCTACCTGGCCCACTCCTTGGGAGGGAAGACTCATAGGAGGCAGCTCATGTTAGCCTCTCTCATCTGATCTCACTGAATCCTCACACCAAATTGTTCTGAAGACTCACTCACAGAGCTAGAGCCACAGCCCAAGGTCACCCTGCTCCTAGTAACTGAAGGTGTGATCTCCCTCCTCTGAGCACCCAGTCTCTGCCTGGGACCTGTGGGGAATTGATAAGCTGGGGGTTGGGAGGGGGCAGAGGAATGACCCTGTTTGTGTCCTCCCCTCCTTCTCTGAGCTGCCTGGGCCTCCAGCCAGCTCCTTATCCTGGCAAAGCCTGGGCTCTGACACAAGCTTCATTGGGTGATTGGGTCTCCAGCTGAGTGATAAGAGGTGGGGGGGATGGGAAGCAGGGCCATATGGAAGCATCTGGTCCTTCAACAAAATCTTACTAGCACATTACTCAAAACTCACTGATCTTCTGCTCAGTCTAAGAGGAAGAGTCTAAGAGGAAGGGTGTGCTGCAATCTGCTGCTAATTTGAATCCTCCACTATTTATGGGGTGTGTGACCTGATCAGTCACATTCTCTCTTAGCCCGTCTCCTTGTCAGTCAAATGAGGTGAGGACACTCTCCCTGCCTGCCTTCCTGGCTCTAGGACACTAAAAGAGAAAGCCATTTGTAAAATGTGAGTTGGTCTCCACAGAACTGTTGTAATTTATGGCCTCCTTGGAGGAAACTGAAGCAATTGTATACCCAGAACCCAGACAAGGGAAAGGATCCCGAATGAGAGATTAGGAAGGCTGCCAGGAGGAAGTGAACTTCGTTTTTTTGTTTTTTTGAAGAATTATTTTATTTATGCATACAAGCACTGGAGATAGAGGGGTGAGAGTGGGGAGCAGAACAGGCAGAATGATGAAGTATACTGCTGAGGGCAGCAGGTGAGACAGGAAAGTTCTGCTGGGCCATGTGTGTCACCTCCCTGGCCGGGGATCGAACTCCTTTTGCAGTGGCTGCAGATAGCTTGATAGCACTGTCTTTAACCCCTGTGCCACCGGGGAGGCCCCAGTTTTTTTTTTAAGAATGAATGTACTAGATGACATTCCTCCAAGGGAGATATGGAGGTTGGCAGGGATGGAGGAAAAGCAGCCAGATGCCCCACACCAGGCATAGGCACAGAGGTGCCCACTATTATGGGCTCAAAAGGAATTGCTTTAGGTTTGATGCAGGGGAGAAGAGGCCAATCAGGCCAAGAGAACACCTTCCCAGGAAGGTGCCTCCCCGGAGGCTGTTGAGAGCAGCAGTTGCCATTGGTTGTGGGCTTAGGAAAAATCTTCCAGCACTTCACTAATTTGTTCCCACACTGTGCCCCTATTTTACAGATGAATAAAATAAGGCTGAGAGCGGTGAAGTGATCTTGAAATCACAGTCATTAAATGGCAAAACCAGGACTCCAGCTCATTTCAAGAGCTGATGGGGAAGACTGAGATTCTGGCCATGAGGGTGGTGGTCTCCCCGCACCTGGAGAAGTTGGTTCCGGGAGAAGGAAATGTGGTGTCTGCTGCCACCTGGTGGCCAAAAAGCTACCAGGCCAGGTGCCTGGCTGAGCTGTCCAGGCTGCCCGTGGAGCTGTGCGACTGGGCTGTTTTTATGTACTGGACCTTATTTTCACCTGAGCTTAACACATCCCTAAATAACCCCATGAAAAGTTCACTTTATACATGAAGAAATTGTCCTATTGACGTCACCCAGATGTGGTCAGTCCAGATGGACACACCCTTGCAGCCAGGCCTGGGGGCAGGAATGGGAGACAGAGAAAGGACCCTAACCCAGGCTCCCCTAACTCAGTCTGGTCATCAGGTATATATAGACTGAATTTTAAAACTTTGAGGGCTAAGATTACCTTAGAGATCAGCTAGCCCAAGTGAATGTCAAACTCACAGGATATGGGGAATGGAGGGAAGCAGGGATGTTCTGAGGAAGGCAATCAGGGAGTGGGGGCGTACCAGGGCCTGGGGGGATCCATTTGCTTGATTGCCCCCTGCCCTTCTAAGGAAACTTGCATTGTAAGCAAGCCTGCTGCTTTCACAGAAGCCGGGCAAGGGTAAGAGACTATGGTGAAGGGTAAGTAAGAGCTGTGGGGAAGGCCCAGGCCGCATTCAAACCGAGGTCTGCTGGACTCCAGGGTCGAGGCTGTCTTTGCTCCACCTTAATGCTGGGGGACTCAAGTCCCCCTGCTGTCTCTGGATTCCGCACAATCAGGGTGGTCAAGAGCTCAAAGAGGTCCCGGAGCCCATGACAGAGGAAGAGTGGAGGGGCCCTTTGGAGCTCCACTCTGAAGCGAGGGCAGAGGTTGGGCTTTCATTCACTGCTCAGCTTCAGTGTCAGCACACAACCTGCTGCACGTTAAACAATAACTACTAATCGAGTGGATAAATCTGAAGCAGCAGCTTAGCTGGCATCCCTTCAGGATGAAACATATGTCTGGGTGTTTCTCCTTCGGCCCTGGCAGTGGGGGGCTGGGCTGGACTCTGCTGCACCTTCCTTCTCTTTCTCTTCAAGGCACCATCCTGACCATACAGGAAGCTGCCGATGCCCCTCTGAGCCCCTGCTCCTCGTTTGTTAACAAGACTCACCTTAAAGCATTTTGAAATTATTCCATTGAAATAGTTAGTAGGACCTTGCGTGCACAGAGCACAGCATGAGACATGAGGTTGAAACAATAAACGGGATGATAGCTGTTAGGACCGCGATGCCTGGCATGTAGTGGCTCTTAGTGTGCCAGTTCCTCAGCCCTCACTCCCTCGGGGCCTCCCAACAGGGTGCCTCCCTCATTCAAGATTCCTTTAGGAACCAGCCCCAGACCACAGCTCCCAGGGATGAGGAGGGAGCTTTACCGCCAGCGGGCTGCGCTTTGGACACCAGAGGGAAGGAAAGTCCAGTAGTGGCCAGTAGGTGGCAGCAGCACCCGTGAAATGAGCCCGTCCTGAGGCAGCTTCCCCTCTATTTCTCCCAAGCTGCACCCTCTTGTCTCCTAACCCAAGTCTAGGAATAAGTGTATGCCCCCATGGGTGATGTGTGTGCAAAGAAGCATGTGGCCTGTGTGCCTGTGTATGTGAGCAATGAGTACAGAGGTGCCTGGTTGAGTGTAGAAAGAATAGTGTACTCAGTGGTGTAGTGTGTGGGTGTTTGTACAGCCTCCAGGCCACAGGCCTATCTTCCTGTGACTGTGGGGGCAGCCCTCCCTCCCCCAGTGCAGCAACCCTTAACTTTTTTGTACCTGGATCCCTGGAACATCCGAGGAATTCTGGAGCAAAGCACAGAGTGACACAACCCAGAGGTCTCTGGAATCATCTGTGGGCCTCCTGGGGTTTGCACTGGGTTAGAAAGAGCACTCAGGCAAACGAGCTTCTTGCCAAGATTAGCAGGTTTCTCTGCTTCTATGATGAGCGCTCCATAATCACCATAAATGTCACAAACCTGTGTTCTTTTCCTCCTTACACACAGCAAGGGTCCCTCTGTTTGTTGATGCTATAATGACCTGCAGCCTGCTGAGAAAGAGCAGGTCTTTCCCAGTGGGTGAGTGTTTATAGCAGCTGTGGGAGTCGCAAGCAGAATGGAAGGAAGTGGCTAGAGCAGTCAGAGAAGACTTCCTGGAGGCAGAGGAAATGGCACTGGCCTGGAAGCGTAATGGAATTGGCACATGGCAGGAGTCTGTCCACTTCTCTGAGAACTGACTGAACTTGGAGGAGCCAAGTTCTCCTCCTCAGTGGGTCCTCCTCTCCTCCTGTAGTGGGTCCTCCTCCCTCTGAGGTATTTGAGATTGCCAGCAGGCAAGGCTGACCTTAGATGACTATAGTCCCCATTAGGAAGAAACATGAGAAGTCGTCTGGACTTTTTGGGCAACTGGGAGCCATTGAAGTTTATAAACAGAGTGTTTCCCCAGCATTAATAAAAATGCCCCATTAACTTATACAACTGTTGTCTGGTCCTCAGGAAAGTCCTGGTAAATTAATCATTATCCTATTTTACAAAAAAGGAAATGATACCCAGAGTGGTCACTCATCTAAACTTTTCCTCAAAGCATGAACAAAGAGGACTAGAAAATTCCTACCATGCCACAGGTTCGCGTCATCACCCAGCTTCTTCCCCGCAGGCTGTGCTCATGGGCACCTAGCAAGGTGTTCTTCCCAGCAGCAGGGGCAGTGGGCTCTGGGGAGAGCTGCAGGCCTCCGTGAGGTCTCTGACTGGAGTTCCGCTCTGTGAGCAGCGGGAGCCCAGCGAAACCTCCCCTACCCCAGGCGGGCAAGTCTGTATCACTCCCAGAGGAGAGCACAGAAACTGAGCAAAAGAAACAGATGTGGACACCGAGGGGAGGGCTCACTTTATTGGGAAAACGGAAGGTTGGTCCATGGTACCAAGGTGGGACCCCAAAGCCAAGAGTTTGAGTCAAGTTTCACTTTTGACATGCCTGCCTCCCACACCCCCAAAGTGGGGCAGCTCCACTTACAAGTCACAGGCCCCCAAGTACCCTTGTATCTGCCTGGGGCAAAAGCCCAGTGGATTACACCAATAGATGCCTGTTTCTCAGATCCAGAATGTGGGCACATGAGGGAAAGGTCTGTTCTCTCCCAGGATGGCAATCTTTAGAATCTGTCCCTCCACTATAGAGAGGCCCAGAGACAGACAGAGACCTACTAAAAGTAACACAGTAAGGAAGTAGAACACCGTCAAACCCACATTCCCCTATCTCCTGGCCTGGAACCTTTCCAAGAGGCGATTCTAGAATCAGCTCACAGATTCTTCAAGAGAATTTAATGGATGGCATCCACACTAACACCCACTGTGGGACACCCCACAAATCAAACATTCAGGCCAGAACCACCCAGGGGTTCTTCCTCCCTCCCAAGCACACCCCCTCTGGGGTCCCTGGAAAGACAGGCTTAGTGAGAACAAAGGGGAACAGCATGTGATCCACCTTCTGAAACTCCAGGAGGTGCTAAAAGAAAAGTCCATTGCTCCTGACCCACCTATAGCTCTGAGATACGGGTCAGAGCAGCAACACCCAAAACATTAGACATTTAAAAGCTCTATTTGTTGAGCATTTAGTATGTGCCAGACTCTCCATCCACTCAATTGCTTTGTACCTTTTGCTGGGAATACTTGGTGAACAAAAACAAAGTCCACTTGCAGTCTCTTTTGAAATCTTCACTTCTTACCAGGTGAGTGGCGTCATCTGTGACTGAGGAAATGGGCTTGGCCAAGGTCAGACAGCAAAGACATGGTGGGGGGACCCAAAAAAGTGACAGAAGCAACGGGGCTCCCCAGGCATGGAAGGGCAGCCGAGGAGAGGGCCGTGGGGGTCACACAGTCTCTCAGGCAGCTGGCACGAGCTCTGCTGCCAGGGCAAGAGGCTCAGGGCATAAGGTGATGCTCCGAGTGCCCTCTGTGTGAGATCAGTTTCCCCTGAATGCAAAGGCAGCAGTCTGGACAGACCTGAGATGGGGTCCTAGCCTGCCCAGCCATTGACAAGCGAGTGGGCCATTGGGTGGGCCATTCCCCTCTCTGGGCTTCAGTTTCCTTGTCTGTAAAGTAGGGGTAATAACAGCAACTTCTACCTCCTATTCATGCTGTGACAATTAGTAGATTAGTAAATTACTTGCACCACAGAAACTGCTCAGAGCTCCGAGGAGCAGGGAAGGGCTGTGTCGCCTGTTGTTACGACACTGGCCTCTCACTGACACGGGATGTGAAAGTGCTCCAGAAGGGGCTGAACGCCATGTGGTCCAGCCAGTGGTAGTGACCCCACGTTTCTAGGCCCTACGATGGCCTCAGTGTGTCTATCACGAAGGCTCTCTCCAGCTGCTCTCTGGACCCCAGTTTGAACTCCAGAGCTTCCTGCCCCCAGAAAAGTTAGCAGTCCACTCTGGGTAACCCAACACCTGCAGTCTCAGAGCTGGGGGACCAGGTCCTGAGTTTCCCTTCACTCCCCCAACTCCCAACATGGGCTCAGTGTTGTGAGTGAGTGCTCTTGCCTCTCAGGAGCTTGGGGCTTTCCAGCGGGTCCCCAGCCTGGTGGTCATTGCCAAGCAAGAAGGCAGCCAGCAGCCAGCTCTGGACCTGCTGCCAGAAACAGACGGGGACCTAGGCTGGTGCGAGGCTGCTCCTCCATGTGCGCCCAGGAAGCTGGTGGCTCCTTTCCACCTTGAGGTGCATTTCAGTTCACCCGAGCAAAACTCCTAGGCAGCTGCCCCCATCCCTCGGGCGTGTGGGAAAGCACCTGGCTCCCCAAGTCTCCATCCTTCAGAAGGGTCCTGCAAGCCAAGGGACTTGCATACGGTCACAGTGCTAGCAAGTGGCCAAGACTCCAGCCAAGCCAGGAGTATGGTGGAAGCTGAGCATCCTTCTCAGGGACGGACACCCTGCCAGCTCGGGGAAGAGAAGCTCCGGGAAGGGGGCGAGTCACTTGACTACGTCTCACGGCCTGTTAGCCTCAGAACTGAGACTGGAATCCAGATTTGGGGCCCTCTAGGCCATGAGAGAGACTGTGATTTACTCCCATCACCCTCCTGCCCTCCCCACCCCCAACCTCTTTTATGTGACACCTGACATCATATTATCCATCACTCCCTCCCCCTGGGAACGCCCTCCTCCTCCAGTTTCCATGGCAGCACATTCTCTCCCACCCTCCCCCTGCTTCTCCAGCAGCTTCTCACTCTCCACCAGGGTTCCGGATCCTGGAAAGCAAGGGGAACCGCATCCCTTATCTCCGCTCTGTCTTCATCACACCCCCTCCCCGAGCCCCCAGGCTCTAGGGCGCTATCTCTGACCTGCCTCAGCTCCAGCTTAAGTAGCAACAGCTATTACCATGTGCTAGGAGCTTATTGACAAGCTGGGCCCTGTCCACTCTAAACTCAACATACCCTCACACCAGCCCTTTCTAGATGAAGAAACTGAGGCCGAGAGAGGGAACGCCAAGATCTGACCTCAGTCTTAATCACTGTTCCTATTACAACAAGAAGAGATGTGAAATCATAGGACATTTCGAAACCAGAAGCAAAAAATTCCCTCCCACCTGACAGGAGAGGAATAGAAATTTGGGGGGAAACCAGACCTACTCCACAGTTGTGATGATCTAGAATTACACTGTCAATTTAGAGCTTTAAAATGCACCGTGCACAGTACATTTTGAAATGTGAAGATTTGGAGAGTGCCAGAGGGAACAAAAGTTCATGGAAAATTGCCTTTTCCTCCAGCTCTTTCCATTTGACTTCCAAGTCTTCAAAAACTTCATCCAGGGATGCCAGCCACTAAGGTCCTTCCACTTCAGTGAAACCTGGAATTCACTAGAAACCAACCCTGGCGTTTCACTGACCTGAGTTCTGTCACTAACAGGCTGTGTGACCTAGGAGTGGATGGCTTAACCTCTCTGAGCCTTAGACTTCTTGTCTCAAAAAGGAAATTAGTAGTCCCCCCACCTGGTTGTCAGGAGGACCAGAAGGGATAATGTGCAAACCCCCCAGCCTGGTACCCAGAAGGGCTTAGTTATGCCCCATACTCCAGACGCCTCATCTCAGGTTTTCCAAGCCCTTGAAGATTTCATGCCTGTGCACCTCTTCTAAAATTGCTACAAATATGTGTTTGGGGAAGAAGTCAGAAAAAGCACCTCCCTGTGACAGCCTCCCTGGGGCTCCCTGTCACTGCGCATATCACACTGAGACTCAGCGATCTGTTTATGCTTTGCCTCCCGGCACTGGTTTGAGTTTCCTGAGGACCATGTCTGACTCATTCCCGAGTCCCAGTGCTCAAGGTGCCCAGCCTGGCATGAAGTAGCTTCAGCACAGGTTTGCTCTACCTTCCATGCAGTGGTCTGAATCCAGCCCCAGGGCAAATTTACATGAGAAATGGTATAAAGCAGCTGGATCTCTTGCAGCCACAGGAGCCCACAGCTCCCCAAAGCACCTCCAGTGCTGGGAGGGGCTGGAGGACAATCACCAGCCCCACATCACTTCCTCAGTGTTTCCCCCAAGTCTTGAGCTGTCCTCTGTGTCAGACATCTCCCCAGCGCATGAGCAGAGGGGTTTCCGAGGGTAGAGGTGGCCCCTGCCTTGCTGACAGCCTCCCCAGTCAGAGCTCTCCAAGGTCACAGGCTTCATTTGGAAAATGAAGGTGACTGGGGGGGGGCTGGGACTCTCGGTCTCGGTAGATTTGCAGGACTGCTGGGCCTCCCCCACATCCTCCAAGGCCTTAGAGGAGCCATTTCCTGGAAAGAAAGTCCCCCCCAGCCTTCTACAGCTTCTGGGGCGCTCACCCTGAAGACAGGCTTTGCCTAAGGGCATTCCTATGGTGAATGTGCCCAAAACCCACCTTGGTGACTACCCCTACCTCCTGACAGTTCATGCCTGGGGGACTGACGGCTCCCAGACAGGGGAGAGACATTTGTTCTAAGGAAGTGACAGTGAAAGGAAGAAGAGGTAGCTTCTTTCTTTCTTCTTCTTCTTCTTTTGTGTGTGTGTGTGTGTCAGACAAAGACGTCAATTTCTTCCCATCTGTCCCAAAAAGGGAAGACAATTAAATTTGTTTTTACAAGGATGTCAGCACACTGCTTCCACCCGGAGTTAGGGCTGTGACTGAGGCAGTATCATGGGGGAGGTGGTGGTGGTGATGAACCATGGAGAAGACAGGGGACAAAGGGAGATCCTATATTGGGAGGACAGAGATCTAGGAATGCCTGAATATAATTCCAAACAAATGAAAAGTATCCACAACTCTGGGTGGGCCACACCCTGAGCAGCTTGAATTGGGCTGTAAGAGCAGGTGGGGCCCTGGGGAGCTTGGGGGGGACCAGGACTGGGAGAGAGGAGCACACACTCACATGAGTACTGCAGTTATGAAAGCCAGGGCCTGTGTGAGCAGCTCCAGTTCACTGGAAGCCCTGGACACGGGGAAGGCCAGATGTTGTGAGGAAAGAGGGCTTCTTGGAGGTTCTTTGCAGAGATACAAGACCAGGAGAGGGGGAGGAGGAAAAGTCCACACTGGTGCTTCATATGCTCCCAGAGTCCTGGTGACACTTGCCATCCACAGAGCTCGAGTTAGTGTGCTCTTGTATCCTGCAGGACTGGGTAGGATGAGCCATGGCCCTAGGCACCTCCCAAGGGCCTCTGCCCTCTGGCTTGAGGACCTAACCTCAACGCAGAAGCTCCCATCGGCCCACCGCCCACCATCCCTAACAGAAGTTGACTTCCAGCCCTTGCTTTGGTGCTGGGAGCCCTCTGCGATCTCCTCCTACGCTCCTTCCACCAGCTGGGTCAGCACTCCAGAGAACTCAGGGCTGGGGACTCCACCTCAGCGTGAAGC
The DNA here is from genome assembly GCF_000260355.1 of Condylura cristata. Lineage (NCBI taxonomy): Eukaryota > Metazoa > Chordata > Mammalia > Eulipotyphla > Talpidae > Condylura > Condylura cristata. The sequence goes on along the minus strand of NW_004567109.1, from coordinate 13,862,491 downwards.
CTTGTCCAGGAGCCAAGCCCTACTCCACTACTGTGCCCAAGACCCCAGGGTACAGGGCTGGGACACTTCTTTGATGCTAAAGGATCCCTGCCATTTCCTCAGGGAGTCTCTATTTCTCTCTCTCTCTTTCTCTCTGAAGACCTGGCTTCAGGGAGCCCAGCCTCTTGCTGTAACTCTGGGTTGGGACTCTACCCCATAGTTGAAGCCCCAGCCCCCATTCCGGCTCTATGTCCAGCTGGAGTCGCACCCCACTGTCCTATCCTGTCTTGCCCTGAAGAGGCCCCTCTCCACTGCACAGGACCCAAACCTGCAGCTCAATTTTCAAACCACAGTACACCCACGAACCCTTTCTGGGGTCCTGTCCCAAGATCTTCAGGCAGGACCCCACTCCCGCCCGCCCGCCCGGCCCCTACGACCCCCCCCCCCTCCTGCTCAGGTGAGAACTCCAGCTCGTCCCAAGATGGAGGCCCTGAGTGGCCGCTGGTTCTAGAGCCCCAGGTCCTGCCCACCGGGCGTCTCTAGCTCCCCCGCCAGCCCCAGGCTGTGGGCAGTGCGCTCAGCCCAGAAGCACCGCCCCACTGTCCAGCCGCGACTCCGCCCCGGACCTGAGGTCCACCGCGCTGCAGGGGCGCCACCTCCCGGCTCCCGAGGCGGCTCTGGCCCCACCCCCGCTCCAACACAGAGGCGCCGCTCCGCCCCACCAGAACGCCCAGCGACGCCAAGTCCCTGCGGAGGGGCGCGAGGGCCGCCCCGGCCCGCTCAGGCCGCGCCCCCGCCGGGACCGTCGGACGGGGTGCAGGCGGTGACCCGCTCGCGGGCCGTGGCTTCCCGCGCGCGGCTGAAGCTGCCGGGCTCCGGGCGGCCGCAGGGCGTGCGGCAGAGCTGGCGGAAGCAGCGCTTGAAGTTCTCGTCGAGGAAGGCGTAGAGCACGGGGTTGAGGCTGCTGTTGGCGTAGCCCAGCGCGATGCACAGGTGCAGAGCGGCCACCACCAGCGGGTCGCGGCGGTCGATGTCCACCAGCGTCCAGACGATGACGAAGATGTGGATGGGGGCCCAGCACACCACGAAGGCGCCCACCACCACCAGCACCATGCGCGTGATGCGCCGCAGGCTGCGGTCCTTCTCCTTGGAGCCTGACAGCAGGCGGACGCTGCGCAGGCGCAGCAGCATCAGGCTGTAGCACACCGTGATGATGAGGATGGGCACCACGAAGGCGAAGAGGAACACGCAGATCTTGGTCACCGTGTCCCAGTACCAGCTGGGGCTGGGGAACTGGAGCATGCACACCACCGCCCCGTCTGGGTCAGGGAAACAAGACAGACAGGTGATGCCCGGCCTGAGGCCCTGAGCGACCCTGCCCGTGCGCCCATCCCGAGAGTCCTGTTCAGCCCACTGCCTCCCCCTGGGGCTGGCGCCACGTGACTCTTCTACACGGAATGTCCCCCCCTTGACTTCTGTACTTGATGGACTCATGCTTAAGACCCCCACAGAATGGACCCTGACCTAGGAGCTCCTTTCTTTAATCTCTCCCAGTACCTTCATAAGCGTCCACGCTCATGGACGGCAGTAATGATACCGTTTTAGCCCAAGCCCATGAGAGTCCAGTGCTTGTCATTTAACACCCCACACATTTCCAAACCGGCGCCAGCGGGGTCAGTACAGCGAAGACAGACTCAGAGAGTGTGAGGCCCTCCTGTGTGTTCTGTGGGTCTGGGCAAGTTACTCAGCCTCTTAGAGAGCATCTGTGAAGTGGCACTAACAGGGGTTGTCGTGAGAGTAACTGGGCTAAGGCAAGTGAAGTATTGAGCACAATGAGGCAAAAGCTCTTAGTGCACTCACAGGGCAGGGGGCAGATGTGTGGGGGTGTGCAGAGGTGGGGGCCATGGGTGTAGGCAGCCAGAACTCAGCTTGGTGACAAGAACTTTCTGAGTGCCAGACTCGCCCAGAGAAAGGAGGGGACCCCAGGTTAGAATGAGCACCCTATTCTTGGTGTGTGGGCTTAGGTAGGATGAACACTTTAGGGGAAGTTGTGGTATTCAGAACAAGGCTGGCCCGATTCTGGGATTTGAGAAGCTACAAGGTGGTCATAGAGCCTGAGAATTGTGAAGAAAGGGGATGGAGAACCACAGGACACCAGGCTGGAAGGGCCCTAGGAGTGATCAAGCCCAAGGACTTCATTTTACAGGTGGTAGAACCAGGACCAAAGGGTAGCAGCACTTGCCCAAGGCCACACAGCGAGTGGCACCCACAGCCCCAGTGCTAATGGCACACAATGGGGGAGTGTGTGTGTGTAGTATAGTGAGGAGACCCATCTGGTCTGGCCACCAGCAGGATGACAGCTAATGGCCCGTAAACTGAAGGCTGACAGTGAGGAATGGACCAGTCAAGCCAATACCAGTCTCTCAGAGGTCATATAAGGGCGCTGGGTTCTACCCTTGACAGGGGTAAAGGATCACCAAGAAGTCTCCCAGCAAGCCTGTTTCCCCCACCCACCCACCCATTGCACCGACCCTCTGCCTAAAAGCAGCTAAAAGGAGCAACAGATAGGGGGCAGGAGCCTTGGATTCTTGGCTAAGTTCCACCACATGACTCGCTGTATGACCCTTAGTACACTACTTGACCTCAGAGTCTTGGTTTTCTTTTAGTCAAATGTAGGCAAAGTGCCTGTCTTATCTACCCCATTGGCTTAATCACTTTCACAGCTTCTATTTAATGAGCTTTGGCAACCAATGTCCTCAGGCCTTGTCCTAAGTGTTTTACACATATAGCTTCATTTAATCTTCTCAACATCACATAGCATAGTGTGGCTGATAGGTTAATTTGTGACCTGTGTCTCCAGCATCCTGCTAAATTACTTTTCCTACATCTTCATACCAAATTGAGGCCACATGACCACCTATCACTAGGAAGAGACAGGCCATGATATTTAAAAGTGGTTGTGTGGGCCCTCCCTGGTGGCGCAGCGGGTTAAAGCATACCACTAAGAAGCTAAAGCCATTTCCGCATGAATTTGATCCCTGCCTGCCCTGGAGGTGACCCACATGGTGCAGCAGACCTCTCCTGACCCGGCCGCTGCTCCCCTCAGCAATATACTTGTCAGTCGGTCTGTTCTGCTCCCCACTCTGTCTCTGATGAATCCTCTCACTGACTCTGCACCTCTGGCCTGTGGCCCAGTTCTGTATGCATAAATAAATAAATCTTTAAAAAAAAAGTGGTTGCGTTTTCTCAGTACTCCCTCTCCAGATTCATCTGCTGGCTGGATGCCAACAGCTGATGATTTTGAAACCATCATTCAGAGCCTGGATCCCTGAATGACTGTGTGGAAGGAAAAGACATGATGTGAAGGAGAAATTGTGTTAAGTCACTGAGCTTTGGAGATCATTACATTAGCTACCCTGATTTAATACAGGTAGTTACTAAAATAATTATCATTTTGCTTTGGGGAAAATGACCATTCTGTAGAGAAAATCTACCTGTCATTTCCTGAAGGCCATTCTCTAGACTTCCTTTGGTTATTTGGGTCAATGATTTTCAAATTGGGGTGAAAGGGAATCTGGGATGAGCCCACAAATCTTAAGAACTCCATTACTAGTCAGTGATACCCTCACTCCACTGACCATCCATCTCTCAATAGGTAAGTCGGCCACACCTTGCCAGCATCCACATGCTCACAGATCAGTCATCTAGGGGTGGGATTTATAATCCCATTCATACATTTCCTTTGGCCTGTAACCCACATGACCAGTGCCCAGACATTCATTCTCACAAACATCAACCCTTCACATTCCCACTCAGTAAGTCATTCCCATTCTCACTGGTTGATTACTCCTCACTGGCCAGCCATCTTCACTTTCACTGATAAGAAACCCACATGTTCACTGGTGAGCCACACACACCCCCCCATAAGAGCCCAAGGGCTGCCTCTGGTAGTTAGCAGCCTGTGCCACACAGCCCCTTATTCACTCACCCCGGGGGCGGGTCACAGCCATGACCATGATGGGGACACCCACACCTGAGGCCAGGACCCAGATGCAGATGTTGATCAGCTTGGCTTTGGCAGGTGTGCGGAAGTCCAGGGCCTTGACTGGGTGGCAGACGGCAATGTAGCGGTCAACACTCATCATGGTGAGCGTGAAGATGCTGGTGAACATATTGTAGTAGTCAATGGAGAGTACAGCCTTGCAGAGAAGTTCCCCAAAGGGCCATGTCCCCATCAGGTACTTGGCACTCTGGAAGGGCAGCGTGCTGGTGGCCAATGCATCTGCCAGGGCCAGGTTGAAGATGTAGATGTTGGTAGCTGTCTTCATCTTAGTGTACCTTAAAAGGAAGTGCATGTTTAATTGTTCCATTTCACAGATTTCAGGCTCACAGATCTCAGGTCCTCAGGGTGGTGAAGTGACTTGCCCAAGGTCACACAAACAGGGCAGAACTGGAACCCTGTAGTCTGACTCAGTATCACTCCTCTCCACTACAACAGAGGCAAAAAGATTTCTCTGTCTGTGCAAAAGATATTTTAGCAAAAACTCTTATGTTCCAAGGTGGTCTAAAGATAAAAGATAAAAATAAAACAGGGATCCAAAGGAAAACAGACATGGGTTCTAATTCTGCTTCCACTATTTATTTGCTGAGTGACTATGTTTTTTTTTTTTTTTTAAAGATTTATTTATTTATGCACACAGAACTGGGTTACAGGTGGTGGTGAGAGGATTCACCAGAGACAGAGTGGGGAGCAGAATAGGAAGACTGACAAAGTACACTGCTGAGGGGAGCAGCAGGTGGGTCAGGAGAGGTCTGCCATGCCATGTGGGCCACCTCCCAGACCGGGGATCAAACTGGTGCTGAAGTGGCTGCAGCTAGCTTCATAATGCTGTGCTTTACCCCATTGCATCACCATGGAGGGCCGATTATGGTCTTTTAACATGAACTCTAAGTCTCAGTGTCTGTAACTGCAAAAAGAGGGACAATGTTTTTACCAACTTTATAGAATTAACAAATGTAATGAGATGATATACCACTTAGCTCTGAGCCCAAAGCATGCTAAGTGCTTACTATATGACAGCCGTTATTCTTTAGAGCTAAAGAATGTTGCTGGGGGTTAGAATAGAATGACCTGGCTTCTGACCTCTGCTTCTGACCTGGCCTTCTGGGAGGTGATTGGCCAGTTCTGAGGAAGGGACGCTGCCTAGCAGACTGGCCAAGGCCTCAGACCCTGGGGGGCTCCTTCAAGGTAAACCAGGGCTCCAGTCCCTCCTGTGGCCCTATCCAGACTGTCCTGTCTCCATACAGGTGGATTCACCCAGTTGTGAGGAAGGGGAGCTGGTGAAAGTGCCATACACCCAACCCAAGGTGTGAGCCCAGGTGTCCAAACCAGATGTCTGCAACCCAGTCCTGCATCCCAAACTCCCCATCGCTCTTCCATCCTCTGATGCTGCACAGATGCTTGTGCTACAGCTGGGCCTTCATCCAGCCGGCGCTGACAGGAAGGCGGTATGCGCTGAAGCAGTGTGACCACCACAGAAACACTCAGGTACACTGAGGCAGGGGCAGCACTTCACCCATGCCCTCGAGTGACCTGGGCACCCCAGAAAAGGTAATGGGAATGACTCCTCAAATTTCAGAGCAGGAAGTGCCCTGAGAGATAGAGGGGGAATTTGAGTAAAGTGGGGCCCAAAGACTCTCCTCAGAATTACCAGAAGAACTGGTGAGAAATGTAGATTCCTGGACCCCACACCAGACCTGCTAATCTTAATCTCTGGAAAGGAGGCCTGGACGTCTCTATTTTATGGACTCTAAAGTTTGAGAAACAATGTAATCTAAAGCCCACACAGCAGGAGGGGGGTGGCCTGACTCAGCCAAAGCCACACAGTGCATGGCCAGGTAAGACTCAGAGACCAGGTAAGAACGCAGACCTCCCTGACTCCCAAACCAGGGCTGTCCCCCAGTCTGTCCCAAGGGAGAAGCACCACTGTGCCTCCAGAGCCTTCCAAACCATGCCCAGTCCCGGACCCTCAGAGCAAACATGCCCATGACGTTTGCATGACTGAATGAACTCATATCAACGAAGACTGTTCCTTCATGAAATGACCATGAAGGAAATGGTCTCAGACTCTCCCTGGTGGTGCAGTGAATTAAAGCACAGCACTATGAAGCTAAAGCCACTTCAGCACGAGTTGGATCCCAGCCCTGGAGCTGACCCACATGGTGCAGCAGACCTCTCCTGACCCGCCCGCTGCTCTCTTCAGCAGTGTGCTTCATCTACCTGCTTGTTCTGCTCCCCACTCTATCCCTGGTGAATCCACTCACTGCCCCTGCACCTCTGGCCTGAACCCCAGTTCTGTACGAACAAATAAATAAGTCTTAAAAAATAAATAAATAAATAAATAAATGGTCTCACTCATTGTCCTCCAGGGCCAGCATCTGTCCCACTCCCTACCAAAATAGCTGTCATTTGCCCTGGGACCGGAGGAGCAAAAAGTTTTGCTGGGAGACAGCAGAATTGCAAGTCTCGGGAAGTCTGTCTTCAGCGGTAGTGGGATCACAGCTGTGTGGGAGGCGGGCTCAACCCCACAGCTGACTCGTCTAATTTCGCTTCTTTTACGCAGAACAATTAGAGGCTGTTCTTTGCCTGCTATTTTGATTTGTGAAGGATCCTGCAATTCCCAGAGGGGGCTGGGATGCTGGGGAGCAGGTGATAAAGCTGCTGCCGCTGGTTCAGGCCCAGCCCCAAGGCTCCTGGTCCCACAGGCCTCCCCCACCAGACCACAGGTAGCCGGCAGACAAGCTCTCTGGCCTCCTCAGACAAGTCTTCCTCCTGCTCTCCCGTCTCAAGTCCCCCCTTCCCGCTGCCCCCGCCAAAGGGGTCCATATTCCACAAGCTGGCCCAGGCCACTTCCAGCGTCTCAGATCTTCTAGAAACTTCCCCTTGACTGCGATACAATTTAGGCCCTTCCCCACCCCATACGCCGGCCTCTTTGCTGTTCCTTAGACACAGCAAACCTACTCCCACCTCACAGCCTTTGGACCATTGCGCCCTCTGCCTGGGAGCTCCTCTCCCAAATTCTGCCTGGCTTGTTCCTTCACTAAATTCAGGACTCTATTCAAATATCACCACTCAGAGCCCCCGGCCATCTTTTCTAAACCATCTGTCTCCCCAAAATCACTTCACTCTCCTTACACGGCCTCATTTTTCTTTATGTCATGAATCAACACCTGACCTCTATTTACCTTCCTTCCTTTATTTTTTTTTAAAAGATTTATTTATTTACTTATGCATACAGAACTGGGGTATAGGCCAGAGGTTCAGGGGCGCTGAAAGGATTCAGCAGAGGCAGAGGAGGGAGCAGGACAGGCAGATCAATGGAGTGCACTGCTGAGGGGCGCAGCAGGCGAGACAGGAGAGGTCTGCTGGCCATGTGGGTCCTGGCCGGGGATCGAACTCACATTGAAGCAGCTGCGGCTAGCGTGCAGTGCTGCACCCTAACCTGTTGTGCCACCAGGGAGGGCCCTACTTACCTTCTGTTCTGTCCATCTGCCCCTCATCTATGTGTGTCCCCTAAGGTAGGAGACTGTGTCATTTGTTCTCTGTCATACTGCCTGTGCTACCAAGAGCTCCAGGCAATTAGACATTTGTTATATCTGGGGACATGACTAGTGTGTTACTCACTGTTTGCATTCTTTCTCCATATAATCTATTAATTCCTTTTGATGTCCTATTTCTCCCACTCCTGGAGTCTCCCTCTTCCTCTTCATTCTGGGACTGATCACTTTCTAGACCAAATACACACTGTCCTGTGTCAGGGCCCTTGTTTCCTGGCTTGCAAGTGTTGTCTATCTTGGTTTCTGCCCTCATTGTGATGGAGTATATCCTCTAGTCACTTCCTAAAAAAGGACATATAGAAAATAAAAATGTTAGTTAGCGCTTGATCAGTAGTGGGAACAAAGGGCGGACACCACAGAAACCGGAGCAGTCCCAGGGCTGTCCCGGCCTGGCTATCATCAAGTCACCATCGCACCCCTGAAGGAGCCGTTGTGTGCGGCAGGACCCAACAGCTGGCCCCGCCCAGCTGTCTCCACCATCACACTGCTGACACAAACCCGTCACCTTGGGCAGCAGTGCAGAGAGTAGGTGGCCTCACATGGGGGGAGGACGCATGGCAGGGACAAGAAGGTCAATAAACAGTTCTGGGAACAGCAAGATGGTTTAATGGAACTGATGTGGTTTCACAAATAGGGCTGACACCAAGGAAGATGTATTTGCCTACCAGGCTGCCACAAAGAATAACCCCAGGAAGTACCTTCACCTTGTGGGAAATGGAGGGCGTGCAGGGTTTGATGTGTTGAAGAACAGGGTGTGGAGGTAGCACAGGTGATGGGCCCTGGTGGAGTCCCAGTGGAGGCAGCAAATATGCCTCAGACCAGAACCATCCGGGGCACGACCCACACCACAGGTGTCCATGCAAGGGCCCACAGAATTACCAGAATAGTGAGAATGTGGCAAAGGAGGCGTCAGAGAGCAGAGAGGGCACTGGCCCTACTGCAGGCCATGATTCCCACCTTACTGCCTGCAGAGACCCTACAGGCCTCAAGTCATCGTATTCCCGCCCACTGTGCAGGGAGATGGGATTTAACTCAGTGCCAATACCTGGTAATGACTTTGCTACCTGCCCTCAGAGCTGGTTACCTTCCTCCCTCAACCACATACTTATTGAAAAAGTCAAGGAATCTAAACTTACTATAAGCTGCGCTTTGGTCATTCTTCCAACAGCTACTATTGAGCCCCTGGTATGTGCCAGCCTCTCTCAGACCCCACTCTCTCCTTCTTCCTCCTCCCTTCCTCTCTTCTATTTTCTCTCTCTCCTTACAGCTGAAGACACAACACAGCAAAAATAAAGGTGTGTTGGGCCCTCCCTGGTGGCGCAGCGGGTTAAAGCACTGCACTGAGAAGCTAAAGCCACTTCCACATGAGTTCGATTCCCGCCTGCCCCAGAGGTGACCCACATGGCGCGGCAGACCTCTCCTGACCCGCCTGCTGTTCCCCTCAGCAGTGTACTTCATCGATCTGCCTGTTCTGCTCCCCACTCTTTCTCTGGTGAAGCCTCTCACTGCCCCTGAGCCTCTGGCCTGTACCCCAGTTCTGTATGTACAAATAAAAAAAATAAAATAAAATAAAGCTGTCTACAAGCCAGGAAGAGTCCTCACCAGGCATTGACCAAGGTGGAAACTTGCTTTTGGATTTCTAGCTTTTAAAGCTATGAAAGAGTTGGTTCCTGTTATGGTATTTTGTTATGGTCGTTTGAGCTGATTCAACCAAAATGACATGGGTGGGAAGAATGAGAAGAAATCACCCATATGGAGAAAAGGGACAGACTTTTTTCAGTCCAAGGGAATAGCAAATGCAAAGGCCCGCTGGTAGGGAAAGAATTTGATGAACTGTAGGAAAGGTCAGAAATGAAATGTAACTCAAGTGCAGTGAGCCAGAGAGGAAGCAACAGGACATGTAGAGGAAGAAATCAGGAAGGAGTAAAATCAAATGGAGTTTTGAATCATAGCAGAAAATTGGATTTTATTCTGAGTCCAGTAGGAAGTCACTAGTGATTTCAACCAGGGAGGTGATGTAGTTTTATTTACGTATGTATCTTTAAAAGTTCACTCTGCTGTAGCAAAGCCAGTTCGAGAGCAGAATTAGAATTCTCTAGAAGGATTTATTCCACCATCCTCTAAAATGCTACTGTTGGTCCCTAATTATTTTTTTTTTATTTCAAAAAGTTGTGGCTCTGACATTGGATAATTACCGCAATACACAAATTAACTCAAAGGGGAGGAAAGAACCAAAAATAACTGCCAAACTCAACATAAAAAGGCAAATATCCTGATTTTAATAGTGGAGAAAGGACTTGAATAGACATTTCACTGAAGAGATACAAAGCTATAAATACAAAGATAACCAACATCAGTAATCATTAGAGAAAAACAAATCCAAACTATGACAAAATGCCCCTCATACTTATTCGAATTCCTATATAGAATATAGAAAGAGAATGGCCAATATCAAAAATCAGACAACAGCAAGTGTTGGTGAGAACATGGAGACATTGGAACGCTTGTTGGTAGGAATGTAAAATGGTACAGCCACTGGGGAAAACAGCATGGCATTTCCTCAAAATAAATAAAAATAAAAATACTACATGACCCAGCAATTCCACCTTTGGAGATATACCCAAGAGATTTTTAAAGCAGAGTGTGGAGAGATATTTGTACATCTGTGTTCATAACAGCATTATTCATAGTAGCTGAAACATGAAAGTAACCCAGTGCCCACAGGGAGAGTGAATAGATAAGCAAAATGGGATATACATCTATACATAGTGAAATATTACTCAGCCTTAAAAAGGAGGGGAAATCTGACACATGCTACAACATGAATGAACACTGAGGATATTATGTTGAGTGAAATGAGCCAATCACACCCTAAAAAAGACAAGTACTGTGTAATTCCACTTACAGTCATGTAATTGTATAGTCAGACTCAGAAACAAAGTATAATGGGGCCTCAGTCTCAGTGCGAGGGCCCACAGCAATACCCTGAGTTCAATCCCTGGCCAGGGAGCTGACCACATGGCACAGCAGACCTCTCCTGTCTCCCCCACTGCTCCCCTCAGCAGTGTGCTTCATCAGTCCGCCTGTTCTGCTCCCCACTCTGTCTCTGGTGAATCCTCTCAGCCCAGCACCAAGGGCCAATAGCCCAGTTCTACACAAAAATAAATAAATAAAATCTTTTTTAAAAAGGAAAGAAAGCATAATGGTGGTTGTCAGGAGCCAGGAAGAGAGGAGAATGGAAGTTATTGCTTAATAGACATAGAGCTCCTGTTTCTGCAAGATGACAACTGTCGTGGGACTAGATGGTAGGATGGCTGTACAACAACAGAAATGTGGCTATGTTACTGAACTGCACACTTAAAATGGTTAAGACTGTCCATTTTATGTTAAGTGAGTTTTACCACAATAAAAAGAGGTTGAGGATCAAGAGCTGTCACCACGGTGCTTCTAAGTTTCCCCCCACACTGCTTTCTAAGTTCGGAAGTGAGTTGGAGAAACTTGTAGTCATTCAGATCTTAGCTCCTCAACATACTCCACTGTGTGGCCTTGGGTAAATTACTTTCCTTCTCTGAACCTCGTTCTTTCAGTATAGTCATGGGGTATGTGTGTGTGTGTGTGTTTTGTTTTGTGTTCTGAAGTCAACACATGGGAAAGCATGTAGTTTTCTCAGCCAGCTGACATACAAGAATTGACAATCCTTTTGGGTTTTTCCCTTAACACTCATCTGCCTTTTTCTCATAGGGCTTAATCCTTACCCATTGGACCTGACCCTGGGAGTAAGGATGGTAAGTTCAGGCTGCACCTCTATTGATTCTGAGGTAACTGGGAAACTCTCGGCCATCTTTCTAAGCCAAAATCCCCTCTAGCTCATTCTGAATCTGCTGGGAATTTGCGGCAAACCATTCTTCTCATCCTCAGAGGGGCTTCCTTTATACATTCAGAGGCCTAAACCCTCTCCATCATCTGTCAAACCAGCCCCACTGGCAGGGAAGATCATCACTATGTCTATTAATTTTCTTTCCATTTGTGGGGATAGGCCACACTGTGATTACACCACAGCCAGGGCCACGTGACACCCACTCAGGCTCCAGGGCCTTGGGACAGCGGCCTCTCAGCTGACGAGTAAATGCCTGTATGAATTTTCTCCCCAGGGCAGACCCAGGGCAGCTGATGAGACTGGCTGACATCGTCATGCCCAGTACCTAGACGGAAGAAGACTGAAACTCCTCCCTGGTAGAAAGCCTCAGTGGGACGGTCCTACAGCTTTGGATCGTTGTTTGTTTTCTTTAAGCAATATTCCCTGAATGTCTTTTCTTTTGTGTGCTAGAAATGATGCCAAAGCAGAGACTGCATGATTGCATTTCATCCTGTAACCCTGAGCGGTAACCTCACCCTCGTGCTACAGAGGAGTAAGTGGCTCACCCAAGACACCAGGAAGTGGCACTAGGAAGTGACAGTGGTGGGATCCAAACTTAGATCTGGCTCCCGGAGCCCACGCTCAGAAGTGTGTTGTGCTGTGCTCTGCTGTTCCCGATCTGTCAGCCTCCCGTCACCTCCATGAGCTCATCAAACCTGGCCAAGGTGGGGGTCCAGCCTGGAGCAAGACAGAGTGGAATGAACTGGCCCAGTGGCGGGCTGGCTCCTGAGCATTTACCTGCTTGTCATGCGTTCCCGGATCCTGTACATCTGGGGATTTGGTGACAATCTGCTCACGGCCCAGGTGGAAAATTAGAAACACCAGAATAATATCATTGGAGCTACAATAGGGCCCAGTCTGCCAGAGAAGAGGGTCTGGGCACAGGGAGCGGCAACCAGTATTTATGTACAAACAGTTATGAGCCAGGTGTTTCTCAGGCCTGGCTCCATATGCCTCTGACACCTGTGTTTTGTGTGGTTTTTTTAATAGGTAATAAACATTTGTTGGACACTGACGATGTGCCAGGCACTGGAAAGCCGTATCCTGGAACTCAGCCCAGGCCAGGCATCGAGAGGCAGGGTGCTGCCTGGACAGGGTGGCTCCAGGGTGTCAAGGTCCCCAGAAGGAACCAAGCACAGACTAATAGCTCAAATGAGCCAGGCCTCTTTCCCTAGCCGCCTCCTTTCCTCCCTTCTTCCTTTATCCGCCTCTTCCTCTATACTCAAGGGTCCCCTGAAGGACACCAGGCCTGACCCTGTTTGCCCTGACTCTGAAGTGACTCAGCTCTGCCAGGGTGAAGGGGAATGTCAGCTCATTTATCCAAAGTAGCTCCTTTGTTTCTAAGTAAACTGGGGAGTGCTTCCCCCACTCATGCACTGTAGCCTATAGGGGTCGGCGCAGGCCCAGAGAACTAAAAGCAAAAGCCACAGTGACGAAACAAGAGTGTCAACTGTCAGCTGGCTTGACCTTTTGGCACCTGGAAACCAGTACTGAGCAAAATGGCCTCAGCCTGGATTAAAACTCACTGGGCCCAGGCAGTGTGGTTTTCTCAAGTATTTAGGATTGATTTTATTCCCGAATGCTTTCTGAGATCTCAAAAATAACAGCTGCTCACTAGAAAATGTGCAAACCATACAGAACCATCTCATAGAGAAGTTTAATAATCACTATTGATATTATACCCATCATGACAGATAACATGCAAACATACAAACCTTGTTTTAGAGAAACAGGAGCAGCCTGGATACCATTATATAACCTGTTTCTTTCTTTCAGAAATATGCTGTGATCATCTTCCTACAGCCATAGATACAGATTAATATAATCTTTGGTGGCTGATTGTTATTCTTTCCACAGGTCAACAATGGGCCAGAAAAAAAAATATTTTAGGCTTTCAGAGCCATTAAGTTCTCTTCCATACTCTTTTTTCTTTTTTTTAAACAACGTTTTAAAATATTTCTAACTCAAAACAAACTTCAGGCCAGACGTAGGAGCCCCTAGGAATACCAAAGTTACCTAACAAATCCCACACTGGAGGATATGTAGATTGCTTCCACTTTTTTATCTTATAAATAATACTGTGGTGAACATTTTTGTGCACAGCTAACTGAGACTCTCCTTGGGAAAATTCCTAGAATCTCAGCATTAGAAGACTTCAGAGCCCTACTTGGTGGCACAACAGGTTAAAGCGCGGCACTATGAAGCTACCTGTAGCCACTGCAGCAGGAGTCGACCCCCAGCCAGCGAGCTGACCCACATGGTACAGCAGGCCCCTTCTGACCTACCTGCTGCTCCCCTCAGCAGTGTGTTTCAGTACATCTGCCTGTTCTGCTCGCCACTCTGTCTCTGGTAAATCCTCTCACCCCCACACCTGTGGCCTGTACCCCAATTCTTGTATGCATAAAAAATAAATAACTCTTAAAAAAAGAAGAAGAAGACTTTACAGGGAGGGCATTCACTCTCTGGCAGGCCAGACAAATGACTGCAGTTTCTGGTTGGTTCTGTCCAGACAGTGAACACTCGCCACCTCAGGCCTAATCCACAATCCGTCCCATCGTGGGGGCAATGCACCAGACAAGCAAATTCTCTCTCTGTCCCTCTACTTTCCCTCTCTCTCACCTGGAACTATTTTTTTCTGCTCCTGCTCATGGAATCACAGTCCTAAACCTACCCCTTCTCCCTCTCACAGCGATATCAGTACACAGCTGATGCAGCCACAGTTGAGACCTAGGTCCATATACAGTGCCCATGGTGTGTTCGGCTGCCTTCTCAGCCCTCTGTGGCTAGTCCTCGGGACCCCTATCTCGTTTGGTTCATGCATTCAGGCATGGAGTTATCTGAATAAAGATAATGCCACTTCCTTAGGTTAATGGAGGGCCCAAGATGAAGCAGGTAAATTGCCATCACGGGCACACAGATGATGCTCAGGAAGGGCCTCTCCCTTCTCTCTAGGTAAGTGCAGCCAGAGTCCTTCTCTGTGGAACAATGGCCTCAAATGTGGACAGCGTCCCAGCTGGTAGGGCTGACCTCTGTAGACAGGTTTCCAGGTTTCTGTCTCATGAAAGGCTGAGATCCCAAAAGAGATTTTCATGTATGTCTTATTTCTCAGCCATCATGGCTGGTAGAACATCAGCTTCAGCTGTACCCCCTGTCACACATGTCCCCTCCCCCACCCAGGTTGATCTCCCTTCACAACACTGATCATCTCCTTCTACTCTGAAACCATTCCAGAACAATCTTGCTCCCTGAACTGCCACCTTGTGAGCTGGAGACCCGGCAGATGCTGCCACCATCAAGGCTTTAATAACCTGTAATAATAAAGTGGGCTGCACGGGGATTACAATTGAGATGGGGGAAAAAATGTCCAAATGATATAAAAATAAACTATTATATTATTTTAAAACATAATAATAATAATAATAAAGTGGGTTGAATGATAGTACCTAAAAAGACAAGTCTAGGTCTCAACCCCCAGTTCTGGTGATTGTACTGATCTTATTTGGAATATGGTTTTTGCAGATGTGTTTAAGTTCGGGATCTTGAGATAAGACTCTCGTGGGCTATGGAATCAGGTGGGCCCTGATTCTAATAACCAGTGTCCTTGTAAGAGCCACAGAGCCACACAGGGGAAGGCCAAGTGAAGAGGGAAGCAGAGATTAGAGTGATGCAGCCACAAGCCAAGGGATGCCTGTGGCCACTAGCAGCTGGAAGGGCAGGGATGGAGTTTCCCCAAGATCCTCCAGGCTGACAGACACTTCTTGGGCTTCTGGATTCCAGAACTGTAGGAGAAAAAAATTTCCACTGTTTGGAGTCATAAAGTTTGTGGAAACTAGAGTAAAGGTGCAGCATGAACACTCCCAGAAGTAAGGCCCAGATCTGCCTCTACCTAACTGTATGACCTTGGGGCCAGGTGTCCTGACCTCTCCGAGCCTTATAAGGTGCCCTACTAAGGGAGAACACAGAAACACACACACACAGAGCATAGCCAGGTGAAAGCACAGGCGAAATTGAGTGATATAGGGTCCTCTCTGATGGTGCAATGGGTTAAAGCGCAGCACTGTGAAGATACCCACAGCCACAGCAACACAAGCTCGATCCCAGCCATGGAGATAACACACATGGTGCAGTGGCAGACCTCTCCTGACCCGCCCGCTGCTCCCCTCAGCAGTGTATTTCGTCATTTGCCTGTTCTACTCCCCACTCTGTCTCTGGTGAAATCTCTTACCCCTGCACCTCTGGCCTGTACCCCAGTTTTTGTATGTGTAAATAAATAAATCTTTTTAAAAATAAGTTATATGATTGCAAATCTACAGGATGCCAAAGTTTGTAAGCAACACCAGAGAAAGGCAAGGAAGGCTTCCTCCCTAGAGCCCTCAGGGAGCATACTCATGATTTCAGATTTCTGGCCTCCTGAATTAGGAGAGAATCCATTTCTGGTGCTCTGAGCTGTGTGATTTTATAGTAATCTGTTACGCCAACCTTGGGACACCAGTACAGAAGGGTTAACCTTCTTGCCAGCCAGGATCCAAAACAGAGAAGCATGTCTATTAAAAGTAGGTCTGGCCCTCCCTGGTGGCACAGCGGGTTAAAGCACAGCACTGAGAAGCTAAAGCCACTTCCGCATGAGTTCGATCCCCGCCTGCCCGGGAGGTG
>NW_004567109.1:13794948-13841951 GCF_000260355.1 Condylura cristata | reverse complement strand
AAAAAAAATTATTTATTTATGCTTCCAAGAACTGGGGTACAGGCTAGAGGTGTTGGGGGGCAGTGAGAGGATTTACCAGAGACAGAGTGGGGAGCAGAACAGGCAGATGGACTGAAATACACTGCTGAGCAGCAGGCGGGTCAGAAGAGGTCTGCTGCGCCCTGTGGGTCAGCTCCCTGGCTGGGGATTGAACTCGTGCTGAGGTCGCTGTGGACAGCTTCAGCGCTGTGCTTTAACCTGCTGCACCGATAGGGAGGGCCTCGCCTGAGTTTCTAGCCTGCCAACCTGTCCTACAAATTTCAGGCTCGCCTAGCCAGACCCCACAATCACGTAAGCAGATGAATGCAAATATAACCACGGGGGCTTTGCTCTCCCGTTGCAACCCCCCTGACAGAGCCGAAAGCCCATGTTCAAGGCTTTTCTCAATCTTCTTAGCTGGCAAGAGAACACACCCCACGTGCACGTGGAGTTGTTGTTGTAGGGGGTCAAGTGTGATGAGCGGTGGCGTGATACCACGGAAAGGGCAGATTCCGCCCTGTCTGCGCCTCAGCTTCATCTGTGAAACAGCACATTAAATTATCCCCACCTCAGAGAAGTGTTGTCAAAATTAAGAGATGTTGCTCATAAGGTCTCCTGTGAGGGATTCCCAAAGTACAAGTTCATTTTGCCACTGTTGCAATTGGTAGAATTGTAACTCTAGAGGCCTCACTACCCCCCCCCCCAGGAAAAAGTTCCAGGACCACAATTCCATCCTTGGGGACCCTGTGGAGATGCTGACCGACCCCCATACCCTCCATCCCAGGGACACTCTGGATATAATGGGCCAGGAGGCCCCGTGCAAAGCACTTTAAACACATCTCTCCTCTGTCTCCCACCAACCCTGGGTGAGTGAGGGAGGTATCAATAGATTCCCATTTTATTCACAGAAGGACACTGTCCAGGAGTATAGGGTGGAGGCTGGATGTTAGCAGGAAGTCCGTTAAGCACCTTGAGGTCTGTGGCCATGCTGGATGGTACTTGTTACAGCAGCTTCTGCTTCACACACACCTGAGTCCCGCTTTTGTTTTATTAATAACTTCTAATTTGAATAACTTTGCAAATAAATCAGCCGCACCATCACCTCTCCCAGCCTCCGGCTGTGTGGAAAAGTCACCTTTCCCCAGTAAGCATCAGGGAGACCACAGGTCTCACCTGCACAAAGACACCAGCTCCGGGACCCTTGGCACATGGAGGTGCCGGGAGCCAGAGGCCGATGTTGCATTTGCCAGCTGTGCCCCTGTGCAAGTGAACCATCATCTCTGAGCCTCAGAGGACTGGCAGGTGACAGTGCTCCTCTGTCAATGAGGCAAGGCATGGCTGCGACCTCACGCAGCGGATAGAACCGCTCAGCCAGCGTTTTCCGAGTTAGTCCTGCTGAGTCGGTATGTCACACTTTGGCTGAACCCTCTCTCACTTGGGATGGCAAGGCCTAAGCGGGGAGAGGTGACTTGGGGCTACCTGTCCCCCCGGCAGGACAGACCCTGGCCATGTACATGGTGTCCACTCCCTCCCCCAGAAGGTTGGAAGATCAGGCCGAGATGCGGGCACTTCCTAATACTCCAGGACAGTGAGTTTAGGTAACCAAGGGAAACAAGTTGTCTCCACCTGTCCCGCAAGCAGCTGGCCTGGCCGGGAGAAGCCGTTTCCCTCCGATGGCGTAGGCCCTGCCCCTGGTTCCCAATGCTGGGAAGCCAGCCAAACAGCAGCATGATCACCAACAATTTCCTGTTACTGGCCAGGCCCTGTGCCGAGGCCACACATCATCTCCCTTGACCTTTACCCTCACTGTTACCTCTGCCCAAAAGTCTTCTTCCCTGCAACAAGCCTGGCCTCAGCTGTGCCCTCCTCTCTGGCCTCCCCGCTTACACCTGCAGTTCTGCCTCTCTCTCCTTCCAGGTCTGTTTTAATTGCCGTTGCTGCTTATGGCCTTGATCTTACATCTGTTTACTGTCTATATTTCCCCAGAATATGGAAATATGTGGGCTCAGGGGTGCTCTTGACCACCGTTGCAGACTAGCACCCTGGTCCTCAGCCGGGCCTGCTGGACGTGTGTCTACCTCAACCCTGCCACGTAGGTGTCTTTGTATCATTCTCATACACAGATGAAGCCTAGTGAGCTGAGCCTGGGGAAGGGGGGCTGCCAGAAAGAAGCAGGTGCCCCTCAGCTGGGTGTGGGGAAGGGGGGCTGCCAGAAAGAAGCAGGTGCCCCTCAAAGAGGTGGGGGAAAGGGGGGCTGCCAGAAAGAAGCAGGTGCCCCTCAAAGAGGTGGGGGAAAGGGGGGCTGCCAGAAAGAAGCAGGTGCCTCTCAAAGAGGTGGGGGAAAGGGGGGCTGCCAGAAAGAAGCAGGTGCCTCTCAAAGAGGTGGCTGCTGGCCCTGCCCCCGGGGAGCCTGGGGCCTCTGGGCCTATATGGCATCAGTGGCATTCAGGTGTGGCTGCCCATGCAGGAACCCATTTCTCATGCACCCAGGTACCACTATATCTGACCACTATATGTGACCACCTTCAGGCCATGTACCCCAAGTGCAGGGAGAAATGCAAGGAGAGGGAGCAGAGGTTCCAGGTTCCAGGCCTGCCTTGGCCACTAAGTCAGAAAACACAGGTCTCCAGACCTCGGTCTCCTACTGTAGATCAAAACTCGACAGAGGACAGGGCAGTGGTTCAGAGTTTGAGCTCTGGGGTCCAAATGCCCTGAATGCAGCTGGACTCAAGTGTTAGGGCATAGTACAGCACTCCTCTGAGCCCCAGGTTTCCTCGTCTGTAAATGGGGGCCTCCCTGGTAGCCTAGGAGTTTAGTCTCAGCACTGTCACCATAAGGACCTGAGTTTCATCCCAGGTTGGCCAGGTTGACCACTCCTGTCTGGCTGTCTCCCCTCAGCAGTGTATTTCAGTCCATCTGCCTGTTCTGTGCTCCACTCTGTCTCTGGTGAATCCTCTCACCTCCCCGCCCCCTCCAACCAACCTCCACCATACCTCTGGCCTACAGTCCAGCTTCTCTATGCCAAAATAAATAAAATGGGGCAGGGGAGGACAACATTTACCTTATAGGGAACTATGGGGATTTCAAAAGATAACATATGTACTTATAGATGCATATATGCGGAATATAATATCTACACATACCATATATGGAACTCAGCATAAATAAGTGTTCAAAAAGAGGATCATCATTATCCATGGTTCTATTTCTTGGGGAAGGGTTACTTCCACACGGGAGGGGAGTCGGGCCATTTCCAATTCTCTGTGTTGTTTGTTGAACAGGGTTTTTTCACCTCACAGGGTTTTGAAGTTTGAGTTCCTTCCATTTCTCAGAAAAGATACAAAAAGCTACAGGAGACAAGATTCTTGCCTCTCTCTCACACTCACATCCCGGCCAGAGACAAAGCCGCTGATTTCTGCAGCTGCACCAGGAGCTGTAAATCAATAGACACAACCCAGGCACCCCATCCCACCCCAAACCCCGTGGCTGGTAATGGGGCCGCTGCAGCCTGCGTGATGGCAAATCGCTAATTTAAGCCAGGCTTTCTGTTCTGCGCCTCGATTATCCTTCTTCCTGTGCACGTTATGATGTGCTGGGTAGCCAATTGGATTTAGCGAACCCAGGGCCTGATGGTAATGAAATCATGGCTTGCCCTTCCTCAGCCCCCTTCCTCACCAAGTCTGGGCATCATCATGCGAGGGGACTCGGGGACCAGCCACTCAGAGCTCAGCTGTCGTGAGGAACCTGAAATCGCTCCTCATCTAGTCTCTGCACAAATCTCCCGTGCCCACCCCTGCCGAGGCTTCTCGGCCCTATTGCATCATCGAGGAGGTTCACTACATTACACAGGGGGCCATGCCTTCCTGGAACACTTTTTTGAAATTTCCTTATAGAAAAAATACAAGATGTACACAAACATTTGTGTTCGAGAATCTTCAGAGGCACTTTTGGCATGAAAATGGAAACAATATAAATCCCTCCTCAAATGCAGATATCAAAAATCTTTTTCCAAGAATATTTGATAACACAAGAACACATGATATCAGGTTACATGGAAAAACAGTTTACAAAATACTTCATAGGGCCCTTGCTGGTGGCACAATGGGTTAAAGTGCAGCACTACAAAGCTGTCCGCAGCCACTTCAGCACAAGTTCAATCCCCAACCAGGACGCTGACCCACATGGCGCAGCAGACCTCTCCTGTCTCTCCCACTGTTCCCCTCAGCAGTGTACTTTGTCAATCTGCCTGTTCTGCTCCCCACTCTGTCTCTGGTGAATCCTCTCACCATCCCTGTATCTCTGGCCTGTACCCCAGTTCTGTATGCAAAAATAAATAAATCTTTTTAAGAAGTATTTCATATAATCATTATTTCAAAGATCTGGATGTCATTGCCACACACGGGGTCAGGAAAAGAGATGGGAAGGGAACACAGCAAAAGGACACAGCTTTTCTCATGTGGAGAGATGATGGTGATGTTTGTTTCTGCTTAAATTTCTCTGTATATCCTGAAATAAATGAACTTTATTGTAGAAGAAGATTTCTAATATTGAGTTGATGAAGTTTCCCTCTAGCACCCACCCAATAATTACAGTTCCTCTGGGCCTCAATACGTGTCGATTGATCAGGTGAATGAGAAACAAGACTCTCTACTTTTCTGAAGTCAGAAAAACAAAGCACTCACACTGAAACTCTACCAAGTGCTTGTGAGGTGCTGACATCTTTCCCATCTGCCACCTACAAGGTTCTGCTAAGCCCCATTTAACAGATGAGAAAACTGAGGCTCAGAGACGTGGCGGGGCGTGAGCCACCTGGTTCACCCTTGCAGGCTGCTGTGTGCAGACAGCAGCTGCCCCCTGCCAGCCTGGTCCTCCCTTCCCTAGCTAGACACGCCCGGCACTCACCTCCTCCTGCCTCTTGTCAGGGCCAGTGTGGCAGCAGCGCAAGTGGCCTGGGAGTCAGAACGACCTGGGTTTGCACCTTTTGGGGTGAGAGGCGCTTGCTCTCTCCAAGCCTTCCCATCCTGGACTGTGACCAGAACCTGCAGCCCGCAGTGCAGGCCGGTCATGCAGCTCAGAGAAGCCCTGGCAGAGGTCTGGGGAGGCTCCCCAGTGCCCTCTGTGACTCCTGCAGCTCACCCGGTGTGTTGGTGAGTCACACACTCTCTGAGGACGAACCTGAGCCGGGCGTGCGGCCGCTCTGGGGCCAGGCCAGGAGGCACAGTGGCAGATCACAGTCCCTGCTTGCTCTCACAGAGGTCGCCTGGCCCAGCCTCCTGCTTCCTGGTAGGGCGACAGCCCTCCATTTGGGAAAGGGGACAGCCGAGGCCAGGGCTTTAGATCACTCAGTTCTTGCACATGGCCTGGAGCTAACCTCTGGTTGCCCCACATCAAAGGCCTTCCCATCCACCCCTGAACCCTCAGTGTCACCAAATCCTTCCTCTTGAATGCCCTTCTGCACAGATTGCTCCAAAGCCCTCTTCCTCTTGACCTGAACCCAAAGCCCCTCATTTCCCAGCATGGCAGCCTTAAGGTGGGACCCAAGAACCTGCCCAGACTCAGCTGCCACTGTGAGACCAGAACTGGCGCCTCGGCATGGCCTCTGGCCCCTCCTACAGCCATACCACAGTCCTCCTCTCCTCTCACCCCCTGGAGCAGCTCAGCTGCTGACCGGGGCCCCGGGGAGTTCCTCCAACAATCAGGAATTGTGGAAGGCAGAGACCTGTCGTGCAGGCTTCCCCACAGACTCCTGGGCCTCGCCCAAGCTCACACACAGGAAGCCCTGGACAGCCCTGGTGAGGACATCTGCTCACAGGCCTTTTCTGCTCTGTGCCTGCAGCTTTTCACCACTGCAGCCTCGCCAGCCCCTGGACCCTCAGACCAGCCTCGCCAAATTCCCTTCCCTCTGCAGCTCTCCACCCTCTGAGCTTTCCTTTGCTTGCGCTGTTCCCTCTGCCTGGAATGCTCACTCCTGTTGCTCCATGGAGCCAACCACTGCTCCCCCTTCACCACTCATCCCTGCCGAGGCTCCCCCCCATCATCAGGAAGCTACAGTCCTCCCTGAAGCTAGCAGGATCCTAGGGGCTAGGCTGGGGCAGAGGCTCTGCTGAGGCTTGGCTGAGAGTCTGGGCACCGAGGGCTGAGGCAGGGTGGGCCTGGCAGGGGCAGCAGCAGCCAAGTTATGGACCAGGCAGGTAGGACATAGGAATGGCCCAAGGCTGAGATGCGGACCATCAGGCCACACTCCCTGCCCAGGCTCCCTGCCTGGAGCAGCTGCTAGTAATCAGCACCTGGCATGCACTGAGAACCTACTATGTGCCAGGTGTGGTGCTACAGCCTTTCCATGGTGTAACTCACTGAGTGTGCCCCAATTTTACCAATGCAGAAATAAGGCTAGGAGAGTGAGCTATCTGCCCAAAGCCACCATGAGGACCGACAGGTGGAATAGAGACCAGGCGCTGCCTGACCGTTAGGCGTGACCTTTTGCACCACACTGTCACTCTCCTGGTCTAGAGGTCCTGGGACCGTGGAGACCCCACCAAGGGTGACAGGGGGAGAAGAATAAAAAGCCAAGAGGCTCATGCTGGGCTTCCAAAGACAACAAGAAAGGACTCAGAGCCTCCAATCATAAAGCTGAAACCAGGTCCAGGGAGTAGAGGCAAGGAGCTAGGGAAGGCCGTGGCAAGACAGAGGTCAGCCAGGAAAGCACTGACTCCACTGGGCTCAGACTCTGGGCAGGCAAACCAGGACACTCGAGACCATGGAGGGAGGAAGCTGGGGGTGCTTCACTTAGTCCCCATGTCCACTCTGCCCAGTGGGGCTGCCAGTGGGGACTCTGAGATGCCAGCTCTGTTTGGAACAGACACCCAGAAGGAGGGGGGTTCCCAAACCTCTGCACTGTGGACCCACAAGTCACCCCACTGGCTGCCACACTCTCACTGCAGGAGGAGGGAGTGATGGGTGATCTGCTGGGGACCAAATGTCCCCCCAAAACCCTGCGCATGCTTCACAGAAGCCTCAGGAGCTTCAGCGTTTGCTAAGAGCACAATTCCCAGCGGCCTGTCTGGTGCACTGAGGACGAGCTGGCTCTTAGGGTCCATGGAGGAGGAGGAGGAAGTGGCGAGGGTTTCAGGGTTCCATGCTGGTGACTGGGACACTAAGATCCCCGTGTTCTTTCCTCCAGCCTACAACCATGTTTGCTACCCAACTCAGACCCTTCCCTCAGCAATCCTTTGCTGTGCCTGCCTCATCTTCAGCTCTTCAGAGGCCTCCTCTGAATTCTCTGACAAGTAAGACCACTGGGATTCCCAAAGCCCCCATATTCCACACAGCCCTCAGCACACCTACAAACTGAAATGAGCTGATGGATGTCTATTCCTCTACCTTGTGGGACAAGGCTGAGGGCCTGAAGGGTTCAGATAAAACACATGTCTCACTTAACGCTCCCCACCACCCCGGAGGCTTGGCTGTCATCCCACTTTAGAGATGGTGTTGGTGACCCACATGGCACGTCAAGTATATGGTTTTGCAAATCACTAGCAGGCTTTAAGAGTGAGCTTTAAGAATGGCCACAGCAACACCCTGCCTTCCTAACTCAGGTGTCCTCTTCATCTTCCCTTGCAAACCTTCCCCTCACCCCCCACCTCACCACCAAACTGCTTAAGTTCAACAATGACAGGTAGAATTCAGTCATTTGAACATTCATTCATTCAAGCAATCAAATGACTCATTTGTGAGCTGTTTAGGGAACAGTAAAGGGGCCCTTCTTGCCTGGGTTTCCCTCTCCCTGCTGTTCCTGGGACCTTGCCAGCAAAAGCTAAGCACTAGGTAGCTGCCCTGTCCTTAGCCTCCCTCTCAGTGGGGAAGTAGCAAAGTGTCCATCTCCATCAATCCCTGACCCTCAAGGACAGCAGCTGAGCATACATGGGCCAAATAATGGATAGACTCATAGTCCTTTGGTGTCCATCATTCTCTGAAGACAAGAAGGACAGGATTCTTCCTCCTCCTTCCATGCAATTCGGTGTCCCTGATCCCAGGCAATCTGGAAAGTTCTTGACTTGCAGTCATAAAACAAAAGTTCTAGCTCCGGGCCTAGAGCTATCTGTGGGACTGCAGGAGAACAAGTCATTGTGTCTCACTGTCTCTGAGCCACAAGTTCCTCATCTGTAAAATGGGAGTGATAATGGTGAGGTTTCTAATGCCCCTCCCACAGGCTTGTAAGCCAGGATGAGGCCATTCAGATCCAGAGAAACAGCTATCACATAGATGGCGGGCTAGGGAAATGCCTTAGGAGCAAAGGAGCCTACTGGGACCAGCTGCGCTACTTGCAGGATGCATTGACAACGCAATTGCAGAGTGATGATTGGGGGCATCCCCAGCAGAGGAGCCCAGAGCCTGCCTTGAGTGGACCCTCAGAAGTGAGAGGCCCTCCCCTGTCTCAAAGATAGTGAGAGAGCTGTGTTTCTCAGCCTACCAGCCAGAATGCCTCAGGGAAGAAGATGTACTAGAACTGAACAGATGTTCAGCTCTCCCCAGACTTGAGCATCTTACCCTAGGGAGTGTAAGGCCGGAAACCTGGAGGTCTCAGAATCACAGCCACTCTCAGACCCACCCAAGGACCAACCCCCTGCACTCTCCCGTCTTTAACAGGTACCAGATTCTGAAGGATCTGGAAAATTCCTTCTCTTCATTACATGGCCAGTTTCCATTTATTGAATCCAGGCACCAAGCCAAATGTATTATTTGTGCTCTCTCATTGACACCTTGTGAAAAGCCTGTCCTAGAACATTTGATTATCACCCCATTCCACAGACGAAGAAACTGAGGTTCAAAGGAGAAAATGACTTACCCAAGTCACAGAGCCAGTATGTGGCAGTGCTGAGATTAACGCTCCAGTTGGGACGTCTGAAGCCTGCATTACCCCCAAAGGCAAAATAGGGCAAATCACTGACAAAATTGCAAAGCAAAAATCAATCCTGCCTATGCATTGGGGAATTTTCTCACTGTAGCTGGTGATGAGTCATTGAGAGCATGGGAAAGTCGTGTGCCCCTACTTCCTGGGGGAACAAAGATCCCTAGAGATCAGGATGCCAAAGCTCCCTCAGCACCAACACATCCCACCCAGTGCTCCAGTGTGCTGTGCTCGGCTCTCCAGAGACCCCATACTCCAGGTTCAGACTTCCCAACGGAGGACCCCAAATCTATTCTTCAGGTAAACTGGGGCAGATGAGGGTTGGGGCGCCAGGATTGGCAACCCTAAAGAGACAGGCATCCATGACTAGGCTGAGACTACAGTTCACATCTCCAACTGCTGCATCCACAGCATGGCCCTTGCCCTGCCTGGTGGCACCCGGCCAGCGAGGTTCAGGGCCGCAGCCTCCGTCAACCAGCACAGAGGACACATTTCGACTCACAGCAAATATTAGGGCACCTTTGTTAGAAGGATAGGACTTTTCTTTCAGTCCTTTCGGCTGGTCGCTGAGCTGATGAGGGTCTGGGGCCAGGCTGGGGATGTTCTAGACTCTCTGAGAAGGTCCTAGCACTGTATACAGATACCAGAAGGAATCTCATGTGCTGAGGTGAGAGAACAAAGTCCACTCTGGCACCGGTGAACCACTGCTGCCTTTGGCAGAAGAAAGGACAAGCCTAGGGGGAAGTGGGAGGGAGCACTTGGCCTCTCCGGATCCCATCCAGGCTCCTAACCTGACGACTGCCCCTGGGAAGGCAGAAAAGAGCAGGCTGCCAGCACGCTACACTCATTAGCGTGCGAGCACACACAGACACAGGCTCACACCCACACAAGTGTCCAAAGCCACTCTGGACGCTCTCCTTCCCCTCAGTTCCAGGGACTGGACCAAAAAACAGGTCACATTATCACATCTCATACAGAAAGAATCAGAAATGATAGTGTGGGACAAGTACACAATGCAAGGGCCCCCCAAAAGGATCACCACATGTGACTTGTGTGCAGGGTGCACACACACACACTCCTGTCCCCCCTCCTGCATAGGCAGCTGTGAGGCAGCCATCACCCCAGAGGCCCAGGGTCCCTGGGGCGCCTCAGCCCACCCCTGGTGGCCTCCAGAGGGCCTCACAATACAAAATCACACTCGGAAACTGTGACACACACAACTGTCACCAGACTACCCCATCTAGTAAGATGTCAACAGATGGGCAAATGTTGTCTAGTTACACACACACACACACACAGTCAGTCTCTCCCTCTCTCTCCCTCTCCCTCCCTCTCTATCTCTCCCTATCTCTCTCTCTCTCTCTCTCCTCTTCTCAATGGACGTGCCCTCGGGCTGGGCTCCCGGCGCCCTCTGCAGGAAGCGCGGAGGCCCGGGAAGTCCCGGGTCCGAGGTCAGAGTCCCCGCGGTCCCCATCCACCCCCGGGGCCCCCGTCCACTGCGGACTCACCGGACGATGCCGAACATGACCAGCACGTTGCCCAGCAGCCCCACAGCACACACGGCCGAGTAGAGTGCGGTGATGGCGACAGCCAGGGCGAGGGACGAGGCTCTCCGTGCGCCCGGCGGCCCCGACGCATTGGCGCCGGCGCTGGGGAAGGCGCTGGGGAAAGCGTCCGACTCGTTGGCCAGGAGCAGGGGCTGCGGCTCGGCATCCGCGGAGGGGACCGGCTCCATGGCGGCCGGCTGACCGGAGCTGCGTCCCGCCCCGCCGTGCGCCCTGGGCGCAGAGACCTGGAGCGAGGGACGCGAGAAGGGCCGAGGCCGCGGCCCCGACGCCGCCGGCTGCAGCACGCTGGGCGCCCGCTTCCGCAGCGCCTTCTCTGCCCGCCTCGTCGCCCGCACCGGCTCTGTCCCGCGGCCCCCGCCCGCTCTCCTCGCCGGGAGCGCTCTGAGCCTGGAGCCGCTGCGGGTTTCTCGGACGCGCCCGCCGCGCGCACCACGTGGCCCAGAGGCGGTCGCCAGTCTGCGCCCGCGACCGGGGCGGGTGCTGCACCACGCAGGGAAGTTTCCCACGCCCTCAGGATGCCCCGGGACTCAGCTCCCCTCCCTTTTGCCGCTTTGGAATCAGAAGGACCTAGTAGTGCATCCCACCTCTTGCCCCTGCACGGAAAAGCACGGTGACCTTGAGCAAGTCATTTAACCTCTCTCAACTTCATTTTCCTCACCTGTGAAATAAGAATCATCATACCAGTTCCTTTAAGGGGTTGTAAGGAGATTAACTAGGATGATGCAAGTGCTCAGTGCTGGGCACACATCTGTGCTCATAAATAATGATCATCTTGGGGTACTAGGTACTCGAGGATCAGCTGGTACCCAATAGGGGATGCAGCACCTGGCTTTTGGGGTTCATGCCCCAGTGGAGAAGAGAAGCATTAGTTCCAAGATCACACTGATGAAGATATGGTTGTACCTGGAGGAAAGAAAAGGAAACCGAGGGGCTGCTGACACAGGACCTACAAAATCCTGAGGTCAGGACAACTTCCCTGAGGAAATGACGCTCACAGTGAGATGTGAAGGAACTGACTTAGGAAAGAAGCAAGGGGAGAGTAATTCATACAAAGGAGCCCAGTGTGCAGACCTGTGGTGGTGAGGACCAAAAGGAGGCGATGCGGAGAAGGCAGGGAGTAGGTAGGGGAAGGATGGCATGAATTGGTGGGTCTCAAAGACCCTCTGGACGCTGGAGGAGCAGGTGGCAGGGCACGGCTACCCCGCGTCCTCTCCCTGACCTGACCAGCCCATACCCAGTGCCATTCTCTTTCCTGGGATTCTTGTCCCTCCCAGAACTTTCTCTCTGCAAACCCTTATCCTGTTCCATGCACTGTGATAATGCATGCATCAACACTTTGGAGTAGTTTCTATAAGTGCTCCTGTTTTAAGATAAGAAGTCTAGGCCAGGTGCTAAATCATCACATATGGTAATTATTGCTATCAGAACTTCTTTTCTTCTTGGGAAGACCAGGTCAGCTTGATCCTTGCACCCTTTAGGGATGGGATCACAGGTCAGCTTGATCCTTGCACCCTTTAGGGATGGGGTCACCACGTTTGTTCAGGATATGCTGGTTGGGTGAAAAATGGTCTCCAGGGAGAACAGAATGACAACCTAGGGGCTCCCAAGTACTAGCTCTGGGGTAATGCTCTTGGCCCGTGACTGGGCAGGGATCCCTCATTTATACCACATAAGTCATTCGTTTATTTGCAAGGCTCCTATTCTTTCCCAGAAAGAACAAAATCAGAAGTCCTAAGTTCGCTTCTTTTCATTCACTTTGCCTCATTCAGCTGAAGACTCCTCATCCCAGACTTTCCCTCTCAACTAGCTAAGGACTCATTATGCAGGTGGTTTTCACTCTGTGGTCATATGTGCTGCCAGACCTCTTTCCCTTGTCCCAAAAGACTTAGTACTCAGGATACTTTACTGGTGTCAAAGGAAATTGGAACAAGAAGGAGACTTGGACCCTCCCTAGGGTGCAACAGGTTAAAGTGCAGCACTACGAAGCCGGCCACAGCCACTGCAGTGCAAGTTCAATCCGCACCCAGGGAGCTGACCCACAGGGCGCAGAGACCTCTCCTGTCCCGCCTGCGGCTCCCCTCAGCAGTGTACTTCATCAATCTGCCTGTTCTGCTCCTCTCAGTGCTCCTGCCCCTCTGGCCTGCACCCCAGTTCTGTATGCATAAATAAATAAACCTTAAAAAAAGAGAGAGAGAGAGAGAGAGAAGGGCTTACTTAGCATTTTAGCCTCCTCTAACAAATTGAAATTTTTTTCCTACCTCAGGACATTTGCACATTCTAATTCTTCCACTTAGGAGTCTTGGCCCCTTCCCAGGCCAAATGCTATTTGTCCTTCAGCTCTGAACTTATGTATCACTTCCTCCATGAAAGCTTTACTGACTGTCACTCTTATAACTAATTAGACCAGTTCCTTTTGCTATCTGTCCTAACACCACCATGAATCTCTTCTTTACAGAACTTCCCACCCATTTAATTGCGTAGTCACTGGATTTTCATGTGTCACCATTACAATAGTTCTGGTGCGCTCTGTGCCCCTAGTTTAGTGCAAGCTCTGGCAATCAATCAATGAGCGAATAGGAAATCAATTCTAGCTTTGATGAGCTCCCATTTTGATGAGGGAGACAGACCAGATATAGTTTAATCCAGACCTAGGAATTCTCCTAAGCAACTACAACCCTTTGATTAGCTCTCTCATCATGTCGTGCTTGGAACTGATACGCTATTTCCTAGCTCCCACCCTGCACCCTGGCGTTGTCTGTCACCAAGTGAGTCTACCCTATTGGTGGTACTGATTTGGTGCCCTTCATTCTGGCCGTAGCCAGGGTGTATTGCTGCTCTATCCTGACCCCACTCTCTCTCCCCATCCCAACCCCTCTCCCCACCCAGCCACACTGGGCTAAAGGGAACACCTGAAAATTAATTCCACATTGATTCTTTGAGTCCACTATGCTGTGGTGGAATCCATTGCTATGGTGGCAGAAAGGAGTTCCTTTAACTTCTCTAGGCCTTGGTTTTCTCATCTCCAAAGTACAGACATGCTCTGCCGACTGAGAAAGTGTGTGCACATGAGAGTTATTAAGCTGGGAAGAGTAAGACTGCTTCTGGACACTCATAACCAAGAAGTCACGAAAGCTGTGTAAATGACCAAGTACTTGAGCAAAAAGAATTGTTAAGACAACACTCCTGCTGTTCTGGATGGCCCCTTTCAAGAGTTTGCTCCCTGTCTCTGCACTCCCCCATATCAGCTTACCCAAGGAGTCTGCACACCAGAACCCAGCAGAGGGCCTTCACCAAAACCCCACCATGCTGGCATCCTTGAACTTCCAGCCTCTGAACTATGAAAAATGAACTGTTTATGAACCGCTCAGTGGACAGCACTTTGTTATAGCAACCAGAGCCTACAAGACACCTGCCAAGTAAATGACAGTTACCCCCACTGAGAACACGTGGAAACTTGAAAGGCAGCTGAAGGGCTTTTCACAATGACCTCCCGACACCAAGTACGTTGAAGAGATCAGCTCTTACTTGAATGCGGGCGGTCTAGTCTTTTTTTCAAGGAGTCTCATCTCTGTGGTTACAACTCATAAATAACCCAGCTGGCTGCCTTAGGGGAAGCATGCCCTATGAAGGTACTGGGCCAAGTGCATTGTGGGTCTCTCATTCCCCAGCCTTCCTATAGATGTAAGGTTCTGATATTATTATTCCATTTTGCGTAGGTTAGGTTACCTGTCCAGGTGAGCTGTTAATGTTAAGCCAGGTCTGTGTGACTCCACCAGCCAGACTTTTGACTATGCCACATCACTGCCTCTCAGAACAAAGTGATTCCTGGGAGGAAGAAATAACAAAACACAGGAACCCATGGTTCTTGTCTCTGCTCAGCAGTTTTTCCCACTGTGGAGCGCAATGGGTCACTGGGAGCTCAGAAGAGTCTTGAATCTGTCCCTGCTGTGGGTGGAGCACAGAGTAAGCACAGCTCTCCACACCTGGATTACCAACTATGTTGGGGCTTCCCCCATCCTTGACATTAGAGGAGAAAAAACCCAAAACAAAAACGGACAGGAAACCCAGGGCCATCCTAGGGCATCAGAAGGCGTCAGCTTGCAGAAACAGAATCAGTGAAGGAGTCAGCGCAGAAAGGAACTCCCTGGGGAAGCTATTAACAATTTAGTACGTGGGCATGTGGCTCCCACCTGCCAGAGAGACAGATCCACCGGATGGAAAATACTGGGACTGCCTCAGAATGAGCAGGCAGCTCCCCTGGGCTCTTTAACTCTGGCTCCAGCTGCAAGCCCAGGAGGGGGCGGACCCTAACGATAACCATAAAATAATAACCACTTACATTTGCAAAGTACTCTTGACTCTCTGAAACACTTCCAGATTGATGATTTCATCTTATCTTGATACCATCCAGATACACTGGGAGGTCAAATTTCATTATCGTCATTTTCCTGGGAGGAAGATAGACATCTAGAGAGCCTGGGTGAGATCCCCAAGGATACACAGCAAATCAGTGGGAGAAACAGGGTTGATACGATTTGTGTAGTTGTCCAAGCCAGAAGCGGAAATCCTGCCTGATTCCTCTTTCTTTCTCTTGCCCCTGCAAGCCACATCCTGTCCATTCTCCCCACATAACCCACGAATCCTGCCACTGTTCGTTATTCACATGACCACCCTTCTAGCCTGACACAGCCCCGGTTCTTACTGAAAAGGCCTCTTAACTGGTCTCCCTGTACCTGGGCTGACTGCCTTCACGAAGCAAAGCAGCAACATGACTGCAGGTGAGGCTCTCACCTCTCTGCCGCAGTAGCCTCCAGCTTGAGGCTCTCCTAGGAGTCTGCTTCTCCCACCTGCAGGTCAAGCTAAGTGGTTAAGAGGGATTAATTTTTTGAGATTTATTTATGTATACAATAACCTGGGTACAGGCCAGAGGTGCAGGGGGTGAGAAGATTCACCGGAGATAGAGTGGGGAGCAGAACAGGCAGGTCGACTGAAATTCACTATCAAAGGGAGCAGCGGACAAGACAGGTGATGTCTGCTGCGCCAGTGGGTCAGCTCCCTGGCTGGGATCTAACTCGGGCTGCAGTGGCTGGTGATGCCTTGATAGCTCTGAGTCTTTCACCCCTGTGTCACCAGGGAGGCCCTCTTGGCTGCATGTAAAGCCCCAGCTCAGCCACATTCTGTTGCTTGACCTGGAGCAAGTTAGTTCTGTAAATTTCACCAAATGGGACAACAGTGGCTGCTTGATGGCATCTGGCACGTGGGCGTGTTCTGTGTTCAGCTACCGCTGCCATGATGGTCCTTCTGCTGGAACACTCAACTGTGGGCTCCCCAGCTCCCTAGTCACCTAGCCCACTCCACACCTCCATTTTAGCTCAGCTGGGATGTCACATCCCTCCCGCACCCCCAGATTAGTTGATACCACATGCTGTTCCCTTGGGGCACATCTTCCTGGAAGCACAGTCAGGTCCTGGGTTCCTAGAAGACTGTCCACCCAGATACTGCCAGAGAGGCCTGGGTCTGTCAGGAGGAGGCGAGAACAGAGTTGAAGAGGAAGGGTGGCCAGCTTCTGAGAAGGGGAGGAACAGAGAAGGTTGTAGATTACTTGAGCAATGGCTCAAAGGCTAGAAAGTAAGAGCCTGGAAAATTTCTGAAACAAAACAGACCGGAGACAGTCTCCTGTTTTCAAGTGGACCCTTGGGGCTTGGACAAAAGCACATTGAAGGCAAACTTGATGCACCCCGTGACAAAGGTCTTTGACCCAAGTTTTCCCATCACACAAACCTCAAGAGAGAAGGAAGGGGAGACCAAATCCCTGCCCCGCCCACCAGTGACTGACGCTAAAGTTTTCCACACCCTGTGGATGGAGCCAGGAACAGATTTTATTTCATTTCATCAATTTTTTAATTATTGTTATACATGCGTTGGAGAAAAGGCATATACCCGTTAGAGGGACAGTCACGAGCCCAGACAGGGCATCAACAAAGGCAGGTGAAAATCCTCCTTTTCAGAACTGGGGTGGTGACTTGGAAAAGCTGAAGCAGCAAGACCCCCCTCCCCTCCCTGCGCCTGGCACCTGTCCAGACAGTTCCTGCCTCCCTGCGCCCTGCCCTCCCCTCATGCTCTGCCATGAGGGCTTTGCCCCACGTTGGTGCATGTACTGAATACTGTGCTAAATCCTGCCTGGAGTTCACTCATGTGCCAAATGGCAGGAAGTGTGTGTTTAAAGCAGAGGTGATGAGGGAAGGGATGAGGACTTTGAAAGAGGAGTGAGCTGCAGCAGGAGACAAAGCCATCAGCACTGGAGTGTAGCCCGGCGAACACTCAGAGCTCCCAGCCAGGGCCCGCTGGAGCTGGGGTTTCCGGCAGGGCTCCTGCTGGCACCGTCCAGCCCAGGTGATCAGTGTGACCCGCTGGGCGCTGGGCGGGGAGAGAACTTTCTTCAGACTCCAGACTTCTGAGAGCAGCCATAGACCTCCCCCACCTGCCTCTTGGGGGGCAGCGAGAGCAACATGGCTGCAGGAGTGAGTGCACTCTGTGTGTCTCCTGTTTTGTTTTGTTTTTTTCTATTAAGCAGTCATCGTCCTTAGACAAAAACCAGTTCTTTCCTTCCCTTTCTCTGCGTTTTCTCTGCATGTTCTCTTCAGCTTCCCACCCTGTCTCAGCTTCTCCCTCTGCTGCACCTGGAGTTCCGACCCTGCATTGGAATCCCGAAAGTCACCGGCTCCCTCTCTCTCCTTCCTCGGTAATTAACTGCCCATCTCATCTCCACTCTCCACATTTGTTTTCCTTTGACTTCATCAGATGGTACCCAGTCTTCTTCCATTCTCCATCCCTCCCAGATTCCAGTCTCCCCACAGCACCTGAGAAGAACCCTGAGAAGAGGTGGGTGCTGGGGAGCCAGACTGAGAGCACTGGCCTAGCGAAAAGCTGCTCCCACAGAGCTCCTCACCCCCAGGCCCCTGCCCTGGCTGAGATCCAGTGCTGATGGCGCGGGGGTGGGGTGGGGGTAGCATTCTGTCACCATATGCACAAAA
Source organism: Condylura cristata (assembly GCF_000260355.1). Taxonomy (NCBI): domain Eukaryota; kingdom Metazoa; phylum Chordata; class Mammalia; order Eulipotyphla; family Talpidae; genus Condylura; species Condylura cristata. The sequence continues at coordinate 13,824,423 of NW_004567109.1, read as the reverse complement.
TTGTAGAACTGGAAAAAAAGCTTAGGCATCAGCTACTCCAATCCTCCTCTAGTTTACAGAAAAAGATGCTGAGCCCCGAGTAAGGAAGGGCTCACACCAGGAGTCAGTAGCAAAAGCCACAGCTCCTGGATCCTGGAGCCACCAGGTGGACCCCACACCGGCAGGGTCACCCTGGGAAACGGCCCCTCTTCCATGACAGGCCCTGGCAGTGCGCGAGGCTGTGTATGATCTCACTTCACCCTTGACATTACTCTTTGCATCGTGATCCCAGTTTACAATTGGGGGGTTCCACGGCTCCTACATGGCCCCACGTCACACAGTCCGCACAGGGGCTGGATGAGAAGCCAGGTCCCCCTGACTCCAGAGACCTTCCTGGCCCAGGCACAAAATGTCTTTTACTAAGCAACCTGGGCCTCAGCTTCCCACCTGTGAAATGGAAGAATTGGACTCCACCGCCTCAAGAGCCACCTGTGAGGCACTGGGAGAAATTTCGAGGAAAGCCAGACAGTTCACTGGTTGCCTGCTTTAGTGGGAGAAATTCTCTGTTTTCCCCATTTGCTTCAAAACAGCTCGCCCCCAGGTTTACACTGAGAGGAGCCTGGGGATGGTGCCATGGCAACCACTGCCGCTCCAGGGAGCCAAGTTCACCCAACTTGGTCAGACTGGCAGGCAGACTGACCAGAGACCTGCCCTCCCTGAGGGGGCCGGGGTAGAGCCAGAGCCGCAGGGGCTGGGGTGAGAGGCCGGCCCTCTACTCCGAGATCCCACCACGGAAGAGAAATGGTTTGCAGCCTGGAAATGGTCAGATCTGTGACATATAAATGGGGAGATCTTGGGCAAATTGTTTCCTCTGTCTGAGCTCAAGGTTTGTTTATTCCCACAGCACATAAAATATGCACACAAAAAATAGCAAAGGCTATTATTTTTACTAATATCTCGACTCTCAAGACAGACTTGAATGCCCGTCAGATAACGAAGTTGAAAATGTGTTATAGACTACAGCACCACGCAAGTGCTAGCTATTGTTATTACTCAGGAAAACTATTTACACTTCCCTGGCTGTGCAGAACACTTACTGTACAGAATAACTGAACTGAATACCTGCTATACAGGAGACATATTAGATGCTATGTTTGGAGAGAAGCACAGAGATGAATCATACATGAATCTTTACAGTCTAGAAGGTGACATCTAATCTAGAAGGGAGGAGGCAGCGTTTATGAGTCAGAAGAAGTTGTTGGGAGTTAAGAGGCAGAGATGACAGATGGAGCTGGGGAAGGCTTTCCTGGGGACACAGCCAGGCAGGCTTGTGGTTTTCTCAACGTGTAGGTGCCTGGACTGTGGACACCTCCGTGAATGCACACACCTTCTGCTCACAGACATTTACAGACACCATCTCTCAGGACTCCGTGACTGCAAGTAACAGAAAACCCTGCAGTTCATTTAAGCGGACAAAGGAGATTTATTAGAAGGGAGCAGAAATGTCCAGAACCCACTCTCGGGGTATAACTATCTCTGGGAAGGACTGGAATCTGGAGACTTGTGCTCTGTTTCTCCTCTTCCCTGCATTCTTTTCTCTGCAGACCAGTCTCCTCTGCTGCTCCAACCACAACGATGGATCCCACCACCCACAGCTTCTCAGTTCTCACACTTGACACTCAACCTGGTGCACACAGCACACAGGACGACCAGCCACCCTGGTTTGTCTAGACTCTTCTCGTTTTACCAAAGAAAGCTCTGGGTTCTGGGAACCCAGGGCAGTTGGTCATCCTAACAGTAGTTGCTCGAGCTATGAGAAGCCTCAAGCAGGAAGGTCATGTTTGAATTCTATTTGGTGGTCCTGAGAGAAGGAAAGCTGATTGGGTCTGCTCAAGTCAGGTCCAATCAGCTGCGACCACAGAATATGCTCAGCCATAAACATGGCCGCCAGGGCCCTGAGAAAGGAGGAAGTGGGGCCATTGGTTCATAGCCCAGGGAGCTCCTTCAAAGGGTTTTAGCAATAATTTCTGCCTCCTCATATAACAAACTCCATAGGAGAGCAAAACAACGCCGTATTTATCTTTGCATCCCCAAGGCCTTGCACACACTGAAAGTATATAATACAAGGTTTTCTACTACTACATCAAGCTTAAGGTTTTCTTCTACTACATCAAGCTTGTTCTGCCCCACACTTTGACTCTTGCTGTTTTCTCTACCTAGACTGTCCTCCCCCCAACCCAGGGGGCTGGTTCCTCTAACCATTCATGTGTCTGCTCAAACCCGCCCTGAGTGTCGGTAGGAGTTAAACCCCTCCCCCACCAGATCACATTCTTTCACATCAGCTTGTTTGTAACCTGTTATTATTTCCTGGTTTTCCCCTCAGCGCATATCACCACCTGAAATTATCTTGTTCATTTACTGGTATGAGTTTTGTCTGTTCTCCCAATACTAAGAGGACGGGCGCTGTATTTCTCTTACGTATCACCTATCACCATGTCACCCATGCAAAGACAGTGCCTGTGCCCTCTAGGGGCTTAAGAAATATGTGTTGAATATAAATAAATGGATGAAGTGTAGAAGAGAGGGAGGTGCTTTCCAGGTGCAGGAACAGTGCCAGGTGAAACACAAAGGAGAGAATCATTGCAGGATCTGGGTTAGGAAGTAGCTCAGTGAGCTCAGTGAGGCTGAAAGGCAGAGAGCATGGGGGATGTGGCTGCGTTTCTGAAGGGCAGTTTAGTGGGTCAGGGGAGGATCTCCACACCAGAGTGTCCAAAAGGAGAAAGTTCTAGGTGATGTTCTCCTTTTCATAAAAGAATAGAGTCTCAGTAACTTCAGGTCACCCAGGTAAAATTTCTATCAGTAGCACCACGTAGAGCATGCCAGACCTGAGCATAGACCTTAATGGAATGGAATGTGCTTGCAGGGGAAAGTCTTCTGTGCTGTGGCAACAGCACTAGGAGCCACACGCTGGCTCTGGTCGTGGTTCTGAGAAATCTGGTAGCAGGGTGAAAAGAACAGCAGCCTGCTTCAAAGCTCAGGAGGGCCTTCTTTTTGCCAGGCAAGACTCACCTTTAAGTTCATTCATTCACTCATTCGTTACTGATTCAACATTTGCTTGGATGTTTCTGTAGGGTGTTTTTTAAGATTTATTTATGCATACAAGACCTGGGGTACAGGCCAGAGTTGTGGTGAGAGAATTCCCAGAGACAGAGTGAGAAGCAGAATAGGCAGACTGACTGAAATGCACTGCTGAGGGGAGCAGTAGGGAGACAGGAGAGGTCTGCTGTGCCAGGTGGGTCAGCTCCCTGGCAAGGGATCAAACTCAAGCTGAAGCAGCTGCAGCTTTCTAGTGCTGCGCTTCAACCCACTGCACCACCAGGGAGGGATCTCTTCCCTTCTTCCCTGATTTTCAACTTGCTTCACTTACCCTATAGGCTTTGGACTTTTCAATCTCTGTAATCACATCAGCCAATTCCTTAAAGTAAATACGTAAATACACACACACACACACACACACATACATCCTACTGACTCTTTCTCTGGGGATTAATGAAACCTACTGTGTGATTTATTCTGAAGACAGAACAGAGAACAACACGGGCGTGGTCAGAGGCTTCACTGAGTTTCAGCCCAGAGGGAGGAGAAGACAGTAAGTTAGAAACCCAACATCAGACACATCAAGTAGAGGTGTTTGCAAGTGCACTGATCCCCACAGCAGCCTTGCCAGGTGAAGCGCTAACAGAGTGGCTGTTACACAAAAGACAAGTCTTTCATTTTCCTCTTTTGTAAATGGAGGAATAAATATCAGCTCTGTTGTTTTAGAAAAGATGTAGCATGAGCTCATTTTTATTGAAGAAAGCAAAAACGGACATATCTAGCAGGATGGAAGGAACTGTCATCTAAACAGATGGCAGCTAGGTCCTTAGGGAGAATGTTGTCTCTCTTTAAGATAACATTTTGATAAACCACTTGAGGTAGAAAGCACTCAGGGAAGAGCATTAGCTCACAGACCCATCTACAGTCAAGATGCATTAGAAATGGGTGGGGAGAAAGGAAGGAGCCCCCCCCCCATGTCCCCACTGAGGACCCAAGGCTATTTTCAACAGCAGGTCAACATTGCATTTCAAAAGCTTTGTGTTCCAGAGAAGTAACCCCACCCTTTGTCCCTCCTATCATAGAAGTGTTTACAAGACACATTATGGCTTCTTTGAATGTGTGTTTTTCTGGAGATGGAGGAAAGAAGCTAAATTTCAGGACTCGGTTACCACCGGGAGGTGTTGCCCAGCTGTGAGGCCTCAGAACTGCCAAAAAGAGGCAGAGCAGATCGGTGTTAAGACACAGGAGCCAGAGGGGACCGTGTCCACTTCCGCCCCCGGAGAAACAAATCTGTTATGAGGAGGGAACTGAAATTTCTTTGAACACAGAGTGCAGGATTCGTGCTCATCTTACCTGCGTCTCAAGTCTCCAGCTGACATCCAGGTGATCTGGATAAGAACACGTGAGCTGACGTCCAGGTGATCTGGATAAGAACACGTGAGAACCCCCAGTGTGGAAAGCCAGACAGCAAAATACCAACAGGGATGTTTCTGCAGGATGGAATGGTGTGATTTTGTTGATTGCACACACACACCCCTACCTAAATCTTTACAAAAACCAGGAAGGAAAAAAATAACTTTTTTTTTTTTTTTCAGAAATATGTAAATCTAATGCCTGGGGACTGGATGGGAGAGGGGCTGGGAACAGAGGCTGGGTCTCCTTCCTTCTCTGATTTGGAAACATGACTCATCTCGCTCTTCAAGCTCCTCTGAAAATGAGAAGAGAGCTCCCAAGGAGACTCGCAACTTGCCCATCTCGCCCTGCTCTCTTCCCACCCCAGAATGAGAGGAACCCAACTGTCCTGCTCTTCAGAAACTAACTCAAGGCCAAGCTAGTTAACAGGTGGCTGTTCACACCCACTTTCTCCCTCCCACCTCCACAGCAGGTCTGGATTCCAGGAATGCGGCTTCTCTGCACCCTCCAGTGGCTTCCAGAGCCCTCCGGCGCCCTCTGGCGCCCTCCAGTCTTTGCAGCCTGCAGGCCTCAGCAGACCAAGGACTCGCCAGGCCTCCCTCCTGAGACCTGACCCTGGCAGGCTCCTCCCCACAGCCAGGCTTCCAGAAGACTCGTCATTGTTTCCACAGGATCAGCTTTTCCTTCAAACTGTGGTTCAGGCAAATTCTGGTTTCAGAGGGCATTGGGGTGGGGGCTTTAACGGGGGAAATATAGGAATTCAAGACAAAGTTGGAATTAAATGCAAGAGGTCGCTTAGTAAATAGTTCAAATGAGAGAAATTGCTATTACAATAACCCCTGGTACCTGGAAATCCTGTGTTCTAATCTTCCTAGCTCCCCCTTCACTTTGAAGAACTCGGTAATTCAAAATCTCCCTTCCTAGTAACTGCAAGGAGTCCAGTCTTCTTGCCAGAATTTCTTTTTCTTGTTAAAGGTTAGGGTTAGTGTCTTAGGTATTTTTTAAGTATTTGCATAGAAGAACTGGGTTCTTTTTTTAATTTTGCATAGAAGAACTGGGGTGTAGGCCAGAGGTGTGGAGGGTGAGAGGACTCACCAGAGACAGAGTGGGGAGCAGAACGGGCAGATCTACTGAAATATACTGCTGAGGGGAGCAGCGGGCAGGACAGGAGAGGTCTGCGCACATGTGGGTCACCTCCCTGACCAGGGATCAAACTCAGACCCCAGCAGTGACAGCACTGAGACTTAACCCCTAAGCCACCTGGGAGTCCCTTTCTTGCTAGTATTTATGAGGGTTCCTGGAGAGAAAGCACTTAATAATACTAATAACATAGTAATGTCCTGTGTTTACTGGGTCCCTAAGAGGTTGAGCCATGAGACAAATGTGTCTCTCAACACAAAACAGCAACTTCATGTGGTTGAGTCCACATGAAATGCAGGTGCTGAGTGACACTCTTCGCTATTTCCTTTACCCTCACAACAGCCCTGTGAGGTGGACACTGACGTGCTTACTAAACAGAGAGTAACGCTAAGGCTCAGAGAGGTTAATTACCTTGTTCAAAGGCACACAGCAAGAAAGGTAGAACCAGGAGTCAAAACAAGACAAAATCTACAGCTCACACGTCGCCTGTCCTGCCGTCTCCTTCCATGTAGCCTGAACAGCTGCTCTGGTTACTTCTTGACCGTCCGGGCTGTGTGGGGAATCACCTCCTCTGGCTGCTGTCAGCCTCCCACTGCCTCTACCCAAAGACAGGACCACCCGTTCCTCCCGCATGCTCCGAGGTAGCTAAGCCCCCTCTCATTCCTGGTTGTGGCGGCAAACAAGTCAAAACTGATGTCTTACTGGAAAATTCAAATATGGCATGTATGTATTTATTTTCTTACATCATTGGTAACTTTGGACTGTATTTGCTCCTGCAGGGGTAGTCTCCCCCAACACAGCACCCCTGACCTTGTGCTCTCCCCTCCCCTGTCCAATGACCCTCCGCCTCCTTCCCCAACCCTGTCACGTGAGTGGAGGCCCCTCCTCACCCCTGCACAGACTGAGGTCTCTGTCACTGCCTCATCTCCCCTGAGTGCCACACACCCATCTCCCAGGTCCTCGAGAGGAAGAAAACAAGCAGAGAGTTTATCACCAAGCACAGCTCAGGGACCCAAAATCAGCAACCCAGCAGTCTCATGGAGCAGGGTCCAGCTTTGGGTCTCAGCATCACCCTCCATGGCTCTCCCAGGAAGCCAAGTTGGTACATCCGTTGTCTCCAAAATGGGCAGTGTTCCCCCAAGATGAAATCTGCCTTCGTATAGAATATGCTGCCAGGCAACTTTTCTTTTGTTCTGTTTGTAGCTAAATATATATAACATAAAATTTGCCATTTCAGGTCTTTTTTTAAATAGCATTTCCCCCTCATCCCAGCTACGTGATGAATAAAATCAGCAATAGGACTGCAGGGAGAGGCTGAGGGAGGGGGCATCATTTTGCCAGGCAAGTGGCCCCAAGTGGCCAGCAGGTGGCTTGTACTTCTCCTGGAACCCCGAGTTCCTGCCCTGCCAACCGGTGACCTCCCCGCTGGGAGAGCTGTGATGGGCCTGCAAAGTGGGTTGAGGCCCTGCTGTAGAGGCTGAAATGCTACTTAATTAACCATGTGCTACATTTCTAATCCACGGGGAACCACTGAAGGCTCTTGAGCGTGATCAGAGTCACTCTTTACTGAGACTCATCTAGTGTGAAGGTGGGGAGCAGGAGGGGGTGAGTCCCAGGGTGGGGAGGTGCTGTAGGGGAGGGCGCAGGCAGCCTGGGCCCTGGATCCAGTGACACAGGGCAAGGAGATCAGTTGAAAGCCACCACCCCGCCTTGCCCCAACCCCCTGTGCAAATCAGGACCCTCGTCACCCTCAGGGAAAGAAGGATAAGTGGGAAATCTCTCCTCCGGGCCATGGAAACAAGGAGACTTGCAGGTGTCAGTGGGAGTTGGAGTGGGAGGATAGGTATTTCCTGGGGAATTTATAACCCAAGCTCAGGTTTGGAATCTGACTTTACTCGCATGGTCTGGAATTACAAGCTAAAGAATGATGTATGTATATCCTGGAGCCAGAAGTCTGCCCTACAGAGACACACCTTCTCCCCTGGCCTATCTAACATGACTGGTTCGTGCCTGTGGAGATCAGACTGAGGGGCAGAGTCAGCATTCCTCAGATTGAGAGGCTGAGCCAGGTCAAGAAGTCTGACCCCGCAGGGCCTGCCTGGTGGTGCAGGGGTTAAACTCTCAGCACTATCAAGCTCTCCACAGCCACTGCAGCACGAGTTCCATCCCCAGACAAGGAGCTGACCCACAGGGCACAGCAGACATTGCCTGTCTCTCCCGCTGCTCCCCTCAGCAATGTACTTCTCAGTCTGCCTGTTCTGCTCCCCACTCTGTCTCTGGTGAATCCTCTCACTCACCACACCTCTGGCCTGCACCCCAATTTTTTGATGAATAAATAAAATAAATCTTTAAAAAAATACGAAGCCTGACCCTTAACCCAGGACTCAGGAATTCCCCCTGCAGAGCCCTGGACCAGGTTCTGGAGAAGCCCCCAATGAGGACGTGAAATGGCTGCCATACACACCAAATGCAAACATACCACAAGTTACCAAACCAGCCAAGGACGGGGTCTCGGTGGAGACATGTCGACAGCAGGGCTGGAGAGGAGAGCCTGGGCGGCCTGGGTTTTGCTATCAACTTGCCCCCTTCCGGGCCAATCCTTGGCAAGTCCCCTCCCCAAGCCTCCACTGTCCCATCAAAGGTATCACCAGGTGCTCAGACTCTGTGTCCAGCGGGAGGAGCAGCAGGGAGGAGATTGTTCCTGGGAGTAAGCCCAGCTGAGGCAGGGGAGACTGAGGAAGAGGTGGGGCCCCGAAAGGAACTGAGGCAGAGAAAGGCTGGCAGGTAGGAGCGAGCTTGGACATAGGCTTCTGTGGTTATTTATCCACCTGAAGCTCCATGCTCCACCGTCTGCTCCATCCTAACAGCCTGCAAGCTGGCCTTAGACCTGGCACAGTCTTCAAACTGCTTTCTCCAGGATTCCCAAAACGCACACACCAAAGCTCTTTTTTTGTCCTCACTGCCCTTGTCTGCAAGAGCAGCTGACCTTGTTCACTGTGGCAGCTGGCCCAGGTGGAGACTCCTTCATACCTCCCTCTCATGGACATCGGGTAATTTTCCCTAGAGGGCGAGTGGAAATCAAGGGTGAATTCAAGACCTGCCATAGCTTTCAGTCCAGACTCATCACCCAGGCGTGCAAGGCCTCAACCTGGCTCTGGCCCATCCCTCACGGCTCCCTGCACGGACTGCGCCCACGCACACCCGCGCCCTCCCTCTGACCTCCCTTTGCTGGTGCAGCGATTCCCTCCTGGGATCTCCCTCCCTCGCCGGGCAAATTGCTTCCGATCATGTATGCCCATGTTGCTGCTGCTTTGACGATCTGTCTTGATCATCCCAAGGTAACTAACAGTTAAGCCGCTGAAACAAAGACACTCCAAAATACACAGGCTTCAAGCAAGCCTGCCTTGATTCCTGCCTGTCTTTTTACCCTGGTTATCCTGTTTTCCTTTTGCTTCTGTGAGTTCTTTGACAACCTCCCAACATATTTCTTCTCTGCTTAAGCTACCCAGAATTGGTTTCTTGTTGCTTGTAATCAATAACCATGACTGATACCCCTGTCTCTCTCCCAGATTGCTATCGAGTGGATCCTGTATACATAGGTGCCTGTGAACAGGATTGCTGGACAGAAATGTTATTTATCATTCCGCCGCTGTCCCATTCTCTCTGGCCTGGTCCAGCCGTCTCTGACAGACAAGAACCAGTAAAGCAACTCACAATCACATTAGCCAAAGGGAATGAAGGGCCAGAAGAGCCAGCAATAAGGCCCAAAAATAGAACACTCATGTTACACTGGATAATTACCTCCCTGGCTAAGACTTTTGCAATTATATAATCCCAAACTTTTTTTCTTTTCTCTTTTTTCTTTTTTGCATTGTAAACAGATAGCAAATAATCTCCAAAACCACTTACTGATGATTCCTGACTCCATTAAGGGAAGTTTAAGTGTTTTGTTTAGATCCTTTGTTACCGAACCACCAAGAGAGAAAAAGTGGCCAAGGCCAATTCCCCTGCAGTTTCCTCTCCAGCCACACAGCCTGCCCTGTACACTGGCTGGAAGAAATTATTTCCTTCTCTACACTCTGGTACAGTTTTCCTTTCAGCTATAACTTACATAGAATAAAGTACACGGATCTTAAATGTTAAATGCATTTGGATGTATTTTCATATATTTTGTGTATACCCAGAGGTCTACTACTCAGATCAAGGCAAAGAACATTTCCAGAACATTCTCTAGTGCCTCCTCCCAGCCAATACCCCAGTGGGAACCACTTATCTGACCTTTTATTCTAGACTGTTTCATCAGTCTTCATTAAAATGGAATCTTGTGGGCCCTCCCTGGTGGCCCAATAAGTTAACGTATAGCCCTATGAAGTCATCTGCAGCCACTGCAGCACGAGTTTGACCCCCAGCCAGGAAGCTGACCTGCATGGCACAAACCTCTCCTGTCTGGACCACTGCTCCCCTCAGCAGTGTATTCCCATCAATCCACCTATTCTGCTTCCCAGGGTCTCCTGTTACCCCACTACCAGCATCACTGGCCTACACCTCAGATCTTGTATGCATAAATATATAAAATAAATCTTTTAAAAAGCAAAATTTAAAAAGCAAGTTCAGGGCCTTAGGCGACTCTAACAGCTTCCTAACTGAGTCTGAAAAGTCTGGGGAAGCTTCAGGGAGGAATTGACATTTAATTTTGCCCTGAATGATGAGCCAGAGTTAGTAATTGAGGGGAATAGAGTGTGTGTGTTGGAGTAGGGAGTTCAGGCACAGGGTGCCCCGTGCAAGAAAAACTGAAGCCAGGAAGGAATATATTGGAGGCATCACAGAAGCAGAGACGTTTGTTTTATTGACATCCGAGTGTCTGGTACCACACCTGGCACAAAAAAAGTCCTATATCAATACCTGGTTGAGTGAATGAATTTCGGTATTTAAAAAAGCTGAAATAGCTGGGAGTGGAAAAGTGAGGGAAAAGGAATCCAGGAGATGAGCATCAGCTGACTCATGCAGGGTCTTGAAAGTTGAGGTTGAAGGGTTTGGATTTCACATAAGGGAAATATGGGGATATTTTACAAATTTTGAGATACGGCATGACCTTAGCTGCAGTTTTCGAAAGTCACTTTGACTCCTGAGGAGACAATAAACTGTGGAGAGTGCAGCTGGAGATGCCGGTCTTGGAGGGGATGGAGAACAGCAGAAAGATTCAGGAGATACTGAACAGGTGGGAGAAAGTTTTGGTGCAGTTAAGTGATGGAGAGGAGAGTCAGGCAAAGGCAAAGTTTCTGACGAGCAGGAACTTTATTTCCCTCCTGGGAGAGGTTCACACCCGCTGGGAAACACGGGTTAAGTATTTTTTTTTAAAGATTTATTTATTTGTGCATAGAAAACTGGGGTACAGGCGAGAGGTGGTGAGAGAATTCACCAGAGACAGAGTGGGGAGCAGAACAGGCCAACTGACAAAGCACACTGCTGAGGGGAGCAGCAGACGGGTCAGGTGAGGTCTGCCACGCCATGTGGGTCACTCCAGGGCAGGGATAGAACTTGTGCTGAAGCGGCTTTAGCTTCTTAGTGCTGTGCTTTAACCTGCTGCGCCACCAGGGAGGGTCCACACAGGTAAGCTGTTTAGGGAAGTTGTTTTTTCAGAAACTGACTCATCAATGATGCTTATCAGTTCCTGGAAGGCGGGCAGTTCCCAGAACTTAGGAGGCTCAAGGTTAGGAGGCTCCCAGGATGCAGACAGTAGCAGACCCAGATTCAAAGTTCCGGCCCCCCCGCCCTGCCCTGGCTGCCTCGACCTTAAGGTGGGTTGATCAGACTCCACTCAAGGATGACTGACTCAGACTCCTGACTGAGCAGACAGAGCCATTTCCCAAGACTGGGACACCGGAGGGGAACAGGTTCTGCGGGGAAAGCCAGGACTTTGTATACATGTTGAGATTTAGATGCCTAAAAAAAATCCAAGTGAAAGAGTCAAGCAGCTGTTGGATATGTGGGCCGGAGCTCAGAGAGTGCCTGAGGATTGATGACTTCTAGATGGTAGTTGAAAAAGCAGAGAAGAATGAGATCACCCAAGGAGAGGCCAAAACAAGAGGAGTCTAGCGTCTAGAACCTGACATTTGAAACCAAGCCGCCAAGAAAAGAGACAGAGGGGGAGCTAGAGAGCACAGGGTCACACAAGCAGGGGGAGAATGTTGTAAGAAAGACGCAGTGTGGGCCCTCTGTCGTGGCTCAATGGGTTAAGTGCAGCACTATGAAGCAATCAGCAGCCACTGCAGCATGAGTTTGATCCCCAACCAGGGAGCTGACCCACAGGGCGCAGCAGACCTCTCCTGTCTCCCCTGCTGCACCCCCCCCAGCAGTGTGCTTCAGTGGGTCTGCCTGTTCTGCTCCCCACTCTCTGGTGAATCCTCTCACCCTCTACACGTCTGGCCTGTATGGGTTCTTGTGTGCATAAGTGGGTAAATCTTTTAAAAAGAAGCAGTGCTTTGAGTTAAGTAAAAATGAGGATTGATGTGTTTCCAGTGGATTTATTAATATGGAAGTTGATGTTTGACATCAGTTGCTATAAAAATATAAGTGATGGGGCCCGCCCTGGTGGTGCAACTGGTTAAAGCACAGCACTGTGAAGCTGTCTGAAGCCACTGCAGCATGAGTCACATGCCCAGCCGAGGAGGTGACCCACATGGCGTGGCAGACCTCTCCTGACCCGCCCGCTGCTCCCCTCAGCCATGTATTTCAGTACATCTGCCTGTTCTGCTCCCCACTCTCTCTCTGATGAATCCTTTTGTACCTCTGGCCTGTACCCCAGTTCTGTATGAGTAAGTGAATAAATCTTTTAAAAAATACATGTGATGACTATGATTGTATCAACCCTATGGAAGGAAACTGTTCTACGCACAGAATTGGGAATACTCTCATAGTGCTCATAGGACTCTGGATTCCAGGAAACTTATAGGTTATAGATGATCCTGTCCCCTTGGGGTCAAGATTGCCTATCTTCGGGGGAAAGAAAAGATGTCATTAAGGAGCTTCAGATACAGAAAGAAACTATCTTGAAACACACATTCTTGCACCAGCAAGGACATAGATTCAGCAAAGAAACCACCCCAGAATTCCATTTCTTTATTCACCAATGGGTTTCATTAAGTTTATACTATTTACCTGACACATAAATATCCACCCACTGACTATTTCTTGCATTCCTATTGTATGCATTGTATTAGTTAATTTCATAAGTCTTTTGTCCTTTCATCAAAAATGTAAACTCTCTAAGAACAGAATTTTTTCTTTACAATTTTATTTCCTACCAACTTGACAATCCAACTAGCCTTGGAAATTGGCCATTCTCCCATTTTCCCATGTCCTCTATCTAGATCGTCCTCCACTGGGTAAATTCTCCCTGTTTTCAAGACCTCGTTCAGAGGTCATTTCCTCTGTGCTCTTGCCCTAAATGCCTCAAATAAATGTGTCTCTCCTTTTTCAGGGTTCCTAAGATAATGTAGAATGTAGCATTATCTCCCTAAAAACTGCTGACTTCTATGAAAGGCTTCTATCTCTCTGGTCAGTTGTGTCTCTTACAATCCCTAGTACCTACTAGATGTTTAGCAGACGCATCTAAATCAGCTATCTCCCCTCTTGTCAAAGGGGGCTGTTCCCACTTACAAGGCTCTGGCCGAACTGACAGCTCAAAAAATGCTCCTCTAGTGTCACCTCCTGGCTAGATGCGGTACCACAGCTCCTGATTTGGGTCTTCCCTTACTCACGAGCCCCCTCAACTCAATTTTTATTCTTTCATTCCTTATCCCCAGGCTCAAGAGTCTGTTCCTGATCTCAGGGAGTTCAGAATCATGAGCAGAAGACGGTCTCAGACCTGGAATGACTGCAACTATGGTCCTGGATGCTTTGAGGCACGGGGTGGGGTTGCCTAGCCCCCAGGCCCGCCTGTGCCCCAGGTCTCCATGCCCAGCTGCCAAGGTTGGGAGGTGCATCCAGACCAGCCAGGTCCTGCCCACCTCTACATAGTCAGTTACTTCACTTTTTGGCCTGGGTTGTTTAAGCTTATTGAAAACAAAAACAGTAGACCACACTACAAAACATTTCAATGTCTCTCAGTTCCTCTTAGAAATTCTTGAAGCCCTAAGATTGAGTTTGAGCTGGAAGAGAGCTCCCTTGTTTCATACATTCATTCTGTAAATATTTCCTGAGTATTCTTAGGTGCCAGGCATTGTGTTAGCAGCCAAGATCATAACAATTGATAAGACATAATATGCATTCTCTCGATATTTATGTTCTCTTTGGAGAGATAGGAAACAAACAAATACACAACTTAAACATTTACTTATTTCTTTTATTAGGCGGTACATATATGATTTAAAATACAAAAAGGTGCACAGTGAAAAGCTCCTTCTCCTGCCTCCGTCACCTAGTCCTCTCCACAGAGGCAAGTTATGTTATCTGCTTCTTCTGCACCATCCAGAGATAACATACCATCTACAAAGGGATGTTGCTTCCCCCTCATTTTACAATGGTGGTATTTCATGCTCTCTGTTGCACCTTGGGGTTTTCTTCACTTAACAATATATCTTAAGAAATCATTCTATATCAATACATTGATTCCTATCTTTTTACAGTTGTGTGATATCCCATTGTGTGAATATTATATGATTTAAAATAATGTTACATGGTGATAAATAATGCAGACAGTAAGTAGGGAGCTGAATTTTAAAATAACAAGGGAGATCTGGCACAAGATAAGGTGGCCAAGAAAGGAAGCTCACACTTAGGAAATGATACAGAAGCTGGCTCCTAAAATATAAGACAGAACCCACCAGGGGAACATGAAGAGGAAGGACAACATGCAAAACAAAAGCTGGCCAAGACAGGGGTGAGCTCAGCATCCAGGAGGGGCTGGAAACCATGGTGGTGGGAGCTAGGCGGGCTGGGCACTTGTCCAGCTGGGTAAGGAGCTCAGATGATTCTAAGTGCAAGGGGAAGCCATCCGAGGGCTTGAGAGCAAAGCGGGCACACTCCAATGTACATTTGTGAAAAATTTCATTTAACAAACTTCACTATGTGGAAGGTAGATTAAAGAACCAGAGTTAAAGGAGATCAATGAAGAGGCTGATGCAGGAGCCAGGCAGAAAATAATACCAGCAGAGGGTGGCAGCGGTGGGGTAGAGAAACATGGACAGCGCTGGAGCTGATTTTGGAAGGAGAGCTGACAGGATTGAAGGTAGGTTAACCCCATAGGTCTGCCAGCCACCTCCCAAGCAGACCAAGCCTGATGACCTGTCACACAGCTCCTTAGTGAGAGGCCAGAACCCACGATTTCTGTCTCCCAGGTCAGTGTTCTGTCACCCTAGTAAAAAGCAGGGGTTGAAGTTTGAGATAGAAACTAGATTTTTTTTTAATCTAGCAATTGTTAACTATCATCTGCTGAGGCCGTCGATTCTGGAATAGCAGTCTTGTATTAGCTGTCTTGACTGCTTACCCACAGTAGAGACAGTCAGATCTGAGGTGGGATCGCACGCAGCTACTGCCTAAGAGACACCAGGAGCAAGGGCGACAGGCAGTGTGGAAGAAAGGACAGGGGAGAGCTTGCCACTAAGGTAACCCCCCAATGAAAGGCTCGAAAGAAGTGAAAGAATGAGATGAGGGAAGAGAATTCCAAATGAAAGGCAGCCAGGGCCAGCTGCTACTAGAAACCTGGCAAGTTTGATGAGTAGCAGGGAGGCCAAGGTGGGTGAACTGGTAAGAGCAGTGCAGAAATGAGCAGGGGGAAGAGTGATGCAAGGGGAATGCGGGCAGCAGGCCTAAGGCTCTGCGAACCCTTGAAGGCTTTGGCCTTTCCCGAGTGAGACTAGAGCCACCAGGATGCGAGCTGAGAGATGACTTATCTGATTGAGTTTCACAGGGTCCCTCTGCTGCTCTGTGGAGGAAGTAGAGCTGCAAATAGAGACCAGCAGACTTGCAGTTACCCTAGTAGCAGAGTGCTTAGGTGTTGACAACAGGGTGGTGACTTGGCCCATGGACATGGCGAGATGTGGTCACGAAAGATTTGCTAACTGCTACCGTATAGGTAGTGAAAGGAGTAGTCAATCACTCCCAGATTTCCTGAGAAACAGGAAAGATGAATTTGTTTTCAAATGAGATGGGGCATGAGGAAGGGATATGGATTTGGGTGTTGGGTTTGAGAAGTTGGTGAGATATCCAGTGGAGAGATTTGAGCTAGCAGCTGAATATGCCAGAGTCCAGGAGACTGCCTGGGCTGGTTCTCTGTTGGGGGGTTGTTGATATACAGATGTTTAAAGTCACAGGAGAGAGTGAAATCTAACCAGTGTAGAGGGTCAACCAAGAACTGAGCCCTCCATCAGGCTGGCATCCAGAGAATAAAAAGCAGAGGAGGAACCAGTCAAGGAGACTAAGTCAAGGAACAACCAGTTAAAAAGGAAGAAAATCAAGAGGTATATCGTGCCAGAACCCAAGTGAAGACAGTCTCCCAAGGGTAATGCCACATGTTGCTCGTAGATCAAATAGGATGAGGACTTTGAATTGACAAGACCAGTTTCACTGGGCCAGATCAAGGTCCAATAGAAGTGGGCTAGAGATAATGGAAGGACAAACTGCCAGTTTTCTCTTCAGAGTTTTGCTGCAAAAACTGGAGAAATGGGTGATCTCGGTGGAATAAATGGGAGAAACAGCATGTTTGTTTGCTGATGCAAATGATTCAATAGTGGTAAAATTGGGATGTGGATTAGTTGATGGAAATACATTGAGTTGGTGAGGCTGGTATCTGGTGTGCAAGCGGAGGTACGTGGCTAGAGGGAGACACGCAATCTCGAGGCAGTGGTTCCCACACTCTGAAGTGCATAAGCATCACAGGGAGCATCTCACACATGTTGTCCAGGTCCCCCTCCAGGATCAGTAGACCTCACTAAAGTTCCCCCAATGATACTGATGCTACTGGCTAGGACATCAGGCTTCAAGGAACATTGATCTACAATTATGATCAAAAACTGAGTAGCTTGAGTGGAGGAAGGACTTTCATTCTGATTGCTTCATTTCTCAGTCAAGCAGAAGTTAAGTTATTGAAAGTAAAAATGAAAGACAAGATATTACTAGTTTAAGGAAAGGGAGAAAGTATGAAACGGTTGTCATGACTGGGACTGAATAGATGAGGAAATGTACATTCCTTGCTGAGATTGATCATGAACGTAAAATGAGACTCTGGGGAACCCTTGGTGACCTGAGGGTTAAGTCTCAGTGCTATCACTAGGCCAGGGAGCTAATCCACCTAGAGCTCAGAACTTTCCAGTCTCACCTGCTGCTCTCCTTAGTGAATTTCAGTAAATACACTGTTCTGCTCCCCACTCTATCTCTGGTGAATCTTCTCACCCCCGCCCCTCTGTCCTACACCCCAATTCTTCTAAGCAAAAAAAAAGACAGTGGCTGAATACTGTCGTCCAACCAAATGCACAGGGGGAGGTAGCAGAGAGCTACATGTAACCAATAACATGGTTCGTCAAGTTAGATGAAACAAGAGCCAAGAAAATTGATGGTGAGTACAGGCAGGCAGTGATAATGGAACATGCAATGTAAGCCGAGAAGGGCAGCCAGAGGCCCAGCGAAGGCAAAATGAGAAGGCATGCACTTTTCTGGAGTGCCTTCTCCTCCAAGCCTTTCCCAACTTGTCTTCATCTCTCACCTCTGGGCTTCTGTTGGCAAGATTCTCCCAGCTTTAAACCTTAACCTTGTGTCACTTTTCTCAATAGCACTCATCTCTCTTAATACATTTGTCCTATCAAAATTAAAGCCCCACTACAGGCAGGGACTTTTCGTTTCCTGCTGTTGCTCCATTGCCTAGACCTGTGTGGCATCTAGTGGCAGTTCTCCCCCACCTATCAGCTTACTTTTCAGTTACATGGCCTATACTTCTGTACTTCAGTGTGTACCCTGTACGCCTGCATCACAAGTGCCTCTAAGATGAAGTACAGCTAAAAATGGGGTTGTTTTTCTAGTGGAGAGGCTTTGGGGAGGCAGAAACCCAGAAAAATTGGGCCTCCAATGCTACAGAGGAACAAGATTCAGTCAAGTTGTTTTTAAAGAGACCCAGGCCCTTGGAGAACTGTTCACCCTAGGGCCCTATATGGCCATCCATATATTAGGCTATCATTCAGTATGATCTGGGTTAGCCAACAGATTTAAAAAAAATAATGGAATCACAACTAAGGGGAAAGAGGTAAGCTATAGATGGTTTGGTATTATTCTATTCTTATAAAACAACTTTTATAGATACAGGAATACACACAAGCTATATATTTCTTATATAGCTCATTAAGTGAAAAATTTTTAAGGATTTAGGACATACCAAACTCTTTTACCAAGGGGTAACTTTTTAATTCTATAACTGACCTGGATTTTTTAATTAGAAAAGCATTAATAGTTAAAATTAATTAAAATCCCTGCAAAATCCATACAATCAGGGAGCTTCCAAGGTCATTTCCTCTTTCCACTGAGGAAATAAGCACATGGACAAACTCCCTGGACTACCCAGTCAGGAGGCTCTCCAGTAATGAAGCAGTGCTTTGAAATGAGCTGAAGCTATCAAAGGCGAAGTGGCAAAAGGGACACATTGGTTTCCAAGACAGAAAAGGCAAATCCAAAATACAATGGGCAACCTTCTTGGTAAATACCTCTGGTCTCTTCTTACAGCACCCTGTTATCTCCCACAACTCTAAACCTGACAATTTTGGGGAGGACAAAAATCATTACTAATTTGGTGCCCTGGCACCAACAAGGATAAGAAATACAGATGGAATAACTAGATGGATAGAAAACATCATGTACACAGTAACACAAAAACTGGACAAAGTGGCAAAGTTGGGAGTTTCTTCAGGGAGCACCCCCTTCAAGGGCAACTTTGAATTTGACTTTTCAGTGTTTTGAGCATGTGAACAATCTATGGCCAGTAGGTGGAGCCTGAGTAACTGCCTTCTAACCTTCAAGCCAGCCACTGGATGCACATTTTTAAGAGTAAGCCATGCTTGACACTAATGACATCTCTGCCCCACTAGTGGGTAGTGCTAATCCCACTTCCCAGCACCCCTGAGGCTCACTTGTAAAGGTAAGGGGTTTGGCACAGGGATGGAGGTTTTTGTGTATGTACAAAAGCAGTGGCAGACACTATCTTGAACCCAGGATAAAAGAGGTAGCCCCAGGAAAGCATACAAAGACAAGAAGACTACAAAGGTTGCTGAGGGCTGGAGTAGGGTCACAGGATGAATTCTGGTGAGCAGGGCCAGATCTGCCCAACTGCGGGGCAGGACTGGGTGAAACTGGGAGGATCCTCCCCAAGCTCCTGCTTTGGGAACCAGAGCCAGTCTGGAAACCTGGAAACAAGAGCCCTGGGACCTTCTGCAATTTTCAATTAACTGTCAATTCTGAGCCATGTCAGCTTCCTTGTGCAAACCCAGCAGCTGTAACAGGTTATTACAAAGGAAAGGTTCTGGGGAAGTAAAAGGGAGTTTCACCAAAAACCACTATTGTAAGTGAATGGCATTATTTCAAAGGGTGGAAAGGAATTGTCAGAAGAGGACATTTACTTATTTTCAGGAGAGTCCTAGTTGAATCTTACACCTTATTTCAAATAATTTTTCAAATAAAGGTCAAAATAAGTAGCAGTATTCAAATGCTATTATTAGCACCGTAATGCAAAACATAACACTTTTGCACATGACCATTTATTTCCTCACAGATAGAAAAATTTGAGCCTCTTAAAGTGAGTGAGGTACACCAAGACCTCCAACATTTTGGGTTTCTCATTACTAAGTTTTAAAATTATGGAAGGGTCCAAACCAGTCCACACTCCACATTTTAACAGTGAAAGGGTAACTAGAAGATTCATATACAGTATTATGGAAAAGAAAAAGGAAATAAAGTCATTAGGCGTTTGACAAGGGTAAATGACTCACCTACATTGGTAAGAAACATACTGTCTTGTTGCAATTTAAAACTGTTCCCTCTCCCAAAAAAAAAAAAAAAAAGCAGTGGTTTCAAATATGCTCCCATAAAAGGACTCATCATTCCTTGGAAAAATGAGGCAGGGGCAGGGAAAATACAAACCAGCCTTTCACCTCTTGCAGTTCAAGGCAGCAAAGAATACAAAAAAATGTTGAAGGCTGTCAAGACAAGAGTCTACTGGGAGGAGCTCCCAACAGCCAAAGATGAACAGTTTGAACAACAAGAACAGTATTGACCCATGGAATAAGATATCCCTTAGTCAATAACTAATAACAACAATCAAAATGTAGAGAAGGGACAACTGCTCCTTACAGATTTCTAATTAGATTTCTAATACCGCAAAGACCAACCAGTATCTTGTTGCAAACAGTAACTCAAAAATGTCAAAATTAGTAAACCCCAAATTTGGTAAAGTTTATCCCTCCCTACTTATTAACTACAAAAGGAAAATAATCATCCTTACAGTGGAGAAATATAGAAAACACTACCTAAATTAATCAAGTGGTCAAAATTAACATTACCAGTATCTAAGATATGTGGACATGATTATGTCCTGACATAATGGACTGAGAAGGGCACATTACTTGTGATCTTCTTACAAAAAATGACCTCCATCTGATAGAAATGTCCAATTCAAGGGATAGCTATAAAGTAACTGGCCAGAATACTCAAAAAAAGTATCAAACTCATAAATGATGAAGACTGAAACCTACTAAATGAAATGTGTATAACCATGCGCTGGATAATAAGCCAGAAGAAATAAACAAGAACTATTCACTACTCACTAGATAACCCACTACAATCCTGCACCAATAGTGAGTAGTGATTTTCTGGTTTTGGTAAGCGTGCTGTGGTTCTGCAAAGGTTAACACATGGGAGAAGTGGAGTGAAAGGTGTGTAGAAATGCTCCATACTATTTTCACTGAAATCTAAAATTACCCCCAAATAAGTTTTTAACACAGGAACATGTTGGGGAGACATAGCCAATCAAATATAACTAAAGTTAACGTTGTGAAGTTTATACATTTTGCTTAAAGGTTTAAAATATTTTGAATACTGTGTGTGGTAAGATTGTTCACCTCCCCTCATCTTCAAGCAAGGAGAAAAGTAAACAAACATGGTTATTTAAAAGTCATAAACGAAGTGATAGAACAAAAGCATTGAGGGTAAACAGTCCACAACTCCAATGGCAGAGTTATTAGCAAGTAAGAGAACTAGTTTAGTTGCATTTTTGGGTCTTCACTAAAGAAACTTCTGGACCAAATTTGCAGGACAAACAATCTAATTCATGTACTACAGAAAAAGTCTCTATTATATATATATATATATATATATATATATATATATATATATATATATATATATATATATATATATATATATATAATGTGTTTTTTAAAACGCAAATCCAGTATCCTAACTTCAACAGTCAGGGAGAGCTAGGAAGGAGGCAGTCTTGCCAGGGTCTCCAAACTCCTCAGTTCACCCTCAAAGCCGTATGAGTATTCTCTATATGATGTGAAAAGCACTGGCTCCAATGACTGAGGCACGAACATTTCAAATTGCAATAAAAGCATCTTGAATAAACTCATATCGAGAATACAAAAAAAAAAAACTAGCTAAAATTGCTTTCAAATTTGAGTTTCAAAAGGTATTTTCCCTTTTGATAGTGAAAATACTGAAACAGTTAACCTATGGAAATCATCCAGAATTAAGAGCTAAAATTGTAGACACATTTCTAATTCAGAAATTGGCCATCTTCAAACTGATGTAAGCACAATTAAGTCCCCAATTTAAGTAGAATGTATTTCAAATAGCTTGACAAATAGGAGTATCTAGGGTACTGTACTGTGCCTTGGACATTTAAGTGTCTGATATGGTAATTACAAATAGGCATTGAATTTCACTGTACCCTTGACTTAGGAATCTGGACTGTCATTTTAAGAAGCAAGTCATTTTAGGGCAAAGTACTATTCAACAGATTTAGAACCCTTTCTTATTATAAACATTTTCACCTTTAATCAAATTTGGGACATCTTAATAGCTAAAATTCTTTAAGGCAGAGAAGCCCCAAACCTTAGGAAATAATGGTGAACACCATTATGGCTATATGGTTCAAAAATGAAAAGCTCAACAGAATTTATTTTGGGTCCTGCATCCACACTGAACCCTGTCTAAGTAAACCACTGTTTCAGATTTATACATTTATATTCTTGATATTGGGCTTTGTATAGCAGGTATGTGGTCAGGTTCCGAAAGGGCTAGTACAGGGCCTGGCAGTTAACAATACACAATTAAGTATTTGGTGAATGATTTAACCAGTGGTACTACCTTTCCTGGGAAGTTTTTGGAAACAAAGTCCTATGAATGTTAGACAACCTTGCTTTACAGATCATAATTATTTTATCCAGCCCTAGGTACAAAAAGCAAGCCTGAACTATTTTTTTCATCTCAGCAAATTTTCTGAAAATAGTTGACATCTCAACCTCTTAAAAACTCCTTATTCTCCAAATATTTAATAAAATATAGCAGGTTTAAATAATACTAATAAAATGGTACTAGAAGTGATGCTCAACAGGATCTCACGTTTATTGAGAAGTGATTAATGGTAAAAAGAAAGGTAATGCCCTTTCCTCATTGGCTGAACAAGAAACTGAAGAAACATTCACTACACGTTTTACAATATTTTTCTCTTCCAAAATGCATTTCTGTAAACAAGCTTTTACCACTGTTCTTAGCTTTGAAATCAAATTAATCCTGACTTAATCAGTATAATGTACAAGAACAGAACAATTCTTAGGACTCCTAGTACTTTACTTTGAGTAACAAAGGGTCAGAGAAAAATGAACCACCCTTAAAGACACAAACTTGGGTAACACTGTTAAATTCTCCAAGACAAATTCTTCATAAAAATGTTCTTCCAGTTTGGAAGGGAAAAACCAAATTCCCACTTTCTGGGGTGGAGGCCCAAAACCTTCGAAACTCAAGTGTTCTCCAAGTGCAAATGTCAAAATGGGGGGAGGAAAGGGTTTAAAAATTAGAGAAAACTGTATGCACTTACGGACTTTAAAATCCGAAAAACATAGTAAAAAGACAAAAAAACAAAGCATTATGCTCTGAAATCACAACCAAAGCCAAAATAAAAGGGACATTTTTCACCTAAGCTACCTAGAGGGATTTTTTGTTTCGTTTTTTTCTTTTTCTTTTTTTTTTTTTTCATTTTCCAGTTAAGTCCTATGTCTTTTGTGAAATTCCAATACTTAAACTGCAAGTCTGCAATCGTCTCTGAAGTCAATGAAATTAAGAAAAAAGTCCTAATTCTCTTGAAGGTCATTTTTTTTCCTCTTAGGATATGCAGATGCAACCGTTGCTGCAGTCTTTGCAGAACTGCCTTTTATTTCCCACGACCTTGACGTTCCTACAGGTTAAAAAAAAAAAGTTGAAACCGTTAGTTATTTGAACATGCTTGCTTTATTAAAACTTCATAGAACAACTCAACAGAAATTTAACCACTTGTCTAGATAGAATGTTCCCCACAAATAAAAACTGATGTTTACTTTTCTACTTTAATCCAAAGTGGGAACAGTCAAGCATCCCAATAGTTTTCTTATTTTTCATTTAAGCTAATACTTGTCAGTCCCCCAAAATATAGGCCTAGTGGAAGTAACTCAAACATGTATCAATTACCTGAAGAAGTAAAGCAGCCTAGGAAAAACCTAACAGTATGGGAATCATCCCATACTTGTAGCCCCAAGGCCTTAGCCATACTCATAAGCCTCAATTTCCTTTTATGTAAAACCAGAATACTCATAGGGCTGTGGGAGAATTCATACACTGATACATACAAAGCTGAGTCCACAGCAAGCCATAAAGTCATCCTCCTCCTCTTGAGAGAGTCTAAAATCCACTTAGAGATGGAGTTTGAAAATTTGTTTTGCTTGAAATAAATCTAGAAGCTCATTTCTTATAAGCACTCATTCTTTATAAGCCTTTCATAAATTTATCCTAAACAGCTTCCATTTCACATGTACTCTAATTTTTATAAATATGACTCAATCTACATGCCTTTTAAAGGCAAAAGCATTAAATGGTACAAGCACAGATGCCTGAACTTACACTTCTTTCATCAATCTAATTGAGTCGTCATTTTCTTCTTCTTACCCTAAATAACTTCAAAAGCCAGTAACTATAGTTCTGAAATGATTCCTATTGAAAAGAAGAGCAACTCACTATGGGCTTCCTTGTTACATGCACTGTACATTATTATAATCTTCATAATCACCCTGCAAGGTCTATATTATTCCTACTTTGGAGATAAGAAAACTAAAGCTTGGAAGATTATATGATCAAGGTCACCAGCTATTTCAATAAGAAAAGGTTTAAATTTAAGACTACACTGCCTTTTTCAAAAGTATGTAATTACAAACGTAATGTTTTATGATGAACCGTCTTTCCCTACCACTAAAATAATCTATGAATATAAAAACAGTAGATTATTTATTCAGAAGGTACAGTTATCTTTTTGTGAATTTCCACTTCATGTATCTGGAATTCAGCAATAAATTCACCAACCACCAAGAGCTGGGATGTTATTTTTAAAATAAGTCATTCTGGAGTTTAAAAAAATTAACTCTTGGACCCTCCCTGGTGGCGCAGCGGGTTAAAGCACTACACTGAGAAGCTAAAGCCACTTCTGCATGAGTTCGATTCCCGCCTGCCCCAGAGGTGACCACATGGTGTGGCAGACCTCTCCTGGCCTGCCCGCTGCTTCCCTCAGCAGTGTACTTCATCGATCTGCCTGTTCTGCTCCCCACTCTGTCTCTGCTGAAGCCTCTCACCGCCCCTGAGCTTCTGGCCTATACCCCAGTTCTGTATGTATAAATTAACTAATTAACTCATACACAAACCCCTATCTTTATAATTCAAAACTCAATTCAAGAGTAAGAAAAAAGTTGGCCTCCCAAGGGCCCAAGGGGTTAAGTCTCAGCATTATGAAGCTACTGGCAGCCACTATAAAAGTCCAAACCTGGCCAGGGAACTAACCCAAATGGCACAGCAGACCTCTCCTGTCTTGTCTGCTGCTCCCCTCAACAGTGTATTTCAGTGTACCTGCCTGTTCTGCTCCCCCACTGTCTCTGGTGAATCCTCTCACCACCCTCCTCCAAGTCTGGTCTATACTCCAGCTCTTTTATGCATAAATCAATCTTAAAAAAAGAAAAATTTCTGTCCAAATAGGAAACATCAGAAGTTTGATGTTCCTGAGACGAGGTACTGAAACTCCCTCCCCTTTTGTCCTCTCTACACAAAATCTCAAAGGTTTTGACAATGGCTATATTGTTAAGAAAAATAAATTTTTAAAAATCTAGAGTTTTTTTAACTGAAGTCAAACATTCAATAGTAACTTGTGTTCTCATCAATCTTAAATTTGCTTACCTAATTAAATTTGTTTACCTTGTTATAATTTGGATGGGAACCATTTATCTAACCTGTCTTCTTTACTAATCAAAATTTACCCGTGGTTTCAGGAATTATAAACATTTTGGTGTCTTTCTTGACTGAATTTCATTCCTGTTTCTTTTTAAAAAGATTTATTCATTCATTCATATAGAACTGGGCGTGTACAGGCCATAGGTGCAGGGGTAGAGAGAGGATTCACCAAAGACATAGTGAGAAGCAGAACAGGCAAACTGACGAAGTGCACTGCTGAGGGGATCAGTGGGTAAGACAGGAGAGGTCTGCTGGACCATGTGGGTCAGCTTCCCTGGTGGGATCAAACTGCTTTTTGATTCTTTAAGCCAAGAGAATGCCTGGTCTCTGGGCTTCAAGGTACAGTTCCACACCCCTTCTATCTTTAAGACTCCACCTTTCAATGTCCTTCTAAAATCTGTCCACAATTAAAAACTACACTGTGGGCCCTCTCTGGTGGCATAGCTAGACACAGAAGTTTCAGCTTCAGCATGATTTCAATCCCCAGCCAAGGTGGTGACCCACGTGGTGCAGCAGACCTCTCCTATCTCATGCGCTGCTCCCCTCAGCAGTGCACTTCGTCAATCTGCCTTTTTAAAAAAAAAAAAAAAAGACTTATTTATTTGTGCATACAGAGCTGGGGTACAGGCCAGAGGCTCAGGGGTGGTGAAAGGCTTCAGCAGAGACAGAGTGGGGAACAGAACAGGCAGATGGACGAAGTACACTGCTGAGGGGAGCAGCGGGCGGGTCAGGAGAGGTCTGCCACGCCATGTGGTCACCTCCCCGGCAGGCGGGATCGAACCCATGCAGAAGCGGCTTTAGATTCTCAGTGCTGTGCTTTTAACCCGCTGCGCCACCAAGGAAGGCCAATCTGCCTGTTTTGCTCCTCACTCTGTGGCGAATCCTCTTATGGCCTGTCTTTGGCTGTACCCCAGTTCTGTATACATAAATCTTTAATTTAAAAAAGAAACTACACTGTATTGTCCTATTTCATGTAAAACTGGTCCCTACTCAATCAAAATGCCCTAAAAAGCAAGTAACAGGTCTTCAACTAATCTCATTTACAAACTGTGAGACTGGCAGTAGTTAAAAGGTTACAGCTCACTTTTAAATAACATTCTGGCTTTCATTATAAGGAAAGAAAATAGTCTGTAAAAGAGATGGTGTTAATTAAGCTTATGATTATCAATTCTAAATATATATAAGTAACAAAATTATTTTTCTATTTCTTTAATAGTATTATATGTCACTTAAATCTCAATAAAACTGGGGGGGGAATCCACCTATTATCTCCTATTTAACATAGCCCCTGAAATACAAATAACTTGGAATCCCCAAATTATTATCACTAAGTTACAAAATCTGAATATTACCAAGTTCATTTCCCCCTAAAAAACACACATATAAGATCATCAAGCAAGCTTAGTGAAAGTACTTACAATGTTTAGTTAGAAAAAATTCACAAACCACTATGTAAGGTACACAAATAATTGCATCATTTCATCTCATAAACACAAGTTTGCTCCTCTCTATAGAGTAATACCACATCTTAAATGACTGTTGAAATTTTGCCTAAAACACAACACACAACTATCCCTCAATCTTAACTATATATAATGCTCTTTATCAAGGGAAATAGTGGTGTTCTAATATGAATCTATATACAACAAGGCTTACTTTAAATTATGAAAATTACTTAAGAATATTAGCTGTCTTGATTCAAAAAGACACCTGCACCCCCATGTTTATTGCTGCTTTATTTACAATTGAAAAGGCATGGAAACAACCCAAATGCCCAAAAGTAGATGAGTAGATGACTGGATTAAAAAGAATATTACTCAGTAACCCCCCCCCCCAAAAAAAAAAAAAAAACCATTCCTTTTGCAGCAAAATGGATGGAGCTGGAAAAGATCATGCTCAGTGAAATAAGCCAGAAAGAAAAGGAAATATACCGGATGGTTTCACTCATAGCAGGAATATAAAGGACCAAGGGAGAAAATAATAATAATGAACTATATGCCACAGACATTTTATGGGGGTGGAATGGAATCAGAAACGATGGGGGGGAGGGAAGTGCACTGAACTATAGTGATGGCACACAGGTGATTTGGTGACGGGAAGCCCACAGGGATTACAACTGAGATGGAAAAAGGCACAACATGATGTAAAAATAAACTAATTTTTTTTAAAGAGTATTAACTGTCTTAATCTAATGAACAAAAAAAAAATAAATAACATTAATACAATTCAGCAAGCTGACAAAATTGCTCTTCCATTTCCAAATATTCTTGGCAGGTGCCCCCAAAAATAAGCTTCTGTATTTACAATAGTAAAGATAACATCCATCTTCTCAGGAATTATAGATACAATAGCACTCATATCATACTATCTTAAAAAGTAAAATAGTGGGTGCTGCAGTGGCTGCAGATAGCTTCATCCTCTGCACCACCAGAGAGGCCCAAGAACATATTCTTGCTTCTAGGAGCTGCACAGCAAAATATCTAGGCAAAAAGGGCATAATGTCTGGAATTTACTTTCAAATTGTTCAGAGGAAAATTACACATTTCAAAAAAGGATAATAAAGCAAATATGACAAAACACTACATTGATAATATGGGTAGAGTTATTCTGGAGATTCTTTGTACTATTTATTCAAAATTAAAATGGGGCGGGGGCAGCTTTTAATTAAACTATAAAAACTGGCTGCATTTATCTGCTACAGTTAGCAATTCACAAAACTTGGAAATTTATTTTCCAGACCTACACTAAAAGTCAAGCACAAAGGTATTTTAGCAAGATACTAAAGTCTGCTCAGGAACTTTTACGTCTTTTAAGATGACAAAGGGACAACTTTTAGACATTAAAGTTGCTATTAAAGACTTTTCTTACAAGGAGGTTTTCCTTCACTCTTGTGACAATTTCCTATTTATCACTGGAACAATTCCACAAAATGCTTTTTGACAATTTATGGTCAAAAGTTCCACATTTACAGGTCAACTGTATTTGACATCTGTAATAAAACTCTAACAAATTCATAAAGAAAAAGCAATGGAGGGAGAGGAAAAAAGGATGATGAAAGGTAAATTAACAAAGGGGGAAAAGCAAAACACAAAATAAAATTTGAACTTCCAGTAGGGTCAATTTCCAATCAAAACTACCATATGATCATGTGAATCCTGTTGGATATTGAAGTTTTTACAGATGAAGACACTCATGACTCATCATAGTAGGAAAAGATGTGTAGCAAAGTGGTTTTCCCAATGGTTTGTCACATGGAATTTCCCTATCCTTTCTTTAACCTACTGCTCTTAAAGTCATGTGCAGGGCAGACACAAGATCTGTGGAAAAAGCAAGCTTGAGTGGTCAGCCCAGGTTAAGCTCTGGCCACAGATCACTATCCACAGGCTCAAATAAGCAAATATAAAATCCTCAAAGCCGAAACACAAAACCGTAAAATCCCAGTGCACCAGAAAATATAGTCCAAATGCTAAAATGAGAAGAAAATATTGAGAGTCTGAGAACAGTCAACTTTATATCAGATTATAAAAGACAAACCTTTATCTCTAAAGAAAATATCCAAAAAACCACAAGGTGGCAATGCTACTTAAAAATCTAAACTTTTGAAATCTGGCTGCTTTGTTTTTCCTATTTAACTTAATAACTTTCACATCTTGTCTCCATCATTGCCTTTCTAAACGTTTTAAGATTTATTGTTATTTATTTATGAATACAAGAATGGGGATTAGGGCAGAGGTCCAGGGGGTGAGAGGATTCACCAGAGACAGTGAGGAGCAAAGCAGGCAGATCTACTGAAATACACTGCTGAGGGGAGCAGGGGACGAAAACAGGAGAGGTCTGCTGCACCACATGGTTGACGTCCATGGCTGGCTGGAACTCATGCCAGGGTGACTGGCTATAGTTTGAAAGTCCTGAGACTTTAACCCCTGAGCCACCAATGAGGCCCTTTTTTATATTTTTAATTGGGCCATAAAAATACCAATAAATGAGACCCTCCTTGGTGGCGCAATAGGTTAAGGCACAGCACTGCAAGCTAGCCGTATATGGTTTATGGAATCAACCTTTATAGTTGTTTAAAAATTAAAAAAAAAAAGCTTTATTTATGCATACCAAGGCTGGGGTATACAGGTCAGAGGTACAGGGGGTGACAGAATCCCAGCCCTGGAGGTGATCCACAGCAAACCTCTTCTGTCTCACCCACTTCCCCACTCAGCAGTGTACTTTGTCAATCTGCCTGTTCTACCCCCCACCCAGTCTCTGGTGAATTCTCACACCGCCCCTGCACCTCTGGCCTGTACCTTAGTTCTGTATGCATAAAAAGTAAATCTTGAAAAAAAAAAAAAAAAA
>NW_004567109.1:13775665-13793458 GCF_000260355.1 Condylura cristata | reverse complement strand
AAAAAAAAAAAAAAAATTTGAGTACATGCATTAAAACTAATTATATTTCCTACCATTAAATTCTTTCTAAGACTGTTAATAATCAGTAGCTGAACACCAATATATATTTCACCAAAAATGTCAGAATTTAAAAGACTGAGGGTAATTCACTTCTTTGACTGAATCTGACTAGTAATTTCTCAAATAGGGACAAAGGTAAGATAAGTACATAACATTTTTCAATGTAACAAAGTAAAATCAGAAAATACTAACTCTGAACAAATTGTTTTTCTAGGTTTTTATTATTCTGTGAATCAGTCAACTCTCTTGCAAAAAATTTGAACCAAATTAATTTCAAAATAAAGTTAGTTTCACAAGATACCTCAGAATAAGTTTTAACAGCTTTCAAATCACCCTATTCTGAACATAAACATATCCTCTTTGACAGAAATTCAGAGAATGAAGTAATCATCAGTATATTCTTTACAGCTATCTGATGCCAAGACATTCTCCTCCAGCTTCATCTTCAAAACTATATAAAATATACTTTTATATATATAAAATATATTTTTATATATATAAAATATTTTTATTTGTATCTGTATTTTATTTAATATAAAAATAAACTACCCTTAATATGGCCATTAATCCTCTCTAGTCCAACTGTCATCAAATAGCAGGACTTTGCCAGACTCAACTGATCTTCCCTTGTCTGATCTTTCTTTAGTCTATAAAAATCCCAAAAATGGGCCTTCCCAGGTGGCATGAAGAGTTAAAGCACAGCACACTTTGAAACTATCCACAGCCACTTCAGCGCAAGTTCAATCCCCAGCCAAGGAGGTGACCACATGGCACAGCAAACCTCTCCTGACCCACCTAACTGTGCTCCTTTGGCAGTGTATTTCACTAGATCTGTTTTATTCCCTACTCTGTCTCTGGTGAACCCTCTCATCCACCCCTTCCATACACCTCTGGCCCATACCCAAGTTCTTGTATGCATAAGTAAATAATCTTTAAAAAAAAAAAAAAACACCCTTTAACATCTAAGGTTGGGCAACTTCAGGATGGCAGTCGCTAATCTTATAGCTTAAAATTACCTAACAACCCGAAAAAAAAAATGAAATCACAAAAAGATTAAAATAATGTAAACTTAAAAATAAAGTTCTTTACAAATAACTACAATGTCTCTAGACAGCAGATAACAGGAAGCTACATGTGCAGGATATTAAGCCAAAAGCATTGTCATTTTTTAATACAATCTACTAGAGGATCACAATGGCAACAGTTAAGGGAAAATGGACTACTCAAAATATGAGTTAGGTCTTAAGCTAGGCACAGCACTGAGAAGTACAACCAAGCTGATGAAACACAGAATTCTAACATTGTTTCTAAAGATGATTCTTGAGACTAGCTGGTAAAACAGACAAGGATTGGGGAGAAACTACAATACAAATGAAGAATCTTCAGAAAAACTATGAGGAATTTCTTCATGGGGGGGGATTAACAATCTAGTTTTCATAGTGTAAAAACACAAGAGACTCATATAGAATAACTGATAAAATACAGATTCCAAAGGCATTCATTAAGAAAATGAGGAAGAAAAAGAATCTGCAATGTTAAATACTCCCAGATGGTTAACTTCTACAAACAGAAACTTCTCTTCAATCATTTTGAATCCTGTTATTCCTCAGGGTTTCACTAAATAAAAATTTCCAGTTTAGTATGCTGGGCAGGTTATTCTAAATCATTGCCACCATACTTTTTAAAAATTTTATTTGTGCATACAAAAACTGGGTACAGGCCAGAGTGGGGAGAACAGGCATATTGACTAAAATACACTTCTGAGGGGAGCAGCAGGTGGGACAGAGGTATGCTGTGACATGTAGGTCACCTCCTTGGCTGGGGATCGAATTCATGCTGTGATGGCTGCTGTGGAGAGCTTCACAGTGCTGCACTTTAACCCAATGTTCCACCAGGGAAGGCTCAAGTCTACCTTTCTAATCCCCTTTTCTACAGGTAGACCAATGGACTCAAAGTAACATTTGTCCTAAGTGAATATGAATTAGCTCAGTTTGCCCTAATTCTAATTCTAGATTTGTCAATAAAGTGAGGTAACCTTGCAGTTTATAAACAGCATGAGTGGGGTAGACTAAAACTCAATTTTCTAACCTTTCAAGATTATGTGACTTGTGATTTATCTGTCCTGAATCACATGCATGTCCCCCTTATTCCTGATGTCTATAAATAGCAAGTTTCACAAGATTAGGTGAAATGGATGCAACCCATTGCCATTTTGATGCTTGTGGTGAAGATCACACCTGAGTACTTAAGTATGTTTAAATTTTAATTAATATGGTCTCCCAATATGCCCACAAAGTAGTAACTGGCTACAGAGATCAATAGGTAATAGGACATTGTTGTTAGTAATTTTAAATGACAAGTGTGAAAATGGAACAAGGCACAGAAATAAGCTTTCGAGCAGAATAGTGCCAGTTCTTCTACTTCCTAGCTAGTGATCTTGAGAAAGATTTTCTTTTTGAATCTCAATTCCCCTAACTATTAAATGAAGCTGATCTTCACTGTTCTATAAGATAATTACAAGGACCAGCGATAAGAGATGAAAAGACACAAAAGTGTCAAAAATAAAGCTAATTAAACATGGGTCTATAACTTAAGTATCAGAGGGAAAAAGAGAAAATAAACACTACATAGATTCTAATGGTATAAAACAAATTTGTAGGTAAAGAAACAAAATTGCCAAAATCAAAAATGATGATGAGTCTTTTTGTAAGAGTAGTAGCAAAATTATGGGTAAATTCTTTCAATTTTTTTAAAAAAAGAGATGGGGGTAAGGGGATTCACCAGCAACAGAGCAGAGTGCAGAACAAGCAGATCCACTGAAACACAATGCTGTGGGGAGCAGCAGGTGAGAGGTCTGCTGTGCCATGTGGGTAGCTCCCTGGCGAGTAAACTGGTGCCGCAGTGGTTGTGGGTAGCTTCGTAGTGCTGCAACTGAGGAACGCCCAATTTTCTACACTGTATACTGTGGGGCTATATTTTTACAACAAATGCAAAGGCAAAATGTACAAATAAAAAATTTGAAAGATACAATTATTTTATATGCAGGCATTTTAAAAGTTCTTTATCTATACTCTGATTACCCAAAAGAATACACATGAAGTCTACCTTTTCTAAATCGTTTTATGTATTACACAAATGATATGGCTGAAGTTTTAACTGTAACACAAGTCATCTTATAAAAGCCACCAAATATTAAAACAGCAGTAACAGCAAATGAGGTGGAAAGATAATAAACTTTTTTTTCCCCTCCATAACCAATATACCCATTTTCTTCCTTCATCTTTCCACTATCTCTTGCCTTATCTATCTTCTAGTCCCACCTTGAAATCCAATCTCTCATAAAAATGTCCTGATGACTTTAGTGCTAACTGGTCTACTAGTTCACAATATATAATATTGTCCTATACTGTATTGTATATTATCTGATAATTACTTGGTATCTTCTCACTATGGCTAATCAGAGTTAAGTCAGTTCAATTAGGGTTTAACTACTTACTCAGCAAGAGATGAAAAACATTAAAGCACTATCTATTGAACTAGTCCCAGTTAGAATTCTTAATACCCAATTGTATTTCAAAAGCATTTTTCACAAAACTGACCTACTAACAAAATCTGACCTACTAACAAAATCTGGTCTTCACTAAATCTCTTCAAGGGATGGAACAGCTTCCCTCCGGGGGTTGAGGGAAGGTGAGGTGGGTGGGGAATTAGAACAATGTATAAACACAAATGCAGTCTGCTGGATGTGTAGAAACCAAAACCTCCAAACAAACCCTTAACAACAAAGTACTCTAGTTATTTTTATTCAACAGACAGACGTAGGCATTGGTAGTCATCTGCTATCTCTCTCTGCAGTTCCTGAATATATGAATTCTATCCACTGCCTGAAATTCTAGTCAAGACATAGGTCTTTCCTTGTTCTTCCTAAAGTTCAGCCTATTCCCTCCATCTCCTTCACTTGCTCTTTCTAAACCATCCTTTAAATTTTGTTATTTCAAGATTTCTTTTGTTATCTTCTCACAATGGAAACTACACTGCACAAATAGAACAGATCTGCTTCCTTAGCCATGTGAACTTGCAGAAGTTATTTACTCTTTTCTGTACACTTCAGTGTCTTCATCTGTAAAACTGTGAAGTAATTCTACCTACTTCACAATAGAACTAAATGGAATTTAACATAAAAGCATACTCAGAACTGCTAACACAGGGCTGAATACCTCATCCCTAATTTGTATTGCCAATATTCTTGAATAATCTTAAATTCTTCTGTACCTTTAACCTATACTGAAAGCTAAAAACTCCTGAATCAAACAAAGTGTTCAGTAAATATTTCATCCTTTCCATCCTCCAAACTATCAATCCATTTTAATTATCCTTACAATCTAACTAAAATATAGAGTAAAAATCCAAAATCAGGCCCTCCCTGGTGGTGCAATGGGTTAGGATGCAGCACTGCAAACTAGCCGCAGCCACTTCGTTACTAGTTAAATCCTTGACCTGCAGAGATGATCCATGTGGCACAGCAGACCTCTCCTGCCTCGCACACTATTCCCCTCAGCAGTGTACTTTTAGATCTGCCTGTCCTGCTCCCCACTGTGTCGCTGAATTCTCTCACTGTCCCTGCACCTCTGGCCTGTCCCCTAGTTCAGTATGAATAAATCTTACCAAAAAAAATTCAAACTCCCTCAAAAACTGAGCACCCAGCCAACCTCCCCAGTTTTTACCATTCCTTCCCATATTAATTTCTCACTCTAAAAACCTGGTGGCACGGGGTTAAATTAAACAAGGCATGGCTGTCAAGCTATCAGTAGCCACTGAGCCCAAGTTTGATGCCTATTCAGGGAACTGACCAACGTGACACAGCAGACCTCTCCTGCTCCCCTCAACAGTGTTTAGTTGATCTGCCAGTTCTGCTCCCATTGTCCCAGAGCTGGGGTGTAGACCAGTTATGGGGGAGGGGCTTAGAGGACCCAACAGAGACAAAGTGGGGAAACAGAGACAGGAGTGGGGAACAGCTGCTGTGATAGCTTCACTGTGCTGCCCTTTAACAACTCTTGCGCCACAGGGAGGCCCCAAATAAATCTTTTTAAAAAATTGTTAATGTAGTTTAATTGTATTTTGTATTATAAACTAGTTCATGTGATTTGAAGAGGCATTCAAAATACACTTTTTCATATAGTATAATCATAAATTTATATAAAATGTTTAATAATGAGCTTGCCAAAATTCTTGAAAACCAACCATTTGGCTCAAATTAACTAACTCTTGGCCCTCCCTGGTGGTACAGTGGGTTGGTGTGCTGTACTGCAAAGCTAAGCCAAGCACTGGCTGCTTCAGTTAGAAATCAATCGCCGCTCTGGTGGTGATCCACATGACACAGCAGACCTCTCCTGTCTCTTCTGCTGCTCCCCTCAACAGTGTACTTTGTTGATATGCCTGTTCTGCTCCCCACTGTTTCTGGTGAATCCTCTCACCACCCCTGCACCTCTGGCCTGTATCCCATTTCTGTAAGCATAAATAAATAAAAATATTTTTAAAAAAAAATTAACTCCAGCACATCATTGGACATTCTGGACCTCTTATTAGTTTATTAAACTTTGCTACAAATAACCTTATGAGCCTGCTTCCTCATCTGAAGTGAAATGTATTAAATGAAGAACTAAATTTTTATATCCGTTAGGTGACAGTGTGCTTATTACTCTACCTGACATGTTAAAATACTGTTTCCTTCACGACTGTCTTCCTTAATTTCCCCAAATTGTCATATTTTTTTCAGAAAGTTAAAATATTTCGGGCCCTCCCTGGTGATGCAAAGGGTTAAAGCACAGCACAAAGAAGCTTAAGCCACTTCCGCATGAGTTGGATCCAGCCTGCCCTGCAGGATCAGGAGGAGATCAGCATGGTGAGGCAGACCTCTCCTGACCCGCCCGCTGCTCCCCTCAGCAGTGTACTTCATTGATCATCCTGTTCTGTGCCCCATTCTGTCTCTGGTGAATCCTCTCACCCTCCACATCTCTGGCCTGTACCCCAGTTCTGTATGAATAAATCTTTAAAAAAAAAAAAAATTTCTTCATCTACTATAGCTCTTACACCACATTTTATCTGTTGTATAGTCCTCCTAACACTGCTCCTAAGACAAAGATGTTTTATTTGCCCTACCCCAGTAATAATACAAACATTTGTTGATAAGTCAATACAGGGCCTCCCTGGTGGTGCAGGGGTTAAAAACCAGTGCTATCAGACTATGGACAGCCACTGCAGCCAGCCACTGCAAGATGAGCTTCATCCCAGACCAGGGAGGGAACTGACCTACCTGGCACAGCAGACCTCTCTTGCCTCGCTGGCTGCTCCCCTCAGCAGTTTGTTTCAGTGGCTCTACCTGCTATGCTTCCCACTCTTAATCTCTGATGAATCCTCTCACCCATGCCTCTCTGACCTACACTACATCTTGTATGCATAAATCACTAAATCTTTAAAAAAAAAAAAGGGGGGGGGCTTTGTTTAAAAAATTCCAAATTCAGTTAACTAAGAAGGCCTTAGAATTTTACTCAAAGTTCATCTTTGTCATCCTGATTTAAACAGGTTACTTACACACTAGTTCTACAGAGGCAATTGCAAACAAATTTCAGACTGGGGAAATGCTAAACAGAAAGAACAATACCCCACTGGTTATTTCCTAAGGATTTAATAAGAAAACAATACATTTGGCTCAAGTGGTATTTTCTTCCATTGATTTTTATATTGTAAGACTTGGATACAATTTTTTCTACAGTTGAAAATGGAACCAAAGTGATTACTTCAAGTATTTCTTAACAAGAAGCTAATTGCACAAATTAAAGGGTAAGGAAGTAAAATCTGTAAGAAAAAAAAAATACTCCTGAAGTCTTTCTTCAGTATGTATTTCAAGTAACCATTTCTCTTTAACACTAAGGCATACTGTATTTTTAAAATAACTACACACAGGGTCTCCCTGAGGGTGCAAAGGGTTAAGACGCAGCACTGTGAAGCTAGTAGCTAAAGCCACTGCAGCATGAATTCCACCCAGTGCCAGAGAGCTTAACCAACTCCACAGCAGACCTCTCCTGTCTCACCCACTGCTCACCTTTAGCAGTGTACTTCAGTCAATCTGCCTGTTCTGCTCCCACTCTTCTCTCTGGTGGATCCTTGTCTCTGGCCTACAGCCCTGTTCTTGTATGCCTAACTAAATCTTTAAAAAAATAAATGCACGTATACCTAATAATAGTAAGATTCACTGGAAAGCCCTAATCTTATCATTCATGTCCTTCCAGCCTCCCTCTTTATATGCAAAAAGCATTTAGGTCAGAAATCATAGAATAAGAGTAAAAATGCGTTTATGTATTAGCAATTCTTATCCACGCATATCAGCTATTATTCCACACCAACTAACCTGAGCTGATGTTTGGTTTCTCTGGTCTAGACTACCCCATAAGAATCCTTTCAGTTATATATATATATATATACACACATATATATATATGTATATATATATGTGTGTGTATATATATATTTAAAAGAACACACACACACATATATGTTCTTTTAGTCTCTTCTTGAAACTTTCCTGTAATAATTCCATTTTTAGGAAGTTCTCCCTTTTGCTTACAAAATATCTTTTCCCTATAACCTCCATCCACTAGCTATAGAGCTATCTTTTGACAGAGAATAAACCTACTAGAATGTTAAAAATATTTCATCTATCATGTATTCTGCAAAATCATCTATTTTCCTATAATGCATACCCCTCTGAGATCATCTCTTACAAACTAAATGTTTTACACAATACAGCACAGCATGAAGTGAGATTGCTTCATCTCTTCCATAAGTAACCCATTGCTTTCCAAGTAAAGATCTTACTCCTTGACCTTCTAAAACTAAACACACATTTAAGTCAACTCTATACCTGTCTAAGTAGACTCCTATATCAAACTAATTGCATGAATATTTCATTCAACTTCCTTTTCCTAATCTAATGGCCAAATATCCCTTTGGGGAAATCCAATCACACATCAATTAGAGCTATATAGGCAAATTCCTATTCCAAGTTATGATCTATAAGGTACCACATTCACTCTTCCCAAAACACCTCCAGCTATCTTTTCTGTATCTTTCAAGGCTCAGCAATTACTTCTTCCATAGTTCTTCTATGATCAATCCACCCACACTGAAGGCTGGTTTAGGCAATCTTTAAGCATCCAAATTAGCACCTTGTGCATACCTTGGAAAAAACACTTCCTAGTTTGTACTGTTATCTGTCACTAACGTTCAAGTTTCCCTGAAAATATATTTCTGAGTTTCTCAGGAATGAAATACATTCTCTGAGTTTCTAAAGTTGTACAATGAAAATATAAACAACTTCATCTTAATTTTTTAAAATTTATTTATGCATACAAGAACTGGTATACAGGCCACAGGGGATGGGGAGGATTCAGAGACAGAATAGGCAGACTGACTGAAATACACTGCTGATGGGAGCAGCAGGTGAGACAGGAGGGGGCTGCTGTGCCATATAAGTCACCTCCCTGGCCAGGGATCAAATTCGGTGCTGTAGTGGCTGTGGACAGTTTTGTAGTGCACTAACCACTTGCACCACCAAGGAGACCCCATCTTAATTCTTAGAACAGTAGTTACAGGGGCATAGGAAGAAAAAAAAGAAAAACCAGTAATTTCAGTTTTGCTTTTAAACAGGCAAAATTCTACAAATATTTAAGAAAACTTTCCATTCTCAATGGCAAGGAAATTCTAATGAATACAAGCTTGAACCTAGCATAACTATAATCACATCTTCTCTACATGACCCTCACCCCATTCTCAGTTTCCCAGAAATATAATTTACTCAAACGCTTGATTAGAGTTTAACAATAGGTCAGGCTCTTAAAAGAATAATGCAGTCCTCAATTCTCTCTACTCTTATTTTCACCTATAGTTAAAAAACTAGCAATATAAGACAAGAATTCAATCATTTTGTGAGGCTTGTAAGGAATTATCTTTCCATGCCAGACTACTCCAAAGTTGAGACAAAGGGAAAAGTTAACTTACTTCTTCAGAATGGCTGAAGTTAAGTAACTTCAATCAAAAATTACTAGGAAAGAAATAGGCTCATATGCAATTATGCAGCAAAGCCAAAACCTTGTAAAATATATATCTTTTGATCCAGTAATAAAATAAAGGATAGAAGTGAATCAATACATATTAAAAAAATGCTCACTACAGTGGACTCCCTGGGGCACAAGGATTTGTTTACAGCACAGCACAATGAAACTACTGGCAGCCACTGCAGCAGAGTTCAATATCCCCAGCCAGGGAAGAGACCTACATGGTGCAACAGATCTCTACCATCTCACCGCAGCCCCTCAGCAGTGTATTTCAGCTGATCTGGCTCTTCTGCTCCCTGCTCTGTCTCTGGTGAATCCTCTTCACCACCCCACACCTCTGGCCTGTACCCCAGTTCTTGTATGCAAAAATAAATCTTTTGGGGAAAAAAAAGTTTACTGCAGTATTACTTTACCTGAAGGGGGGGGGGGTTAAGTATTAAGAAACTGACATGTTCAACAATTAAGGGACTGGTAAATTAGTATCTATGACAACACTACGAAGTCATCAAAAGTGATGTCACAGAAGAATGCGTAACAATTAAGGAAAGGTTCTAAAATGCAGAAAGCAGATTACACAATAGTACTTGAGATATAAAATAAACCACACATGGGTGATTTGCTTTTTTTCTCAGCCTGACAGTTCTAAGATAGTAAATTAATCCTGTGGCAAAACTTCACAGCTTAAAGATCTAAGATATAAAATTGCTCCTGTGGCAAAATGAATCAGTAAAAATACCAGGCAAACATGGCTTGCTATTCTCCTTCAGTTTGTTCTGCCAATATGTCAAATCACAAAACTCTAGAAGTTCTGGGCCCTCCCTGGTGGCAAAATGGTTTGTTAAAGCCCAGCATTATGGAGATATCCAGTCACTGCAGCAAAAGTTGGATCCTAAGCCAGGGAGCTGACCCACAGGGGGCAGCAAACTATCTAGCCTGCTGCTCCCCTCAGCAGGGTATTACAGTCAATTGGCCTGTTCTCACAACTTCTGTCTATGGTGAATCCTCTCACCCACCCCACCCCACCCCCACCACCACCTCTGTATAAATATAATCTTTTAAAAAAATTTTACAACATAATTTTCTGAACGAAGTTTAAAGTATTCCCATTTGGCAGGAAGATTTTCTACAATCTTATAAATACAAAGGCACACAAACACCCCATCTAAGGAATCTACTGCTCACTTAAGTATCAGTCCCATTCTTCATGAATCTTGATTTATCTTGGGAGACCAATAAAGACTAGAAAACGGTTTACAGTCAATTGTGTAAGGATGTTAAGAGTTAACAGTGGGCAACAGGAATAAGACTGACTGCAGTGCTAACTGAATTTAGAAGCAACCACAGGAAATTTTTCTAAAAACGTCAGTGGATAAAATAAAAAGTAATGACAAGAATAACTGAAGCTTTATTTATTTTTGATGCTTGTTTACTAGCCTGAGAATAACTGGGATATTCAATCATCAAATCTTTATGGATTGGTTTTACCAAAGAACCAGTCACTAATCAAGACCTCACTACGAAAACATCACAAGGCTAGTCAAGTCCAACAAATGACTCATCTATTCCAGAAGTTCACCAAATGACTTGTGAATTTAATAGATATAGATATATATACTTGATTAGACCTTTACATAAATTAAGTCCTCAAATTTGCTACTTCGTTTTTAAATCCAAGGTTCCACAATAATTCTTATACATTCAAGTTTATCTCAGCACCTTACACTATACATTCCTAAAAATATTCCTATCTCTGCCTTTCTGCTTTTAATCACACGATGTGAGAGCATTTTGCAATTGGAAGAAAGCAGATTTATAATACAGAATAGATTTTAAGGATGTTTCAAGTAGTTAAACCAAAGTGCCCATCATGCAAGTTAATAACCTGCTATGCCACTATGCAATGCTTACAAGGTCAGGCTTTTTGTTCCTCTAGAAACAGAAGCCTCTGTGAACATTCAGT
Source organism: Condylura cristata (assembly GCF_000260355.1). NCBI lineage: Eukaryota > Metazoa > Chordata > Mammalia > Eulipotyphla > Talpidae > Condylura > Condylura cristata. The sequence goes on along the minus strand of NW_004567109.1, from coordinate 13,782,325 downwards.
CTTTCAGCTATCTGGCAAAAAATAGTAAACTACCTTTTTTCTACAAGATTTATGACAGATTTCTTGTTAAACTATTAAACTTCAGAGAGGGGTTTAAAAGACTAAATTTGCTATGTTTTGCCTGACTTTCAATTTCTCAGTATTCTGGCTCTATATTCCTGTTGCTTTAACATCACTGGCAAGTACATCACTGCTTCTCATTCATCTGCACACCCTAGAAGATGGCAACCATCCTGCTTTACTTAAACTGGGCACCTGACTTTGTGTTATGGAGGGAGAATCTATCAAAGAGCCCTCCTCACACCACTAAAAGAATGTTTTTATACCAACCTAACAGGTGTCTCAGATACCTAGACCAAATGTAAATCCCACTGAACGCATGACAAAGTTAAGGAAAATACATATATATAATCTTACTGTTTGCTTTATATTGAAGGATAATTACTCAGGTTTCTCCCAACCATTAACATGTAGATCTCGTAAGAGAAAACTTCTCCTTACTTTTTCCACCATACTACATTTAATAATGCCTGAGTCCTGGATAATATATGACAATCCACCCCAATCATCGGCATTTTCTTTCTCTTATGGTGCTAAAAATTTACATTCTCTCAATAAAGACTAAGAATTACCAACTCTTTAAAATAAACTCAACTCTTTAATTTGAACCTATCCTCCATCATTCTTCCCAAGATTCCCAACTGTTACAGATAAAATTGTAAGTTAGTCTTCAGAAAATACAAAAATGTTAAAAGTGGTCACCCTTTTTCTGCGTTTTTGTTGTTACATTATGTACAATACTGACTGTTCTATCGAGAAAAAAAGTCTTGGAGAAAAGCAAAACACCATGTAAGATAGGAGCTAGGAAAAAAAGTTCTGAAAAACATCCTTCTAACACTACCAGTTCTAAGAAGGCAGGCAGAAAAACCATTTCAGGGCTTGGTAACTTATTAAACTCTTGAAAAAAACAGCACCCCACCTTTTTCTATGCCCTATTATAGTCTTAACATTCCCTCTTTAACTTCCATGGTTCTATCATTTCTATCATCCCTGTACAAATTTATTTCAACTCATTCTTCACCTCTTTCGGCATCATGGAAAATTCATTTTCCTTATGTAGTTTCTGCTTTCTTTTAAGCCCACATGTCCATTACCCTTCACACTAAGGTTCAAATAGTAAGACCAATTATACTTCCATAAAGGTTTGAACACCACGAGCTTTTATTTATGGTTTAGTATAATACCTCTCCTGTTCTCTCTAGTTCCTTGTTCTTCCCTAAAAGTCTTAAGAATGGTAAGCTGGTTACCTTTTTAACACTTTCTTCTTCCTCTTGGCGTTTCTCATAGTGTGAGAAGTCATCAAAAATGGAAGTGGTGTGCTTGTAGCTGGCTATGATTTTCAACACCTGCTTAGCCTTTTCCAGAGGCACCTCCTGAGTGTCCCTGGAGTTGGTCACTGGTTTATTCTCGTTGTTCTCTAGGCGAATGTGTCGCAGTTGGCTATTGGGAACGTCCTTCACAAAAATCCACCTGACATCAAAACGACCCTTCCATTTGTCCTGGGACCACACACCTGCACATGTGTTGTAGTCCACAGCAGATTTCATTTCTGCAACGCCACAGAAGTGTCCACTGCCGTTGACACTGAAAAGTAAGTAAACGGGGCCTTTCCCGTTCATGGAGCGGTAAGCAGCATCCAGTCTCTTGTTACCATGCTCTGTGCTGCACCAGATATTATACTTAATGGAACGGTGGATATCGTCCTCAGAGTAGCTCTTAATGATGAAAACCCGGCCATGTTTCAGATTCCAATCAAAATCCTTGGGGTTATAGTTATTAATGGACCGCAGCTTCTCCAATACAGGGTGAGGTTCTGAAGGAGTAGATCCAGATCCCGCTTGAGACTGTCCTACTCCATTACCATCCACCCCATTATGACCGAACCCACTGCCACGGTTCCGAGGTGCTACCCAGCGGGTTGGCTGAGCTGCCTGTTGCTGGACTGAAAGCTGGGTAGGCTGTGGTGGAGGTGGGGGCAATGGTTGTGTTTGTTGCCCTACAGATGCCTGAGCCACTGGTGGGCTATTGTTAGCCTGCTGACCTACAGGCTGGGGAGACCCCTGGGTTGGCTGCTGACCTATATTCTGAACCAAAGCCTGTGAGGGAGCTTTTGCCACAGGACCCTTGTTATCCCAAGTTCCAATATCCATGTTATGCTTTATTGGGGGTGGCGGAAGACTTGACCCTGCAATCCCATTCTTGGTCTTCAACTTAGGTTGCTGTTTTGCAGGCTTGCTAGCAATATCAGCCCAAGATGCTGGTTTCGGAGGAGCAATGGTAGCTGGAGGCAAACTATTGGAAGCGACGATGTTACTAGTAATGGACCCACTACCAACAGCAGAGCCTACAACTTTTGGAACATTGCTTGCAACTTCAGTGCTACCCAACTTCAATGCTGCCATCCCTTGGTCTATAGTATTCATGCCAGGAGCCTTATTGAGAGTCTCACTGGCAAAAGCTGACTGTCCATCAATCATGGCTCCACCTAAGGAGCTAGGTGCATAAGCATAATTGCTACTATATCCAGAGCTCTGAGTAGACTGTCCCTGAGAACTGTTATTTCCCCAAGCTGAGAAGTCAATCCCACTGGGAAAGAAATTAAAACCATGCTGGCCAAGAAATGGAGTGCTACCTAGGGCTCCTGGTTGTCCAAACATTGCATCTGGTAGAAAGTGAGGCTCTCCGTTGCTCAGCTGTCCATAAGAAGTTAGATAGGGCATGGCTGTGTCGCCCCCAGTAGACCAAGCAGCTTCACCCAAAGAATAGGAGAAGCCAATGGAAGGACTGTAGTAACTGGGTAAATAGGAATCTGACATGGCAGTATATGCATTATTCTGTGGAAGGAAAAAAAGCAAATAAATCAGTATTTAAACACAAAAATAAGTAAAGCAATTAAGACATTTCCTCTTCCACTTATTCACAACTGAAAATATTTCAGTCATTATCATAAAAATTGGACCATTTAAGGACCATTTAAGATGGTCCTTCCCATAAAACTGGTATTTTCATAATGTAAGATTTTTTTTCTTAATCACTGAAATGTTTACAAACATATAATGAACATGGGCCTTAACTTTAGCACTTCAATTCAGAAAAGAGCAAACCAGTACCTCACCAACAGATTAAATCTTGCTTTATGAAAGTGTTGAGGTGATATTGTTACTAAAACCCCAATCTCTGGATTAAAAAGATGAGTAAAAAAAAAAGAAAGAAAGAAAGAGTTTTGACAGAACAGAGGTTCAAAGTGTCCTATAACTTAAACAGTATCTAAAGGAATTTCCTATTGAAACCATACTATAAAAGAACCATGGGGGGGAGGGTTATTTGAAATTCTATCCCAAAAATCTGTGCAGTAATCCCTCATCCATGTATCAAAATGTAAAGTCCATTTCATCTAGTTTACAGCTTTAGGCCTCTTGGCAAATCACCTGAGAACAAATAGCTGCCACTATTTAAATAAAACTTAGAAAGGAAACAGTGGTTTCCAGAGAATTTAAAACTAGAAAAAGATTGCTAACTGTTTTTACTTCACCTATAAAATGACTGTAAGGGAAACTCACACCTAATCTTTCCATTAAAAGCAGGAGTATGATTTGATAGTCTACACCTTTAAAAAAAAAAAGAATCATTCTTAAAAAAAAAAGGAATCATTAAAAAATAGCCAGGAATATAAATTTAAACAATGTAAATAGTCTTCACATTTAGCACTGCACACACTGAAGGTTACAGAGCAAAATCCTCATTCTTGACTAACTTTAATTTATGTAGATTAGCACTTTAACATTTTTTTTTTAATAAATCCTATCACTCACAAAAGAATCCCTTAAATGGAGTCAGATACATACAAGTTGATCTCTAGGTATAGAGACACAGCTCAACTGGAAATCAAGAGATTTTGCCCTCGTTCTAAGTAGCTCTGGTCTATATACTGGTTAACTATACATCCATTAACCAGTCAATAGGTAGTTTTGTTCTTGAGACACTTGGAAAGCCATTAAGTTTGTATTACCAAAGCAAACAAGAGCTTCTCCCTAGCCACTAAAACATATCAAGATTAAGTATTTCAGTTAACATGGGTCAATAAAATGGTGATATTTTCTCTGCCAATTAAAAATTTTTCTTTTAAAAGATTTTCTCAAAAAAAAAAAAAATAGCGCCATCTTTTCACATGTATTTAAGTCAAAGTCTATTCATTAAATAGTGTTAAGATAGTAACAGACCCAAATCACTATGTGAAAGAAATTTAGTCTACTTTCAATATAGAATAAACCTACTTAAGGCATAAAAAACTGGTTTAAAAGCAGATGAAATAACTTTATAAACTACAAAGGACAAAGATTCTCAAGTTATTCCTCTATTCAACCAAGATTTCCCTCAAAATTTCTTAACTAGACATTTAAGCTTGAGCTTACTCAAGAAAGAAAAAACAAACACATTCAATATCACAGGTTACACCATTATATAGCTGAATGCCTACACCTGAACTGGCAGGTTCCCACATGCCCCTGAGCTCAAAAATCTGAATTACACAATGTTTCACAAGAACTACCTAGAATTATGTTTCCAAATGCTCCCACTCTCCCTGTTATAATGATTATGTAAGCAAACTACTTCAATAGCAGGAACCTATTAATAGTTCATTCCTCTACTTCCTTCCCTACTTTTCCTGATTAACTGGTTGTCTTCTGCAAAAACTTTCTTCCAATCATTTGCTTAAGTGGTTTCTATACTTAAAATACAGAAAATTTTAAGTAATGTAAGAGTTTTATGTAAGAATTAGGTCCAAATATGGGCATGCATTAATATATCAAGTTATTCACGACTGTTATACATTATCTTCACATAAGTACCCCTTCATGAGGTTCTTCATCTTTTAGAGTATCTTGGATGAGTTACCATCCATTTTCCATTTTGGCTTATTAATCAAGGGAGATATATTTATTAGTTACAACTAACTGTCTTGGGAACCCAGCATGTCAATACAAAAGGCTGCTGAAACAAATTTTCACGTACACTTTTTATTTTATGAACCTATAGACGATCTTCACATTGCAAAACCTCAATCATTGTTGATCTTTTCACACCATTTTGTATAAACCCTATAGCTCCTTTCAGGAAGCCAGAAGTATATAAAGTTGGTCTCTCTAGACAGAAGTATATAAAGTTGGTCTCTCTAGTTCAACTCAAGATATACCTCACAGTTCTCAGAATGTAGGAATCCACTAGCTAGTGACCAGAAGAAAGAAGACACCCAGTTCTACAGCTCTGAATAAAGTTCAGGTTACTCTCTACTAGTTTTTTCATCATATGTGAATCCAATTTCTAAAAGAAAAAATGGAGATGAAAATTCAGAACATTTAACACGGAAAATATTCTTAAATTGTATGCTATTATATTTTCAGTAAAAAGAACCAACTAGGCAAATAGAGTGTGCCTACACTGTAAAATATTATCAATACTAGTCTAGAAATAGTGTTTGTTGATGACATCAGAATCTGTCTATAAACTTGTAGTAACCGTTTTTATAACAAAATAACCTGTATTAAGAAAGTTATCTCCTGAAATTGAGCTTTATTGATAGGGCAGAGAAAGAATGATGGTATACTACACCCTTTGATCAGGCATGTAAATGGTTAACTACTCACGGGCCTTGCCTGTGGGCTCAAGTACGGTTCAAAATCATCATCATTTAATCCATCCTTTTGATGCACAGATCCATTTTGTACTAAAGGGAAAAGAAAAGCACATTCAAGTCAGGAGTGTCTCAAGCCTACAGCCTCCCCCTTACCACCACCAATTAATCGCATGTATCCTCACCAGAGAAAAATCTTACTGAACAAAGTTTTAATTTCAAGAGAACAAAAGCGTGAATGCTGAAATGAAAATGCCTCCTTCCCCCCAGAGCCAGTGGATCTAAAAAGGTCATTTTATTGGCTCCTCTAGATTTCAATCCCCTCCCGCCGCCCCTCCCCCATCTCATGTGAGTACTTCCAGAGTGTGATCCACGAGGATGAAAAACAAAGGCCTTCTAAGACCTACAGGAAACTAAGGACCTGGGACATTTCAAACCCGAATCCACCCCCACCCTTAATGAATTACTCCTTGTTCGCTAAAAAGCTGTCCGCCAGCTGCAAGAACACACCGAAAGGGTCAAACGCTTAAAGTGAGCAGCACCTGCGAACTCAGCGGCTTCCGAGAGGTCCTCTCCCTGGGGCGCTTCCCGGAGACCCCGCCCCCACCGCTCGGCGTCCCCCTCCCGACCCCGGGCCACCGGCGGAGCTGGGCTCACCTTTGTTTCCTTGACCTTTGGGTCTCTGCGGGCGGAGGAAACGTCGCCGGGCAGCAAGCAGTCGGAGGAAGAAACAGAAAAGGAGAGACGAATTAAAGCCGGGCCGGAGGAGGGAAGAAAGGAGCGGGCCTGAGGGGAGGCGTCAGGAATGGTGGTGAAGGGGAGGCTGGAAACGGGAGGCGGGGAAAAGCGCTAGGCCGGCGGGCCCGCGGAGAAAACGCGGGGGACGCGCCAGAAACGGCGCGAGGAGACCAGTGCTTCAAGGAAGGGGAAGGAAACAAGGCAGAAAACGAGGCCCGCTGAGGAGGGGG
>NW_004567109.1:13753089-13775514 GCF_000260355.1 Condylura cristata | reverse complement strand
CGGGCTCCCTCTCGCCTCACACAATGGCCGAGGCATGCGGGCCGGGCCTGTACCTGCTCCAAGAGGCTGCTGGCCGACATGGCTCTCGGATCCTCACGGGTGGCGGCGGAGGCGGTCTCCCCTCAGGGCGGAGGCGGCGGCGGATGAGCCCTGGCGGCGGGAGCAGGCGGCGCGGCGGCGGCGGCGGCTTTTGTCCCTGACACTCGGGGGCCTCGGCGGACGCAGCGGAGACTCAGCGCGCGGCTCGGGCTCCGGCTCCGACTCGGCGACGCTCTAGCCCGAGAGCTCAACGCCCGTCTCTATGCTTTTACGCGCGCGCCCGCCCCTCGCAGCTGAAATAAGGGAGCCGAGCGGCGGAGTCGGACGGCGCGCGCGGCGCGACGCTGACTCTCACATTCACTCACCCACGCGGAAGGGGCCTGGCGCGAAGCACCCCGGGAAGGAAGGGGCGGGGCCCCAGCGCCCTCTGGCGGGCTGGAGGAGCGGAAGCGGCGCGTGGGGCTCCCCGCCCCCAACGCCTCGAGATTGGGGCCTAAGAGGGTGGGGGCGGCTGGGGTCGTACGGTGAGGTTTTAGCCAACAGCTCGAGAGAATAGCCTTAGCTTGAGAAACCGCACCGAAAGGGTTTCTTTGAGGAAGAGACCTTTGAAGTAGAAAAGAGATTAAAATAAACCTGATTTAGCTGCAAATGGCACCCCACCAGTCTCTGGAGGGGACCCCAAAGCAGGTTACAGGTAAACTTTGTAGGGGGCGGGGGAAAGAGGAGGGTCTTACCTTAAAAACCTCCCTCCCCAGGGATCTGGCCCTGCAGAGAGTGCCCAGAGAACAAAAACATCCGCAAACTATTTGGTGCCCTGCAAAAGATTTATCCCTTAACATTTCAATGGGAACTGGGGGGGGGGGGCGAAATCTTCAACTTTTTTTAGGGACTTTGCTTACCCATGTGATAATCCATTAAACTGGACTTCATTTACCTTCGTAAAATTTTACTTGTACCTTACATTAATCCAGAGACTCTGTAAATCTATAGACCTCAAAAGGGATTGTCCTTAACTGGAGAAGGAAGGAAATTAAGACTTGGAATGCTTCCTGTGAGTCAGGCTTTGTTATTAGGTGCTTCCAAAAGCTAAAAGATTTTAAACATCCTCAAAATAGCTATCAGTCTCTCTGTTTTATATCAGGGAACACTGGTTAAATCATATACCCAATGTCACAAAGATTAAAGAACCAGGTGTAGTTGACATTAACAGAAAGAAGCATAATAGTCACCTCCACCTCTTAAAGAGAAATTCTATATTCAGGAACCAGAATCCAGAGATTTCAAGAATGGGCAAAAGCATTTTTAATCCAAGGCAAACCAACTCATGTGTGGTTATTTGATCCTAAAACAGCATATATCCTAAGAGCCTTCATTATTGTAAATAGTAGCAAACAGATAAATAATGCACTATTAGGTGTCAACCTGATACTATCCACTCCCTGAATACAGGAGGCCTCTGTGGACTTATAGTAAAATAAATGATAACAGGGCACCTTAGACTTTGCATTATGATTTTGCTTAAAGTGCTTATTCTTTTCTTCCCATAATTACACTTTACAGTTGCAAGGAACAAGGTTAGATACCAAAAGTGATGGACTTCTGGCAGACAGTAAAAAGAAATCTAGTAATACTTATTAAAAGATAATCAGCCAGAAGCCTCTAGAGGAGGAGGGGGTAGTGTAGGTACAGATGGTTTAGAGAAGGATTGTGAGATAACCCTGAACCAACTCTGCATGAGTCAGACCTGCTGCAGGGAGCCTGGAGAAGACTTTCTCAGTGCTATTGTGAACATGCACATGATGAAGCTCCTAGATGGAATTCAAACCTCCGGTGTCCAGTAGTCAGAGTTCTGCCTCTGCATCCTGGAGCACTAACCAAGAGCCAGAGCAACTGCATGGAACAGCAGCCAACTGCAACACAGAGCTTGGACTGACTGGTAGCCTATAAGTTACTCCAGGAAACCTAAGTCAGTGGTAGAGTTTGGGCACTGAGCCAAAGGCCCCAGGCCAAGGACACCTAGCCAATCATGCTGCGCCATCTGCCCTTCAGGCTGCCAGCCAGGATGTGGAGCAGGACTTCAAAGAGGCCTTCATAGAAGGACAGCATTCAGACCTCTGCCCAATGTCTTACGCATGAACTTAACCACTTGACAATAAAGAGCATCCAAGACACCATCATATTTTATTCCAAAATCATAGGCATAACCTTCAAGGAAGACCAAACAACATTAGGCTTTAGATAAGAAATGTAGCCTCTACAAGGTTGGAAAGGAGTTTGAACCCAAAGTCACTTGTACAAAATTCCTGGCAGTCTGGATATTTGCCTGATAACTGAGGTGCCTTTGGAGGAAATGACCCAAAACCACACTTTGTCCCTGTTGAGGAGAGTCCAGTCCCAGAATGGAAACAGAAGGGCCTTTTATGTCCATCTGCTCAGGAGAACCCAATAGAAATCTATTTGAGATTCCAGCCATAGACTCTGAGGCAGGCCCTTCTCCATTCTGTTCCCTATGATGTCATCCTCTCCCTTCTCTGCCAACTGTCACCCAGGCCCATGACCTCCAAAGACTTGAGACTTAGACACTCCACACTTCCTGTTGGGGAGAAGAGGGACTGAGTTGGGTTTAGTACCTGAATATCCTCCATCCAAGCTGCTCCCCAAAATTAGTAACCTCTCAATTAAAACAACAAAAAAGGGTAATTCAGCCAGTTAACCCTACAGCGCAGATACTTATATTTATCCTTGAAAGCTGTATGATACTGTTAGGAAAAGGGTCAGTAGATATAACCTAGAAGGGGCGGGAGTACTAAATACTGGCATCACCTCTAATTTTGCAATGTCAGGTAAATTACTAAGCCTTTCTGAGATTCTCTCCTTTGATAATGAGGATAATAATATTTATCTGACATGTTTGTTACCAAGATAAACCAACAATAAAAACACAGACATTAACGCACAGGGGTTATGAAGCACTATGAAGCTATTGTCAGTCACTGTGACATGAGATCCATCCCCAGGGTGCTGACCCACATGGCACATGGCACGGCAGACCTTTCCTGTCCTGCCTGCTGCTCCCTTCAGCACTGTACTTCAGTGGATCTGCCTATTCTGCTCCCCACTTTGTCTCTGGGGAATCCACTCACCCTGCCCCTGCACCTCTGACTTACACCCCAACTGTTGTATACAGAAATAAATGAATCTTAAAAAAATATATAAAGCAGATACAGAACATTAGATGGTCTTTTCCTATAGCCCTATTACAGATGACAGTAAAAACTACCTTCTTTGAAAATATCTTCTTAGTGCATGAAATTTTTAGTTCTGTCCTCCTGGAGTTCCTGGTTAAAATACAAATATCTTTGGCTGAAGGGTAGTTCAGGGTAATTCTGAACCTGAATTAGTTCACCAGATTGATTTTAACAGGTGGCTAAAGAAACAGAACATCCAAGATACATTTATTCAATGGGAAAATAGAGAAGTTTGGAATATGAAGTATCATCTTCTGGGGAGAGACCCCCTCATGGTTTGGAGAAAAGAATACTATAAATGGTTTGGCTTCTGGTTTCAGCTCTGGGCATATAAAAAAGCCTTCAATTTCTTTCAAGTATACTTTTTATTTTGAAGTTTTACTTATTTATGCATACAAGAACAGTATACAAGTACAGGCCAGGGTGGTGGTGAGGGGATTCACCAGAGACAGAAGTAGGGAGAGGAACAGGTTGATCTACTGAAATACACTGCTGAGGGGAACCAGGAGAGGTCTGCTGTACCATGTGGGTCAGCTGGGTATGGAATTCATGCTGCAGTGGCTGCAAGTGAGCTTCATAGTTCTGTGCTTTAACTCATTAAGCACCAGGGAGGGCTCTCAAGTATATTTTTTGAGGGCCGGGGAGTGTGCTGGGGAAAGTCTTAGGAGTTCTCTTCCTCCTAAAGTGTATAGACAAGTCCAGGAATTGACAATAAGCAACTAGTTATTTAAGTAATTATTCAACTATAGCTGTGCAAAATGCAATGAGAAAGCACAGACCGACTTAGTCAGGGGGCTAAGGAGATTTCCCCAGAACTTCAGCTAAGACCTGAAGGATAGCCAGAAATTGACAAGAAGAGAAACCAGGGGACAAGGTGTACAAAGACCCCATGGGGAAAAGAGCATGGCACTGGTGGAGGAACTGAAAGGCCAGGATGACTGGCACATGAGAAGGTAGTACCAGATACAAGTAAAGAAGTGAACAGAGGCTTTCCTGGTAGTGCAATGGGTTAAAGCCCAGCACTATGAGGCTAGCAGCAGCCACTTCAGCAGGAGTTCAGTCCCTGGCCAGGAAGCTGACCCACATGACACAGCAGACCTCTCTTGACCCACCCACTGCTCCCCTCAGCTGTGTACTCTGTCCATCTGCCTGTTCTGCTCCCCACTCTGTCTCTGGTGAATCCTCTCCCCTCCCTGCATCTCTGGCCTGTACCCCAGTTCTGTATGCATAAATACTTAGTAAATTTTAAAAAAGGGAGGAAGAGGTATTGATGATCCTTGATTTGAGCAATTAGGTAGATGAGATGTTATTTTCTAATGCAGATGATACTTAATGTACTTAAAGTATCTGCGCTGTAGGGTTAACTGGCTGAATTACCCTTTTTTGTTGTTTTAATTGAGAGGTTACTAATTTTGGGGAGCAGCTTGGATGGAGGATATTCAGGTACTAAACCCAACTCAGTCCCTCTTCTCCCCAACAGGAAGTGTGGAGTGCCTAAGTCTCAAGTCTTTGGAGGTCATGGGCCTGGGTGACAGTTGGCAGAGAAGGGAGAGGATGACATCATAGGGAGGATGGAACAGATGAAATTAATTGGGGTGAGGAAAGATCATATATTTATCTTTGGATATACTGGGTATCAGGAGAACATATCAGAAGTGCTCTATACATAATTAAGTGGTTTGTAGTTTAAGGAGAAAAAAAAAAGACTGGGTAACCAGACAAAGGGTAGATAAAGCCAAACTCAAAAACTAGCCCTGGAAAGCAGACTGTAGGACTGAGACAGACAGAAGGAAGGGAAGGAGGACAGATGAACACAAAGTGGAAAGGCAGCACAGTGGACTATGATGCTTTGGTGGTGGGAGCACTATAATAACAACACTGAAACGGAGTTATACCTCCAAAATACGAATAGTGCTGTAAGCCAATGTTACCTCAATTAAAAAAAATAACAGTTAAAAAAAGATTTATTTGGGGCCCTCCCTGGTGGTGCAGTGGGCTAAAGTGCAGCACTGCAAAGCTAGTAGCCACAGCCGCTTCAGTGTGAATTCAATCCCCAGTCCTGGAGGTGACCACATGGCGCGGCAGACCTCTCCTGTCTCCCCTCAGCAGTGTACTTAGTCAGTCTGCCTGTTCTGCTCCCCACTCTGTCTCTGGTGAATCCTCTCCCCACCCCTGCACCTCTGGCCTGTACCCCAGTACTGTATGCATTAATAAATAATTCTTAAAAAAAAACCATTTATTTATTGGGCTCTCCCTAGTGGCACAATGGGTTAAAGCACAGTACTATGAAGCTACCACAGCCTCCTCAGCATGAGTTCGATCCCCAGCCAGGGAGGTGACCCACATGGCATGACAGACCTCTCGTGACTCACCTACTGATCCCCTCAGCAGCATATTTCAGTACATCTGCCATTTCTGCCCCCCACTCTGTTCCTGGTGAATCCTCTCACCCCCTTTACCTCTGGCCTGTACCCCAGTTCTGTATGCATACATAAATTTTTTTTTAAGATGCTCTTGCATACAAGAGTAGGAGTATATACTAGAGGTGTGGATTGGATGGGGGGTGGTGATGTGTGTGAGAGGATTCACAGGCAGATTGAAATCCATTGCTGAGGGGAGAAGTGGGTGGGCCAGAAGAGGTCTGCTGAACCATGAGGGTCACCTCCTGGCTGGGGATTGAACTAATAGCTTCATAGTGCTCTGATTTAACCCATTGCGCCACCAGGGAGAGCCCTGGAATCCATGATTTTGTATATGCATTTCTTTCTGCCTCAAATTTCCTTGTCATCTCCCCCACTCAATTCCTGTCTCTCAAGATTCTGATCAACTAAGTCTTATTTCTTCCTCTGAACAGAAAGAAGCTGCTTTATTTTTGGATTATCATAATCTCATAATAATTTCTCATAATGTTGAGCACATTTCCTTACAGTAACTTATTTTAGTGTGCTAAAACTATTTACATCAGTTTCTTTCGGAAATCTTGGATTCAGTTGAGAATCTAGTGAATAGGAATGAATCTCCTCAGAAAAATGTGCATACATCCAAGTTTGTAACTACTATCTAATTAAGCACCCCTCCCCCAAGCTTACCCATCCCATGGACCCCAAGTTAAGAAAACCAATCACTAGTTTGACTTTTGTCTCTCTAATAAATCTATGACTGCTTATAAGACAGTCTATATTATTAAGCTTCATAATCCAAAACTAAATAAATATTTGATTAATTTGTTATCTTAGTTTTCAAAATTCTCTTCTAATGTCAATCCCCATTTTATTAATGAAATCTTGATGGGGCCAACATTTGTATTAAAATGTTAAATGTGCAGACTTAACTAGCTTAATTGAATGATAAAAGGAAGGCACTGTGAAAATCCCAAGATAAATTGATGACTGGCTTTTAACATGCAGGTGTGTTTTAGAATGGCTGAATGGAGGAATGAAAAGAGCAATGTGAGAAAGAGGCTCCAGGAAGAAAAGAACTTCAGCTGGGCCAGGTGGCTTTTAGGACACTAGCAATTCACAGCTGTGTATATTCAAGGGCTGCTGTTGACAGATACAGCGCAGAACAGAACAAGAACCAAGAAGAGCTGGCAATAAATGAGCCTTCAAGATTCAACTGAGTTTGGAGGTGGAAGGAGACATTTTCACCAGTCCTCTAGGAAGTGAAAAAGGTAATGATAACGTAAGGAGTTTTTCATAAAGCTAAACTTATATTCAATATAGGAGACTGATTATTCTGAAATTATTGCTCGCTTTGATGTAAAAATGCCTTCTTTTCATATGATGCCAATGAGTTGGCCACTTAAAAAACTCCTTATTTAACAAAAAATGAAGAATAATGTAAAATATAGAGAAAATTGGGGCCCTCCCTGGTGGCACAACGAGCTAAAGCTCAGCACTATGGGGCTATTGCAGCCACTACAGCACGAGTTTGATCCCTGGCCCTGGAGGTGACCCACATGGCGCAGCAGCTCTCTCCTGACCAGCCTCCTGCTCACCTCAGCAGTGTACTTCGTCAATCTGCCTGTTCTGCTCTCCACTGTATCTCTGGTGAATCCTCTCATCCCTCACCACAGGCCTGTGCCCCAATTCTGTATGTATAAGTAAGTAAGTCTTTTAAAATATATACATAATTTTTAGAAATCCTTATTTGGTAAAATATCACATGGAGAACCCCAAGTTGGTTCTTTTCTCTCTTTAAATCTCTTTTATTGATACATGTACTCTAAAATTCTGTGCTAGGAAAGTGTCTAATGTTTCAATCTATGGGCTGGAAAGAAAAATAGAGCACGAACATAATTTCTGGAGATAGTCCCAAGGAGAAAATGAAGGCTATAACTGGAAGGACTAGTTCGATTTTAAATCTGTGCAAAGAAAAAGTTAAACCAATAAGTGTGTGCCTAAGCTATTTGTAGTCCTTAGATGGTAACTACAGAGACCTTAGAGCAAGAATAGGGACAGAAACGCTAATTTGGCCATAAAGGCTGACCTTAGTCAATACAAGTATTAACTAGGCATTTCTGAATGATAGAAGTTCCATTTTTGTTTCCAGAGCATGGTTGTGAGGCAGGGGGGTGGTGTTAATAATTTGTTTTTTTACTCAGTTAACAAAGGTTTTACCATACTAGCAATGTTCTAGGTGGCTCCATGTGTAAAATCCTGCACAGTAGGATTATGCATGGTAGGATTCTGCATAGTAAGAGCATAGCAAAGAAATGGAGTCCTAAGAAAGGTTCCTGCATCAGGATCATCTCAAAATCATTAATAAAGGAATAGCTCTGTACTTCCTGTGGTGAACACATGAGCTGGGTTAGGTAATTGGACTTTTCATTTCCTCCAGTATTCCCGCACCAGTACTCTGAGCAGTGGTGAAAGGCACTCACTGCCCATCACAGAGAGCAAGACCTAATTGGCTACCACTGCCCCCGATTTCTAAAATTCCAAGTGAGTTGCATTCCAATACAGCCCAGCTAGACAACTGAAAATTCTAAAAGTTGAATGTTAATAACTTAAGGAGCAACTAAACATATTACCAAATAAAATACCGTCATTATAAAATTTGTTGAAGGGTTCTCTTAGATATCAAGTCCCTCTAAGTACATTTAAGACTGTTCAATGAATTGTTACACAATGTTTCAAGGGTTGCTGTTGTTTGGACTATAACTGTTTCCTCATAAAATGGAGAAATTACTGCCATCTATCATAGAAGGTTGTTGTAAAGATCAAATTGGTACAGTTATTCCTCTGTAAATATAGGCTATTGTTATTATTGTTGTTGTTATCATCTATGCATCAAGTATCTATAGAGCATCTATGCCATGCAGGCACAGCTCCAGGGACTGTAGAAACAGCAGTGATTAAGAGACAGAGACAAAAGCCACCTTCCCTCTCAGAGCTTCCCATTCTAGTTAGGGGAGAAAATAAATGTATGCCAGTAAGATGGAGAAAATAAAAGCAGGGTAAAGAAAAACAGGAAGCGTAGTATGGTGGTAAGTTGCCATTTTTATGGGGTTGATGGTCAAGGAAATCCTCTCTGATAAGGTATTATGTGAATAGACTTGAAGGAAGTGAGGAAATAAGCTTTGCAGCTATCTGGGGAAAGAGTGTTCTAAGACTAATAAATACAGCTACTAAAATAAGTAGGTCTCCATTCATAATGGAGGCTTGCAGAGTTCATGAAGCAGCCTCACCCCATCTCAGGCAGGCCTCAGTTCAAGTGTTGATTTGAGGAAATGTGGGTCCAGTGTTGTCAAATAGGTGGTTTAAGAAAAAACTGTAGTTTTGAGTTTTTTATATGAACTGTCCTAAGGTCTGAAACTGTGCAGGCATAAATACATCCACTGTTCATCAGAAGACGTGCAGTAATGTCGGGGGCATTTCTCATAATGACCCCGTCGTTAGAATGGGTGACCTGTGGCAGTCAGCTTCTGCACTGCAGTGAGAAGAACCAGCTACAACTGCACTATAGATGAACCTCACAAACAACATGTTGAGTGAAAAAAAGCCAGTTACAAGAGTTCATAAAGGTAACATTGACAGTATTCCTGACTGGTCCTATGTAGGTGCTTTTCGTCGCCAACCTCCCTTTGCAAAGCAGCAGAGGCAGCTGGTCCCAAGGCTGCCCGCCTGTGACTAAGCAGGCCTCCCTTTCTGGGGTAGTACTTTCTGCCTGCTTTTGATTGTGTAAGTGTCTTTATTTTCCATTTTTATAATAAATCTGCCCTTTTGGATATAGAAAAAAAAAAGGCAAAATTAAGCTATGGTAATTAGAGAGGTAGATAACAGGACCCTGGCTGTTGCTAGTTTGTCTTCCCCTGATCTGGAAGTTGATTTCACAGGTTGATTCAGTCTATTAAATTTATTAAATGGTACAATTATGATTTGAGTACTTTCCTATATACATGTATACCTCAATAAAAAGTTAAAATGAAACAAAAATGTGGCAAAGTTAAGTCAAAAGTGAGTCATGGTGTGAACTTCCCGTTTGCATGACACATTTCTTCAGAGAAAAAAGGAAACCATGCCTTGGAATGTAGCTAAACCTCTTCTATATATGCATTCCGTAGAGAAACTCTGACAGAGGCCAATGAGGAACTGGTCTTTCCTTCTGGGTCTTAGCCAGCTTCACACTTACCCTTATATGTGATCCAATATATTGTTCATTCTTGTTCTCAAAATGTGAAAAATAAAACCATATATGCCATATTTCAAGCCGTAACTACTGGTAAAGGCATTGGACTGGAAACCAAAGATGCAGGAGAGCCCAGAGCAATTTCAAAGCAAGGTGTGTGCTGTAAGGTTGAGAGGGCATCAGAAGTCTTTTAAGTTGAGAAGGGCCTAAGACTTAAAAGAAATTTCAGGTAGCTGTAGGACTCACACCAGGCTGAAATAATTTATCCAGCAAATAGGAATGTCTTAGCCTGCACCACTGACCACAGGTAGAGAATTGAGCATAAAAGTTAGATTTTGGGGGGCTCCCTGGTAGCACAGGGTTAGTCTTAGGCCTATAGAGCTATCAGCAGCCACTGCAGCATGAGTTCAATCCCCAGCCAGGAAGCTGACCCACATGGTGCTTACTGTCTCCCATCTCAGCAGTGTAGTTCAGTAGATACCTTCTCTGGTGAATGCTCTCACCCCCTGCACCTTTGGCCTACATCCCAGTTCTTCTATGTATAAATAAATCTTTTTTTTTAAAGCTAGATTTTAGAACCCATGTGTTCTGTGGAACTTACATATAGTTATGGCATAAACATATCCCAAAGGTGCTTCAATTCGGTCTCTGGTGTATGCTAAGGTTTGAGCCCTAGGGAACTCTCACGAGAGATGATTATCTAAAAGCTTAGAGTTACTGATATGGCAGAAAAGTAGAGTTACTAAGTGAGTGGACTTTGGGAACTAAATCTCATTTCTCTAGACAGGGCTAGAAAAGTAGAAATATGGATAGGAAATTTGAAGAGGGTAGAATTTTTTTTTTAAAGCTTTATTTATGCTTACAGAACTGGGGTACGGGCCAGAGGATTTACCAGAGACAGTGCAAGGGGCAGAACGGGCAGATCTACTGAAGTACACTGCTGAGGGGAGCAGCTGGCAGGTCAGGGGAGGTCTGCAGTGCCATGTGGGTCAGCTCCCCAGCTGGGGATCAAATTTGTGCTGCAGTGGCTTCTGAGCTTCATAGTGCAGTAATTTAACACTTTGCACCACCAGGCAGAGCCCGAGGGTAGAATTTTCTAAAGTCATTACAGAGCGCAGGACTAAGAAAGGTGTCCCAAGATTGGGAAGAAAACCTAGACAGGGCTTCTAAGAAGGTAAATTTAAGAAGCAAAGAACCCAAATCTGGCAAAACTCATGCCTTGTCTCATGCAACCACCACAGTTGTCACTGTAATATATTACAGTGTGTCAGGATTTCCCAGGGAGGAGTTAACCTAGGTGTGAGGGATCTGCAATCAACTGTTAATGGAAAAGTTGTCTGAAAACACAGGAGCTAACCAAGTATCTGACTTTTTTTGTCTCAGGGGACCAACACCTTAGGAGTATTGACCAGAATGAACCACAACTTTAGGTTCACTTTCAGAATTCAATCTTTCCTTTATCCTTTCTACTTCCTTGATAGTCCTAAAACCCAGACCTGTCATAACTCAATGAACTAGTAATTCCATTATCTCATGCTTGATTTTACTGCCTTTATAATCAAATGTCATCAAAACCAATACTCTCAAGACAAAGACTTACCTTTTGTGCCTTTCAGGAAAATACCACAACCGAATGGTATCAGACCACCTGAACTGAGTACTAACTTCCAAGGTATTTGCACTAACATTGGTCCTCTTGCCCTCAGGTGGACAGAGGTGTGAAAGGAATTTCCATGAAGTGACTGAGTAGTCTAATCTATTGTCCATCTTTAAATTCAGAATGACTGGGAGTTTTGTTTTCTTTGGGAATGGGCAGAGAAGGAATCTGCAAACAAAAAGGGGGGAGAAAGAAGGGTGGGGACAGGGACATGGGCAAGGAGTTGGACAGTGGCTTGAGGTCTTTGAGGAAACCACATGGCAAAAAGCTTTGGGGCATATACTTTCCACCAGTTAGCTGCAGTCCTGCACTGTATTCATCTAATGGAAAATTGGAAAAAGAAGTGACTTGCGTTTTTTAGTGTAGTGCTCTCAGGAGAGATTGCCAGTACTGGCCACTGCCTAGCTCTGGAGGCAAAAGCAGTGAGAGACTGCGAATCTCTTCTCTGATATCAACAAGCCCAATTACTTAACAATGGAATATCAAAACTGGTCTCCTCCATCAGCTTGCGTGCTGGTGACTCACGGCTTCTCTGTTCACATGGGCGCACTCCAAGACACACTCCCATCCTTGCTGACCATTTGCTCCCAAGCTGTGTTAAGTGCTTCATCCTTTTGTTCTCTCAGTTCCCAGACAATAGTACTATCACTGCACTTACCCCAATATGAAGACACATTCCAGGATTTCACCAGAGAAGGGCTTAACCTTTTCGTGCTTTTGATAGACTGCTGAAACCTAGGGACTAATTCTCGTGATAATGATTTTCAGTGAATTGGAAAACATATACAGGATTACAATGGAGACCAATTATGTTGAAATACAGTTCTTAACTCGAGACAAACAATACAGGGTGAATTCCTTGAGAGTAGGGACTGTGTCGTCATCTCTATGCTTGCCTGTGCCTAGCACAAAGCCTGGTACATAGAGAATACTAATAAGTGTTTATTAATGAAGGAACAGAAAGGAACATGGCTACTGTAAGCCAGTCTGAGGAATGATTCACTGCAACCCAATGGCTTGCATAGGTTTTACCCCATTTGAGATCATCTAAACCAGCGCTGGGAGAAATCCCACATCCCACAGGTGCCATCATATGTAACAATAATGACAGGCTATTGGAAGACCAGAAAAACAAAGCTCATGTATTTTCACCAGCCAGAATAATCAGATAGTGAGAGTAAACAGACTCGGTCTTTAGAAGATCTCCTGGTTTTGGAAGCATGATGCTCATGCTACTTGAAAACATGACTGACAGCTCTGACAGAGGAAAGAAGGGGCCTGGGCTAGCCTGTAGGTGTTCTCTAGGGCTCTTCTGTCCTGAATTGAGCCTTTCCTCTCTGGGAAAGAGACACTTTGTAGAAGTATCCCTAAAAACCACAACAGAGATGACACATGTCTTTCTACGTTCAAGTAGTAGTTTTAGGCTTAGATAAAATTTTCTTTGTCAATGTACCAACAGAAAAACTAAAGAAAGCAAGAAATAAAAGCCAGTTTCCTTACTAAAAATATATAAAGGGCCAAAGGTATGTTCTAAGATGACTGCCACATCGGATATTTTTAAAAGGAAAAAAAAAATCCAGAAAACTTTAAAGCTGAAAACCACAACTATGTGGGATTCAGAAATCTCATCCTCGGGTTTTCCAGATTGACCACCCCCCCCAAACCAGAGGGCTCCTCCAGCGATACACAGCCATGGAGGGTGGTGGCTTGGGTGCTGCTTGCTCGACAAGGGTTTCCAACACTTGTTGGAAGAAACATGGCTTCAGGTGGGTGACTTCTTTAAAAAAAGGAAGCTACAGATCAAAGTTTTGCTTGTAATTAAAAAAAAAAAAAAAAAAAGGTCTTCCATTCCTAAGGTGTTTTCTTTTTGACCTAATTGTCCTTTAAATTGTCTGCAGTTTCCCTATGTTTTTCCTAGTGCAATAAACAATGCAGCCAAAGAAATAAAAACCAGGTCCACTCTTGCCCCAAACACTGAAAATTCAGGTCAGAGAATCACAGCATGAAAAATGGCCCAACTCTAAAATATACAAACAATATTAAAAAAAAAAAAAAAAAAAGGAAATAAAGTCCTCTCACCCCTCACCCCGAAGACATTATTATTAACATTCCTGGTACATTTCCTATAATATAATGTTGCATATAATGCTTCTTTCCCAGGGAGTCCAGCTCACTCAGGAGGAGACATCTACTCAGTACTTAAGGATAGGCTGGGGGTGTCAAGTCTTCCCTGCCAAGCCTAAGGCTTTTTTATGAGCTCACTATTTCACAGAAACGTCTGTGGTATAAATGAATCTAAATGGGGATGAAGACAGCCAGGCACCTGTCACTGTTCACCAAATCAGCCAAAAAGCTGAAGAGCGTGGGATCTGGGAGACAGATGCCATTAACAGTTGAGTGAAGGAGGATAACAAGAGGAAGCACCAAATGAGTGGCTGCTTTTGGTTCCAAAGCCAAAAGGGGGCCCCATCAAAAAAAGACAGCTGATCTGGATGAGGAACTCCACTGCTCTGACAATCATGCAGCACAAACATTGCCTTGGGGCCCAACCCCGATAGCCCCAGTTCAAGAACCAGAGCAACTTATACCACCTCAGAGTTTGGGATGAATGGACTGGTCCTAGTTTAGGACAGTAAGTGCTTTGAAAGTGGAGGACAAGTTGGGCTACCAGCTCAAATCCTACAGCATAGCTGTGACCTCTGGATTTCTGATTCTGTGGAACCCCTGGTTCCTGATGCCACTTCCTCTGCAGAGATGCACCTTCCACTTATCACCAGCCTCTCCTGGTACCCAGGCTAGCAACCCTCAGAGAGCTCAAGAGGCATCAGTTGCACTTCTGGCAGATAATTTCCGCCTCATCCTGGCCAACGCACTTCCCTTTTAAGCTGGTATGCCACCTTCCCCTCCAAGCAGAGTTCAACTTCCTTTTGTTTCAGAGTTTTGCCTGGCCTCTGAGGGCCCTTTCCAGGATACAAAATAAAGTATCTTCCTGTACCCGTAGATGAGCAGGTTACCTTCCAGTATCAGATCTGTGTTCCAGAGATTGGTCAATGCATCTTTACAAGGATAAAACAACATGCATACACAGACCTGTCTGAAAAGGGCTTTCTGGATGGGATTTCTGGTTATATTAACGCCTTCCCTAAAAGAAATAACATTCTTGGTGTAAAAGGGGTAAGACACTGAGTGACCTACTCTTAACTTCTGGAAGGGCAGCTTATTTTTGTCCATTTTTCAATGATGGGGTGGGAGAGACCCAACATTTCAGTTACAGCAATGAGATTTTGTTGTGTTTTTTTTTAAAAAAAAGGGGGGGCATCCTATGTGGAAATGAGTGGGACAATGATAAAAATAAACAAATAATTAAAATTCCAAACCAAAACATTTCTCCTGGCCCCAAGATCCCCAGTTAATCCTCCAAGACCACAATCTCCACATTGTGGACTTGATGCTGGTGTTCTTCCATCTCAGCCACCACTTTCTCCTCAGTCCTCAGCTCTGTCTCCAAAATGACAGCTTTGCCCTCAGTATCCTCAGCCTCTGGGTCTGGGGCTGGATCAATCTCAATGATGGTCTGCCCGTCCTCTGAGGTGCTTTCAACAGCCTGGATCGCTGAAGTCAGGCCGGACTCCATGGTCACCAATTCCATAGGGCTCACCATGGTGGTCATGTTGCCCAGGGTACTCCCATCCGGCACAGCAGGGGAGCTTAGCAGTGCCAAGCTAGACGAAGGGTGAATGGTCACTGTGTCTGGTGAGCTGCTCTTGGCAGAGGAGACCACTGTGGCATAGCGGAAGAGCTGAGGCCCAGAAGGCAGTGTGTGGACAGTCACAGGACTGGAGCCCTGGCTGAGGGTGGCCACTGGAATATTGCCCATGGAAAATGACTGACCCACTGGGGTGATGGTGATGGGTGAGATGACTGTGAACTGAGGCTGCTGGACAGGAGGAGAAGGACTCAGGACGGTGGTGGAGGCAGGCCGCTGGAGCCGGGGCCTCTTTGGAGGCTTAGGAGTGCTCACAGGCATCAGTACCACATTTTGAACTGTCTGTGATTTCAGCCTGTGATCCTGAGCTTGCTTCTTCTGCTCTTCTAACTGGCGTTCTAAATCTATGGGAATAAGACAGACTTTGTATGGAAGAAAATATAATATTGGGAACAGTAAATTGGGAATCAGCAGGCTTAGGATCTTGTCCTATGTAGCCTCAGGCAAGTTACTTATTTGTTTTTAAATGAATAGAATAGACTAGATGATTTTCAAAATCCTTCCAGCAACTACATTTCATTCTGAGATAATAGCCAGGGCAAAAATGTAGGTGCTTTTTCAGGCTGTGAATCTACTATAATTCAACTCTTTAACAGTGAATCACATTCTATCACCAAAAGTCGCCAGTTGGCTTAGAAACATTTATATGCCCTGCCTAGATCTACAGATGAAAATAATAGCTGCACAATCTCTTTGGAGCTGCCATGAACCTATAAAGAAGTTACAGTGGGCACTCTGAAAAGCAGTAATTTCCAAATGGTCCTACAAAGATGATCACCTTGCTGGTGACTCAAATGGCCCGTGTGTGCCATTAGTACCCAGAAAAGTCTACAGAAAGTTATAAGGGAAGTCCCTGAGAGTTACAGAAGTGAGAATTCAAATCCACTTTACAGGAATCCATCTCAACATTCTTAGAAGAAGCAAATGAAAAAGGGCCATTTCTAAGAATATACAAATACCCGAATTTTAAAATATAAATTTGGTATAGAAATAAGGTAAAAACAACCTTAGTCATTCTTCTTTTACTTCTTGGCTTCATGGCTGATTGTATCTTGTATCACTCAAAAGCTGATACCCACCACCTCTGACTTCTATCCTTCACCGGCCTTAACTCCTCCTACAGCTTCTCTTGTTCTTCACTACATCCGCTATGAGGGACATGAATATACACTTTTTGCACTTATTTCTGTCTGTTTTCTCTTGAGTTCCTCGAAGCCACTGAAAAGACTGGGACTGTCTTATTCAATATCCTATTTCTGAAACTTTCAAAAACAGTACAGAAGTAAGTGCTTAATAAAGCGATTTAAATTATCCATGTAGTATGATAGTTTGTGGTTATGTGAACAATAAAAACAATGGATAAAGTGCTAAATTTACATCTATCAAAGGATACGGTATCATCCTTTGATGCAGTGTTAATATAAAAGAGATAAAGGGCCCTGCTCCTGGCTTCTTTCTGTTTTCCTATGAGTAGCGTCTGCTCCCACTATCCTACCTCATCTGTATCTGTGTACAAAAAAAAAGCAAAATCTGATTCTATATGAATTGAAAGAAAGGAAAGGAAAAAAGGAAAGAACAGCCAGTTCTAACAGAAGTCAACAAAGGAATGAGAAGACTCAGGGTTTGAGAATGATATCGCCTAACAAAAGAGAAAGCTGTACTCACACACCTGTCAAAGCATAGAGAAACTGCTCCTCTCCTTGCTCTACTTGGTTCCTTCTGTTGTCCAAAACCTTCTTGATCGTGTCCATTAGGCCAAATGTATGTGCTACGTTGTTGAGAACAGCAGCATCTATTTAAAACAAAATACATGTCTGTCAAATTAAAATGAACGTTCACCAGCTCCCTGATATGCTACTTATAAACCTAGAAATGATGGGACTGTTTTTATTGTCATTAAAAAAAAAAAAAAATCAAGATTTTTATTTATCTATGCATACAAGAACTGGGGTATGGGCCAGAGATGCAAGAATGTGAGAAGATTCACCAAAGACAGTGGGGAGCAGAACAGGTGGATTCACTGAAATACACTGATGAGGGGAGCAGTGGGTTAAGACAGGAGAGCTCTGCTGAGCCATGTGGGTCACCTTCCTGGCTAGGATGGAACTCATGCTGCAATAGCTTGATAGCATTCAGATTTTAACCGCTGTGTCACCAGAGAGGCCTCACATTTAAAACTTTTGAATCACTTCTTCCCAGCTCTCCTATTACCCACTTGAATCCATGCCACCATCATCTCTTGTCTGGACTAATTCCTTCAAGAGCCTCCCAAAAGGTGTTCTTGTTTCTACTGTTGCCCCAAAGAGTCTGCTCTCTACACACTCTTTTTAAAAATATATAAATAATTCTTATCACTTTCTCTTATCATTCTCCCCAAACTCTCCACTGTGAGTGCTTCTGTAAGTCTTTGAACTCACCAGGTACATTGCCCCTTCAAGATCTTTGTTCCCTTGGTCTGGAATGTTCCTTCTCCCAGCTCATCACATGGATAGCTCCTTCCACTCAGGTCTCTGCTTAAATGACCCCCTAAAGAAACCCTACTTCGCCACTACCCAAAAGAGTCACCCTGCTTTGTATATCACTTGTCTTTTATAAACTCTATGCATGTAAAATTATTTTGCTATAAAATTTAAATATATTCACATAATGTACAAATTCTAAGGAAAAACTCACTGAAGGCATAAGATTATGAAATTTGATCATAACCCTATTTGTGTTAGATGTCTGAACCTTCCTTTTACCTTCTGTATAGAAGCAAGCACCCAATAAGTACTAAGAAATAGCTGTAAGGGGAACACAATGGTTCTAGAAGCCTTATTAAGAGTAGATCATAAAAAAAAAAGTTTTCTAAAACCAGGTGTACAAATACTTCTCCAATTTTCAGAGTTTATGTGTGCGCGCACACACACACTGCATTCTTGGGCATCAGGCAAAAGTTACCTGTGGAAAAGCATGGCCAGACTTGAGTTCAAAATCCCGTTATAAACTTTGGACTTAACTTTATAAGCCAAAATTTCCTAACCCATACAACAGAAACAATAACACCTATACTACAGTGTTTTCATGAAGGAAGCAGGATCTGGCAATAATTGTTAGTGTTTAATATATGACAGTTACTGTTCGTTGTTCACTTACCTGTGACCTGGAAGGGTGCCTGAATGAGCCGCTGCTGAACCCCCCTGAGTAGCTCCTCTATTTCCTTCTGTATATTGCAGACAACCT
Organism: Condylura cristata; assembly: GCF_000260355.1. Taxonomy (NCBI): domain Eukaryota; kingdom Metazoa; phylum Chordata; class Mammalia; order Eulipotyphla; family Talpidae; genus Condylura; species Condylura cristata. The sequence goes on along the minus strand of NW_004567109.1, from coordinate 13,756,952 downwards.
CTTCCATCAGTCCTACATCAGCTATTCCCTTCCAGAACATCAAAGTGTCCTCTGGCACAAGAGGAATAAGACAGTAAACTAGGAATGCTACATATAAAGAGACACATCTATACAATGTGTTAAATTCAAAGTAATTTCACTGCAAAAGGATTTCTTACTGGGTTTTTCCAGGGGAAAAGGAGGAAATTTTGGGAACACAAAGTGCCTGTTAGAGTTGGTACTAGTGATCTGGCTTCTTCAAAAGCAGAGAGATTTGGAATAATTGTCTCATTTTAGCATGGCCTCAGGTCATGGCTTTGGTTATAAGAACAGGAATCTTCTCTAATAAAGTTATTAAATACTCTTTAAATAATTTAACTTAAAATTTAATATTCAGGCCCTCCCTGGTGGCGCAGCGGGTTGAGGCACAGCACTGAGAATCTAAAGCCGCTTCCGCATGAGTTCGATTGCCGCCTGCCCCGGAGGTGACCACATGGCGTGGCAGACCTCTCCTGGCCCGCCCCTGTTCCCCTCAGCAGTGTACTTCATCGATCTGCCTGTTCTGCTCCCCACTCTGTCTCTGGTGAAGCCTCTCGCCGCCCCTGAGCCTCTGGCCTGTACCCCAGTTCTGTATGCACAAATAAATAAATCTTAAAAAAAAAAAAATTTAATATTCAATTTTTTTAGATTTATTTACTTATGCATACAGAACTGGGATACAGGCCAGTAGTGCAGGGGAATTGAGCGGATTCACCAGAGACAGAGTCGGGAGCAGAACAGGCAGATTGACAAAGTACACAGCCGAGTGGAGCAGTAGGCGGGTCAGGAGAGGTCTGCCACGCCATGTGGGTCACTTCCCTGGCCAGGGATCGAGCTCATGCCGAAGCAGCTGCAGCTAGCTTCACAGTGCTTTAACCTGCTGTGCTCCCAGGCAGGACCCCAAATACTCAATATTTTTAAACAAGATAATTATTTTGAAAGTTAAGTAATAAACAAATTCGATACACAACCTTTCCTCACTCCCCTCTCCACTTAAAAACAATTGAACAAGTGGTATTATAAACTCCCTGAGGGCAGAGGCTTAGCATCTAGGAACACTGACAACTAAAAATAGGCAATAAAATTTGTTATATGAATTAATGATGGAAGATGACAAGAAGCCTCTTCAGTTCTCTCAACATTAATCACCATCCTCTACCCCTGCTACCTTTTTCTTCTACATTGTGCAGTTTAGCTTATCTCAGAAATGTGCTGAAGTTGAAGGCAGTTTAACAGATGACAAGCATGGACTACAGAGTCAAACAGTTGATTTAGCTCTGATACTTATTTGTTGCATGACTGGTCTATAGTGAGTTCTTCAACCTTTCTAAACCTCAATTTCTTCATGTGTAAAATGTGACTTTGAAGGATTTCCCATAGATTAAAATAATGTGTGCGCACCTATAATTATTATACTATGCATATGAACAAGCAACAAACATAACGAAGGGGTCTTCTGTGTCCCTCTTCATACAGTGATAAGAGTCACACACCCCTGCAAGATGTCTGAAATGCACAGAAAAGTACCTGAAATTTCCTCTGAATCTTTCTTCACACCCTCTTCTGTGGCCATGGTGACAGCAGCAGTGAGAGCTGAGTTCCATTCCAACCCTGCCTCTTCCATGCTCTCTTCAGAGATGGCAATCTGTGTGATGCTACCTGAAAGTGGCCATTAAAGTAAGACCAATGATTTTATGAAAAAGTCAGCACTATCCTCTATCACATACTCACTGCCAAAGAAACCATTACTTTAACCATCTAGCCTGAAAACAGTTCAGAAGAGACCCATGGACAGCAGATTCACAGAGAAAAAAACCTTTTGTATCAGTTGTGCATTGGGATTAATGAGCAAAGAACTGAGAAAAATCAAACCAATCAAGACCAGGTAAGTGTGGGCACTCCATATAGGAAGATATCAATAATCCAGTAAAAAAAAAACTATCAATACAGATGATCAAGTAGAGGAGTTTGGACCAAATAAAAAAGATGTAAATAGTTCACATTACTTTTTACTTTTCACTATGTAAAAGAGCCACAAAATGGAAAAGTCAAACTGCTAGGTATTTTATACTTTCCTGAAAAAGACGTAGGTTTCAAGGGATTTGGCTTCTTCTCACCCCATGTTACTCACAGTGTATTAGGACTGACCAAAAGAAACCTCAAGAAGTCATTCTCAAAGCACAGTATTTCCCTAATCCGTTATTGTCTTTAGCCTTCTTGCAACTCTGGAAGGCATGTTTTTAAGTCTTCTGGAAGCAACTGAGACACATTCTATGCAACTGGACTAACTGAATCCTTTATAATAATCTCATGTGGCTTTATCTTTCCTGGGTGGCTGAGATCCCTAATACCAAACTCAGCAGTACTGTTGTTAAATGTGTGCCTATCCTGTCTCACTGGTGAGGAAAGCTCAGCGTGATCGTCTGGATCCCTTCAGGTATAGCTCTTTAATCCTTACTGCATACTGTCTGAGCCTGTCCCAGCCAGCAACACAATGCCTTTGATAATATCTCAGTTCAAGGGCTAAAATCATTTATCATTTAATCCACCTTCTTGCCTTGACCACTAAGAGAAGACATGATTTTCAAAGCTTAGAGATTCCAAGTGGCATGAACATGAGACTCTGTATGAGCACTATAACTACTAAGCTATCTTCTAATATTTACCGTGCATTTAAAAAAAGAAACAAGGAAGGCAGTTTGGTCAACAGGAATCATTTGGGAGAAAACACTTTCTGAAGTATGGAACCCCATCCAAGATTACCATACCTTACAGAACACAAATGCTCACGGCCATTGAAATTAAGAAACACAAATAAAAATGAGGGGGAAAGTGCTGCTGAAAAACACAGTGGGTTGTCAGGTGGTTTCCTACCCCCTACCATCAGCCGAAGTGGGTGTCTGCACCACACTTGTCTGCTGTCCTGGCACTGGTGCTCTTGCACTGCTGATCAGAAGATCAAATTTGGTGCTTCTGCAGGTATTAGAGCAAACCTTGTCATGCTGGTAGAAATCAATCTGTCCAGAGTCCATCATTTTTCTATGAAAAGGGAGACAAGAAGTAGCAGTTTAGCCTGCATTCCATCTAGAAAAAACTAGGCCTCAGGAATAGAGAAAAAAATTGCTTAGTCTATTCTGTAGACTGTTGAAACCCAATAGCATTAAAAATCATTAAGTTGCAAATAGTCTAATTGGGCTATAAAATTTTTATTTGTCCTACCCATTTTAAAAACATTCCTCTTTCACCCTTAGTCTACTCGTTGTGAACATTTTTCAGTTCCCACTGAGTTCTAGGTATATATCCCTGACAAAAGAGCCGGCCTACACCCCAGCTCTCGTATGCATAAATAAAGAAAATAAATTTTTAAAAATAAATTAATTAAACATCAGCAATTTTTCCCATAAGGAAAAAAAAAAAAAGATTGACAACTCTAGAAATCTGAGCAAAGTTGATTATATAAACTCCCACTAGATTCCCCACAGAATCTCGCTGAAACCAACCCAAAGGGAGAAACTCTAACTCATATTCCAGCACAACTGAGAAATGCTATAGGGGGTGGGGACTCCCTGGTGGCATAGTGGGTTAAGTCTCAGTGCTATCACCTTTACGCCCTGAATTCCATCCCCAGCCAGGCAGTGGACCCATGTTGCGCAGACCTCTCCTGTCTCACCCACTGTTGCCCTTAGCTCTGTATTTCAGTGTTCTGATCCCCACTCTGTCTATGGTGAAATACCTCTTACACCCCAATTCTTCTATGCATAAATAAATAAATCTTTGAAAAAGAAATGCTATAGAGGAATAAGAATATAGTGATAACATTCGGATATATTAGTATTCCTACACCA
>NW_004567109.1:13750489-13752774 GCF_000260355.1 Condylura cristata | reverse complement strand
ATAAATAAAGAAAATAAATCTTTACAAATAAATTAATTAAACATCAGCAATTTTTCCCTCAAGGAAAAAAATGATTGACAACTCTATAAATTCTGAGCAAAGTTGATTTATATAAACTCCCACTAGAAAATAGCCTTATAATGAGATCCACAGACACTTATTATAGTCCATGAGCAAACCAAGGAGTACTGTAATTACAGTAAAGTCTATGTTATAATGTTACTTGGCTTTCAGTAAAGATCTTTTAGATACTCTGATTCCTTTCCATATTTGGGGGAAGTTGGCATGTGTTTGTTTTTCCTGGGCAAGTAAAACAGGCCAAGAACAACAAAAAATGAAAGTTAAATATATTTCCAATTTCAACTACTGATTTCTGCAAACAAATCATCTGGAACGATTTTTTTTAATTTTGTGTCTCTTGACTATAAATAATATGTGAAGAAAAAATTTAACCTTTCTATGGAAAATACAGAAAACCACCCTGTAAAAAAAATCCACTACATAGAGATAGTGTCAACATATTTTCTTCTACTAAATTATACTAACATACATGTGTTTTTAACATAGCTAAAATCACAGTACTCAATTTTATTTATTTTTTTCTTTCTTTACGTTTCATTGCAAGCATTTTTCCAGGTAAAAACTCTTTGGAAATATTTTAATGACTGCTTAATACCCCATAGTATATAGTCAGGAATATTTAGAAAGGTAATAATTTACTTTATAGATAGCCCTTGATTGTATATTAAAGTAGACAGTAATTTAAAATATAATAAATAATGTTGCCAGGAACAGTTACTTGATCTCTACAGGCACTAAAGACTTTTCTTAAGGCAGGTTTCTTAAAAGAAAAACAGAGGGTAAGATGTTTTTAAGACTCTTAATACATATTCTATAGAAGTTTTATTTATTTTTTTAAGATTTATTTATTTATCCACATAAGAACTGGGGTACAGGCCAGAGGTGGAGGGCGGGGATGAGAGGATTCAACAAAGACATAGTGGGAAGCAGAACAGGCAGATCTACTACACTGCTGAGGGGAGCAGCGGGTGAGACAGGAGAGGTCTGCTGCGCCATGTGGGTCAGCTTCCTGACTGGAGACTGAACTCAGGTCACTATGACTTACCAACACAGTGGTAATGCTGAGACTTTTATCCCCAAGGCTACCAGGGAAGCCCAAAAGTTTTAACTCTTGAGCGCATTTTAAAATTTTCTATCAACTCAAGGACCCAACTAATGTTAATCTTTAACTAATCTTTACCATATGGGAAAAAACTACAATAGCAAATCAACCAGCAAAGAAGCGATGAAGGATATTACAAATACCGGTTTATTTTGTGGCAAAATGATGGCAAGGAAAGACATGATTTTCAAAGCCTAGAGATTCCAAGTGGCATGAACATGAGACTCTGTATGAGCACTATAACTACTAAGCTATCTTCTAATATTTACCGTGCATTTAAAAAAAGAAACAAGGAAGGCAGTTTGGTCAACAGGAATCATTTGGGAGAAAACACTTTCTGAAGTATGGAACCCCATCCAAGATTACCATACCTTACAGAACACAAATGCTCACGGCCATTGAAATTAAGAAACACAAATAAAAATGAGGGGGAAAGTGCTGCTGAAAAACACAGTGGGTTGTCAGGTGGTTTCCTACCCCCTACCATCAGCCGAAGTGGGTGTCTGCACCACACTTGTCTGCTGTCCTGGCACTGGTGCTCTTGCACTGCTGATCAGAAGATCAAATTTGGTGCTTCTGCAGGTATTAGAGCAAACCTTGTCATGCTGGTAGAAATCAATCTGTCCAGAGTCCATCATTTTTCTATGAAAAGGGAGACAAGAAGTAGCAGTTTAGCCTGCATTCCATCTAGAAAAAACTAGGCCTCAGGAATAGAGAAAAAAATTGCTTAGTCTATTCTGTAGACTGTTGAAACCCAATAGCATTAAAAATCATTAAGTTGCAAATAGTCTAATTGGGCTATAAAATTTTTATTTGTCCTACCCATTTTAAAAACATTCCTCTTTCACCCTTAGTCTACTCGTTGTGAACATTTTTCAGTTCCCACTGAGTTCTAGGTATATATCCCTGACAAAAGAGCCGGCCTACACCCCAGCTCTCGTATGCATAAATAAAGAAAATAAATTTTTAAAAATAAATTAATTAAACATCAGCAATTTTTCCCATAAGGAAAAAAAAAAAAAGATTGACAACTCTAGAAATCTGAGCAAAGTTGATTATATAAACTCCCACTAGATTCCCCACAGAATCTCGCTGAAACCAA
>NW_004567109.1:13742140-13750389 GCF_000260355.1 Condylura cristata | reverse complement strand
TGCTAGGAAAAGCTAACTTAGCAATCTTCCTTTTTCCCTGGGATTTTCAGAACAAGTTAATGAAGGTCAACTACGGCATAGATTACTCAGACAGAGTAAAAACTTAAAATTAGGGACCTCCCTCATGGTGCAAGGGGTTAGAGCACAGCACTGTGAGACCATCCTCAGCTACTGCAGCACAAGTTGGATCCCCAGTAAGGGAGGGGACCCAGATGGTGCAACAGACATCTCCAGTCTCACCCACTGCTCCCCTCAGCAGTGCATTTCAGTAGATCTGCCTGTCCTGTTTCCCACTTTGTCTTTGTGAATCCTCTTACCATCCCTGCACCTCTGGCCTGTACCTCAGTTCTGTATGCATAAGTAAATAAATCTTTAAAAAATAAAAATAAAAACTTAAAATTTAAAAAGAAGACTGGATTCTCTGGAACCTACCATGACTAAGTCTGTTGAAAGGTGCTTATTGTTTGAGCTCACCTGAGCATAATTCCACCCAGACGAATGGCTCTCTTCCAGTCCTTTAGGGTGGACTTGCCAGCCAGATGAACAAAATGCTTGGGGCTAATCAACTGATCATTGAACTAAAGTAAAAAGAAAAGTCCAACATAATGCAATGTAAATTTAGGCAGGCCAAGAAAGAAGACAAACAGGAGCTCGTTATGTCTAAAAAGCAGCCAGTCAACATGTGATCACAGTCTTATATGACCCAGCCTCCTGCCCTGTTGTGTCAGAGAAGATGGTCCTGTGCATCTCCAAGCGCAGGACCCAGTTCTGGCAAAAACCTACAGAACATGTAAGGAGGGTCAGTTATTAATACATTGATTAGCATCCAAAGTCCATGCATGACTTTAATCAGGCAGTTGGGGAGAAATACTGTTCAAATGGAAGTGATCTGTCCAGCCCTCATGCCAAGATTCAGGCTGTGGCAGAAAGAATAAGTATGGTAGAAACCAAAAGCACTAAAGAGCCTCAAAATTCCACAATCCTTAAAGATTCCAGGATGATGCCACTGCAGTGATATAACAACTATCCATGGGTACAACTGTGGCTCCCGAAGGAGAGAATATAAACCGCTATTTCTTCGTTGTGTTCTCACGAAATTATTTATTATTATCAGTACTAATTTTCAATAAACTCTACCAGTATATGGTATTTTATGTATATTATCTCATTTCATATTCTAGCAATCTTACAATGTATAGAAATGACTATTTGTATTTTGACATATGAGGTTCTAAAATATTAAATAAGTTGCTAAAGTTAACCCAACTAGTCAGTGATAAAGATGGGATCTCATTCATTCACTCATTCACTCATTCATTCCTCACTCAACAAAGATTTATTGATAAATACGGCAAGCATCATTTTAAATGCTGGGGGTATACTGATGAACAACACACAAGAGTTCTCAGCTCCCAGAGAATTTCTATTCTGCAGAGACTTGAATCCAGGCCAATTTCACTCCAAAGTTTTTATTTTTCTACTGTGACACTGGGGACTATAGACACAACATTGGAAATGTGGACTTGAGAAAAGTGAGAAGGCATGAAACCACACCCTGTCAAAAACAAGGAGTTACCAAATAGATCCCTAGAGAGAGAAGACAATTACCTTGACACATTTCACATTTATTCCTGGACATACAAACTTCTTCCAGAGGAGAATGGCTTTGCTTTCCCCACAAGTTATGGGGTAAGCAATTTCCATATCCTCATTTGCTTCTATGGTGCTTGCATCTGAAAATGGGGGGGGAAAAAGTTATTTATTGAAGAATCTTCCCCAAAGCTTAAATTCAGTATCTCTAGTCTCCTGAGTCCTCCGGGGGGCTCTATACCCTGGTTCATAAAGACTAGGACTGTTTAGGGATCCTTGGGAAGAAGTCTGGCATAACAGCTCTCTTAGCAAGCTTCCACTAGACACTGCTGTATGCTCTTACTGCTGTCTTACAACAGTCTTCTGAAGGATTGCCTGTGTCCTATGTCTTACATCCATGTAAGTGGGACTCAGAAAGGTGAACCAACTTCCCTGAGGGCACACAACTATCAATAAAAAGTGATAAAGTAGGATTAAAATTCAGATTTATCTTATTTCAGAATTTCTTCTCAATATTTTTCCACTGACTTCTTTCAGTTAATACGTATCAGTCTTCATCAGCAACTTCCTTGATAACAACGATCAACCTTGAGGTTCCAATATCTTTGTATGATTTTTAAAGATGAAAAATCTTTCAGTAACCCTAGCAAATTAATATTAAAGCATTAACTGAAAGCCCTAGCATCTTAGTCTATAGTCACTCTAAATGATGACTGCAGCATTAGTAGGACATAACGAATAGGGACAAAAAGCAAGAAATCTCAACCAAGGAAGCTAAGGTCAAATACCGGAATAACACAAAAAACTTACCAATCCCTTCTTCAATTTTGTGTATCGTGTGAGTTTCTACTGCCACAACTGCTGTGTTGTTCTCCGACCCAGCTTCATAAATCCTGTTGTAAAAGTGTCCATCGATAAACAAACTACATAAATCATGAAAAAATTAATATTCACAGCATGGAGTTAAGAAATTTGTTTTCATCTATCTCAAAAGGACTAAGATAAATATACTTTACAATTCTATGTTTGTACTTTGATTAGTTCCCCATTGTAATCATATTCCAGGCTACCCAAGGCTGTTCAGCAGCTACAACCATAGAAGTGAATCAACAACCTTCTTCATCTTAAAGGAAAGATCTTCTTGCTACTGTATTTACACCACATCTGTTATTGTTTTACATCAGAATTTTCTTAACTTTCAGAACTTCAAAAGCTCATGATATAAAATGTTCCTTCAAGTATAAGATTAAGTCACATTCTAGAATTATTCTGACAAAACTAAAAAGCAATACCACTGGCCCATTCAAGGCAGGCAGGACTTGTTGGATATAGAAGCTGATGTCCGTGTTGGAATCTAGGCATGATAGCATTTTTCTTTAAAAACTGATTTGTATTTATTTATGCATACAAGAACTGGAGAGTAAGCCAGAGGTGCAGTGAGTGAGAGGATTCACAAGAGACAGAGTAGGGAGCAGAACAGGTGGATCCTGGGTGCAAGGGGTTAGCACACAGCATTATCCACAGCCACTGCAGCACGAGTTAGAATCCAGGCCAGGGAGCTACCCACATGGTGCAGCAGACCTCTCCTGTCTCATCCACTGCTCCCCACAGCGGTGAATTTCCGTCATTCTGCTGTTCTGTTCTCCCTTCTGTCTCTGGTGAATCCTTTCACCCTGAACCCCACAGTTCTTATACGCATAAATTATATATATATTTTTAAAGTGGATCTTACTGCTGAGTGGAGCAGGGGGAGAGACAGGAGAAGTCTGCTATACCACATGTGTATTAGCTCCCTGGCTGGGGATCAAATTCATGCCACAGTGGCATGGTAGCTTGATATCACTTAGACTTTAACCTCTGGGCCACCAAGGCAACACTAGACACAGTAGCATTTTTAAGATACTGTGATCAAACTACTTTCACAGCAGAGTCTAGTCAGAAAATGCAAACGAGAGACTGCCCAAATTACAAGCAGTAACTAAAGGTACAAGCAGTAACTAAAGGTACTACTTAGGGAAAATGTGTCACTGAAATGTTTCTACCTTCTAAAAAATGGGCTCACATAACATACACTAGTAAGATACACTGGTGTTCTTAAATTTTTACAATGGAGCTCATGTTAATTATTGCATTTTGTTATTGGAAAGCAGTGCCTGAATAACCTCCGTACATAGATGACTACCCACCCCATGGTGACGCCTCTAGCACACACTTCTCTTCTGAATTTCACATCAGGACACAGTGAACTGCTAAATGAATCAATACATTTGGATGCCCCACAGGTCTCTGTTGAATTCATTATGTCTAAAATAACCAAGTTGTCTTCTCTCTCCCACCTCCCAAGTTACCCTTCTTCCTCATTCTTGCCAATGGCACCACTCAGCATAGTCGCCTAAGACAGAAGCCAGGAAATTACACTAGATTTCTCCCTTCTCCTCCTCCTCAACTCCCACACACTCAGTCACCAAATCTTACCAGATGTACCTCTTTAAAAACAGCCACTCCTGTGTTTCCTCCGCTACCAGCTTACTTCAGGCTGTCACCTCTAGATCTCTGGTCTGAACTAGTCTTTTGCATCTACCTGACCTGTATTCTCCCCAGGGTGTTCATGTCACTCCCTTCTTACAAGCCTTTAAGAACCCTCTCACTGCTGCTGAAAAAAGGTGCAAATCCTAAATATGATATTTATGTCTCTCCAAAACAAGCCCCTGATTTCAACGCTCCCTAACCCATGCCTTATCATCAGAGCCTCAGTTACACCAAACCATTTGTGGCTCCCAAAATCTTGCTCTTGCTATAAAGACACCCCTGCCCATTTATTTGTTTTTTAAGTAAGTAGCCTCTATGAGGTTCTTCCTTCCATCTCAATCCCTCCAGGATACTCACCCACTTTCTCCTTTGTGACCTAAGTTTATTTGGGGTTTTGTCACAACACCCACACTGCTAATACTATATTTTTGTTTAACTGTCTCCTTTGGACATGGTCTAAGATGTCCTGGAATGCAGAGATGGTCTCATTCATTTATTTAATTTTATGCCTGCTAAGTGTACAGTAACTGGAACATGATAATGTTCAATGAATGAGAAACATGAGAAATCACTGCTTCAAGTAAGATTAGTAAACATTCTAAGCTGCCCAAATCTCTTAAAAGAATATATTTTTGTTTGTACATAATTTCAACAACTAATAAACTGCACTTGAAGTGAGAAGTAGGGGGGTAGTCTGTATTTTTAATGAGTTAAGAAATTGTTTGTGAGGGAAAAAGATTCTAAAGCAACTCGAATACTTAAGGATTAGGCCTAATTCTCTATACCTACAACTATAGTAAAAAAATCATATGTTCAAAATGTTAAAGCACTGTAAGATACATGTCTATGAATTATCAAAAAAGTAAAATTACTTTTATTAGAACTGTACCACTAAATCTACATTATTATATTTTAATTCTCCGAAAAGTGAAAATTCACAGATTAAGTTCCTTTTTATTCAGAATGTAAAGGAAAAGAGTCTGATTACCACAAAGTTGCTTACAATTACTACACACAACAAGGGGTACCTCACTAACCTGAAAAAGGTTATCTATCCCCACGGAGACTTTAACCTTCAGCTATGGAGAGGTGTAATTATTATAGAGGAAGCAGAGCCACTGCAAAGTCAACTGTACTGTTACATTTGGGCTGAATATCCTCTAAAGAAAAACAATAAAGTCGGCACATTGAGAAAAGTTATGTAGTAAATAAAATCAGGGCCCTCCCTGGTGGCGCAGCAGGTCAGAGTGCTGCACTGCGAAGCTAAACCAAGCTGTGGCTGTTTCTGTGAGTCTGATCCCCACCCGGAGGTGACCCACATGGCACAGCAGACCTGTCCTGTCTCGCCCACTGCTCCCCTCAGCAGTGTACTTTGTCGATCTGCCTGTTCGCTTCCCACTCTGTCTCTGGTGAATCTTCTCACCGCCCCTGCACCTCTGGCCTGTACCCCAGTTCTGTACGCACAAATAAATAAATCTTAAAAAAAAAAAAAATTCTTGTCTTTTGCAGATACATATTAATGTCTGAAATTTGCTTCAAAAAACATCAGGAGTGGGAAGATGTAGAAAAGAAACAAGACTAGTCATGTGTCGGTAGTTGTTGAACTTGGTTGATGGGTGCTTACGTGGGACTCAATTATAGTTTTTCTTTATTGTTGGGCATATTTGAAATTTCCCATACTGAAAAGGTTTTAAAATTACTGAGATGCTGTATGTCTTTCTCTAGAATTATTTAAGACATGTTTCATCATTAGAGTAGAATGGAATGATGTTTGTCCAAGAACATTTCTATGCCTCTGAAGAATCTTTTATAGATTCCCCCAGAAAAACAACTACTCCCCCTTCTCTCTGTAGATCTAATTCTTACTGAACCTTCAAGACCACTTCCTAAACCATATCTTTTTTCAAACTCATAGTGGTCATCTGAATTCAAAAGTGTTTCCTAACGATACCACACAACATAACCAGATTTTACGATATAAGCCATCTCTTTATTTACATGTATGTATTCTGGATTTGCAAAACTACATAGCAAGTTCCATGATGGTAGGCCTCATCCTTTACATTTCTTTAATAAAAAAAAAAGTATTTATGTATACAAGAACTGGTGTACAGTGTGGGGTGTGAGAGGATTCACCAAAGACAGTGGGGAACTGAACTAGGTGGATTCACTGAAACACACTGCTGAGAGGAGCAGCAGAGACTGGAGCAGGCGAGACCAGAGAACTCTGCTGCACCATGTGGGTCACCTCCCCCTAGCTGGGAATCAAACTCGTACTGCAGTGGCTGTGGATAGCTTCAGAGTCTTGTGCTTTAACCTTTTGCACCACGTGGGAGGGCCTCCATCCTTTATACTTCACTCAACACTTTTGCAATATAAAATTACAATTACTATTTGTAATAGTAGGTGTTTTATATATATATATATATATATATATATATATATATATTAGACTAAGCTTGATAATTTGACTATCCATGAGGGTCCAGGGAATTTCTGGCAGCACTATTTATAGTTACCTTGCCTAAACTCCTCTGACTCTAATTGTAATGTCATTTGCTAAACATGTACCAAGCTCTGTGCTAAATAGTGTAGGCAAACAAGATGAGGGAACTATGTAACTTACCCCCAAGTAGCTCACAGAAGCAAAAAGGAAATAAAGGAGGGAAACAGCTAATCATTGTAATAAATAATAAAATTATGAAGATAGCATATAATACATTACAGAGATGAAAACAAGCAGCTCTGAGATTGATGATGAATGCTCCATAGTGCTAAAGAACCATAAAGTTGCCATTTCCCCACCCTTTAAACCTCCCAAGTTCTTTAGAATATCCAAATCTCTACTCACTTACCCTTGTTGCACAGGCTGTAACTGCAAGATCACTTGGGTTTTAGTGTCTTCAGGGTTCTCTCCTTCATTTCCTTCAGTGGGTACCACAACCACATCCCCCACTGGGACACTCACTTCCGCATTAGCCATCTTTCACATGAAGTCAGATAGCTGGGGCTGCTGTCAGAAACAAGAAACACCAGTAACTTCACCTGGCTCGAAAAGATGGCAACCACAGGAAAGGAAGACCAAGACCATGACTATCCATTCCCAGGACACCCTGGAGGATGAGAGAGGCACTGAGAGAGGCTCTGCTCTTTCCAGAAATGCTATTGTAGGCTTTCTCAGTATGTGATTCATCTGTGGTGTGCTGGAGCTAGCTTTACCAGCTCCCAAGAACCCACAGTGTACGTCTCTTCCCAACTCCAAGTTTAGTGACATCAAATTAGTAGCTTGAAATTAGTGATGGTGAAAGTATATATATACATCACAGAGATTGACAAGCACTACAAATCGGGATTTTTTTTCCCTAGAGAGCTGGTTTAATAGAACACCACTGATTCCATCCCAAACAGTAAGTTCCTAGAAAGGGAGTCATGTCTATTTTCTTTGTGACCAGTCATTATACCTTACCGAGTGCTCTGTCCTTTGTGAGTACTTAATAAGTATCTAGTGGTTAACAGGTCTAAGCTGTACAGGAAGAGAAAGGTGACTTTCACTGTGCAGTTTAATAAATACTGAATCCAATGTGTGACCTCTAGGAATTTCCTAGTAAGTCTAGGCCTCAGGTTGAATGGAAAAGATGATCCTGACATTTCCCCTGCAGAACTGTTAGGGAAACAGTGGCTAGCTCCACATGCTCCCCAACTCTAAAGCTACTCACAGCATTGTCCAAATTTTAATGAACTCTATTAGTATTCGCAGCTGAAGTGGAGAGCCATGTAGAGAGTAAGAACACTGCATGTACTTAGATTTGTGACCAGGACTGTGCTGAGCAGAGCAGACATGCAAGGATGCAAGTCTAAAATGTAACTGACCACCAAATCCACATCTCAGCTCTGCGCTGCAGTTGTTGTCTATAATACACTTAGCACACAAAGTCTCCTTCATTTGACCCTAAAATATTTGCACTTGTAATACATTAAAGCACAACTAGATCATGTGATATAAACCACTCCAGCCACACCAACAACCCACAACCCACAATACTCTGAACATATATGTACTTTCAGAGTCCTGTACCTTCATTATATCCTACACCCCAAATGCTATTCTCTCTCACCTTGTCTTTTTTTTT
>NW_004567109.1:13737203-13742040 GCF_000260355.1 Condylura cristata | reverse complement strand
TGGAAATGTGTCTTGGTGCATATGGGAACCATTTCAAGGAAATATATACGACAGTGGATATGGGTCAGAGTGTCTGTGCATCTTCAAGTACAAGATTGCATGCTAAAGGTAAGACTCTGATTTAGATGCCTCCTGGGGAAGCCTTTTTTTTTTTTTTTTTTTTTTGCCATAGAAAAACGGGGATGTAAGCCAAAGGTGCTGCAGGTGGGGAAGAAGTGAGAGGATTCATAAGAGGCAGAGTGGAGAGCAGAACAGGCAGATCTACCGATAAACACTGCTGAGGGGAGCTGTGGTGAGACAGGAAAGGTCTGCTGTGCCTTATGGGTCACGCCCTGGCCAGGGATCAAACTCAGGCCTTAGGGGTGAGTGCCCTGAAATGTAACCCCTACGCCACCAGGGAGGGCCCTTTCATTTCAAGGCATAGTTCAAAGCTCACCCCTCTAGGAAGCCACTCACAAATCACCTTTTCTGTTGTCCCCCAGTACTTGATTTGCAGCTCCCTGCCAGTGTTTACTGCACTGTGCCCTGCAGTTAATTGCAATGGGAACCATCTCCATCACTGCATTATTATCTGTGAGGTCAGGTGCTGATTACCTAAAAAACTTTTTTTTAATATTTATTTATTTATGCATACAAAATCAGAGTACAGGCCAGAGGTACTGGGGGGGTGAGATGCTTCACCAGAGACAGAGTGGGGGGAGCAGAATAGGCAGATCGACCAAGTATACTGATGAGGGGAGCAGCGGGTGAGACAAGAGAGCTCTACTGCACCACGTGGGTCACCTCTGAGGCGGGGACTGAACCAGCACCGAAGCGACTGCAGCCAGCTTGCAGTGCCACACTTGAACCCCAGGGAGGGTCCTAAAAAACTTTTATCTCCTATAATCCTGCCCATCATAGGCCCTGACAAGTATTGGTTCAACTGATTTGCATGTGTTTGACCTAGTTATAATTCATGTCTAATTTGTTTTTTGATGCTTACATTCAAACTTCTTTCCTGAACTTTACACTTTCTATCTCCAAAAGTCTCTTAAAATATCTTGTGGGCACCTTAAACTGAGTTTATGATCCCTCTCAAACCTACTCCTACTTTCTACCTCAGTAAATGGTACCTCCCTATTTTTTCAACCCAGAAACTCGGGAGTTATTTTTGACTACTCCCTTCTCTTTCTAAATCCAGTCAACCACCAAATCCTATCCATCCCACTAGTTACATCTCCCTTGAAAACAACCCCCCATCTCCATCTGTGCTGCCACCATCATATTCTGAGCCACACACACCACCACCTAGATTTTCCCAGCTGTTTCTCATCCATAGCCTAATCTTTGGTCTTGTTCTCCAATCCCTTCTCTGCAAAGTGTTTTACTAAAGGCCACTTCCCCACCTAAAAATCCTACAGTGGATTCTCTTTACAACATGTAAAGAGTAACATTTTATCAAGGCTTACAAAATTTTCCAAATCTGCCCCTCACCCACCCTGTTAACTTCATTTCACATTGTAGGCTCCTGACACTGATTTATTCCATTTCTCACACATGCCATATTTCTCACCTGGCCGGTCACAATTGTTTCTTTTAACTGGAATTCTTTTCCTTTTCCTTTAGCTTGTCACTGCTAAACTTTTGTGACTTACTTAAAACATCACTTTCTTTTGTGACTTTCTTGATGGAATTTGAGCTTAGTGTTCTTGCTCCTTCATGCTTGCAGCACCCCTGCCAGAACCATTATTCCACTGTGTCAGTCTGTCCCCACCAGGCTACCTCCTGGGAGGACAACGATTGCTTTTCTCTCTCAACAGCTTTCCTGGGTCTACATTAGCACCCAGGACATGGAAGTGTGATAAGCAATTTCCAGATATCTACAAAACTGGTACCAGGTATGTAACCAATTTTTATGCAATGACTGACTCACCCTATCCTAAAAGACTTCTAGGAGTTTATACTTCTCTAAGTTAAAAGATATAAATTTGATTGGGCAGCTATGCTAGCTGCCTTGTTTTCTGGTTCATAATCATGATCAGTTCAACAAGTGTTTACCAGTCTCTACTCCATGCTGGACACAGAGTTACGTTCCTTGGAAATATAAAGGGACAGTATCGGCTTGTAAAATGCTACAAAAGGGAAAAAGATGCATGAGAGTGGCACTCACTATGAGAAAAATAATTACAAGCTATCAAAGTGCATAATATGGACTTATATAAATTAAAGGTTTAAAACTAGAAAGAAAAAAACAAACACTAGAATCAATGGACAGGTAAGGCTGGCTGCCCCCAAAACCAAAACAATTAGGTTTCCCAAGGTAGAAAAAGTAAAAAATGGACATGACAAAGCAGACAATCACCAATAAATCCTAGAATAACTGAACCAACAGGTATCTTCAAAGCCTGAGCCATAAAAATGGAGGGTAAATTACCTGCAGTCAACATTTTGTTTGGTACTTGTCTACTGTCAAGCACTACTCTACTACTATAATACATATTTAATTTTAAAAAGTAATACTTTTTTAGCAAATAACAAACTTAAGGAAATTACTTCCAAAAGATGATTTAACTTTTTAAGAATAGCCAGTTAAATTAGTGGTTAGAAGGATACTTGTACTGCAACCTTCTACTCACAGTACTTACTACATTTTGAATAAGTGGTCAACTATCAGTTTAAAGCTTTCAACAGGAACTCCTATTTTACTCTTTTCCCGTCCGACTCCTTGGAACCCAGGCAGAATTTCTGGCTTGTTCTCTAACCTTCTCAATTTATCAGTGAAGATAATTATAATCATACACAATATATTTCTTTGTGTCAGATATACAGGTCTGATTCAACATAGTAATCCTTACTTTCTGAAGAGAAGCAAGTTTGGGTCGAGTATCTTTTATTACTCTAAATACCATTTTCCTAGCAGGAAACCAGAAACCAGCTCTACAGACTATACTGGCTAAATGCAAGATTATCTCTTTGAACTGACTTGTAAACTGAAAAGGGACTCTTGTTTATAGCAACAAAAACCCCTGAGGCAAGATGAGTGAGTTGATCCTTTGGGTATTTCATGGAATAGGCCTTGGAGTATTCCTTGTGGAATCACACAACCTCTGTAATTCTACAAGAACACATATAGAGGGTAATATATATCAAAATAACTTTGTAGCTTTTTTCAAAGACAAAAAAGACACCTTGAAAGTAAGCACATGACTGCTCACATAAATGATTGGAAAACTAGCAAATGACATCTGACTTACTCTAGATTAGGCCCAGAAATCTAATGTTTAAAACATTACAAGATGTAAACATGAGCGTCAAATGATTGCAAACATATCAGAATTGGTGAGAAGGAAAATAATAGATGTCCTGAAATTTTCTAACCCCAAATGTCTTTTATTCCACTGTAATTTTTGTAGACTATGCATCCTATTAAGAAATTTCCAAGTTAAAATTTTATTATTGAGCAAAACTCCTTTTTTTCCTTCACTCCTCATGTATTAAGCCATCTGGAATGTGACCAGATGTAATGAAACTAACAAGGCTACAGAGGACCACAGTGAAGGAAATAGTGAATGAAGTTGAGAACTGGAGACAATGTAGGTGTTTGGGACAGCAAAGGGAAAAAAAAAAGTATTGGAAGTATCATTCTACTACAGTCTAGAGGACTTCACTTTAGGATCAGATGGATACAGACCCAAACTAACTTGAACACAAGTTAGCAATTCAGTATGTTTGTTGGGGGGAAAAAATGAGTAATTGGCTAACAACTATTGAAAAGGTCAGCAAATCAGTAGACATTAAAACTGAAAAAAGGGTGACAAATTAGGGGAGAAAGCTCATTTTTAATGAACTCTTCTCTAAAAGCACTTTGGAAACCATCAGCAGAGGCAAGGGAGGAGGAAAGAATCCCTCTGTGACTATCAATTCCTTTCCCAAATTCTCCCTCTCAAGAGGAAACCCCATTTCTTGGTTCACCTAAATTGACACCAATCAAGGCCTGTCAGGTAGGTAACGGTGAGGTATCTCACGGTTTGGGAGAATTCAGGGCTTCCCTGGACAGTCTGGCACGTCTTAAGATGGGGGAGTCAGTCTCCCGGTGTCCCTAAAATTCTGCCCACCTATCTCCTGCCCCTTAATTAAGAGACACCTAGTCACTTCCCCTGTGATTTCAAAAAGGAGGGATACTTAAAGCTTCTCCCCTTCAATTATCTTCTCTAAAGCCCTCAAAAACATGGGTTTCCCCATTCCCTGGCATATTAGATCACCCTGTTTCGGCCTATAGATCAGGAAGCACAAAAATATCTTACTCCCCAACAAGTACAGACCCCTGTCACTCTTAGCCAAAGAGGCACCAGGTGTCCCCCCTCCCCCCCATCTATGAGAAGGTCCGGGCCTCCTCGGCTCTCCCTGTGCTTTCTTCCTTGTTCCTAATCCCACTTCCCAGACTGTCACATCGCCTTAGGAAAAGCACCTGCTTCTTTCCCCGGGACTTCATGCCCCAGGTGTCCAACACCCCCCTCCGGTGTGGCTAGGGCCCTCCCTTTCTCGGCACAGCCCCCTCTGCTCTTGCTCCCCCACCTCTGTCCGCCCCACTCAAGTCTCTGAGGGTCTCTTCCTGGGCGTGTATCCAGGCTTTCCTCACCTTTCACCACCCCCCCTTCCCTTAGAGGCCTCTCCCCAGCTCCTCAGAGAGGGGCCTGGTGCTCCCCCGACCCCGCCTTTGGGGATCTCCCAGGATCCCCACACCCCTCGTCAGGGTCCCGGAGTCCGGGCCTCCCAGTCCGGAGTCTCTCCAGCCCCTCCTGGCCCCTCGGCCAAGGACTTCCGGGCCCCACGGTCCGGGGGCAACGGGGGCCCTCAG
>NW_004567109.1:13728400-13736875 GCF_000260355.1 Condylura cristata | reverse complement strand
CGGAGCATGCGCAGAGGCCGCCACGGCCGCTACCGCCACCGCCGCCGCCTGGCCGGGCTTCAACACTTCCGGCCGCCGCCGCCAGCGAGCGGCTCCTTAAAGGGGACGCGTCCCTATTGCCGGCCCGCTGGAGGACTAACCTGAGCCGCGGGATTGGGGCCTTTACCTGAGCGGGGAGTGCCCTGGAAAGTCAGTGTTGGAAAGAGCTCTAAACTCCCAATAACTCTACTTCCTCCGCTTCGTGGATGAGGAAAATGTGGCCCAATAGATTCACTTCACCCTCAGTCAGGGGCAAAGGCAGGTCTCGTGGCTCACGGAGTCCCTTTTCCCTGTCCAAATCCTGTTTCAGGAAACTTACATCTTGTCCCACCTTCCTAAATTAGTACCCAACTGTCGATTTGAATCAAAAGACCTGGCTGCGCGGAGGCAGTAACTGGTCAATTCCTTGAGCAAGCTGCTGCCATTCTCTGATCTCGTTTGTTTGCCAAGCCTTTTGGTGGCGAGGTTCTGAGTTCCAGTAGTAACTTCCGTGGGGGGTTATTTAACAGCTCTAAGCCCCTGTTTCTCGCCTCGAGCTTGATGTTGTATTAGAAGAGGTGGTACAGGAAAGTGTTCGGGAAAGTTCCTGGAACCATTTAATAATCATCGGCAAAGTCCTTCTATGGTCAGACCTTAAGGAAGATGGTTTTGTGTCTACAACTAAGGCGACCCTCTATGTAGCTTATTTTCATGGGTTAAAAAAAAGGGGGGGGAGAAAAATTAACTAATCCCACAACAGCACATAACCTCTAGCTAGATTTAAACCGAGCCCCACCTTTGTCCAGTGTCCATGGTTATAACTAATGGGATGGTGGGCATTGTTACCAAGAACTAGAGGGGAGCAATCGGAGAGGAGAGTTGCTTCCTCACCTTAGCTCCTCCTATGAGTCAAGTCCCTGCTCCCTACTCTGTGGTGAAGAAGGGGCAGGAAGTTCTCTTGGTTCAAGGACAGGCCAGAGTAAACAATGAGCTGGAGGGGGGTGGAGGGAGCCTACAACTTGGATTCCAGGCTGGCACTGGCGCTGGAGGATGTTGGCCAAGGCACACTTCCTTTAAGCCTTGCTTTTCTCAGTTTGTAAATAGAGATGATTCTCCCATTGTGCCTCCTCTTAGGGATGTTTCCAGGATGAAACCAGGAGAGTCAATACTCATGTAATGTTCAGATAATTCTGAATATAATGGCTGCGGGTCAAAATTGGACTGGACATATGTGAATTATTCTACAGTGAGAGCATCATAGCTTTCAGTTACACATCATACACTGAATTCGTCCCCAAACCCTGTTGCTGCTTTGAAGAAGCTCTCCATTTCTTCAGAATTATAAATATTTAGGACAGTGCTTTTGTTATTATTTTTATTGGAGTAAGATTGCATTTTATAAGCTTCAGTTATACATCCTTGTAATGTTTGTACCGCATAAGACTTACAACTACATGTCTAATTCTATCCTTTACCAGAAATTTATCCCTTTTACCCAGTTGACCCACACCTCTCCCCCTTCCCTTCTGATAACCACTAATTTGGCCTTACAGTCTAAAGGTTTCGTTTTGTTTCATTTAGCTCATTTGTTTGTTCTTTTCCTTATGTGCCACATATGAGTAAAATTATACGATGTTTGCTTTTCTCCATCTGTTTTATTTCACTAAATACAATACCTCTAGGTCCATCCCTGTCATTGCAGATGGCAAAATTGCACCTTCTTTATAGCTAAGTAATATTCCTTTGTGTAGATATACCACATCTTCTTGATAGGTGTTATCTTAGAGACACAAAACACTGAAAAAATGCAGAGGGTTCCAGAAAGTCTTTATAGACTTTGAGCTTGTTCTGACAGCATGAGTAGGAATTCATAAAGGGAAAAGTGGGAAAGAACATTCCAAAAGAACAACATCTACAAAGTTGAAGGGGAATGATGGGCAGTGGGACTGAAGAGGGTGGCCGGAAGCAAGCACTAATCATGAGGAGTAAGGAGGTATCCTGCAGGGTGGCAGGAACCATTGAAAAGTTTTGAAGTTCTCTCAACTCAACTGCTCTGCTAACTCCAGCCCACAGGACTTCCTGGACCCCTGAAGAATTTGCTAGTACTTAGTGATCCTGTCCACCCCAACCCAAAATGTTATGTACCCTAATCCCTTATAACTAGTAAATTTTTTAAGATTTATTTATGCATACACAATTGGGGTACAGGGCCAGAGGTGCAGGGGGTGAGAGGAGAGACAGAGACATAGTGGAGAGCAGAACAGGCTGATTAACCAAGTACACTGCTGAGGGGAGCAGCGGGTGAGACAGGAGAGGTCTGCCGCGCCATGTGGGTCAGCTCCCTGGCTGGGATAGAACTCCTACTGACACTGAGGCTAGCTTTGGCTAGCCTTAGCTTCATAGTGCTGTGCTTTAACCTGCTGCACCACCAGGGAGAACCCACTAGTAATTTTTAAAGAGACAAAGTCAAATCCTGTGCTTCCTCATTAAAAATCCTTTAATAGCCTCCTTTACTCGAAGAATAAAACCCAGACCCCTCACCTTGGGCCACCGTGCATAATCTCCCTCCTGCCCTCCTCTTCTCCATCCAGCCCTCACAGTGCTCCACCTGCCTAAGGCTCCTTTGTGTGACCATAAGTTATCCCTGAGAGCCTGGTCACTAGTGGTTCTTCCTATATCTGGAAAGCTCCTCTCTTACATCTTCAGAATTCATTCTCATCCTTCATTCCTCATGGGCCTTCCCTAACTCACAATCTAGAATCGGTACCCAGTCAGGTTCTTCATATCATCGCTGCTCCTGTGATATCGGGGGCACCTATCAGTTCACTTGGGGAACAACTTCAAAGCAAATACCACATCTGAGAGAACTCTCCTCTGCATGGCCTACTTACTTTTAATGTCTCCCTGTTTACTAACAATCAGGACATTTGAATTCCTTAAATTATTTATTTAGGACCTCCCTGGTAGCCTAGGGGTTCAGTCTCAGCACCAACACCACTATGACCAGAGTTCCATCCTGGCCAGGGAGCTGACCCACATGGTGCAGCAGACTTCCCTATCTTGCTTACTGCTCTCCTCAGCAGTGTATTTCAGTAGATCTATCTGCTCTGCTCCCCATTCTGTCTGTGGTGAATCCTCTCACCACCCTGTCCCACATCTCTTGGTCTGTTCCCCAGTTCTTGTATACATAAATAAATAAACCTTTAAAATGGACCTCCCTAGCAGTGCAAGGGGTTAAAGAGCAGCACAATGAATCTATCCGCAGCCACTGCAGCAGGAGTTCAATCCCCAGCCAGGGAGCTGACCCACAGGGTTTGGCAGACCTCTCCTGATCCACCCGCTGCTCCCCTCAGCAGTGATTTCACTCCATCTGCCTGTTCTGCTCCCTACTCTGTCTCTAGTGAATCCTCTCACCACCCCTGCCCCACACCTCTGGCCTGTACCCCAGTTCTTGTATGCATAAATAAATAAATCTTTTTTAAAAAGTGTCATGAAGGGAACTGGATTGACTTGTCTCAGCCAACAGGCCAAGGCTGGACTGTGAGCCCTGTCCTGTAATTAGAGCCACAGAGGCCAATGGTAGTGAGATCACCCACGGACAGTGTTTAGAGGGAAGGGGCTACAGGCCTAGCCCCAGTGAACATTAACCCTGAAGAACCTACAGGAGCCACCAGAAGTAATTCCAATGGCAAGGTCCCAAGTCAGAGGGGAGAGGAAACCTTGACTGCAGTCATGGGAGCTTCTAGAAGGCGTAAATGGTACCAACAATGGCAGAAAGTGCAGCGTGTGCTGGCAGGGAAAAAGAAGGAGCCACTAGCTTTGGTAGCTACGAAGCCACTGCCAATGCTTGCTGAGTTAGAAGGGAAGCCAGACTGTAGCCGGTCAAATACCAAATGGGAGGTAAATTGGCAGAAACCGTGAGTAGAGGCAATTCTTTAAAATGTTTTCATCCAAAAAGGGAACTTTTTCCTTTTTAAGGCAATGAGATGATTATTTTAAGAGGTGAGAGAGTCATGAAGGCTTTTTTCTCCACTTAATTATTTTTCCTGTAAGTACATGTTTACTGTTGAAAACTGTAAAATGTATGAAAGAATGGAAAAGCCAAGGGGGAAAACATTTCTATTTAACATCTGGCATATTTCCTCCACATCTTCTCTCTACGCGCTTTTTTCTTTCCTTTACCTGGGTGAATCATCTTGAATATACAATTCCTTGTTATAATTCCCACCCCCACCCCCAACAGTAAAGAGAATTTTTCTTCCTCTTCTTTCTTCCCTTCCTCTCCTTATGTCCCCCTTCCGCCAGCTTCTCCTCTTCTTGCTCCTCCCTCCTCCTTTTAAAATGAGGGATAAATGAACAGTCTGTTTCTCTTCTCCCCTCCAACATTTTTAGGGTCTCTCTGATTTCTGAAGCAATTTTGTTTGGGAGATAATTCTAGTTATTTGGATGAGTAAAACAGCTTAAGAGCAGAAGGTCCAAAAATAACTTTGGGGGCAGCTGACAGAGTTAGGAGAGGCTTCCGTGTGGGGTGCCCAATCTTCCATCCCCCTTGGGGGAGTGTGAGTGTGAACAGGCCCCAGGCTCCAGGGGCTGCACTCCATTTAGAAACCGCATGGGACAGTGGTGAAGCCCAGGCCAGCGAGAGTGAGAGCAGGCTGCTCTCAGGACACCCCTAAGCCTTTGCATCTGCTTCCAGCTCCGAGTGCTGTTATTGGCTCCCAAGTTCACATCTGTTAATGGGAAGGCTGCATTTGGACAAAGGTGGTCCAGGGTGCGGGTTCCTCAGCTCTGCTCCATGGCACAGCTCCTCCCCCTGGCTGCTTGCTGGAAAGGCTAGGTGAGACTTACAAAAACACCTGTATCAGCCAGCTGATCTCAGGTGGATCTCAGAGGGGCAGAACCTAGACAGGAATCTTTTCTTTCTTTCTTTCTTTTTTTCAAAGATTTATTTATTTATGCATCCAAAACAGGGGTACAGGTCAGAGGCATGGGAGGAGGGGGAGAGGATTCACCAGAGACAGAGTGGGGGGCAGAACAGGCAAATTGAGGAGTACACTGGTGAGGGGAGCAGCAGGCGACACAAGAGAGGTCTGCTGCCACGTGGGTCACGTCCCTGTCTGAGACTGAACTCGTGGAAGCAGCTGCGGCTGGCTTGTAGTGCTGCGTCTTAACCTGTTGTGCCACCAGGGAGGGCCTCCACACACATCTTTTCTAAACTGTCATGAGAACCACAGCCCTGCTGGCTCTTGAGTACATTTATCGCTTGCCAGATAACAGCAGCAGAGCAGCAATGACACAGCTAAGCTTCTCTGAACTTTTTTTTTTAAGATTTATTTATGCATACAAAACTGGGGTGCAGGCTAGAGGTGCAGGGGTGATGAGAAACAGAGTGGGGAGCAGAAGGGGCAGATCGAGGAAGTACATTGCTGAGGGGAGCGGTGGGCCGGTGAGGAGAGGTCCGGGCTGGGGGTCGAACTTGCACTGAAATGGCTTCGGCTTGCTTGCAGTGCCTTGCTTTAAACTGCGCCACGAGGGAGGGCCCTCTCTGAATTTTTTATGTGCCAGCTTGCTTCACTGCCCACAAGGGAGGGGTGAGGTATGTCCCCCCCCCCATAGGTTACCAATGGAGCTTTTGTGACTGGCAAATGGTCGAGGCTCTGCTGTCGCCTGGCCTCTCCTGAGACAATCGGCTTATCCAAACCACAGGAAAAGGCACTAACATTGCTGGGGCCCTTGTCAGTGTCAGTCCCTGGAACTAGATGAAATTCCAGGTAGGGAATTCCCTTTCCAGGGAAGCATTTTCTTTTTTAAAGATTTATTTTTATTTTATTATGTATGCATACAAGAACGAGGGTACAGGCCAGAGGTGTGGGAGAGGGGAGAGGATTCACCAGAGCAGGGAACAGAACAGAACAGGCAGACTGATGAAGTACACTGCTGAGGGGAGCAGCTGGCAAGACAGGAGAGGTCTGCCGCGCCACGTGGATCACCTCCAGGGCAGGGATCAAACTCCTTCTGCAGTGGCTGTGGACAGCTTCATAGTGCTGAGACTTAACCCCCTATACCAGAAGGGAGGGCCCAGGGTGGCATTTTCTGGGAGATAAGACTGTCTCAGTGAGATTCAATAGCACATCTGGGTTACAAAGCCGAGAAGCAGAGTGGATGCTCCCAAGAGATTAGCCCAAAGTCCAGGCTCTGTCCGTCCCAGGCCTTCTTCCCCCTTCTAGAGTGTCACCTTCTGCACGTGCCTGAGTTTGAAACTCCAGTGTTGCAGGACCAGGCCTCAAGTGGGTTCCGCAGCAGGTCTGTTGGGGCCCAAGCCGGCTGGGAGTTTGTGAGCTGTCTGGAGGGGGCACCGACACCCTGCCAGCCTGCTGTGACCTTGCAAGGTGAGCCCAGTGTAGCCAGCCCCTCCTCTGTGGAAGGGAAGAGGGAATTATTTGCTATCTCTGGACTTGTAAATGTTGACAACCAGTTGAAAGCAAAACTTCAAGCAACCTTTGGGCTCTTCGGTACCCATCTGTGAAGAGATGTGGCTAGTGGGCCCCTGGGTGGCAGCTTGGCCAGGGTGTCTCCAGCTGCCTGGACAGATTCTGGTGCCACCCTAAGTCTCTACCATCACCTACTTCTCCTTGGTGTCCCCACCTCAGAGACTGGGCCCCTGCATCCGGTCACCTCCCAGGGGCCCCACTAACATCACCTCTCCTCTGAATCCCCACTTGGTCCACATTGCCATCATGGCCTGCTGGGTCCCAGCCAGAACCTCTGAATCAGACGCAGAACTTCCTCTCCTGCTGCCTCCAGTCTTCATCTGAACTCCTCCAGCGCTTCCTTCCCTTCTGGAATTAGCCATGACTTCCCCGATGGTCTATGCAACCCAGGCCTGGTGTCTTCTCTTTCTGTCACTGTGCTCCAGGCTCACTGGCCTTCTCCAAGTTCCTCCAATGCAAAGAAATCATGGCCTTTGCCTGTTCGGTTTCCCCATGAAATCCTGGAACTGGAGCCCTCTCCCAGATCCTGCACAGACTGACTCCTCCTCATCCTCCAGAGCTCAGCTCCAGAGCCTTCCCAGTCTTCAGTCCCCAGTCCCCAGGTGAATCCCCTCCCCACACTCACGGGTCTTTGCAGCCCTCACTTATGCTGATACATCTTGTTCCTGGCGTCTCCTGTCCTCCTCTTCCACTTCCCCTGCTTTTCCTCTACATCCCCGTCTACACCCCTCCCCCTCTACCCACACGCCCCCACATACACAGGGACAGTGTCTACTTCATCACACGGCCAGGCGTCAGCCCCTAGAACACTGCCTGGTGCACAGTGAGCACTCAGGAAATGTCTGCGTCCTAAGGACTGCCTGCACTTATCTGTCTACCTCCCCACCCCACAGCTACTCCACCCTCTGCATCCACATTTGAAGAAGCCAGAAGCCACCAACAGATGGGGAGTGAATCAGAAAAGGAGGCAGAGAGTGAAAAGGAGGAAATTCTGCCAGTGGGTACAAAAAAAAAAGTTAAGGATGAATCTAGCTAGAGCCCCGTGAATCACCTCTTCCCCTCACTCTGCCCATCCCCAGCAGCCACCACCTCCAGGGACCTAAACCAGAGGTTGAATTTCTAGTTTTGAAGTCAGAGAGCACAAGTCTGAATGGATGGAGCTCCATCTGGGCCTCCATTTGCTCATCTGTAAAAGGAAGATGGTAGTGTAACTCACTCACAGGGGGTTTGTGAAGAGTGGGTAATCCACACTCCAAAAGCTCTTAGAATAATATCTGGAAGGTGGGAAGCACTCAAGAAACACCAGGTGGTGTAACTATTAATACTCCAGCTAGTACTCTCCACCCAGTTGCCTTGCAGAACCAAGAGTCCAGCCAGCTGCCTCCAGTGGCCACTCACCTTCGCCAAGACTCTGGCTGAGCCTAAGTCTCCGCATTGGTAGTGGGGACGAGAAGTGGCTACACTTCTGAGCGCACATTTCATTCCAGGCATGGTGCATGCATGGTTTTACCTGCTGGAAACCCCCTTGAGTAAGCGACCAGCTTCCAGTCCAGTGTCAGGGACACCACAGGCACACCCCAAAACTTGTTCTTTATCTTTTTTTTAAAGACTTATTTATTTGTGCATACAGAACTGGGGTACAGGACAGAGGGGCAGTGAGAGGGGGAACAGAACAGGTAGATTGACAAAGTACACTGCTGAGGGGAGCTCAGGGATTGAACTCATGCTGCAGTGGCTGTTGGTAGCTTCACAGTGCTGTGTTTTGACCCACTGCATCGCCAGGGAGGTCCCCTTTGTCTTTTATTTTTAGGGGGAAAAATTATATCAGGGAAACACCAGGAAGGAGTTGGAGAATAACTTTGAAACCACAGACCTCTGAGACACGTAGGGATGTGCAGTACCTCCTGGAATGGAGCTGGTTCCAGAAGGACAGGGCATGGGAACCCGAGAAAGTGCCTGGATGCTC
>NW_004567109.1:13696335-13728090 GCF_000260355.1 Condylura cristata | reverse complement strand
AGCTCCCTGGCCCGAGACCTTGAACTTGTGCTGTGTGGGTCAGCTCCCTGGCCCGAGACCTTGAACTTGTGCTGTGTGGGTCAGCTCCCTGGCCCAAGATCTTGAACTTGTGCTGCAGTGGCTGTGAATAGCTTCATAGTGCTGAGACTTAACCCTTTGTGCCACCAGGGAGGCTGCTGCTGGCAGCCTTTGATAAAAAGGAAGAAGCGATGGAGCTCTATGTCTCCAAAAAGCAAGAACCCAAACCCAAACCCTTCCACCCAAGGCCCAGATCAAGGCCCAGAACAAAACTTAGGGATTCTGAAGTGACTTCTCCCTGGGAGGTCAGGATTACCTACCCTAACCACTGGACTTAGGACCTGGCCTCTCTACTTCTGTCCCCAGCAGGGAGCAGTACCTGCCTAGTGGAACTCTCTGGGGAGACAGAGAGTGAGAGAGGCAGTGTGGGGCATAAGCACCACCAGGTCACAGCCTTGTAGCCCACGGGCCCAGCTTTCCAGATGACAGCTTCCAGAAAAGAAGCCCCCAGCCCCTGAAGGAGCCCTTGAACCCCTATCAGAGGCTTTTGGGAGAAACTAGAGATGGGCCTGGAAGTTGCCCCAACAATGTTCCCAGGCAAGAATGTTCCCAACTGGTCACAGTGTGATCCATTGACTCAGCAAAAGGACTCTATCCAGGCCCACTGCACATGACCAGCTTGCCCAAGGTCACCGGCAAGCTGGCTGTGGACAGTTTTCAGCCAGGATCATAAAGCCCACAGGTTCACCTTCCAGGAGGCCAAAGGTCAGAGTAACTTGGACCCTGGTGGTCCCTGGATCCAGGCACCACTGGCTCTGTGAGAGGCTCCGTAGAGAGATGAGAGCCCAAAAGGGAAGGTCACCCCTCATTGGTAGGACCCCAGTGGCCAGACTCCTGGGGAACTCAGAGAAAGAGTCCTGGAGCCCTTCTCTAACCCCCCAACCTGGAGAAGATGGTGGTCAGGGAAGTGACCTCAAATTTTTTAACTATCACAGGCCCTCCCTGGTGACACAATGGGTTAAAGCACAGCACTATGAAGTCAGCTGCAGCCACTTAGCATGAGTTTGATTCCTGGCAAAGGAGCTGACCCACATGGCGCAGCAGACCTCTCCTGACCTGCCTGCTGCTCCCCTCAGCAGTGTATTTCAGTTAGTCTGCCTGTACTGCTCCCCACTCTGTCTCTGGTGAATTCTCTTACCCCCCCCCATACCTCTGGCCTGTATCCCAGTTCTTGCATGCATAAATAAATCTAAAATAAAAAGCCCTGATATGAGGCACATACTGGAAAATCCTGAAAAGAGCAGGCACATACTATGACCTGCTTTGGCCAGCAGGAACAACTGCGCCCCCCCAGGCAATAGCCCTGGTCACTCCACCCTAGTTTACATCCCCAATAATGCATCCCACACACATGTTCACTCCCTGTGTACTTATCCCACCTTTGTGCTTGACTCTAATAAATGCGAGACTGTCCAGGCTGCACATTACTGCCCAGTGTAGCCCCTGGAGGCTTCTCACTGCTCCAACACACTTGGACTTTGACCAGTCTTTCCCTGTCCTGCACCACCTGGCCAGGTGGAACGTTCTAGAGGAACAGAGAGAACACCAGACTAGTGGTTGGAGCCTGAGAACAAAGAAGCTGGTGGGTCACTTACAGGGAGACTCACAGCACATTGGCTCAAGGAATTAGGTGCCATTGGAAGGTTTCAAAGCAGGGAGTAACTGTATGATTGGCCAACACACAGAAACTCAGCATGTGAGAGATCTATCTACTAAGGTCAAGTTTCTAGATTAGAGAATTTATTCCATGAACTGATTATATATTGTCAGGCTCCTAGCCAGATAAATGTTTCTTGGTCTAGCCCCTGGTCATTTTTTAGCAGGGTTATTAAGCTATAATTTACATACCAGAAAATTCACTCACCTTAAGTGTCCAAGTCAATAATATTTAGTATTTTTACAGCATTGTGCATCACTCACCATAATCCAGTTTGAGAACATTTCCTTTATCCCCAAAGAGCCCTCCGGCCCTTTGGTGGTCAGCCGCTGCTTCCATGTCCAGCCCCTGGCAACTGGTAATCTATATTGTGTCTACAGATTTGCCATCTCTGGATAGTTCCTATAAAAGGAATCACATGATGGGTAGCCTTTGGTGACTTCCTGGTGAGGCTGACTTTGTTTCATCATTTATATCTGGTGACTATGCATCCTCCTGATTTCTCTAAACTATTCATGAAAAATGTGGGTCAGCAAAAGAAAACAAGTTTCTTTCCCAGAAATCTTCCTTCTCTAACAGGACCTACTAGTTGGCATCCCCTTTTGGGGTTTCTGCAAGGCAGGGCAACTGCTTCTTGTCAAAAGACCTGGGTTCACCTCTTTACTACTTTTTCTAGCTACAGGCTCTGGGCCTTTCTGGGCTTGCTTTTCCTCACCCATAGAGTGAGTCACACTACAACCTCCCTCATTACTTTATTCAGTGATTAGTCAGCTAGTGCATTGAGTGCTTAATACAGACTTGGTAAGTACTTCACAGGAGAGAACCTTTATCAGAGGTGCTTGTATTTATTTATGCATACAAGAGCTGGGGTCTAGGCCAGAAGTGCAGAGGCTGTGAGCCATCAGCTCAAATATTTTTAAAGGCTCACTTTCGTTTAATGACTTTACATTTTGCCCGCGGTTGGGAATAAAACTGCGAGAACTTCACCAAATTACACGAAACACTTCACCCAGAGAAAACCTAGCTTGCGGCAGATAAGCAAAGGCCAAAACTCAGGAACCCACAACAGCAAAACAAAAACTCAAGAGTTTTCCTACAAACTACTTTTAAACTCACTGCAAGGGGCGCCGGGACCAACGATCACCAGCTGCCCAGACAGCAAAAAATTATGCTTCCGAAATCTCTTGATGTCGATTCCGCACGCAGAGCAATCGAGCTGCCCTGCGTGTGCCACTCACGACAGAAGCCCTTTTTGCTGAAACCGCTGCAAGAACAGAGTGGCAGTGTTAGCGAAACCCTCTTTCGGTACAGGTGAAAATAAAGCCGATGCAATTTACCACCCCACGTTGCTGATATTAAGGCGAAAACTACAAGATCTTCCGAGCTAGGAGGAAATATTTACAAAGAGGCTTATTATTTGTTCTTCCGATTTTTATTTAGAAGTAAATGCAAGGACTTGCGCTACTATGCAAATATACGCAGTGCTTCCTGGGAAGGTGCCGCGGGCGCAAAGTGGGAGGGGTAGTTAGGAAGACTTGGCGGAAGGAGGCTGTGAAGTTCTGCACCGGCTGTAGTGTGGGAAGCTGTGTGTCTAATGCTCCAATTTTTGAAACTCACAGTGGACTACCTTATTGTATATTTTGTTTTTGTGTCATTAAAATATTTTTGAAGTATAGTCCTTGTTTCCAATTTTTATATTTTATTTTTTTAATCAGGTTTTTTGAAGTATAATTTACATAAAGTTCACTTTTTTTTAATCCTTATTGGTCACTGACTTTTACCAAACTCAAACATATAAGTATACTCTATCACAATCTAGACAGCAAACATTTCTATCACCCCAAAAATTTCTTTGTGCCCTTTTCTAGTCAATCGTTTCCCCAGTTCCCTGTTGGACAGCCAGTGCCTTGGACCTGTAGTTTTTCATTTTCCAGGAGGGTATAAAAATGGAATCATTCACATATATTTCATTTTAATATAAAAATAGTCTGTGCTAACTAATTGCAAAGAAATTGGAACATACAGAAATTAATATAAAATGTGAGAATGCTTTTGCTTAGTGTTTATCTTGCCCTACTGTTTTCTATATACATACACATTGTCATTTTTCCAACAAAAAATATAGTGTTAGACATTTTACTTAATATATTTTAACAATGTACGAAGTCCTTGACCTCTACAAAATATGAGCTGTCAGAGAAAGGAGTCACATAAACAACTCCTAACACTAACAGAAAACAGATGTGTAATAATGTGTAAGCTGGTGGTAAATCTAGAACTGGGCACTGTCAATTGTGTGGGCTCGTTCTGTAATCCATCAATCATCTCTTAAAAAGAAAACATTTCACTCCTCTGCTTAACTCTCCAATGCCCTCCCACAGTAAGAGAAACAAAATCCCAAGTCTTCACTGAAGCCGTTCTGTGCTGATACATACCTGGATTTCCATCTTCATGCCTGCCACTCTGAACATCTATTAAGCTCCTGCCATCTTGGTCCTTGATAAACTCTTACTAGCTCAGGCTCCTTCATCATTCAGCTAGATAAATCTGGTTTATTCTGGTATTTGCCTCTTGTGTTTTTTTCTGTACTTGCTAATGGTGTCTCCCACTCCAGATTGTAAACTCTCTAAGGATATGGTTTAGCTTGCCCTGCATGTAGCAAAAGGCACAATGAGCACCTTGTTAAAGATTTATTTATTTCTGCATACAAGAACTGGGGTACAGGCCAGAAGCGCAGGAGGTGAGACAGTGGGGAACAGAA
This sequence comes from Condylura cristata, assembly GCF_000260355.1. NCBI lineage: Eukaryota > Metazoa > Chordata > Mammalia > Eulipotyphla > Talpidae > Condylura > Condylura cristata. The sequence continues at coordinate 13,723,594 of NW_004567109.1, read as the reverse complement.
CAGGCAGATCGATTGAAATACACTGCTGAGGGGAGCAGAGGGCCAGACAGATCTGCTGCATCACGTGGGTCAGCTCCCCTGTAGGGGGACTCGAACTCATGCTACAGTGGCTGTAGATAGCTTCATAGTGCTGCACTTTAACCCGCCGCGCAACGACGGCCCTATTTGTTGAATTTAAACAAAATCTTAAAAAAAAGGGGGGGGGGCAAGAGTTCAACGAAAAAATAGCATGCCAGTCCCCAAGGACAACAAAATAAAGCTATAAAGACAGCCTGAACCTAAGTTGAAGGTGCCCCGAACATGACAATTTGAACTGGTGTCAGTATAGATGGTGGTTTGGGAACTTGGTGGGATGAGACTGGAAGACAGAAAGTCTGGGCACCAATCCAGGTAGGAGGCAGCTCTTGACTCCTGCTGGCAGTTACCGGCTCCCTCTGGGCTGTTACAGTTCTTTGTACATTCCTTTATGTTTATGGGTTTCTCCTCCATCTTAGTGTGAACCCAGCAAAGGACGGAACTGGGTCTTGTTTACATGCCTAACACCTAGTAAAGGGTAGAAAATACAACAGGTCTCAACAAACAAGTGACAGATCAAATAACAGAACAGTCAGTTTAATGATTATACAAGTCAGTCTTGGTTTTTGGTTGGGAGTTCGAGTTGAGGCGCTGTACTTATTCGCTACAACCGTGCTTAATGTTTCATAGGTTTCCTTTAAATAAGCGGCATAGCAACCATTAAGGGGCTTGGCAAAGTTCCTGGCAGACAGTAAAACTCCTAACAACTGCCAGTCCACAGGCGCGACCGGTGTCTCATCTCCAGGTTCTTGGGCTGCCAAATCCCCGTTCTGTTCAACAGGATACCTTTCAGGCGCTGCTGTTCCAGGTAACACCCCGGTCCTGACATCCCCATAAGGCACCAACCAAAAATGGCGACCTCCAAGCCATTCCAGCGCGTCAGTTACCGATCGTGCGAGTGATAGCTACAACAGGCGGAGTCGGGAAGAAAAAGTTAAGGCAGGCTTCTCCACGCTAGGGTAGAAGGCGTAGACTTCGCCCACGCAGTTAGTAAACCTCAAGCTGGAAAAAGCCAAACGGCTGGAGCTGAGTGACAGCCGAAGATCGCGACCACGTGTCGGAGACCCGTCTGCGCCTGCGCGAAATAGGCGCGCGCCCGCCGGCCGGAAGAGCTGCGCGTTTCCGGGTTGGAGGCGGGGGAGCGGTGCCGGAAGTGCTCGGGGAGGGCCGAGCAGTCGGACCGGCTGCTGAGACGAACGCTTCACTGGGGCAGTCTCCGCATATCATGGGGAGATAGACGCTGCTGCCTGTGAGTCTTGGGCCCTGGCAGTTGAGGAAGAAGAGCGGGAGGAGGGAGTCAGGACCCAGACCCACAGTGGGTCAGTGTTTGAAGAACCAGTTGTGGAGGAGACGGGGCTGTGAGCAATCAGGCTCTTGGGACGGGACTGAGGGACTCGGGGCTCGGAGAGACGCGTCAGTGGGGACTAGGGTTCCAGACGGGACTTAGGGAACGGGGACGGATGTGAGTTCTCCGGCACCCGAGGGAAAGCGATGTGAGGGGGATAGGATCGCGAGGACCCGCGCTCCTAGGAAGAGAGGGTCGGGACGGAACCGGGCTTGAAGACACGGACTCCTGAGAGGTAAAAGCGGAGCCGTGAGGACTTGGGCGCTGAGATGCAGAAGCGGGACAGTGAAGATCCAGGCTCCCAAGCACTCTGAACCAAGGCAGCAGAGACTAAGGTTCCTGAGGGGCAGGAGCAGGCACAGCACACTTGGGTTTGGGAAGGAAAGAAGCGGGCAGTGAAGACGGGCTACGGTGGGGACGGGATCCGGGCTTGGAGACTCCGAAGTACCTGAGGGAACAGGGCTGGGAGCTCCCGAGATCCTAAAAGCGGAGAGTGTATGGGGCCGTGGCTATGAGAACAGCCTTCAAGACAAGGGAAAGAGTTTTGGGGAAAGAGATCCATTTTTTCTTATATTCTCTGAGTCCAGAGTTGTAAAGGATCTATTCGGGGTAGACGACGACTCCTTCGCGCTGCCTACTTGACTTTTGGCAGGCTTTGCTTGTGTCAGATACTTAATCTAGGAAGCCCACATGCAAGCATCTTCGTGTTCTGCTACATTCTTGCGAAGCTCTGATGTGAAGTTGAAGCAGTTTGAACTCAGTTATATACTTGATAAATGCTTTAAGTCTCATTCCACTGGACCCTAATCGAATACAGATCTTTGCATCTCAAATAAAAGAATGTCAGAGGTAGAAGGACCCGAAATGACAATCTTTAAAATCCTGTTTTCATGTGAGGAGGTTAAGGTACGAAGAAGGCTTCAGCTCACTGAGATTAGACCATCATTTTGATGCAGTACCTTGCTCAGTAGCAAATAGGAGATGCCTGATTAGTAATCCTTGAAAACTTGCTTCTAGAATCTTTGCTCTAACTTCAAAAACAGGAGGGAAATTTTTAGATTCTAGTGCTTTGACTCTTACTACTGTATTCACATTGATACACTGAATGTCACCTGTTAGGAAGCTCACTTTCTCTCCCCCACCCATATATATATATAGTAAATTATTTAGAAAGTTGCAGATAAGTATGTTGTATTCTGTAGCTTTAGCACAAACATTTACTGGAGGTGGCTGCTTTTAGGTAAAGATGGATGGGAAACATAGACTAGTCACTTCCCTTCTTCATTAATTTTTACTGAAACCTTCTCAGACTAACCAGGCACCGTCCTAAGCACTTTCAAGTATTATATCGTTTAATTATGACTTAGAGCCTCACAAGTTAGACACTTATTCCCATTGTACAAATAAGGAATTCAGTTCAGGGAAGTTAAGTATCTTGCTTGAAATCACATAATACTAAGTGACTCAGCCTCAGTCAAACCAACTTTTTGTTTGAAGTTTTTTGCTGCTTTTCTAAGTGGATTCCTTTCCATGTCTCTGTTTTCCCATGAGTAAAAGAGAAGTAATAGTTATACAGAACATACTGAATGAAAGCAGCCGTTCCTCCTTTAGACTTGTTTTCATGTCAAGTGTTGCAACATAGTAAGGTACTTAGGTAGTGTGTATTTGAGAACTCATTCCTGTGTTTTTAAAGAAGCATAAATGGCCAATATAGAAAAACAGGACCTGAAGAGAACTTTTCCTTACAATGGGTTAAGACATATTTCATTTTAAATTTAGGAAGCTTAGGAAGACCCATTTGAAAAACAAGTTGACTTAACTTTACAGTTAATTGTAACAAAGGCTAGATTGTTGGGGAAAATTGAGCTAATTTAGTTGAAACTACAGTTTTATCCCCAGTGGGCTAGCTCTATATTTGCAGATGTCTATGTATGGATGTAAATAAGTGACTGAAACCTAACACCAGATTTATGAGGTCAGGTATGCCCATGCTTTCACTTTCAGGTACTTACTGTTTAACTGTTTATTCCTGAGTTAACATTCTCATTTACATTTATAAAATTACTCTGTCACGCATTTGTGTCTCTAGCATTGATTGACTTATTATAGCAGGATTTGAAAGTATCTGATCAGAAAATGATTGAAAGCAATACATCAGCAGTGTTTGTGGTAAAACAGCTGTGGTGGAAGCAGAAGACAAACACTGAAATCTGTACATATGGACTTAAAAACCTTGCACCGTTAGAGCTAGAAGGGACTTCAGAATTTACTTGTTCCTGCTCCTAAGTATAGTCTCGCAGGCTGCAAATATGGATGTAGAAATTCTACTCAAAGGGAGCTCACATCACTCAGTGGCAGAACTGGGATGGCCCTCAGTGCTGCTGCCTTGGGTCTTCCCTGTGCCACACAACCTCTCACCAGCCTCTTGCTGACCATTTGCCACTACCAATTCTTTTCAAATCCACTGTTCTTTGTTTTTCTCTAGTCATTTAAGAATGCTTTTAGTGAGATGGAAAAATGCACAAAAATATGTAAAAATAAACTAATATAATAATAATAATTAAAAAAAAAGAATACTTTTAGGATGCTACCGACACATAGCAAGAGGCATGAAATCTTCTAGCTTTAATACACTGATTTTCAAAATTAGGATTTAGAAGAGGAGAGCACATATGTGATCTTAGCAGACATGTTTATTTATTCTTCCTATGTGCCAAACACTCTTCTGAGTGCTTTAGATACATAAACTCAGTGAATTATCACAATCTTATGTGATCGACTCCACTTTTCAGATCATGAAATTGAGGCATGTAAAAATTAGATAATTTGTTCAAGGACATAAAGTTGACAAATGACAGAGTTGGATCAGTATTTAAGCCAGATACTGCCATCAGAGTCCATGCCCTTGACCACTTTACTGTATTACCTTACTTTCCTGCCTATATAGGATCAAACCAGTCAAAAAACTAGTGGGATAAGTCCCATACTTCTTTTTTTTTTTTTTGAAGTTATTATTATTATTTTTATTTTGCATACAAGAACTAGGGTTAGGCAGAGGTGGTGAGAGAATTCACCAGAGAGAGTAGGGAGCAGAACAAGCAGATCTACTGAAATATACTGCTATGGGGATCAGCAGGAGAGACAGAAGAGGTCTGCTGCACCGTGTGGGTCAGCTCCCTGGCTAGTGATTGAACTCTGCTGCAGTGGCTGCCGATGGCTTCATAGTACTGAGACTTAACCCCTAGCACTACCAGGGAGGCCCTGGATTTCTGTTAGAGGAACATGGTTTTGGATTTTGTCATCTATAACCTGTCAACTACAGCTTAAAATGTAATGGGTGAGAGGAGGGATGGTAAACACTATCTTGTTTTGATAGAATTATTAAATATTTTCTACTGTAGATCACTGGGGCTTTGGCTTTCTAGACTTACATTGTGAATCCCATAGCACATAGGAGGGCCAGTCGGGGTTTATTATTATCACTGTTGCCTCAGATTGTCCCCATAGCTAATGCCTTTGCGTTTACATAGTACAATCCTCTCTCCTCACATTTTAAAGTAGTGAGAGTTAGAAATTTGAGTAGTTCAAAGGTAACCAACCATGGTATATTACATAATGGAATTCAGGTCATTTACAGTCACTTCATTCCATTGTGCTTGGTCATCATCACCCACATGTAGGCTAGACAAAACTTGTCTGTAAACAGGTAATTTGGACATGAAATTCTTGATCAGGATGTACTGTTTTGTGTTTAAATTATTTTTAAATTCACATAGACATCAACTTCACCCTTTGGGAGTAATAGTTGTATGAGTTGTGACATTTGCATACAGTCATGTAAGCACCGTTAACACTGAGGTTACCCCACATTTCCACCCCTCCAAATTTCCTCATGCTGTGCCTTTGTCCTTGGTCAGGACAAACCTTTGAACACCCTCATCTATTCTTTCACATACTTTGTCTTTCTCAGTGTCATTTAAATGGAATCACATGGTAGATAGAATTTCAAGTCTTACCTTTTTAACTTTGATTAAGGCTCAACACATTTAAGATTATCCGTGTTTGTATGGCTCCTACCTACAGAGAGAAATCAGATATATTCATTCAACAGTTGAAGGATATCTGGATTACCTCCAGTACTTGATGATTACATTTCTGTAAACTGATTTTTCTGTGAGTATAAGTTTTCATTTCTTTAGGGTAAATGCCTAGGAGTAGGATTGCTGCATCACATAATAAATGTATACTTTGTATGAAACTGCCAAACTCTTTTCCAAAGAAACTGCATCATTTTCATTTATATCAGAAATATATATAGAAGTTTCACTTGCTTTACATGCTATTTAGTACTTGTTTATTTAAAAATAAATTAGCTATGTTGATTGGTATTTAGTGGCATCTCATTGTGCCTTTAACTTACATTTCCCTAGTGGCACTGAGCATATTTTCATCTGTATATTTTAGGGTCTCTTCAGATATTTTGCCCATATTTTTTGGGCTTTTTTTTTTTTTTTTACTTTTTCACATCTTTGGCCACTTTTTAAGTTGGGCTTTTTATTTTATAGTTGACTATTGAGACTTCTTATATATCCTGATGTTCTTTCTCAGATATGTAATTTGTAAATATTTTCTCTATGAATTGCTATTTTATTTTTCAGAGTAGAAGTTTTACATTTTTTATTAAATCCACCTTATCAGATTCTTTCCTTTGTGAATTGTACTTTTGATGTATTTGAGCATTCTGCCTGACCCAAAGTAATGAAATTTTCTCCCATGTTTTCTTCGAAAAGTTTTCTAGTTTAACATTTTTACACTTAGATCTGTGATAAGTTTTGAATTTATTTTTGTAGAAGTTGTGAGGTTCATTTTTGTTGCTGCAGCTGTATTCTTGGTTACATTTTCAAAATAGGGATCAGTATTACCTACCTATTTCTTCCAAGGAAACAAAACAAATAATGGTTTAATTTTTTTCCCTATAGGTAACATATGCACATAGTACAGAATTTGGAGACTACAATGAAAAGTGAATCTTCTCCCACCCAGATAAGCCCCATAACCCCAAGGCAGCTACTGTTATTGGTTTCTTATGCATCTTTACAGGGATAATTTATACATTATAATTATGCCTGTAGGTGTGTGTTTTGTTAAATTCTAACAAATTATTCTCACTGTTCTGAACTTTGCATTTTGACTGAACAATGTCACTTAGAGATCATTTCATGAGCTGCTACTTGTTTTTTATTAAAGTTATTTTCCTGAGATATCACTCATATCATACAATTCACCAATTTAAAGTTTATAATTCAGTGTATATTTTTTAGATACTCAGGATTGGGTGACCTTGAAAAACTATAATCAAATCCTAGATTATTTTTGTCTTCCATAAAAGAAACCTCATACCTAGTAGCAGTCAATCCTTAATTCTCTTCCTCACATTCCCAGTACTAACAATGCTTCTTTTTCTCCATAGTTATGTCTTTTTCTTGACATTTCATATAAATGAAATTATACACTATGTGGTTTTTTGTTACTGGTTCTTTCACTTAGCAAAATATTTTCAGAGACTTTTTAAATATATTCTGTTGCACCTTATTTAGTTAACTGTATCACTTTTGATGGACATTTAGGTTAAAATTCCTTGTAAGTGTAGTCTTTTATTTGCATACAAGTTCAATTATAAGTTGTTAAAAATGGAACTATGGGGGGCCCTCCCTGGTGGCACAGTGGGTTAGAGCACTGCACTGAGAAGCTTAAGCCACTTCCACATGAGTTCGATTCCCGCCTGCCCTGGAGGTTACCCACATGGCGTGGCAGACCTCTCCTGACCCGCCCACTGCTCCCCTCAGCAGTGTACTTCATCCATCTGCCTGTTCTGCACCCCACTCTGTCCCTGGTGAATCCTCTCACCCTCCACATCTCTGGCCTGTACCCCAGTTCTATATGAATAAATAAATCTTTAAAAAAAAAAAACTATGGGATAAAAACAATATATACTTTTCTAATTTTGAGAGATGCTGCCAAATAGCTCTTTATAGAGACCTCTAATTTTATCTTCTCATCCCAACAACATATGAAATAACTCTCCATAAAATTTTCAAACACAATATGTGTAAAACTTTTCAAACATAATATGTGTGTAAGTTTTCATCATTGCCAAATGGGTAATAGACAGTAGCTTGTAGTGTTAATTTGCATTTTTATTGTGAATGAGAATAAAGGATCATTTCATTTTTAAAAAAAGATTCATTTATGTATGCATATAGAACTGGGGTACAGGCCAGAGATGTGGGTGGGGTGAGAGGATTCATCAGAGACACAGTGGGGAGCAGAACAGGCAGATCAACCAAAGTACATTCCTGAAGGGAGCAGCTGGAGGGTCAGGAGAGGTCTGTTTTGACATGTGGGTTAGCCCCCTTGTTGGGATCGAACTTGTGTGGTAGTGACTGAATAGTGCTGCACCCTAACCCGTTGTACTACTAGGGAGGGCCCCAGGATCATTTCATTATTTTAAGAGCCATTTAAACTTCTTACACTGATACTTTTTTTTTTTTTAAGATTTATTTATTTATGCACCCAGAACTGGGGTACAAACCAGAGGTGCAGGTGCGGTGAGAGGATTCACCAGAGACAATGAGAGCAGAACAGGAAGATTGACCAAATATACTGCTGAGGGGAGCAATGGGTGGGTCAGGAGAAGATCACCACACCATTTAGGTCACCTCCCTGGCCGGGTATGAAACTCATGCTGAAGCATCTTTAGCTTTGTAGTGCTGTGTTTTAACCTGTTGTGCCACCAGGGAGGGTCCCACTGTCACTTTTTGCAATTTTTTTGGAGGTGGTTGAGTACTTATTTATAATTTTTTTCTACATAAAAGAAATCAGTCTTTTGTCTTTGATATATATTTTGCATAGAGTTTTCCTAGTTTGTCTTTTCTCCTTTAATTTGGTTTATGTTTATTGTTTTGCAGAATTTAAAATTTTTTTTAAAGATTTGCTTACAAAAAAAAGATTTATTTGGGCATACAGAAACTGAGGTACAGATCAGAGGTGCTGAGGGTAAGAGGATTCACCAGAGACAGAGTAGGGAGCAGCACAGGCGATCTACTGAAACACAGTACTGAGGGGAGCAGCAGGTGGGTCAGGAGAGGTCTGCTAAGCCATGTGGGTCAGCTCCCTGGCCAGGAATAGAACTCATGCTGCAGTGGTTTTGGATAGCTTCATAGTGCTGTGCTTTAACCCATTGCACCACTGGGGAGGGCTCCAGACATTTTAATGTTTATGTAACTGAACATGTCAGTGTTTTGTGACTCTTGAGTTATCTTTACAGAAGCATTATTTACTCAAGAATATGTTTTCGTTTTAAAAAGATGTCATAGTTATAGGTTTATATGCAGTTTCAAAAAATAATGCAGAGAGATCCTTTGTGCACTAGGCTAAAGATAGTGATCTGGCCTGTCCCCCTTTTATAACCACTTACTGCTCTCCCACATTAGTTATTCTGTCCACCTCAATAGCTTCTATTCTGTTTCTAAAATGTTGTCATTTCAAAAATGTTCTGTAAACGGAGTAATGTAATAGGTACCCCTTTTGGATTGGTTTATGCTCAGTATAGTTCAGATATTTGTCCTAGTTGCGTATTATCATTAGTTTGTTTCTTTATATTTCTAAGTAATGTTCCATGGTATGGATGCACCACATTCTGTTTATCTGTTGAGACACCTCAGGTTCCAGTTTCTGACTATTATAAATAAAGCTGCTATGAACATTGATATACAGGTATTTCTGTGCACATCTATTTTTATTTCTCTATCATAAATATCTAGTCCTGTGGTAGCAACATGTATAGGTCATTTTTTATTGATTTTGAGTTATAATTTGCATACAATAAAATAAATCATATTTATAATTTAATTTGATGAGTTTTGATTAATGTATGCAGTTGTGCCGAGCATCACCCCTTTCAATAAAACATTTTTATTACCTCAGAAACTTCCCTGTGCCCCTGTGCAGTCAATCTCTACCTCCTCTGTCACTGGAGATGAGTTTTGTTGTTGTTGTTTCTTTAATTTTTTTTTTTAACTTATGCATATAAGGCCATGGGTGTGGGCCCAAAGTGCAGGGGTGAGAGGATTCACCAGAGACAGTGATCGACTGAAATCCATTGCTACGGGGAGCAGCAGGACAGTGGAGGTCTGCTGTGCTATGGGGTGGGGTTGAACTCATGCTGTGATTCCTAAAGGTTGGAATGTCACAATTTTGTGTTATGTGTGTCTAGTTTTCCTCAAACAAGTAGAACATTAATTTTTCAGTAAGATATTCTATAATAGCATCATCAGTGATATGATTCTCTGGACGCAGTTTCCTGGATCCTGGCTAGTGAAGATGTGCCAGGCCATGCCATGGAAATGTTCTGTGGTAGGAGTGGTGCTTGATGCCAGTTGTTCATTTACAGGTAGCTTTTGAAAATGGCTGCCTCTCGTTTCACCGGGCTCACAGCCGTTGCTGATGTAATTAAAGATCTAGACACTCAGATAGCTGTAAGTAAGCTCCTTGAGGCCTCTGTGGGCAGAACTTAGTGAATGTGCTTTTGATCCTGATGAAACCAAAGCTGATGTCCAAAGAATCAGCCTCATGGTTCTAAAAATTAAGAGTCTTCTTGAGCCTAGGGATTGCATGTACTTAAAGATTGATAACACTGAGAGAAAATGTGCTCTTGGTGGCAAAGGAGAGCTTACTTTTAACAGTTGCTGTTATTTAATCATAGTCCCGACATAAACTTAAGCATGTTTTGAAATGCCAGAATGAACTAACTATTTTCTGAAGTTTTATGACTGGATTTCAAGTATATGATTGTGCCGTGACTTATTTGAATTTAACATTATTTTATTTTCAAAAACAAAGCATGTGGTCATTAAAACAAAGCATGTGGTCATTATCTTCTGTTTTTACAAAGTCTTCAATAATTGTCTTGCTCATTCTAGTTTATTTTTGTATGCAAGAGTCCTGACTGCATTTACTTTCTTCTTCATATCAATTTTGTGGACTATTTCCCTTAGCTTTTGGAGAAGAGATGGTTCTAAATATCAGGTGAGAGCAATGAACGTTCTTCCCCACATTTTTAATGAGTAGGTATCAGATGATCACTATTCCAGATACACTGAAGACCGTTCAACATCTGACAGATCTCAGAATTTTTCAAAATTCATCCTTTATTACAGGTGCTTCTGGAGCTAATTCTCATGTTTTCCTTCTGCAGTTGATTGGCCTTGGTCCTCACAGCTCCAAAAAGAAACAGGATCTTGATAAGCTCTATGAGCTGAAGTCCAAAGCTCGGCAGATTATGAACCAGTTTGGTCCCTCAGCCCTAATCAACCTCTCCAATTTCTCGTCCATAAAACCGGAACCAGCCAGCACTCCTCCACAAGGCTCCATGGCCAATAGCACTACGGTGGTAAAGATACCAGGCACTCCCGGGGCTGGAGGGCGCCTCAGCCCTGAAAACAATCAGGTATCATCCGAGTACTTCTTTGCTCTCTGTAGGCGCCTGTGTTTATTTGAACCCATAGTGCTTTAAGAAATGTCCATTTCAGATGCTGCCTCTTCTCTCAACTGCAAAAGGAAGCTTTTTCCCCTCCTTTGGACTTCTAAGATTCCTTATCAGATTACCACATAATTCACTTTTATTGTTTTTAAATAGAATAATTAATGAATTCATTATTCCTGTAATAAATGTATTCTTGCCTCTAGCTTTTTCTCCTTCTAGTTCATCCAGCTGCTGACATTATTAATTTTCAACAATGATTCTAAAATCTACTTCCCTTTTTCTACCCATGATCCTGATTCTGTCCTCCAAGCCCACAAGAAATAAGTTTTCTCTCTTGACTTGGGCCTTATATAATAGGTAGTAGGATGAGGAGACGATATGTCTAGAGAGTGGGAGGAGAGCCTGGCACAGGCGAATGGGGGTGGGCTGGGCAGATGGTCTGGAGACTAACCTATGTGGAGTGTGGAGTCTGTCGGAGAAGAATAAGAGATAAACTTGTATAGGTAGGATTACCCCAGAATGTACTGGGTCTTTCGTAGTTTCCATAGGGACTTTTTGTCAATAGACAGTTTTTGTGAATATTTTAATGGAGAAGTTAAGAATAACATTATAAAAGTAGCATGTATTGATTAGGTAGTAAGATAGGAAAAGGGGTAGAGAGAGGAAAACCAATAAAGTAGTAATGGTAAAATGGAGAAGAATGGGTAGCTCTAAGATATTGTTAATGTATTTATTTTCATAGTTATTTCCTTTATGCATATTTGTCACAGACACTTTAGAAATACAGAGAGTAAATAGGCCTTGATACCACCACCACCTAAAAATGACTGTGGTTAGTATTTTAGCATGTCTTTTGTTTATTTTTTTGAAAAGATTTATTTATTTAATACACACAAAAGCTGAGGTGTAGGCCAAGGGTGGGGGGTGGGGAAGCATTGATTGAGGATTCACCAGAGACAAGAGTGGAGAGCAGAACAGGCAGATCTGCTGAAATACACTGCTGTGGGGAGTAATGGGTTGTTTTGTTTCTTAATATTTTGATGAAAAAAATCTTTTCCCAATTAACTCTAGGTATTGACCAAGAAGAAATTACAAGACTTAGTAAGAGAAGTAGACCCTAATGAGCAATTGGATGAAGATGTGGAGGAGGTAAGGCGCCTTGGGGTATCCCAGAGGCTGTACCTTGAGACCTAGTAGGGAATTGCAGTTATTGTAGACCACAAATCTGAATCTGAATCTGGCCTCTGCCACTTACTCATGTGGTATGAGTCATTAAACTTTCTGAGACTCAGTTTCTTCTTGTGTTGGTAGGTGTGACTATATCTACAGGCTTATTGTGAGAGTTAACTTATGTAGGTTATCTGGAGAATGCCTGGCACTTGATAACTAACAGCTGCTGTTACTTTTACTTGTCAAAAGGGCATCATTTGCTACTCATGGCCAATTCCTTTCAACAGTTTTGGTTGTTTCTAGAATATTCCTCCATGTTTCTAAGTAATATACTCAAACATATCTTTTGATTCATGAAGTTTGTAATAGCCTGGTTGGTGCCTATTATGGTTGAAGAGAATTTCATTAAACCATATACACATTGCCAGACACACTTTACCTCTTTTCCAATATTATTTTGTCATATTTTGTGACAATAACTGAAAAGTAAGTACTGACAGTATTCACACTGTTTGTGTAGTTCACTGCTGAGCCAGGTCATATCTTGGTTGCCTTTCCTTTCTTACACAGCTTGTTCTCTTTAAGTTGATAATTGACTCCCTTTTATTTACTTTAATTTTTGTTGGTGCCTTTTGTATTCTGTATCTGCTGTCAGTTGTTATATCCCTCTCTAAATTGTTTTCCAAATGGAAGATAGTTTATTGATGTGGATTCTCCCCACCTCCCTGGAGATTTCACTCCCAGAAACCTCCACCACTTCTGATTGATTAATTTTAGGCCACTTGAGCAAAGTCTTCATGAGTCTTACATTCTTTTTCTGTATGGATATCCTGAAGCCAGGATTTGAGGTTGAATCCTGGTTTCACTGCTTAGTAATTACAAGGCCATGAGCAAGTTAGTCTTTTTTTTTTTTTTTTTTTTTAAGATTTACTTATTTATGCATACAGAACTGGGGTACAGGCCAGAGGTGCAGGAGCAGTGATAGGTTTCACCAGAGGCAGAGCAGAGAGCAGAACAAACATATTGATGAAGTACACTGCAGCAGGCGGGTCAGGGGAGTTCTGCCACAGCATGTGGGTCACCTCCGGGGCAGGGATCGAGCTTGCACTGAAGAGGCTGCAAGGAGCTTCACAGTGCTGCACTGTACTCTGTTAGGCCACCAGGGAGGGCCCCAAATTAGTCTTTTTGAGTCTTAGCGTCCTCTTCTATAGAATGAGGATAAAAATCCAATCCTCTGTTTTCCCCACCAGATTATTGTAAGGACTAATGGTAATGGAAATAAAGTGCTTTAAGGACTTTATACGAGCAATTAAAGCAAACTTGAAATGCCTACCTGCTTGTGCCCATGCAGTCATTTCTTTTCACAAACCTTTTCCCTTTGCAAAGCAGCAGCCCGCAGCAGCAGCTTTCTACCCACCTGGGTTTATACATGTCTTATTTCCTTCTCCTTTTCCTCATAACCCTTGAAAATGTTAAAAAGAAAAAGAAAAGAAACTTCAAATAAGGAAGTATTATGAATCATTTTTGTTTTTCCACCTAATTCAAAAGCAAATCTGGGGATTAGGGTTGAGCTACTGCTCCCTACTGTGTAGAAAGTACATCACCAGAAAGGTGTGAATTACTCCCAGTCTGGCTAATGAGTCAATGTGTTTCTATTGTTGTCTTCACTCCTCCTCCCCACTTCAGCTTAAAAGTCTGACTAAATATGTGAATCAGGCAGATACAGTTGTCCCAGCAATAGGAGCCTACCCTGCCAATGTGATGGTTACTCTTCTCCCACTTTTGTCTCGCCCAGATGCTGCTGCAGATTGCTGATGATTTTATCGAGAGTGTGGTAACAGCAGCCTGCCAGCTGGCTCGACATCGCAAGTCCACCACCCTGGAGGTGAAAGACGTCCAGCTGCATTTAGGTACATGTCTCCATTCTTCCTGGGGTCTCCACACTGTTGCTTCTTAGAACTGCCAGAAAAAAAAAGCAGTTAGAAGAATCTTCTTGCCAGAATCAGACTTTTAGGTACTGGGATTGCTATGTCCACTAAACAGCAGTGTCACATAAAGAAGAAAAGCATCCATGGTGGTGGGCAATGAGACCAGACATTTGGTATGTTACTTTCTGGTTGTATTCCCTTACCCCTCCCACTTACCTTCTCTTAGACCTGTTTCCATAATTCTAAAGTGGAGATCATGGTATTCTCCTTACAGGGTAAAGGGTCTGGCACAAAGTTTGAGCGTAGTAAATACAACTGTTTTGTCTCTTCATTCAAATGATGGTGTTTCCCAGATGTCACATAATCTGTGTTCTGTTTTTCCTACTTAACAAACACTAAATTCAAACTCGAATTTTTTCCTGGAAGATAACACCTCTAATATTATTAACCATAATTGCATAGAAAGTAATAAACCTCCCTCTACATTAGTTATGAGACCAATAGAAAATGAACAGTCAAAAAAATAAAGTAAGCAATTTATAACTACAAAGATAGTCACACTGTCTTTTTGTTGTGAACAAGGCAGAGCACAGTAAACGATTCAGTGCCGATAAGCCTAAGATTGCTCAAAGGCTTCCTTCCCAAATATCAAGAAGATGTTTGGGAAGCCTGTGACTGCCTGTTCTGATTAATATTACAGGTATTAACAATGAAGGACAGGTATTCCAATATCTATTGTTTTTGTAACAAAACAGTGGCTTAAAATAATGACAGTTGTTAGTTTTATTCATAAGTTGTTTATTTTGTTTGTTTATAAGTTGGGGAGTTGACAGGGCTTAGCTAGACAATTTTGCTAAGCATTTCTCATGTGATTAGTCAGGTGGTAGCTGGGACTGAGATTGCTTTGAAAGAAGTCTCCTAACGCTGCCATCCCAAAGAGTCATAAAGCAGGTGGTTTATCACACCAGAATTTATTTTGTTGGTGTATTTGTCTTCATATTTCTGGAAGCCAAAAGTTTGAGATCAACATGCTGGCTAGGCAGTGCTCCCTCCAAGCTTCTGGTGAAGTCCTTCTTACCTCTAATTCTTTGTTCAGGGAGTGGCCAGCTATCCTTGGCATTCTCTGGCTTGCAACTGCAGTGGTCCAATCGATGTCCAGTTGAGAAAAGTAATGTAGACTATCTTTTTTTTCTTAAGTTTATTTTTTATTTATGCATACAGAACTGGGGTACAGGCCAGAGGTGCAGGGGCAGTGAGAGGCTTCACCAGAGAGAGTGGGGAGCAGAACAGGCAGATGGATGAAGTACCCTGCTGAAGGGAGCAGCAGACAGGTCAGGAGAGGCCTGCTGTGCCACATGGTCCCCTCCAGGGAGGGATCGAACTCATGCTGAAGTGACCTTGGCTTCTTAGTGCTGTGCTCTAACCCACTGCACCACCAGGGAGGGCCCATGTAGACTATCTTACTGGAAAGTGAATACCCTATTGTTTAGGGGAAACAAAGAGCACATAGGGCAAAAGTGTGATATTTCAACCTGTGGGAATCATGCAGTGGTTTTCAGAATTTGGTGAAGCTTAGCAACCTTAGCAAGGCCTCTCCCTGTGTATGTCTTTGTTCCATTTCTCATAGGATGCCGGTCATATTGGACTAAGGGCGCACCCTGCTCCTATATGACCTTAGCTAGTTACATCGGCAATGACCCTATCTTTGGTACATGCCGAGATACTGGGGGTTTGATCCAGTTCAACACAAACCATAGTTTCATTGTGTCCATGTCTCCCAAAAAGCCGGACTCCTCCAGTCTCTCTGTGTTCTGTTTACATAATGGCACTATACTGTAGTCCAAGGATAGCTGAAGGCTCCAGAAGTATCTCAATTCCTTCCCTCATGGAGGGAATTACATGGACTTTCTAACCCAGTGTCTGTAGTCATGCAGCACCACTTGTTCTGAATTCTGTTCTTTTTTTTTTTTTTTGTAAAGATTTATTTATTTATGCATACAAGAACTGGGTACAGGCCAGAGGTATGGGGTGGGGAGGGGTGAAAGGATTCACCAGAGATAGAGTGGGGAACAGAATAGGCCTATCTGCTGAAATACACTGCTGAGGAATCCAACAAGTGACATGATCAAATTCATGCCACAGTGGCTGGTAGTAGCTTGATAGCACTGAGACTTTAATCTTTGCGCCACCAGGGAGGCCTTTAGCAAAAATTCCGTATAAAGCTACTTTGCACTAGGCAGTTTAACTATCCATCTTATTCCCTAAAAGATTGTTGTTATTATTATATTGATGTTTCATAAACACATTTAAATATATTGCTGTATGCACTTAAATATCTATGTTTGTGTCTGGCAGCAACTTTTCTTTAAAATGACTTTAGATATATGTTCCGACCCCCTTCATGTTCATTATAAAATTTAATTTGTGGAGATTAATCTTAGTGTCACAATGTTAGTAGAAGTCTTCAGACATTTTTATTTTCAAAGAAATACTGGATGAGAGCTATATATAAAAGTATTCTAGATCCAAACTGGAATCATTCATTCACTGAATATTTACTGTACATTAGACATAAAATAGGACTGTGCTCAATATGATTTAAGGTTATGCCTATCTGGAGTAAAACAAATCTACAAATGTTGTCAGTGCTTTAGGGGAGTATGATCAAAGAGTTCCCATGTAACTCTTTTGAGTAAAGACTTACTTCCTTAATCTCTCATAAGTGGGCTTCACATTGTTCATGGGGTAGGGGCACCAAGTAGCTACTTATGCCTGTTACTGCCAAAGCGGAATAAACACAATCCCTGCCCCCTGGCAACTTGTGATGATTTGACAGGGACAAGCGTGCCCAGTAGTGTAGAGGGCATGGAGCTCTGGTTGCATATACCTATTTCTGTGTGCTTCCTCTGTGCATCAGTCTCCAGCTCTGAAATTGCATCATGTCATTAAAGGCTCTTAACCACCTTCGAGGTGCTTATTGCTGTGGTTACCACCAGGTCAAAGATGAAGAAACTGGGGCCTCCTTGGTGACTCAAGAGGTTAAGTCTCAGCACAGTGAAGCTACCCGCAGCCCCTATGCACCCAAGGAGCTGACCCACATGGCGCAGCAGACCTCTCTTATCTCACCTGCTGCTCCTCATTAGGGTGTTTCAGTCGGTCTGCTTGTTCTGCTCCCCACTCTGTCTGGTGAATCCTCTCACCCTCTGCCTGCATCTCTGGCCTGTACCCCAGTTGTTGTATGCATAAATAAAACAAATCTTTAAAAAAAAAGATGAAGAAGCTGCACAGTGAGGCCACAAGCGAGGGCTCTGCTCTTCCCTCCCAGATGAAGCTAGGAATGTCGTTTTGTTCTTTCTCTTCCTTTGGGTTTGAGAGGAATTACCTTGAGCATAAGAGGAGAACTAAAGAAATTACTTTTCCATGAAATCACATGGAAACCTTGTGTTCAGCTCTCACAGCTTTGAATAATCTGCCCCTCTTTCTATGCAAGGTGAAATGTGTCTTTTAAACCTTGAAGGTGCCACATTCAGTCTTCCCTTTTGTGTTCCAGAGAACCCCTCTGTAGGCTAACTGGCTTTGTTTTGTTTTGTTTTGTTGTTTTCTTTACATCTTAAAAGGACAAGATTATTAGGAAAAGAGACATAGACACAGGTGGGCACGAGCTGCTGCAGGCTGACTATCATAAGTACAGTGGACTGCTGCAGTTAGCCCTCCCTGAAGGTTGCCTGTTGGTCACACTGCACACCTGCCTCTGCCCTTACCTCTGCTGTCCCTTCCTTGTAGAGCGCCAGTGGAACATGTGGATTCCAGGATTTGGCTCTGAAGAAATCCGACCCTACAAGAAAGCTTGCACCACAGAAGCTCACAAACAGGTGAGGAGCCAGTAGAGGCCTGGCAGCCGCACTGCTCTCTGGAGCTCAGAGGGAGTGTGCACATCACCTCGCTGTGGCTGCCACTTCTCAGACTGGGAGCGTCACTTCCTGGTCAAAGGTCAGAGCGGCCTGGCTCCAAGAAAGCAATCAGATAGTCCTTGGTGCTTCCCTGTTCACACACAACGTCTGGGGTTTTTTTCTTTCAACTTTGATGAGCACCATTTAAAGCTGGTGATTTTAAGCTCTAATGTGGATGCATCTCACCCCTGCACATCTCTAATACCACCTCCCCTCGTAGCAGCTGATTAGATTGCCCATAAATGGCAATAATACTGGGATAATCTCTTGGTCAACAAGAGTGAACAAAACAAATCAGTAATTTGTCTGGTGATAGTAAAATGTGATCTGAATGTTTTCCCTGATTGTGGTGGAAGTTATATCAATTTTCCTTTATTGTAGATCATCAAGTGTGTAATGTCAGCTGCTTTTCTTTATTTCTTTATTTTTTAAGATTTTTTTACCCACACACATTGAATAACTTGAGTACAGGCCAGAGGCGCCGGGGTTGAAACAGAGTGGGGAGCAGAACAGGCAGAAGTACGGAAATACACTGCTGAGGGGAGCAGTGGGCAGGTCTGGAGATGTCTGCTGTGCCATGTGGGTCAGTTCCCTGGCCGGGGATCAAACTTGTGCTGCAGTGGCTGTGAACAGATTCTGCGCTTTAACCCATCATGCCACCAGGGAGGGCCATCAGCTATGAAACAGAGGCCCCTCTTCATCCTTAGAGAAAGAGATTGGGAAAGCGGGAGTCTAGAAAACACACTTTGAAGGCCTGTACCCTGTGTCTCCAAAATACAAGAAGTATTACCTTCTGCTTTTAACTTTCTTGCCGTCCTGCTAGCCTGAAGCAGTTTGGCTCCTCTGGTCAACAGCTTGGATCCACTGGTCTGCACAGGCATCTCTGGCCAGCAGACTGTCGGCAGTTTCAAAGGAGCCTGCTGTTCTGTCCTGCAGATTCCTGAGAACACCACCTCGGGTGTAGACCATGCGCCTGTTAGCCACACATTGATGTTCCAGAAGGCTCCTGACCCTGATTTGTGTAATCGTTTATTCCTCTCTCCTTTCAGAGAATGGCATTGATCCGGAAAACAACCAAGAAATAACACATGGAAAGGTCAGGGAATGGACAACAATGTATTTGGAGATACTTGAGCTGAAGCCTCAGCCATCTCATCCTTGGAATTTTTTTTTTTAATGCTCACAGAGAAGCATATATTTTTTATTAACAGTGCAGCAATATAATGACTGAAAGGATCTGCCAAAAGAATAAAGCCTCCTACCCTAACTTCCGGTCCCTTTTCCCGCCGTCTCAAAGAGGAGCAGTGCATCTTCCAGAGAAGATTTTATTTCTGGTTTATTATATAAGTGATTGAATACGGGACAAAGCATTATGGTCTTGTTTGGTGAGACAGTATTAGCAGGATTTGTAGAGTTTTCTGTTTCCTTCTCCCTTTCCCTCTTTCCTGTACTTTGTAATGTCAGTGTTTATATGAATATGACTTTCATTTGCTTTTCCAGAATAAAGAAGTTATTAATCGAAAGTTAGAGGGTGCATAGTTTACAGCCTTTGAAATGCCACAGGGAGTTAGGACAAGCAAGCTGGGAGGTAGCTCTGTAGTCAGTAGGTGGCAGCACTGTGGTTAGTTCTGTGACTGAGGAAGAAACCTAGGGACTTTCCATTATTTTACTCCGAGGAAGGCCACTCCATCAATGGGCGTTTGAGTCCAGTTTCTCTGCCATAAAGATTGGGCAGGGTAACCTTCCCGCATGCTGAAGAGGGATCCTGGTTTTGGCAAAACCTCTTTTGACCTGTTCTGGAACTCTTGGAGAAGGTTGTTTCATCCTTGACCCTAAGAAAGGATGGCAGTGGCTGGGCAAAGGCCTGTCTGTGCAGTTGCCTGTCCTTAGTTTTTGCCGCCCCTGGTCCGGGTGTTTTCACCGTGGTGCAGAGGAAGCTGGCCTCCTGACCGCAGGGTCGTGACCTTCAGTGGCACCTAGCATCATCCTGTCCTGTGTCCAGCATGGCCCGCGGATCATGAACAGTTTGTGGGCTTCAGGGGATGTGGCTGTTCAGCCGGGGGTCGCCAGCACAGGCACAGCCACCTTGTCCTGCTTTGCTCCTCTGCTTGAATCTTGGCATGAGATGGACTCTGCTTTTCACTCCCTCCCACTCTGAGTGTGGCCCCATGACCCCCCTCTTCACAGCCTCATAGAGCTCTTGAATGAGCAGCTCAACGGCTGTGCTGATGTTGCTGTTGCTTTTGGCCGAGGTCTCGACATAGCGAGCACCCAGAGAGGCAGCCAGCTTCTCGCCTTCCTCTGGCGTCACCTGTCGCTCAGCCTCCAGGTCACTCTTGTGACCTACCACCAGGAAGAGGATGTTGAAGGGTTTCACTTTCTCCAGAGCCTCCTGATGCCACCGGGTGATGCTCTCAAAGGACGTTCTGTTGGTGATATCAAACAGCAGAAGGCCTCCGGCTGAGTTCCGATAGTAGGAACGAGTCACTGACCTCGGCAGCCAAGAAGGAACCCAGAGTTAGTTTTGAATCCTCCATTGAGGACACAAGGGACAGGGCAAGGGAATCAGGGCAGTTAACGGAAAGAACTGGCGCGGACTGTAAGAAACCTCATTTTTTAATCAGTTGTGACAGGTAAGTGACCTCATCTCTCTGGATATTGCCTGCTTGTTGAGGGGCTTGTTTCTTCTGTGCGGGGCAGTGGGCTCTGTGATGAACAGAAACACAGGAAATAGCCCTACAGCTGGACAGGTGTAAAACTGCCGCTGTGACCAGGCTGCAAAGGCGAGGCTCGTGAGGCAGGGAAGGAGGTCTGACCCTGTGGGGAGAAGTGCTGTTTGAGGAATCCAGGTGAAGGGGAGGATCTTTTCCAAGTTGGGAGAGCTTACGTCTGCCAGCCCTGAAGTGAGTGGGGCCAGGCTTTGTAGGGCCATATAGGCCCCAGCAAAGAAAGGGCTTATCCAGAAAGGACTGTAAGCAAGACCAGGACATAGTCAGTTTGCATTTTGAAAAGATCACTTGGGCAGAAGGTTGAGCCCACCTAGACAGCTGGATGGGCAGCTGGAGGGCTACCGCCTGGTAAAGTGGGAGAAGGGTAAACTTAAGAGATTGGAAGTGGTACACATACAGGACTTGGTAACCGGGTGTGGGGGTACAGGAGAGTGGTGTCCTCAAGGGACCTGTAAGGAATCCTCTCACTTGCTGTCTACCTCTAGTGCAACTCAGCCACCCTCCTGGGCATGACACCCTCCATGTCCCCATACCCACTTGGCTTTGGTCCCTAGAGCCATGTCCTGCTGAGCACAGAGGACTTGGCCCAGGCTGAGGGTTTGTGCGTGCCGGCAGAGGGTTTAGCTTACCAGGTGCCTGGTGGTAGTAAGCCCCTTCCCTGGATAAGCTCATGGTGTGTCCCTGAAGAAGGAATACTACACCTACCATGTGTTAAGAATTTTATTTACAGTATCTCGTTTAATCCATTTTCCAGTGAGGGGACTACGATGTAGCGTTTTGGAGTAATTTACCCAAGATCACACAGCTATAGCGGTGAGATTTCAGCCACGTCCATCTAGTCCCAGAGCCTGCACACTTCACTGTACCCCAGACCCTCTCCCCAAGTCCTCTGGAGACAGGTGGGACTGACTAAGGATAAGAACAGCGCGTGCAAAGGCCCAGAGGAGTAAAGAAGCCAGCAGGTCCGTGTAACTAAAGCACAAGCGCAGCATCGCAGAGACCGCCAGGGCTGAGCAGAGAGCTTGGGCACAGCCCTCAGGCTTAGTGGCGTGGCCAGTGCCGTGTCTCAAGGCTGCCGTGTGTGTGCTTGTGTGCACCTATGTGTCTTTCAGAGAGTAAGGGGTGTGATGTGGGAGCCCAGCATGCTGGCTTCACCCCTCTTCAGCCTGATCAACATCTCTTAATTGGTGGACATCTTAAGGCGATTAAGATGCCCATCTGACAAGATAATATCAGTGCTAAAAGCAGACACATGAAAAATTTGAAAACTACTGCACAGGTAATAGGAAGCCAGTGAAAATTTACATGGAGGATCCAGGTGATCATAATTGCATATTACAAAGTCTTCCTCAGGCTGAATAAAGGTAAAGAGTAAGGTTTGAAAGGCTAAAGGCAGGTAAAGGCAGGTGGCTGAACAGCAGCATAGTTTTTTGCTTTTTTTTTTTTTTTGAGAAAAAGCCATCCAGGACTAGAATGCCCTCCAGGAGAGGAGCCCCTGTGCCAGCATGCAGTGAGGCATGGAGGGGGTGGCCAGAGCTCGGACCAAGGTCTTACAGTGACCCGCAGTTAGAAAAGAAAAGGGCCCTTGACGTCCCCTTTGTAACCCCTAACTTTATGGGTAAGAGCACCGAGGCCGAGTGGCCACGTGGCTGTCCCAAATCCCCGGCAGCCAGGACCGAGTCCTTTCTTCCAAACAAACCTCCGAAGCCTTTTCTCCTGCCCCTTGCCTTCCTAGTGGACGAGCTCCCCTCTTGGGTGGACGTGTAGAAGGTAGGGGGCAGAGCCAAGCCCAGCGGCCTGCTATTGCCACACTCACCGGAACCTTTCCTGGCCTGCTGTGTCCCAGAACTGGAGCTTCACCTGGACCCCAGGCTCGACCTCCATGAAGTGCACAGAGAAGTCCACACCCACTGTCAGGTTGATGCCCTCCATGAAGATGCCCTCCGTGTAGCGTCTCAGCAAGGACGATTTGCCCACAGTCGAGTCTCCTAGGAGGATGATGCGGAACTGGTAGTGCCAGAGGGTGTCCATGGGGCACAGGAGACCACAAGGCACAGAAGGCCAGGAAGAGGAGTCGGGTAGAGCCAGAGCCCAAAAGTGATCGGGGCCTCTGGGTCTGGGCTCCCAAGACACACCCAGCCCCGGGCTTAGCAGAGCAGTGCACCTCTTCAAGGACACGTCAGAGCCATTTGAAACCACGTTGCAGAGCTGGTTTCCTCGAGACAGGAGCAGGACTTCCCCAAATTGAGGGCCTGGCTCTGAAGCATTGTGAGTGGTCTCCAGGTGGTAGCTTAAAAGATGGTGCTTAGCAGCCCCACGGGCTAGGATGCCCCTTCCTCTTTTCTGGCCTCAGTCCCAGCCCCACACCTTTACCTGCAGGAGTGAGGGTGATGCAATGTGAAACCCGCCTTCCCAGTCCAGCCTTCCACAGGCTGTATCCCAGCCAGAGGCCCTGGAAAGATCCTCCCAATCCCGTCAACAGACAGCACCCGTTCCCTGCCAGGCCAGGATCCCAAGAATAGCACCCATATAACCAGGGGGAAATAAAATGGGATTGGGTGTTCCAGGTGATACTTGTTGAAGCTGAGGTGTGTGTAAAAGGGACTCTTATTTTATATTTTACCCCAGCTTCTTTATACTTGGATGTTTGAGAATTCTGTAGTTCTAAAAGCCCAGCTCCCCCCTCCCCAAAAGAATCAGCCCTGGTCTTGAAAAGCTACAGTCTGTGGGGGATAGAATTCAGGCAAGAGGGTCTGAAATCTCCAAAAGTGAGCTGCTTGTATCCATGGCTCGGAGAGGGAATTGGTATCTTAGGTAAGGTGGCATTTGGGTTAAACTTTGAAGGAAAAACCAGGTGTTGACAGAATGGAGGATGGATATTCAAGGCAAGGGCAGCAGACATGAAAACAAAGGGGCCTTGTTAGCAGAAAGAACGTCTGCTGGGGACTTACACTCGCTTTCACCTTTAATCCTCCAGCAGACCTGTGAGGTGGGAATCACCACAGGGACTGAGGCTCAGAGGTGGGGCGCAGAGCAGAGTTCTGCCCTCAGTCTTCTGCCCCAGCTTGTGCACGGAGGGCAGGCTGGACCCTCGCTCTTCACCCACAAGGTTTCCAAGGCCCCTCAGTGGGCAGGGTCCACAGCAGACGTTGGCTCTGTTCCTTCTACGGAGCAAAGGGGGCGGGGGACATGGGCCTGGACTTCAGCCAAAGGTGTAGGGCGACAGGATGTTTCAGGCTAAGGAAGTAGCTCAGGTCACAGCTGCTATAGCTGGGTTTGACCAGGTGCACCTTGGAGAGGCAGCTTTGCTTGCTCAGTAGGAATAAATCCAACTGGAAGGTACTGGAACTTCTTAAGAAAGCAGAGCCTACTCCACATCACCAGAAGGGGGCTGGAGTTTTGTTAAGAGTTCAAGCCCTTGCTATTTCCCAGAAGAGGTTACTTTGGTAGTCTTCTGTTGCAGTGATTTATAGTAATTAAAAGCAAACCCTTTGGGGGAGGAGAGAACTTCCATTTTGTGAATTCCTACTATGACCTTCACTATTTCTTTTTATTTTTATAAAGATTTATTTATGGGCCCTCCCTGGTGGCACAGCAGGTTGGAGCGCTGCTCTGCAGTTAAGCCAAGCCTGGCTGCTTCAGTGCGAGTTCGATCCTCCCCGGGAGGTGACCCACATGGCACAGCAGTCCTTTCCTGTCTTGCCCCTTCTGTATACATAAATAAATAAAATATATTTTTAAAGATTTTATTTATTTATGCATACAAGGGCTGGGGTACAAGCCAGAGGTGTGAGGGAGGCAAGAAAATTCACCAGAGATAGAGTGGGAAGAGAACAGACAGATCCACTGAAATACACTGCTGAGGGGAGCAGCGGGTGAGACAGGAGAGTTCTGCCGTGCCATGTGGGTCAGCTCCCTGGCCGGGGGCTGAACTTGTGCTGTAGTAGCTGCCAAAAGCTTCATAGTACTAAGACTTGATCCCTTCTATAGATGAGTCCTACTGAGGCTTAGCTCAGTGCTCCCAAGTATGCACAGAGGAGCTGAGGGTCAAGCCTGGGTTTGACTGCAAAATTAACCCTGTTAGCTAGGGTGATATGGTAAAGAGGAGGTGATAGTTACCTGAGTGTTACAGGCACATCAGATAACACTTGAGAGGTCTGGGGCCTTCCTGGTGGCCCAAAGGGTTAAGTCTTCAGCGCTATCCAACTATTGGTAGTGCTTGAGTTCCTTCCCTGGCCAGGGAGCTGACCCAAACAGCACAGCAGACCTCTCCTGTCTCACCGGCTGCTCGCCTCAGCAGTGTACTTTGTGGATCTGTCTGTTCTGCTCCCCACTCTGTCTCTGGTGAATCCTCTTCTGCCCCTGCACCTCTGGCCTGTACCCCATTCTGTATGCATAAATAAATAAATCTTTAAATAAATAAATAAATAGGAGATGCATGGAAGAGGCAGTGCATAGAGACTTGCCCCAGGCCCAGTCACCTTGGGGAGGAAGCTAAGAAACTTGCCAAGAAACCCAGAAGGAGGGGTTTTCAGGGTCACAATTCCTGAGGAAGAAGTGGAAGCTGGGTTTGACCTTCAGCCTAGTCTAGAGTTCCATGAGGGCAGGGTCTTAGAACACCTGCCCCCACTAGATCAGCTGCCTCTGGGAGGTGGGCTGGTCTGGGGAGTGCTGCTAACCGAGGTCCGCACCCCCCAGTAGCTGTAAGGGCGGGGGCTGGGGGTGCCAAGCTATGGGTTCTTCAGCCCTATAAGCAGACGTTGAGGCTAATCACAGGGTTCCAGTGTGCCAGCACAAGAAATGCCCTTAAGGTTCCAGCCTCCTGGAACAGATTCAGTGTCCAGGTTTGGGGGTGGGGGTGGGGCCACACCTTAATCCCATCTCAGATGCCAAGTTTAAGGACCTAAGGAGGCTCCAGGTCAGGCTTGCCTTGAAATTCCCTGCACCCCCCTTGACTGGGCTATGGCGTCCAGACGCTGAGTGTCTCAGCATCAATACCCAGGAATGGAGCCAGAAACAGCCACGTCCAGCCAAGAGGTGACAGTGCTGCTGACAGTTCTCAGCTGTCAGTTCTAGCCGGGGTGGCAGAGAGCAGCACAGTCCCGAAAGAGCTGGGGTTTCATGTCCCACTGACAATAAGGACATGGACCCTAGGACAGGAAACTGCACAGCTGGCCTCGTAGATCTTCCCGGGAAGGAAAGAGGCTGAGCTCTGATACCCCAGAACCAAGAGGTGTGACTGTGTCAGGATACTGTTTGTATTAGGGCTGTGGGGACATTCTGCCTTTCGCCCTCCAGAGAGGTGACAGCTCCTCCCGTCCCGCCGCTCTTCGGGGTTGCCCCTGCTTTACTCTTCCCCTCCCAGAGTCAACACTGGCAGGGGCCTGGCTGCTGCTTCCTGGGGGGTGACCTCGGGATTTGGATGAGGCGGACACCCCCGCAGTGCTCCTCCAGCCTGATGTCGCCTCGCTGCAGGGCTTGCTGGATGGCTTCTGCGAGCGTGTGGAAGGCCAGGTCCACGTTGTGCTTGTTTTGGGCTGAGGTCTCCATAAAGGCCATGCCCAGGGAAGCAGCCAGCTCCTCTGCCTCCTGGACCGAGACACAGCGGGTGCTCTGCAGGTCACTCTTGTGGCCAACCAGCAGGAAGATGGCTTTGTCAGGGCCCTGCGTGGCCATCACCTCCTGGTGCCAGTCTCGGATGTGTTCAAAGGACTTCCTGTTGGTCACATCGAAGACCAGCAGGACACCCACCACGTTCCGGTAGAAGGACCTGGTAATGCACCTGTGGGGTGGGAAGAAAGTTGGGAGAGGTTACTGCGTCCCACCCCCATCATGGCTTCATTGCACCC
Organism: Condylura cristata; assembly: GCF_000260355.1. Classification (NCBI taxonomy): domain Eukaryota; kingdom Metazoa; phylum Chordata; class Mammalia; order Eulipotyphla; family Talpidae; genus Condylura; species Condylura cristata. Next base: position 13,697,004 of record NW_004567109.1, on the reverse strand, counting down.
TGGGCTGCTTTTTCCCCCATGAGAGAGCGCGTGCTCCCCAGTTGGGGGCGACTTCGTTCTCCTGTCCTGCCCTTTCCATGGCTCCTAGAGGGACCCTGTGAGTTCCCTGATTCCAGGTCCTTGTTTCCCCATTCTCTGGGGGTCTGCTGCACATCCCTCAAGGCCTACACCAAATCTCTCTTCCTTGACACCCCTCTCTGTGTTCCTGAGGACTCTCAGCATCCGGGTCACTCCTCCCCCAGCTTTCACTGCTGGAGTCAGTGGGAAAACCAAAGTGATTCCACCTTGTGTGGACATGATGTGAGGCCCGTGACCAGTCACACCCACGCTGGGGAGACAACCAGTTCCCCTGTTGTTTCTTGCAGCCATATTAACCAGCACTCCTGACCCCGAGGCCACTCTACTAATCTTAGTAGAGCAAAGATGCAAGTGACATGTCCCCTGACACCAGGTGTCACTGGCCTTACACAAGAATGGTCACATGTACTGACCGGTAGGGAAGACCCCTGTGAGTGGAGGAGCAGACAGGTCTCGTCCGCAATCCTGTCACCAGCGCCAGGGGCCCCCTGCACATTAGCTGCCTTTAAATAAGTTTTAATTGTGACTTATGAGCATGTCCCCTTCCACCAGATTCAAATGACCGTCGCAATATTGGGGAATTTACTGGCT
>NW_004567109.1:13690467-13695879 GCF_000260355.1 Condylura cristata | reverse complement strand
GCAGCAGCGACGTCTTGCCCACCGCCGCGTCCCCCAGCAGCGCGACCCGAAACTGGTAGCGGCAGCTCCCGGCTTCCATGGCGCGCGTCCCCCGGCCGGCCGGCCCCGCCGCGAGAGCCCCGAGCGCCCGAGAGACCGCAGGGTCGCCTGACTCCGGAGGACTGAGGAGCCTGGGGCTGTTTTCGGCACCGTCGGTCAGGGAGGAGGAGCGATGGAGGGGTCGGGGCTGGCTAGATACAGCTGGGCCAGTCACGCCTCTGCGAGCCTCAGCTTTCTCCTCTGCAAAATGGGGTCAGCAGTACTCTTTACTTCACAGGACAGAGATTAAACTAGATCGTGTGGGAGGACCAGCCTCTCCATTCCTTCCTTCCTGGCCAGGCTTCGCTGCCCGGGGGTGGGGGTGGGGTGGAGGGGTGTCACTGGACTCCCCACTGCCTCCGCCACCCCCACCTCCGCGGCACTTGGACCAATCACTTTACGAAGCCAAGCTCTATAGATGGTTCCTCCCCACCCAGGTGTCCCTGTCCCACAGCCCCGGTGGCCCCTGCCTCCTGGTCAATGTGCAGGTCAATGTTCCACTGTCTCCATTCCTCCTGGAGGACTGTGCTGGGCCCTAGAGGCCCAGAGACGGATTGGGGGGCAGTGGCACAGACACAGATGACTCAGGTGCAGAGGGAATGCGGTTGGCCTGTGGACCCACAGCTGACCTGAGGCCACATGGGAGATCCCCACAAGGCAGCAACCGTTGGGGCCACTGTGTGTGTCCATTTTAGGTTGAGCTTCCGATGTGTGTCCTGTCTCCGTCACACAGAAGCGCAGGGACTCGCAGGCAGGTTTGTGTCACTCTTCATAGCCCCTTGATGCCGACAGGGGACGGTAAAGCAAGTTCCGGAGGTGCGGGACATGGACCCTCGGGTCCCACGGGTTGGGGCAGAGGGTAAGGCCGGCACCTCTGCTTCTATGTGTAGTCCGCCCTGCCCCTTCCATGCTGAGCCGGAGCCCAGGACCTCGAGGCTGGCATTCTGACTGGTTCCAGGCTGTCCGTCGGAGAAACCCCATTGTCCTTGTGGCGGTGAGTGTTACCAACTGGTCCTCCGGCCAGTGAGAGCGGGGAGGGTGGCGCACCAGGCGCATCCAGTCATCACATCTCGCACAGCCTTGTGAGTGGGTGTTGTTATTCCACCCCTATTTATGGATGAGGAAACTGAGCTACAGAGACCAGGCTCTAGCTGCCAGGTCTACCCAAGGCCAAAATCTTGATTCTGATTCCTGTTTTGGATGGGACAGGATGGAATCTGGACGTATTTTCTTCTGGTTAACTCTAAGCAAATCTTCAAGAAGCCATTTTGTCAGGTCACCAAATACCCCTGGGTTCGGCGTCCAGCATGGTCGAGCCTTGGGGCCCAGGAGGAGGAGCAAGAGGAGCCTGAGAAGGGGACTGCTGTGCCAGCAGGCACAGGGCAGAGCCACTGTGGATTTGGCAAACAGCTGGAGGAGAGTCCTGGGGCCCTCGCGCATGTTGCAGGCTCTAGTGTTCTCTTGGGAACCAGGCAAGGAGGCAGGCACAGGCCAGCCGGGGCGGCTGGGAGGCTCTGGCCTTGCGTTCTCTCCTGGTCTCTCCGCTCCCATGGTCACCTGTCCTTTCAGAGCTGTGCTCTGAGTGATGCTGCCCTTAGAGCTGCGCTCCCTGAGGCACGCCCACACTCCTGCCCCAGGTGTCCACACTCAGGCACGCGTGCCCTGAGCCCACGTTCCCAGGTGCCTTCTTCTGCATCAAGGCAATCAGGGCCCCAGGTGCTAGCCACAGCGGCCTGTGGTGCAAAAAGCCTGATTAATTCACTTACCCTTCAGGGACCATGAGGTGTGTGTTGAGGAAGGAATCCTTTCTGCCTCTGCCCAAACCAAGAGCGTCCTTCCATCCAATGTTCTCATCTTGTTCTGTTCAGCTGGAAACTATTTTGTGTCAGGCTTCTGCGCATGTCTCCAGTCCCTTTTTTCCCCTTTATTCTCCTGGTCACGCTGGTTAATGCCATGGTCACACCAGCAGGCATTGAGCCTGGGGGCTGTTCCCAACTGTCCCGATTGGAGGCCTCAGGTGATGGAGAGCTAATCCTTCACAAGCCAACTGGTTCAGTGCCTTCTTTTATTTAAATACCCAAAAGGGCAGGTCTATTATAAGGAGGGAAGGGAAGCAAAGGACCCTGCAGACACAAGCAGGCAGACAGTGCTGCCCCAGAGAGGGACAGGTTTGTTAAAAGAGAGGTCCGCGTGGTCACAGGTGGCAGCTTTGGGAGGAAGCTGCCTCTGTGGCTTTGCAAAGGGAGAAGGCTGGTGACAAGAAGCACCTGCAGTCACAGGTGGGCAGGATTGCTGCTGCCCCAGTGCTTTATTTTCCTACCTCAGTGCTACTGAGTATCTTTCCTTTTCTCAGTCCTCTGCTGCCCTGAATCAATGGTTGGGTGATTGAATGAAAGTGGGGTAGCACCGTTCATTCATTGCTCATTCGAATGTCACAATAAAGCTGGACTTGGTACAGTCAGAGTCAGAGAAGACCTCCTCGAGAAGGTGATGCTGAAACCATGTATCCAGGGACAAGAGGAAGCAGGGCAAATCCTGAAGGAAGGGCGTTCCGTTCCAGGCAGGAACATCTGGGCAAAGGCAGAGGCATGAAACAGCTTGAGCAACTTTTATCCAGCTTTCTCAGAAGCAGTTGTGGTCAGAGCAAGCAGGCAGTGCACTGTCAGCACCAGACTCCTGCAACTTCCCCTCCTAGACCCTCCTGCTATGCACTGGGGTCATGTGCTTGTCTGTACGTGGTACCCAAATCCAGATGTCAGCAGACCTTGCCATAGACTCATTATGTGACCTGGGGGACAAATGATTTCTCTTCCTAATCCTGCTTCTCCTTCTGCTAAGTGAGGCCCATTGTGGCGCCCACCCCACAGGCACGCTCTGGAGGAGCCACATGTATGCAGCAGACGAGGCTACCTGCACTCTCATGGGACAAAGCTAGGTTTTACTTCTGTGGTCACTGACTACCTATGCAGTCTTGGCCAAATTTTATTGATTAATCAAGTTACTTTGTAACTCATTAAGTCTGGTCATATTTATCTAGTAGTGAGGTACTTATATAGCAGCGAAATAGACACACAACCCCTGTTCTTAGGGAGTGCACAGTGTAACAGGAGAAAATGAACACACACGTGATGTCAGGGAGCAGAAAGTGCTGGGTGTTAAGCAGGGCGATGGCTTGCAGGGTGATGGCTTGAAGGGTGCTGGGCTGCTATTATCAAAAGAGGGTGTTCTGAGATGGTGATATTTGGACAGAAACCCAGGGACAGTGAAGGAGTAGGGTGGCTTAGATATACCCAGGGAGGGCAGTTGCAGCATGAGCAAAGGCCCTGAGCGGGTGAAGGCAAAGGATGCTCCCAGGAGAGCCAAGAGGCAGGAAGGAGCGTGAATGAACACGGAAGAGTGACGAGGCCCAAGAGGAGGAGGAGATAAATGATTTGTGGATTCAGAGTCCACTTTGGGGACTTATGGACTTCAGCTTTCATTGCAAATGTGTTGGGAACACAGTGGAGATTTTTTCCCCTAAGATTTATTTATTTATGCACACAAGAACTGGGGTACAGGCCAGAGGTGTGGTGGGTGAGAGGATTCACCAGAGACAGAGCAGGGAGCAGAACAGGCGGGTTGACTGAAATGCACTGCTGAGCCGAGACAGGAGAAGACTGCTGTGCCATGTGGGTCACCTCCCTGGCCGGAGATTGAACTCGTGCTGCAGAGAGCTTTGTAGCTCTGTGCTTTAACCCATTGTACCACCAGGGAGGGCCACATATTAATATTTAATCATTTTGTTTCATGTATGAAATTTGTTCATTTTTTTGAGTGAGCAGAATTATTCTGCACAAACAGAATTCAGTCCCCTGCTGAATTACTACCAGTTTTTGGCCAGACATTCAGGTGTGTGTGTGTGTGTGTGTGTGTGCTTTTGTTTCTCTTGGGTAATATAGAATACAGTGGTCATAACTCTGACAAGGAACACTGCTAAGAAAAAATCTCTTTTTACTTCATGGACAAAGTGCCCTATGCCCTCTGACTAGTGAATGAACTCCAGCCAAGTCCACATTTCTTTGTGGTGATAAAACTTCTAGAAGAAACTACAGGAGAAAGTCATAATGTATTTGAGTAAGGAAAAGATTTAAAAACAGGACAGAGATGTCAAGTTACAAAAGAAAAAAAGTGATATACTGGTCTTTCCAAAAATTAAATCATTGAGTGCCCTGTCTGTTGTGTTGAAATGAGATTATAGGGAGCAATGGCAAAAACAGGGAGATCAGTTAAACTAGTGTCACTTTCCACGTTGTGGAAGTGGTAGTGGGGGTGGGGATGGTGAGAAGAGTTCAGCTTCTTAACATCCCAAAGCACACAGGACTTGCTAATGGACTGGAGGCGGTATGTTGAAGAGAAGGTTCCAGGGTCATGTCAAGCACTTACTGAGAAGTGGGAGGAGAGATTGGCGTAATGGTGGTGTTTCTCACAAGCTTATTTATTAGACATTCGAGTATAGAGGCAAGAACTAGGAGGCTCCGTGTTCTCAGCGAAGGAGGGAAGTAAGCAGAAAACATTAGGAAGTCATCAGAAAGTTTCTTAGCCTGTGCAGTCTTCTCCCTCCAGAAGATGGAAATAATAATCGTGCCCACTTTTTAAAGTGTATGCAACGACAAAAATCAATGAATAGGTTAAGCACAGAGTAGGAGCTTAATTCCTGATAACTACCACTGGTTTCTATATTGACACTCATTCCATGGTCAAAACTGGGCCGAGATTATGAAAGGAGTGTCCAAGGAGGACTGGCTTAATGCTTTTGTGATTCATTCCTGTTCCTGATCTGTAAAGCGGCATAATCATAATACTTGTGCATGGGATTATGAAAACCGGAATAATAGAGTATAGCTTACTAGTAAGCACGTGGTAAAGTTATGTATTAGCAGAAGAGACCAGCTTTGAGCAAAGAACGCATTCACTGTGAGTAGCCAAAGGTCTCTTCCTATGCAGCCCTTCCCGAGGTCCCCTCTCCAAGATCACCTGACAAGTCCCTCCTTGAAACCCACTCACTCTGCTCCCGGCCCACCCACCGCGACGCGACGCGACGCGAGTGCAGCCCTTTTCCGCGCACACGGTTGATTTCCCGACTTTGAAAGTCTCAGAGACTGAACTCCGAGAGCAGGGCGGGGCTGACGAGCCCCTATGCTTCAACAGGACGTTCAGTGAGCGCGGAATGGAGGGAAATGAGCCTTTCAGATTCTGAAGAAATCAATTACACGTCCACCTTCCGCAGCCTCCAGGCGGCAGCCCGCGGTGGCCGGCAGCGGGAAGGGAGGAGGCCCGGCGCCGCCGGGAACGGAC
>NW_004567109.1:13656801-13690097 GCF_000260355.1 Condylura cristata | reverse complement strand
TGGCCGACCTGGGCCTGAAGCGGCGCGGTTGGGGAGAGGCCGCGTGGGTGAACTGAGGCCCCTGGGACCTGCCTGCGGTGTGACCTTGCCAGATGGCTGCGTCTGGCCACTGGCTGCGCGACCCGTGGCGCGACGTTACCTTGGCGGGGCGCGGCTCTCCGCGGGCGCACTGCGTCGCTCTGATCCAGCCTCGCGGCCGCCGTGCACCGCCGCTGACGCAGCTTGGCCACAGCAGGCAGTCGGGGTGGGCCTTTCCGCCGCCAGGATGCCGGGCTTCCTTAGTTTCGGAGATAGTTCAGGAGGCGCCTGCGCCGGCACAGCAGTTGGGACGCTCTTGGGGCCCTTATCGAAGCTGCAGCTGCTTCCACATAGCCGCTGTGGTCAAAAAGGAGCCCAGAGTAACAGTTTTCCTCGACGGTCGCCGTTCTGTTTGCTGTAACGGATCTGCAACATTTCGGGAAAAGACAGTTCTGCTTACCTTTCCTCAGGCTGGCAGACACGTGCTGCTGCTGCAGCTGAATAAGCTTGGAAGTGCCGCGGGCACGCTGGGTGGGTTGGGTTCCTGTAGGACAGTCCAGGGGCATCGGTATCTGCACGCCTCTGATGCTGAGGGCACAAATAAAGGCACTGGAAGGTCACTCAAAAGCTGTTTCATTTTAGCTGTGCCAGGTGAGGATGTCGGCATGACTGAACTCTGATGACCGAGGGACCACGGACTCAACAGTCTAGCAGCTGGTAGGTGTTCTGTGTGTAACTTGGGACTGAGCGGTGTTGGTGACAGCATGTTTCCAAGGGCTGTGGCCGGTGGTGGCCATGGGATCTCCAACTGCATGCCAGAGCAACATGGAGAGACTTTGACAGCACAGGTCAGCCAATACCTGCAGCTGCCACTCGCCTTTCCTATAATTCAGTACTGCGGCTGGTACTGGTCTTTGCACCAACTAAATGAAAATGGGAATATTGGATCTACTTAGAGCTTTCATACTTTTTTTTTTGAGATTACCTTGGAGTTTTGTGGCATAATCTGAAACTGAAGGATCTGAAGCTACCATCTTGTTGGATCTGCTTTATAAGGTAACTTAGTTGCTAAAGATAGTTTGACCCTCCTGTTCCCTTTCCCATCGGATCTGTACACTGGTCTTGGTGGTCGTATGAGGAGGAACAGTAATACTGAAGCTGGTCTCACAGGGCTTGTAGTCAGCCATGTAGCGTGTGGATTAGTTTCAGACAAGATTGAACTCTTTGAATTTGCCTCACGCCCTGAAATGGGAGTCTTATGTTCTGAGTTACTTATTTCTAATATTTTTATATTTGGGAAGGGTTTGTCAATGGCTTTCTTGCCACAATTCACTGTTTACCCCTTTTATTTTTTTAGATCTGTTACCAGTAAAGCTGTCTGCATCTTGAGTTTGGTAAGTTAGATGACTGAATGAAACTTAGCACAGCGTCCTTGGGGCTAATGGTGGTCACTGCATAGCAGAACATTACATCTGGCCTTTCTCATGTGCTATATTTGTTTACTAAAGACAAAAATGGCTGCATTGTGACTTTGTTAGATTTTCCCACCAAAAGGGCCAAGAGAGTATTCTGTTGCCAATAGAATATAGCCCTGAGCATTTGACAATTCAGTACTTTATGCTTATACTGCAGAGTCTATTAGCACTCCTCTGGCCCCCACCCTCCCACCTCTTGTGGATTGGATAGAGACAAATAGATCCACCTGGCTCCTCCAGATGCTAGACTGGTCCAGGATGAAACCTATCTGAGTGGACATGCATGGATGACAGATGCGGATATGGGACTGAGACCAGCTGTTAGTATGATGCCTGGGGAGACACTGATTGTGACAAGTACTAACACACTGGCTTAAACTTCCTTTTCAGAAAACTGAGCAGACTGAATGAAAGCCAAGGCCTCCTTTTGTTAGTGCTGGTACCTGACATACAAGAAGTCAATAGGCCCTCTCTGATGGCAGCACCATGAAGCTATCCACAGCCACTGCAGCATGAATTTGATACCCAGCCAGGGAGCTGACCCACATGGCACAGCAGACTTGTCGATCTGTCTGTTCCTCCTCACTTTCTCTCTCTGAATCCTCACCTCCCGCATCTCTGGCCTATACCCTAGTTCTAAAATAAATCTTTAAACTGACAAAGTAATTTTAGCCAATCTATGTGTGTGTGTGTGTGTCCTTGAATGGATTGGATTCAGATTAAATAAAAGGTTGATGACTGTACAGCATGATAAATTACATGACTGTACATGCTGGCCTTTGTTAAGAATTCAGGCCAACCATTTGGTATATGTTCCATTTCGATGACACTCAAGTGGGCACGGCACCCAGAAGGCATAGTAATGCCCTTTACACTGTGTCTCTAAAGCAATTTGGGTCTTTTTTTCAAATCAAAAATGTAAGCTAAGCTATGGAACAGGATGCCAGGCCTTGTGCCTTTTATCTGGAATCAGCCACTCTTCCTTGCCACTCAGCTGGCTATGCTGCTGTGGCCAGTCTGGGGACAACAGCAACTGCAGGTTTACTTCTGATCTCATCCCAGCTGGGCTGTTGAAAGGCAGATGGGGACCCTGTTTCAAATTCAAATGGCAGAAACACTAAAAACAGTTGTCATAATAGTATAAAATATTTCAAAAAGGTCTGGTCTTGAATTTTTTAAAGGAATCTCATTTCTTGCATAGTCCATTATGTATTAGCCTTTATCTTGACTACATCATGGCTGGGATCTCTGAAGACACTGTGTCCAGGGGTTGCCAGTGACAGTCCATCAATGCATCATACAGCTCCTCACTCTGCTCCATGAACTCCTTGTTGGCTTCTGTCACGTCCAGTTGAGGTGTGGGGTCTGTAAGAGAAGCAGAGGTAGGCTAAGGGGGAGACTCAACAGCCCAAGAGATCTGGTTCAGTTCCCCAGAGCCAGGACTGCTGTCTCCTAGGGCAAGTTCCTTGTCCTGTCAGTTTTCGGTCCCTTACAGGGGCTGACAGCAAGCTCTGCATTAGCTCCAGTGAGGATGAAGGTAAGCTACTTACTACATGTAGCATCACATTCCCTGATCTTTCAAATTTGAGTTTGGAAAATTAAATCTGAAGCACCATCTCAAAAACTAAAAAAAGAACATCTAATGAACTGAGGTAGGGCTGAGAGGCAAAGTTCTACATTTGTAATGTTCTTTCTTCACTGCAAAAATCATTCTTTAGAACTTATGGTAAATTAAAAAAAAAGTCATGGTAAATTACTAAAAGAATGTAAAAAACCTGTTTTTTTAAAAAGATTTATTTATGCATACAAGAACTAGGGTATAGGCTAGAGGTGCAGAGGGTAGGAGGATTCACCAGAGACAGTGGGTAACTCAACAGGCAAATCAACTGAAACACTGGTGAGGCATGCAGTGGGCAGGTCAGGAGAGGTCTGATGTGCCATGTGGGTCAGCTCCCTGGCTGGAGATCAAACTCAGCTTTGTAGTGCCACTGAGGGCCAAAGTTTAAAAATTCTTAAATCACTGAAACATATAATTTTCCTTCTAGTCTTCTGTTCATTTGAAATACTATACACAAATACACTCATGTATTAAAAAACAAACTTAAAAACTAGAGATACCTTGTTTTGATCCACAGAATCAATGCAGTCACTATCAAAATCACAGCTGCTTTTCCCCCATGAACAGGGAGACTGACAGTAAAACATGGAAATTCAGGATAATCAAAGATGATCTTGAAAAAGAAAAAAATGGGGCCCTCCCTGGGGTTAATGGGGTTAAAGCATAGCACTATGAAGCTATCTGCAGCCACTGCAATATGAGTTTGATGCCTGTCAGGAAGCTGACCCACATGGCGCAGCAGACCTCTCCTGGCTTGTCCACTGCTCCCCTCAGCAGTGTTTCAGTTCATCTGTCTATTCTGCTCTTCACTCTGTCCGGTGAATCCTCTCACCCCCACCCCCCCAGCTCTGGTCTATATGTTCTTATATTTATAAACATAGAAATCCCAAAAAGAAAAAAAACGACAAGGATACCCTAGTGGCACAAATGGTTAAGTCTCAGCACTGTGAAGTAATCTGCAGCTACTACAGCACATGTTCGACCCCCCCAGCCAGGGAGGTGACCCACATAGTGCAGCAGACCTCTCCTGACCTGCCCGCTCGCTGCTCCCTTCAGTAGTGTTATGTCAGTGGATTTGCCTGTTCAGCTCCCCACACTCTGGCTTACACCCCAGCTCTTGTATACATAAATGAAAACAAATCTTTAAAAAAAAAAAAAAAGACATTTATCTAAAAGTTAACAATCTCTTCAATTTTATTTCTATTCAATAACAAGTATAATAAATACTTTTAACTTAAGAAATGATGATAGCTACTACTGCAATGGGTGATTTTCATAATACATTGTATTTTCAATCATAACTACCACCTGCAAGTAAAAAATACATATAATCTAACCTATAGAAAAAATTAAAACACAGGATAAAAAAAAATAATTTTATAAGCTGTCAAACAAATACCAGGCAATATATTCTTGCTAGAGGCCTCCATCCTGGTGGGAATGTCAACTCACTCCACAGAGGGTGTCTCATGCCCTGTCAGGCTCTTGCCCTGGGCTTGCTGAGACCTGCCCTCAAGCCCAGGTGATGTACCATGCTGCAGTTCTGTAGGCAATGCCTCTGTCACTGGAAGGTAAGTTCCTCTAGAGCAGAATTCACCTCATATGCTTTCAGCACCTAGCTAGCAAAGTACAGTGCCAACCGCACAGCAGTCACTCTGTCACTATCACACAAATGACAGAATGAGTGAATGGACTCCTTTCTTACCTTCTAATGCGTCATCTCCGACTTCTTCGTATGTCTGTCAAGAGACCAGAGAAGAGTGAGAAGGATGGTGAACTCTGGGCCCATGGCAAGGATAAGAGGAACGAGGCTGCTTCATATTTGCCATTTTCTTTTGAAGCCCAAGCTCCCAACCCCATCCACCCCATCCTGGAGAATGACCCACGTTTCCAGAGGATGACAAGAGTCAGACTTGTGAAATCACGGTTACCTGCATGGTGCTCTGCGTATAGCCATATTGAGGGTAGCTGTAGCTGTAGCTGCCTGTGTTCTGGTCATAGCCCCACTGGGCATAATAGTTCTGATACTGTTGGTAATACTGGTTGTAGCTGTAACTGTACATTTGATTATATTCCATAGGCTTCACACGACTCCTTGATGAAGAAAATACCATAAATAAACAAGCAAGTATGAGCAAACATTCCCACAGCACTTCCTGGAGGGGTAGTGATTGTACCACATGCTTTATGTAGTTTAACTCATTAACAACAGCCCTATGTGATAAGTATGCAGATGAAGAAACAGAGGGACAGAAGGGTTATGTAATGGGTCCAAGTCACACAACTTGTAAGAGATTCAATACCAGGCTAGCTGGTTCCAGAGTCCATGCTTTAGTTAGGAGCTTCTGCTTCCTTCTGCAGCTGCCACTGATAATCCAGCTACTGAAATGAAGTTCAATCCCATTGTGACTTCAGACCAGAGCAAAAACCTAAAAGGTACTTCAATGTACCCTCCCAAATTCACAGGAAGATCATCTCTTCCCCTCTTTCCAAAAAGCTAAGACAGAAGCTCCAGGCCCACCTGGAACGATGACGACAAAGCATCCAGGTTTACAGGAAGAAACGCACCATCTAAACTGAACGAGAGATGGGCAAAGGCAAATGGCAGAGTCTTTCATGGGGGAGTTCACTCCAGCAAGGTGAGGATCACTATACTAAAACTGGGCAAAGATCACAAAGAGATCCTGGGGTGCAACTAAGTAGGGACGGAACAGGAAACTTAGGAGATGCAAGAATAAAGTAATTGTATGAATGACTTTCATTAAAAACTGCTAAGATGAGGGCCTTGTAGGTGGTGCAAGGGGTTAAGTCTCAGCCATCAGCAGACACTGTGGTCTGTGTCCAATCCCTGGCCAGGGAGCTGACCCACATGGTGTAGATCTTTCCCATCTCACCGCTGTTCCCCTCAACTTCATTTCAGTGGATCCACCTGTTCTGCTCCCCACTCTGGTGATTCCTCTCACCCCCATCCCTCTGGCATATACCCCAGTTCTTGTATGCATTAAAAAAAAAAAAAGGGCAGCCCTATCTTCCTCGATTCCTATTGTGGAAGGGCACCTCCTCAGAGGCAGGCACCAAGTACTGATAATAACAAAACCCCCAACCCCCAAATGCTGACAGGAAAGAAGAGGTAAGGATGACGAAATACAACGTCCTTGCAGAAGGGACTTTATTTCTCCCCTTTACAACTACAACTCTAAAGTCCAGGACAGGCCCACGGAGCTGTAAGGACTCAGTTGCTGCTGATCGAATACTAGGTAATATGTCAAAAACAACACAAAGAATGGCTACATAGACAAGATACTCGAGAGAATATCCTGCAGCTGTTAAAAAATAAGATGATGATCATACAACCACAAGGAAAAGTGTGTATACTGAGTAACTGGGGAGAACTAAGCATTGTTACTGTAATTAAAAACGAGGGCAGGGTGAAAAAGAAAAGGCATCTATCTCCAGGTCATAGATTTTTTTTTTTTTAATTTATGCAAGCAAGAGCTGGGGTGCAGGGCCCTCCCTGGTGGCGCAATGGAATGAAAAAAAGCACTGTGAAGCTATCCTCAGCCACTGCAGCACAAGTTCAACCCTGGGTCGGGGAGGCGACCCACATGGCATGGCAGACCTATTTTATCTTGCTCATTGCTCCCCTCAGCAACACTGCCTATTCTGATTCCAAATGGGGTACAGCCCAGAGGTGTTGGGGGGGGGGGAAGAGGATTCACCAGATAGAGTGGGGAGCAGAACAGGCAGATAGACCGAAATACACTGCTCAGGGGAGCAGCAGGTGGGTCAGAAGAAGTCTGTTGTGCCACGTGGGTCACCTTTTTGGCTGGGGATTGAACCTGCACTGTGGTGGCTGTGGAGAGCTCCACAGTGCTGTGCTCCAACTCACTGCACCACCATGGAGAACCCCCATTCATGGATATGTGTGGAACTCAAAAATGGTAGCCATTTTTGGGTAAGAGGAAAATTTCTTTTAGTTTTTCTTTAATGTTTTTATACATATGGAGTTTAGGACAAAAAGCATTTTTGGAGGAAGATCAGTAGGTTGATATAGTAAACATAACTAAACTGCAAAGAACCTGTAGTTATTTTGCTTCTTTTAAAAATATAGCCAACTGAGGCCTCTCCTGTCTCACACGTTGCTCCCCTAATGCAGAAGATTTCAGTAGATCCACCTGTTTTGCTCCCCATTCTGTTGCTAGTGAATCCTCTCTCCATCCCCCAATACACCTGTGGCCCGCACTCCAGTTCTTGTATGCAATAAACAGAAATAACTTAAAAAAATATACAGCCATCTGGAAACTTTGTCAAAAGAATACAGCTACTTTTGGCCTGGACACTGACTTTGAAGGGAGGAGGGAAGGCAGATAGTTCTTTATTGGGAGGCATCTGCTTACTAGATGCCTACAGCATCACCTGAGTCAGGAGCACCAAGATTTCTCCACAAGCTATGAGCAAAACTGCTCCTAGCCGAGAACTAACCAGTCAGAGGATGAAGATTCTATGCAGAGTAAGGATGTTTTCCATGTGGGCCCTCCCTGGTGGTGCAACAGGTTGATACGCAGCACTACAAAGCTAGCTGCAGCCACTTCAGCACGAGTTCGATCCCCAGCTAGGGGGTGGGGTGACCCACATGGCGCAGCAGACCTCTCCTGACCTACCCGCCGCTCCTCTCAACAGTGTATTCTGGTCAATCTGCCTGTTTTGCTCCTCACTATGTCTCTGGTGAATCCTTTCACTGCCTCTGCACCTATGGCCTATACCCCAGTTCAGTATACATAAATAAATCTTAAAAAACAAAACAAAACAAAAACAGAAAACAAAAGATGTTTTCTATCTGAGAAAATTGTTTGGAGGTAGGAGGGGAAAAGGGCTTCCTGCCTGGCAGGACAAGCAGAGTGATGTGTAATAGTCTATTGACTGTTTGGATCTTTCATTCTTAGCCATTCCTTGTTGTAGGAGGTTTGTAGATTTCACTGATATAAACGGGGCTAAAATTGGAATATATAATTTTTTTCCCTTCTCCATTGTTACTAATTACATATATAAATATCTAGCAGTGGTTCTACCCAGTACTGCTACCTGCAACATCTGAATGTGTCAGCCTCTCACCCTGATCTTAGCTCTCTCCCCACGAATGTTGCTGGAGGATCAGGGTCACACTCACACATCTCTAACCAGCATACAACCTGGAAACTAAGAGGCGTTCATTATCTGTGACTTGACTGACTGTCCCTCTATCCGCCCATCCAGCATGGGATACCCTGATTATCAACTGGATGTGGGGTGTCCTGGTGGGGGGTCAGTCCAGAGCCAGTGCATGACTCACGCTTTAGGGATTGCCACGCTCAGTCGCACTGGTTTAGACCCCAATCCCACTGCTCCCTGGCACTCTGTCAGGGCTCGCTTCTGTTCCAGTTCATCTGTGAATTTCACAAAGCCATAGCCCCTGTAGGAAGAAGAAACTCAACATTAGACAATAAATACAAGGAAAGTAAAGTCCAGGAACAGAAAAGGGCTGGGAAGGGAGACAGTCTAACAGACTACGGGAAGGGATTAGTGGCGGATTAGTTATGGGAACTCTCATTAGTGGAGCTGCGTGAAGAACAACTGGAGAGACAAGCACTGGAGGATCCCGAAACTGGGGATTCCCACAGCCAGCTCGCCATTCTCCACCCTTTTACTGAGGGGGCACCTTCCCAAACAGTTGCTTCCCTTCCATTCTACTGGAAAGTAGTAGTATTAGCAGTAGTAGTAACAGTGGTAAAAGTTCATTCAGCAAGTATTTACAAGACTGTGTATGACAGCTATCACACAAGGCAGGCTAGCAGACAGATACAAGGTTCTGCTCTCCTGAACTCATATTCTAGTTGGGGTATATAAAATGACAGTTAGTGAGCACTTACAATTTTGGGCTCTGAGCTGAGCATATCCCCAGAGATAGCTCATCCATCTGTGCAAGAATCTGACAAAAGTTGGCCATGTTTTATTGGTGATGGAATCAAAGTTCAGAGGGACTGGTATTTGTCCAAAGTCATACTAGAAGAACTCACGTCCAGGTGATTTCCAAAGCCCAAGATTATAATTACCAAAACTTGAGGTTATTTCCAAGTTTGTAGTGACAATAAGCAGAATTACAAAAATTTTAGAGCATTGCTTATTGCTCTGTTTATACTGCATCATTTAATACACCCCTAACAGCAGATCCCCTTACCAATGGTGTGTACATTTGAAGACCCCATTTGGTACCTGAAACTGCGGGCAGTACCAACCCCTAAAAAGCTGAACCTAAGCACGTGGGCCAACCAAACCCGAATAGCTGAAAAGTCGTGTGAGCTTATAGCTGGCCCCCTCTATGCCCAGGTTCCAACTTCTCAGATTTAACCAACCAACATCTACGTCGGTTAATCTGTGAAATTGGAACCCAAAGAGAGAAAAATCCATATATAAGTGGACCAGTGCAGTTCAAACCTGTACTGTTCAACGGTCAACTGTAAATGTTTTTTCCCATACAAACATATTCATGATATATTTATAAATTAGACATTGTAAGAGATTACAGCAATTAATGATAAAAATAGAACAAGAACATACTGTAGTAAAACTTGTTTTAATATATCTCAAAAAAAAAAAAGATATCTCAAAGTATTTTATTACAGACTATATAATATTTTTGGACCTCAAATGACCACAGGCAACTGAAAGCACAGAGAGTGAAGTTGTGGATAAACAGGGATTACTTTGTACTATTAATCAGTCCAGTTTTACAGATGAGAATATGGCATCAAAGGCTCAGTAACTTGTCTACTGCATCTTCCCTGGCTGGTATTGCAGCTGGGATCCAAATTAGCCAATCTGGCGTCAGAGCCTGTGTTCTTAACCAGCATGCTCACATGGCCTCTCTATTAGCTCCGTCTACAGGAAAATGCTGAAACGGAGAGGGTGGGTGTCAATAACAGGTAAGACCTTACTTAGACACGCCTGTCTGGTCCAAAACCACCTTGCCTCCCCGACAGGAGGGGTAGACTTTGACGAAGAATTCATACAGCATGCCATCATCCACATCTGGGGTCAGGTCCCCCACAAAGAGGGAGTACTCAGGGCTGAGAGGAGAGACCAAGATTCAGAGACAAAGACCAAAACTTTTGTTCTGACAGCTCTTTTGGTTCACTCTGGGTAAACCCTTCCTGGACCTCCTTACAGAAAAGCACATGTGCTGGGTTCTCCAGCAGGTCCTGGTTTGTTTCCTCGGGCAGTCCTGGCAGAGGGTATAGAAGTGGTCTTCCACTGTCAAGTCCTTCACCCGCTGCACAGAGCCTGTCCGACTTTAAGTATTACAAAGTGCAGAAGAGTCAGTTCTCAAAAGAGAAAACCAGACATTCTCTATTTACTACCTATTTTTAATTCAGATGGCGAAAGACAGAGTGAGAATGAGACCTAGACCTTATCTCCTAAAGACCTAACACCTAGCTAAAATGAACACCCCGACTTTTAGAACAGGCACGTAAACTTTTCCTGTCACGGGTCAGACAGTGTTTTAGGTTTTTGGGAGTCTTGTACTTTTTCAATTAAAAATGTAAAAAACCCAAACTTGTAAATACTTGTGCGTGTGTTCAAGGTGATACAGATCACAGGCCAACCACCCACTTTTATTGTTATTATTTCACATGATTTCTTGTATGAAAAATAAAATTACCAATGACTCTGACATACACTTTTGTCATTTCCTGTAGCTTTTCTTTTGAATTTATAAAGGTTAGGTAGGATCATTTGTTTCTAGCCTTTTTTTCCTACTTTCACCAAATGACCAACATCTTGACATATGCTCTACTACATGACTGGTTAATGGGTACGCATGCTTTAACAGATACAGCGTGCCAACTAATGAACATATTGTAATTTAAAGCAGTTCCCACTACTTAATGATTTGGGTTTCCCCCAATATTGCCCATTATAGGTAATACTTCAATGAAGCCATCTTTGCACATATCTATGAATAAACTCCAAGAAGCAGAGTTATAGGAGCAATGGGTACAAATTCTTCTAAAACTTTTCAGGTTTTCAAGCTTTCAAACAGCAACCCAAAATGCTCAATTTGTTTTAGTAACAGATCAACTCCTACTGAATAAAACCTCGATGATGTGGGGAGTAAAAGAGTAGAAGGTAATACAGAGAAAAAATGGGCTTAGACAGAAGATTCCAGGCTGGTCCATCAGTGGGGAAGCAGAAAGGGGTTGTCTTTTAAGGAGGGGAAGCAAAGGGAGTCAAACAGGCTCCCCATCCTCCTCTTTGTTAGAGAAGATGTGTCATCACTGGTCATTATCTAGACATTTTCTCAGGGCACGAAGTCACCCCAGGGCTGCTCTGTACTCACCTGTTATCTGGCTGTTTTCCATAAGTGGCATAGTTCAGTTTAAAGCGTTTTGCCTGAAAATTTAAAAACAAAGAAACTAAAACAGAGAAAGGTGTTTCAAGAGTCAAACAATATTTGAAAAAAACTGAAATAAATTACCTTGGCCAAAACATCTCCCCCTCTCTAAGCCTCAGACTTTTCTCCTGTATAAAATGAGGGGGTTGCACGGATGACCGCTAAGGGCACTGCCAGCTCCATGGTTCTATGAGCCCAGGTGTGCCAGTTTGGTGCAGCTGTAAGCTAAGTAACTGTGGGAAGAGCAGAATGTAACTCTCTTGAAATGTGTCCTCACTGCTACCAGCCTGTTCTAGTTTTCAATCAGAAAAGAGGTCTAGTTTCAAGTCTTCCATTAGGCCAGGCAACGTGCAGAGTGGAGAGGACATGGACTCTAGAGGCAACCCATGTTCAGTTTGTATCCTGGCTCTGCAATCTGCTACTTTGTTGCCTTGGGGCAAATTATTTCACTTTCCTGAGTTTCAGATTCCTGGTTGGTCAAAGATAACAATGCCTACTGTTTTGGGTTGTTACAGAATTAATTAATTAACATCAATATACAGTAGGGATTAAAGAAAAGATGGTTATCAATGACAAAACGGCAACAACAGGATTATCTAAGGGTCCTTACAGGTGTGGCTCCTGGAAGGGGTTTCCCATTAATTTTATGCAAACACTTCTCGGCTGTGGCCAAATCTGCAAATTCTACAAAGCAGTAACCAGCTGGGATCCTGAAGAGAAAGCAGACAGAAAGAATGGGTTAAAGATTCTATTTCCAAATGAGATCCTGAAGGGAGGATCCTTTCCTTCTAATGGAGAGTCCATGATGTTTTGTTTACTGCCATATTCCAGTTCAGACGTAATTGACACAATTGGATCAGCCCCAGAACCATTTAGCAAACATTTATTTACTTACAGTTTCCACCTGAGGTGTTGGTTGCCAAAATGTTTAATACAATTCAAACTTTTAGCTCTTAAAGCCCTGTTTACAGGAAATACCAGGGACAGAACAAGTAAAGTACTACCACAAGGAAATAAATAGAAAATGCAGGACCAACATCTAGTACATAAGATCTTATGTCTGACAATTGTTAACTCTTTAAAAAAGTCACCAGCCATGCTCAGAGACCTCTCCTATCTTGCCCACTGCTCCCCTCAGCAATGTGTTTTGCTCCATTTGTCTGTTCTGCTCTCCACTCTGTCCCTGGCGAATCCTCTCATCTCTGTCCACGCATCTCTGGCCTGTACCCCAGTTCTTAAATGTATGCATAAATAAATTGTTAAAAAAAAAAAAGGCCCTACCTAGTGGCGCAGTGGGTTCAAGCACAGCACAACAGACCTCTCCTGACCCACCCGCTGCTCCCTTCAGCAGTGTACTTCATCAGTCAGCATGTTCTTCTCTCTGCTCTGTCTCTGGTGAATCCTCTCACCGCCCCTGCACCTCTGGCATGTACCCTAGTTATGTATGCATAAATAAATAAATTAAAAAAGATGGGATGGGCCAACTCTGTGCTTTCTGTCTTGTATGTCTAGAATCTTAAGGCTCACAGATGTGAAATACATAAATCCTTCTAGATGGAAGTTATTTTAGATTTTTAAATAAATGGAATCATACAATAAGGTTTCTTTCATTTGAGACTCATTCATATTGTTGCTATCCAAGAAGACTGTTGCTTTTTATGGCTAAGTATTTTATTGTATGAAAACACTAGCATTTATCTTTTTCCCTATTCATGGATACTTGAGCTGCTTGCAGTCTTTGCTCATTGTCAGAGAGTTGCTACATTTTTTTGTTTACAAATCCCTTTGTGTGTATGTGGACAGATGTTTTCATTTCTTTTGGGTAAAAGGCCTAGTGTCCCCACCACAACGCTGATGCACACACTTGCCCCCAGGGCTTATACTATTATTTACAATCCCATCAGTGAGGTACAGAGATCTGATTATTGCACATCTGACTCCATTCTTTCTTTTCTGAATTTTAAAAGTTGGGGTTCAATATCCCTAAACTAAAATTTATCACTTTAACAATTTTTAAGTGTACAGTTCTGTAGGATTAAGTATATTCACATGGTTGCGCAACTCCTAACTAATTGCACCCCTGAGCACTATGCCTTACTGCATATTATTTTTCTCTTGATCTTAAACTTTTTCTCTTAGTTTCTTCAGTCTTTCGTTTTTATTTTACATTAGCTTTCTTCCTTTTTTACAGTACTCTTGCAAGCCACTTCAAAGTCTTTCTCAAATGAGGCCAATGTAAATGTCAATAGTTAAGACCACCATAGACAGCTAGTGTTTAGTAACTGTGGGTAGGCAGATAAAGACAGTCTAAATTTTATTTCAAAAGATTGAAATGTGAGGCCTCCCTGGTGGCACAAGGGTTAAATCTCAGTGCTATCAACTGCAGTGATCTGAGTTAGATCTCTAGCCAAGGAGCTAACTCACATGGTACAGCAGATCTCTCGTCTCTCCTGCTGCTCCCCTCAGCAGTGTATCTCAGATTGGCCTGTTCTGCTCCCCACTCTGTCTCTGGTGAAGCCTCTCATTCCTGCATCTCTAGCCTACATCCCAGTTCTTCTGTGCAAAAAATAAAAATAAAATGTAAGAACCTATGTCAGTATTTTAAAGTGTAGAAAAGTACTACAAAAATGCATGTTTCATACAAAAAGCTGATTATCTGTAACTTTTTGTCTACAAAAGTAAGAAGAAAAATATTTCAGACAGGAAGATTTAGCAGTCAGAAAATCCTTCCCTGAGTACTGGGGTTCTGAATACACAAAGCACCTGTCCACCCAACAGTCAGAGATGGATGCACTTCCTGTCATCCGTACTTTTACCCACTTGATGTTCTAGCAAGCTGGATTGGTAGAGTACCTGGCACAGAGTGGATGCCCAACAAACACTGTCAGACAGATAAAGAAATCCTGTTATCTGGGCCCAGGGACCACGTCTGGCTTGTTTCAGTCATGTGTCCCAACAATATAGAACAGGAGCACATAGCAGTGTCTGTGTAAATAATTTTCACATGAATGATTAAGAGGTAAGGGTATACATGAGCCCTGAGGACAGAACTGAATTCGAGTCCTGGCTTGTCATTTAATAGCTGTATAAACTTAAGATAGTTATTAAGCTGCTTTAATAACATCATTCAGCTCAGAC
Source organism: Condylura cristata (assembly GCF_000260355.1). NCBI lineage: Eukaryota > Metazoa > Chordata > Mammalia > Eulipotyphla > Talpidae > Condylura > Condylura cristata. Next base: position 13,675,420 of record NW_004567109.1, on the reverse strand, counting down.
TTTCTGTGATTGAAAAGTGACTTTTAAGTGCTTACCTAGCAGATGTTTACATTTACTGAGCAAATACACAAGCCAGACACTAAACAAGGAAGATGAATTGGCTCATTTAATCCTCACCATAACTCTATGAGGTAGGTGCTTTTATTATCTCCATTTTTCCTTTAGTTTAAATTTTTTATAATAGTTTATTTTTACATCATTTGGTGCCTTTTTCCATCTCAGTTGTAATCCCCGTGGGCTTCCCACCACGAAATCACCTGTGTGTCTTCACCATCTCCATTTTTTCATAGACTAGGTGAAATGAGAGGGGAAGACTGTCACTTGTCCAAAGTCATACAGCAGATACAGCTTCCAGATCTAGTCTGATTCCATGGTGTGGGCCATATACATTACCTAGATCTCCTCTCAACGAGCCCCCAAAGTTAACTTCTGTAATGTCATGGTAACAATTACCAGGGATGAGAAGGCTTGGCCCAGCCATGTTCATTCCTCTTGAAAGACATCACAGGGTGATCTACTGAGGGAGAACTGAGGAGATGGAAGATAACTTACCCAGTGAGGCGGTTTCGGATAATTTTGACGCTCATCACGGTCTCCCCCATGGTGGCAAAGGCTCTGGAGATGAAGTTCTCATCCATGTAGGGCTCCAACTGCGTAAATAAAAGGGCAGAGCGACTCAGGTCAGCGTTCCAGAGCCCCTCGAAATCAGGCCCGAGATGGTCACCTGAAGCTGGTAGGGACGGGGGTTCCATCTGCAGTGATCTGAACCCCAACTTGCGCATCTCCAGCCCATCCTTTGCCTCCTTCCCTTCACATTTGCTCTCCTCACAAAGCCTGCCTCCATCCTGGGCTAGGAACCCCAGTCCGCCAGCCTTCCAACCAGAGCGCCCTTCAACCCTCGGGATCTCTCCGTTCTGTGCCCTCTGAGAACCTCCCTTTCTCTTCAAGAACCCAGATGGGGGCCCAGACCCCTCAGATTCAACCTTTTCACCTACACGCGGGGACTCCCACCTCTGTGTCCCCCGAAAAACACCCCTCTGCGTTCTAAGGTCTCCTGCCCTCTGACACGTCCTCCCTCGCGACACAGTTCCACCTCAGACCCGGACGTCACCCTCACTCACGTCGCCCATCCAGAGGCTGGCCGCCATGCCCGCAGCCGGGCCGGTCGCGGCGGGCGCGAGGGCCGGGCAGACTCCAGCCGCCCGCCGGGCCGCCAGGGAGCATGCGCCTCCGCGGCTTCTGCGCATGCTCGGAACCTCGGCGCCTGGGCCGCGCCCCGTGTTCCGTTCCGGTTTTTCCCGGGACCCGGATAGAGCTTCCGGATCCCGGAGGGCGGAATCCGGGCGGGAGTCGGCGAGAGCGGCAGGCTGTGGCCCCCGGTTACTGGCCTGACTGACTTTCTCGGTTTTTCCCTTACTCACATAGTGTTTATTTATTGATGCATACTAGAACTGGGGTGCAGGCCAGAGGTGGGAGGGGGGTGAGAGGATTCACCAGAGACAAAGTAGGGAGCACAACGGGCAGATCTACTGAAATACACTGCTGGGGGAGCAGCGGACGGGTCAGGAGTGGTCTGCTGGCCATATGGGTCAGGAGCGGTCTGCTGGCCATATGGGTCAGCTCTGGGGCCGAGGATGCACTGCTGCAGTGATTGCAGAGAGCTTCATAGTGCTGCACTTTAACTCGTGCCACCAGGGAGGGCCCTAAATGTGTATTTAAACATACATACAGATAACGCATGTAAAATTTAAAAAGTAATATTGTATAAAGGTGTAAATTTAAAGTTTAAAAAAATAAATGGTTCTCTTTGGGAGTCTAGACCCACCTGCAGTGTTAACCTGTGGCCTTGGGCAAGCCAGACACCCTTTTACTTGCTGTTTCCCAGTTGGCAAAGCATGAGGTTTTGTGGAAGCTTAGAATGGGATTCCCCTACTTTCTCTGAATAATATGGGGGTGAGAGAAGGGAAAGTTTAAAAGGAGTGTAAATTAGGGCAACCCTGCCACCTGAAGCACCCCTCAACTCAAATTTTCTTGAGCTTCACAACACCCACTATCCTAATCCAAACCTCCAGGAGCTCTATCCAGTCCCAGGCTGACCTGCCCCATCGATGTGACTTTGAAAACTAGATAATACAGACCAATTTAATTTTTCTAGTTGTTGTGTAGAGAAAAGATCTGCCACTCCAAAATAGGTTTTTGGCAAGGTTTATTTCAAAGCAAAACTTGTGAAGGCCGAGTGGAAGTTATTTTTGACGTGTATAAATTTAACTTTACACAGAACTTAAAATTTTTTTCCTTGGTAAACATCCTAAACTGCCTTTCTTCCCCTAACCTGCATCCACCTGGGGGCGTTATCAGTCATGCTGAATTTTCCCCAAGTATCTTTAAATTTTTCTCATCAACAGACCTGATGCTTGTTTACCTGCTAGCCTAGAGCCCAGAAATATCTAAGATTTCCTTTGCACCTAGACGTTGGTGTCCTAACCTCAGCTTCACTTTGGTACTCATTTCCTAGAAGCTTCTCTAGGTGCTGTCATCTCCCAAAGGTAACTTATAACAGGTGTGAGTCCCTTTCTAGGACTCTTTCTGGATGGTGGGTCACTTCCTTACAGTTTATATAGCCTGAACTTGGAGTACTGTATCAAGCACTTGTCTAAAAACTTAAGGCATGGGCTCTCCTTGGTGGCGCAGTGGGTTAAAGCACAGCATTATGAAGCTACCATAGCCACTGCAGCATGAGTGTGATCCCCAGCCAGGGAGGTGACCCACATGGTGTGGCAGACCTCGCTTGACCTGTCTGCTCCCCACTGAATCCTCTCACCCCTGGCACCTCTGGCCTGTACCCCAGTTTTGTATGCATAAATAAATCTTTAAAAATAATTAAAAATTAAGGGTTGCCAACTTTCTAATTTTAGCTCACGGCAATGATGTATTGTTTAGTTGCTTTGGCTAGATTTGAACCAATCCAACTCCCTCTAATTATTCTGCAAGCTTTTTTTTTTTTTTTAAAGATTTATTTATTTATGCTTAGTCAGGGAGGGCCTATTCTGTAAGTTTTTTAACCTGCGAGTAATGTGCAGAATAGCAGTGCTCACCTCCTAGGGTGTTGTGAGAAAACAAGTTGGGAAAGCTCTTGGCCCTGTGCCTGGCATCCAATGTGGCAGAGAACTGATAGCTCAGCTGTTTACCTAGCACTAGTCAGTCCCAGTGCTGTGCTAGTTACTATCTTAAACTTTATTTTACATGTGGTAGGTTTTTAAATATTTACTTTTTAGAATGTAAATTTCATGAAACGGACTTGATCAGTCTCATCATACTCATGCAAGGTCTAGAATGTCAGGTACTGAAAAAAAATTAGTGAGTTTATGACATAATAAACAGCTTTCCCTTACACCTCCAGAGACTCTCAACCTCTTGCTTGAGGCAGTCACTTCCTAATCTTTCCTCTAGACTATGTGCATATTTCCAATAACATCTCTCATTTGTAGTTTTAGATACTTTAGTGACTGCCTTTTACATACATATTTAATCTTGTAATTATAAATTTTGTCAAAGCAATATTGGGCATTTACATTACCTTATAAATATTAATAGCTCACTTAAGTTATATGGTGTACAAAATTACATTTGTTTTGTTGCACCCAATCTAGGTTGGAGGATGAAAGAAAACTGAGAATACTGAATCAACTGAACACACACATTTCAGCAGGACACATATATTGACACTGAATTGGTACTGACACCACAAAGCTAAGCACATTAAAAATAAGGTAATTATTAACTACAGGGAATAATGTGCAATATTCCTGATAGAGATTTAAAAGAGCATTTATTATGTGCTTCATAACTTACATGCATATATGGAAAAGGAGTTTCTGGGCTCAGGTGGAGGCTGATTTAGATTCCACCTTTGTCTTTATAGTTGGTAGTTTCTTGACTCCCAGAACTGTTTTCCTGAGGGAGAGCAAACCCTAATTTGAGGGATGACATGAGGATAAAACAAGCTATTATTGCATGTAAAATATTCAGAACAATGACTGGCCCATTTTAAGTCCCTAAGAGCTGTTATTAAGTATAGAATACTTTCAGTATGCTATTATAATCAAAGGGGACACTCCAGAATATCTAATCCAAATGAATTTTTAATTTTTGTTGGGGGGAAGGAGAGCAGACATGAGTTTCTTTACAAAGAAAACATTAAAACCAAATACATGATTTTTTCCAAAAAATCAATTTCTAATTAATATAGTGACTGCATCAAAACTAAAAGTTCATATATATTAGGGAAATGCCAATTAAGAGCTATTTAAATATAACTACAATTACATGATTGGCTAAAATGAAAAAGTCAAACTCAAGTGTTGATGATATTCTGGATCAACCAGAGATCTTGTACATTCACGGTTTATGTAGAAGTACTTTGGCACAGTATCTAATAAAAGCATGAGCATTGTCTGTGACCCAGCAGTTTCATTTGTGCAAACATACCTAGAATAAACTCACAACCCCAGTCACCATAAAATTAATGTATCAAAATGTGCACAGCAGATTTGTAATAGCTCCAACCTGAAACCAATTCAAATTACATTAGGAGATTATGTAAGCTATGGTGTCTCCCTACAGCAGCAGTAAAGCAATGCTATATGCAACAGTGCAGATTCTCACCAACACAACACCAAAGAAACCAGTAAAAACCATATTATCCTAAAAAAACTGATCAGAGTGGTAATTCTGAAGATAGTAATGTCTGCTTATGAGTAATGTTTTTATTTCTTGATTGGGATGATGGTTACATGGTATGTTCATTTGTAAAAAAAAAAGTTAAGATGAACACTTGTATGTGTTACACTTCAATGTGTACTTGAAGAAAAAAAAAGTTTAGAAAAAAAATCACAGAATACATTTCAATTTTTTACATTATATTAATTTCTTCAAATCACCAACACCCAAAAAATCCTTCTGGTGCTAATAAAACTTTGTTACACATATACAGTCTATTATCAGCATTGCATAACTTTCTGCAGTTCTATATATTTCTATAATTGTATAGACCTATATGAACTGCAGAAGTCAATCTCAAAATTTTACATGTTTTGATTTATTGTAAAAGTCACATGTAGCTCATGAGCACCATATTGGTCAGCTCAATGGTTTTGCTGTTCAAATGCCTGTGAGGAAACCTACATTAATATGTGTAAGTTGTCTGGAGAGCTATTGTGCAATTAATCGTGTTTAATCAATTACATCAGCTGTTGACAATAATACAACAGCAAGCTTAGAATAAGTATTTCTAGAGAGGTTCTGTGATCACTCTTGGTTTGGGCTTAGAGTATTAAGATTCATTCCATGTAACTCATATTATGCAGCATAATTTAAAACCCGGTGATTTGTGATACATAAATAATTAGGGGGAAAATCAATCTAATCTTTCTCTTTGATTGCATGGAGCAGTCACTACCAACAGCTTATGGGCACAAACTGAGACATCCCGACATCACTGCCCTAGCCTTGACTAGGTCCACAGGAGGGCTTTATTCTGCCCTTCCCAACACAGCAGGTGCTCCCTTAAAAAAGCAGGGAGTGTGTAGAAAACAAGTGGCCTGTTTTATAAAACTCTAAATTTATTAAAAGTGTTAAAAGATTCCACTCTCCCCTCCCTTCTTCTTACATTAAAAAAGAAAATCAAACTGTTTTCTATTTCCTCAGCCACTGTACAAGCTACTACTTCCCTTTCTGGGGACCAGCCTCTCCCACCCTCAGTCCTCCCCCCTTTCAGGCTCAATATTGCTATAAATTTGTTTATAAAGCCCTCCATATCCCTCCACTTCCCTGTGTCCTGCCCTGCAGGCAAAGCTTTCTTTCCAGATCTGGGGTCCTTGAAGTTGAGCAGGTTGCAAGGGTGGAAAAGCAGGCAACGCCTGCAAGGCAGAATGCTTTGTGCTTCTGGGAGAAAGGCAGATCGGCTTCTTTCTTGGTAAGTGGACTGTTTTGGTTTTGCCCATGCACACCTGTTCAGGGCCAAGTATTTGGCTTGGGGTGGCCACAGCTGAGTAGCCTTGCCCCTTCTCCAGTTCCTCAGGCATCGGCCCACAACAGCTGGGTCTGACTGATGACTACCCTTTGTCTGGGGACTGTGAAGGACAGGAAGAGTGGCACATGACTACAGTACTGAGCTGGATGGAGCCCCCACTTCTCCGTGTAGGCACCAAATCCCCAGGGGAGGAAGTTTTGGTTTTTTGGTAGGCAAAACCAGGGCCAGCCAGGACCATGGGTGGTGGATGAGAGAGGGATAATCACACAGCTCTGAGCTGAGCAATGGTCCTCAGGCAAAGCCCCTACCCTCTTAAATTATGTTGTTGCCCCTGACCCCTTTCACCCTGCAGGCCCCAGGATGATTCCGGAAAGGAGGAAGAAAAAGAGGAAAAGGATTCTGTTCTGCTGATGGGAAAAAGGCAGGAGATGACAGAGTACTCAGGGCTTGGGAAGGCCTGCTGGAATCTGTAGTCCTCGTGGCTTTCCTGTTTTGGGAGGGAGGATGGGCAGGCCCTCAGAGGCTTCATCAGCTCTGTTCCTTGTCCTTGACCAGTAAGACTGTATGCTGCCCCCCACTGGACACAGATAAGACCACTCGGTTCTCCAGTTGCTTGCCAGTCATCTCCACCGGGCTCCAGGCATCCTCTTCCTGCCCGGTGCCCAGCTGATAGTTGGTGCCCATGCCCCAGGCAAAAACACGACCTGCAAGGGAGAGAAATGGGAGCAGCTACCTCTAGGATCCCCAATACAACCAGAAACCTCAGTCCTTACACACTGCCAAATACTTCTCGCTGCTCGTAAGCAAGGCATGAAAAGCCCTGCGTGACTGGCCATTTCCCAGCCCCTTACACCACCCTCCCCTGCTAATACAAGTCACCTTTGGGACTACTCTGGATGTTTCTGTGCCTGGGAAGTCTCTGCTTATAAAGGACCAAAACTTCAAGGTTTGTGCAAGCCCCACTATCTCAGGAGAGCTCCCCAGATGAAGTGTATCCACTAGGTCCAGATTTCTCATGGCTACTGAGTCTTCTTTTTCCTAAAAACTTTAAGTACAGTTCCTGGGAAGCTGGCACATAGTAGATTATAAATAAAGGAGTCACCATGGTAGAAAGTAGAGAAACTAGAGTCTGGAGATAAGAGTTCAAGTCAGGAGCTCCCTGGTGGTGCAAGGGGTTAAGACTCAGCACCCTGAAGCTACTGGCAGCCACTGCGGCATAAGTTCGGTCTCCGGCCAGGGAGCCGACCCACAGGGTGCAGCAGACCTCTGTTGTGTCACCGTATCACTGCTGCTCCCTCAGCAGTGCACTTCAGTAGCTCCTGCTCTGCTTTCCACTCTGTTTCTGGTGAATCCTCTCACCACTCCCCACCCCCGACACACACACACCTTGGTCTATACCCCTGCTCTTGTATGCATCAATAAAATAAATCTTAAAAAGATTTCAAGTCGTGCTGCCTATCTGATGACACCAGAGCCCATTAGGAAGTCTGGTAGGAAGCACAACCCCATTAGAAAGCCTGTGGGCAGCCCCACTCACCATCTTTGGTCACAGCATACCCCACAGAGGCCCCACAAGCCACTGAGGAGACAGCAGGTAGTCTGGAGATGAGGGTTGGTATGCTCTTCTCCTCAGCACCCTCCCCAAGGCCCAGCCGCCCATACTCAGCCCGGCCCAGGCTGTATGCTTTTCCTGTGGGAAGAGGGAGAGAGATGGGGACATGCAGAGGGTGTACTCCAAGTAAGCCAGGAGAGTCTCCCTAATTGGGAGTGTGTTCCCATGTCCTGTGGTAAGGAGCCCTACAGTGTCTTCCCAGTTTGGGAGGAGGCCTGGGTTGACCAAAGCCCAGCCTTGGAGCAGGTCCAGGTTCCAAGGGCCATGGTCTCACCAGTCCAGCCAGGCCCGCGCCAAGGAACACTCCATCCCCAACCCAGAGGAGGACCTAGAGGTCCTACCTTCTGAATCCATGCAGACAGTATGGTGCTGGCCTCCAGAGAAGCCTACCCAAGACTTGGTGGAGTTCTTGAAGGACGTCAGGTTCTGGGGTACAAAGCAAGATTCCGTGCTTGAGGTCCCTGGAGGGAAAGACCAAGACAGAGCTGCCAGGGGTGCAGATGTCCCAGGACCTCCCCTTCCTCATGCCCTCCCAGTGAGGCAACCCCACCCCAGCTAGGGTATTTATAGTCTCACTGACCATAACAATCTGTGGCTCAGAGGAGTTAGGTGGACCCACTGAGGGTGCAAAAATGAATGAGGGGTAAAGCTAGGATTGGAACCCAGGTCATATGGGCTATGCCTGATGCTGGGCTCGAGACTCACCAAGCTGATGGTAGTTGGAGAGGCCAAAGCCATAGACATGGCCTTCACGAGAGATGGCAAAGGTGAAGTAGGCACCACAGAAGGCATCCTGGAATCTCACATGACCCCCACTTCCCCTGGATTTCAGAATCACACATTTGGGGACCAGGAGTCGTTCTGCAGGCAGAAAAGAGGCCAAAGTCAGCAGCAAGCACACATGGCCTCTGTCTGCCCTGAGTTTGCTTTTCCTTCACTATTAAAGTCCTCAGAGGAAGGCTAAACAGGAAACGAGAGGAAACTGATGCCAAGAAACTGCAAGTGCCTCACTCAGATTCTAGAGCCATAAGAGGTAATACTTATATGGAACTACCCAGGTGTCAGACATTCTTCTATTATTAACTCCTTCTATATTAACTTTCCAACAACCCAGGGAGATGGGTTTGGAGACGATGAAACCATGTCCACAGCCGTAGAAGGGAGAACCAGGATGCAACCCCAGAGTAGCGTGCTCTAGAGTCTGAACTGTTAACCCGCGCAGGTCCACCTGACATGAGCCAGAACATGCAGACAACCACTCCTGCTTTTCTTTGACTTTTACATGGGGGTGGCTGCCAACCACTTGGCAGAAGGACCTAAGCCACCTACCAAGGCCCTGCCGGCCACCGCGATTTGCAAATAACGCAGGCACACGGCCCAGCTGGCCCTGCTCCCCGCAGCCCAAAGTGTAGAGGTCGCCATCAGCTGTCAGCATCACCAAGTGGTCGTTGCCTGAGGGTGAGAGGAAGGCAGGGGATGCAGGGCTTGTAGGGACGGCCCAGGCTGGGCTGGCCCCAGAACAAGGTACCCTTAACTCCTGCCCAGAGTACCCCTACTCTCACCTGAGGCCACTTTCACCACAGGCGTACTCAGCTGCACCTGCACGGGCACCAGGCTCTTCTTCATGGGCTCCAAAAGCCCAATAATACCGTTATTGTCCTGGAAGGGAGGGGCAGAGAACCTCAGCCAAAGGCTGGAAAAGGGCGCCATTCGGAGACATGGCCAGGAGCCAGGCTGCATACTGAAATACTTATGAACAAAATCATACATGGTCTTTTATTTGCACTAAAATAACAGGAGGGCAAAAACAAGTTAGCTATAAGTTGATCAGGTTGTCAGGTTGAATAAATGGGGGTTCAATGTTATTATTACTTTTATGTATTTAAAAATATTTTAAAGTAGCTGATAATCAGATTTCCTTATTTTTGACATTACAAAATAAATGCCAAAATACTGAAACAACTTTCTAGGCTGAATCTGTTTTTTTTTTTTTTAAGATTTATTTTTACTTATTTATGCATACAAGAACTGGGGGGGGACTGAGAAAATTCAGAGACAGAGTGGGGAGCAGTACAGGCAGACTAACTGAAATACACTGCTGAGGGGAGCAGCAGGCAAGACAGGAGAGGTCTGGTGCGCCATGTGGGTCACCTCCCTGGCAGGGGATGGAACTCATGCTGCAGTGGCTGCCAATAGCTTGATAATGCTGAGATTTAATTCTTTACACCACCAGTTTCCATCATGGATATACTGAGCTGTGACAGTCCCCCCCCTCCCCCCGTCATTCCCTGTCACTAAAACATATAGATGAAGGTGGGAAGGGGGGTATGTTAAAGGTAGGGAGATGGGTGAGGACAAGTCTCCTGCATCGGCCTCAGCCCAAAGGCATCTTGGCTCACCCCCTTCCCAAGACACACACACCCTGATATCAGATTTGAGGAAAGAGATGTTGTGTTCAGGCTGGATAAAGAAGCCAGCGACCTAGATCTGGGCCTGACCTCTGCCTCTGGGCCTTGATTTCGATACAGTACTATGGTGGCTCAGAGATGGGCTGTCTCTGGGGCCCTGGCAGTTATTCTGCCTGCTAGGTCTCATGCAGACTTCCACAAGAAAGGAGATCCGGTCTTACCCGGAAGGAACCCCAGAGGAAGACACGGCCGTCCTCGGTAAGGGCTGCTGTGTGACTGTCTCCTGCTGACACCTGTATCACCTTCTCTTGCAGCTCCACTTTTCCAGGGACCATCTCTGAGCCCTCCACCGATGTGTCCCTTCCCAGGGCACCGTCGTCATTGCAGCCGAAGGAATAGACCTGTGCCCAGGAGAACCCCAGCAGTGCAAGGTCTTGCCTCTCAGTCCGTTCACATGGAGGCCACTCCCTGCTCAGCTGGCTCCAGCGCCACAGGGAATGTGCATGGCTCAAAGCTCCTACCCAACCCCCTCCCCACCCAGGGCTTGTCCAACCCTGTGCCGCCCCCCAAACCTACCTGGCCACTTTTGCTTAGACACACAGTGTGCATGCCCCCAGCCTCGGCCTGCACAACGTCCTCTGGAATGGGCACCAGGGCTGGCTTCTTCCTCTCCATCACGTTCTCTCCCAGCCCCAGCTGGCCCACGTCGCCCTGGCCCAGTGTCAGCACCAAGCCTGGCTCTGTGTTGTGGGACCTATGTGAGACTGAGGGGTGAAGAAGACACAGCCTGAGTGTGTAGGATGACGGAGGATGGAGAGTCGCTGCATCGGCTCTGGGGTCGCATGATGTGGGCTCAAGTCCCTACTCTCCAACACACCATTAGTATGACCTTCTGGAGCCTAAGTTTCCTGATATGTGGAATGAGGATAACCAAAGCACCCGTCTTGTAGGGTTTTGTGAAGATTTAAAAGTGAGCACATGATTAATGTGCGTGAGGAAATGGGAGGAAGGAGACACTCGGCATTGTGAGGTGACTCCCAGTGGGAGGGGAATATTGTGAGGACCAGACAGTCCTGATTAACTTGATTAACGTGAAGATCTGTCAGAAGCTTGGTCAACACTGAAGGCTCAGATGGTGTCTACCATTTCTGACTGCTCACTGATGTTAAACTGCTTTGTAGCGTCCACATTAAGCTACAGACCGTGCATATTTAGGATCTCGTTTTATAGGAAATCGAGTCTCAGAGAGCAAATTATCAGCAGAGCCTGCACGGAAGCCGAGGAAGCATACGTGGTCAGAGCAGAGTCCCTGGTTTTCACCCTCAGACTGTGATTTCACTTCTGGACACAATTACGAGAATTGTCCCCTTCCGCTCCCCTCTGGGGACAGGCAACTGGAACAGCAGCGGCAGGAGTAGGAGCTGTAACTGGCACGGAAGTAATGGGTATGTGGCACAGGGGCATCTGCTGGCCAAGGCAGCTGCCGGGGTCTGGGCAGTCAGTGGCTGCATCCAGCCCTCCCCAGGGGTGGTGGCACTGCTGTCAGGGCGTCTGCAGCTGCGCAGAGGATGCGCTGGGCAGGGAGCCACCTGGTCGGGTTTTCTGGTGAGGAGGGCTAGGCCCGCAGGCACCTTGGCAGGAGCTGGCGCCTGGAACGTGGCGGGAGGCAACGGCCCTCACTGCCTGGTTACGAGGGTCTGCAAAAGACAGACACTGTCTGAGTGTGGATCCACACTCCATGCTTCCAAATCGAGGGTGGATCACTGTCCTTCCTGTCCCCTCCAGAGTCCCAGGAGAGAGGGAACCACAGCCACCTCCCTGAAATGTGGCCAGGACACGATCTTATTCAATCCTCACAACAGCCCAGGAAGGTTGGTGCTGCTCTCACCTCCATTTAATGAGGTAGTCCGAGCTCAGAGAGTAAGTGACTTGCACAAAGCCAAACAGCCAGAAAGAGGCAAAGCCAGGAGTGGAACCCAGGCCTAGGAGTCAAAGGTCCTAACCATAATACTTTACTGCCTGGGACAAAGCCCAAGGGCTAGTGCTGTCTGAGTGCCTTTCTTTAGACAAGTCTTTGCCCCTCTGAAATTCCCAGGGGGCGGGAATTCAATGAGCTATACTGGAAACCCTCCAGTTAGGATGGAGTCCCTGGCATTCTAGGCTCCTCAGCTTAAATGCCAAGGAGGAAGGAACCCAGCCTCAAGTTCTAGGGGCTCCTAGAAATCACTTTACCCATACCCAGGATAAAGGCCAAGGCCAACTTACTCTTCACCTTCTTGCTTTTGGGGAGGGCATCTTCTGGGGGTGACCTTTTCTTAGCTATGCGTTTGGGTGGCATCTTTCTGTCCTGAAAAACCCAGACAAAATATTCCAAGTCACAAATGGCAATCATTTTCCTGTATAAATTAAGCAACCTGCACCAAAAACCCTTTAAAAAAAATGTAAGGGGAATTTTTCAGAATGTATCTCAAGAATAGAATGGATACACTCAAAGACTAAATCTTTACTGTAATCTTCCTAACATTAAAAAACAACCAAACTTGAAACAACCCATGTGCTCAACAGCAGACAGAGTAGATAACACGTTATAGGCATGATAGGGATATCATTAAAAATGACATTTTCATAGATCTATTGAATGGGAAGATGTTCACCAACTGAAGAACAGGTTAACTTCTTACTCCCACTCCCCCACACAGGTAGAAAAATGTGTGGAAGGGTCGTCCCTGGTGGTGCAAGGGGTTATGTCTCAGTGCTAGGAAGCTATCCACAGCCAAAGCAGCAGAAGTTCGACCCCTGGCCTGGGAGCTGACCTTTCCTGTCTCGCCCACTGCTCCCCTCAACAAGGTATTTCAGTCAGTCCACTTGTTCTGCTCCCCACTTCATCTCTGAATCCTCTCAGCCCCCACACCTCTGGCCTTTATCTCAGCTCTTGCACGCATGCATAAATAAATCAATCTTTAAATAAAAATATCTATGGAAGGAAATATATTCAATACTAGTGATAGCCTGAAAAATGGGATAATGGGATAACTTTTAGTACTCTCTTCGCACCTTCCTGTGTCATCTAAGAAGTTTTTAACAAGGAGTATTCCAAGTATTTTTTTTTAATCTTTTATTATAAAAAATTAAGGACACTGAATAACATACTCCCTTCTCAACCCTGAGATGGCCACTAGAAACTATGATGATGTATTATCAGACCAATCTGTCCTGCGATCTAAAGTGCCACTACTGGGAGGAACCTAAATGTCTAGCAAAAGAAAAAAAGCTGCAAAAAACTCACATAATATAAAGACACCACCTTTATATTAAAAGGTGGAAAGGAAATCACGTGTGGGTGATAAGGATTAGAGCTAAATATTCCCAGGCTGGGTAAGGGCCTCTGCCATCTCCTCTTTTCATTGCTGTTGCCTCCCCAAGGACCCCATGTCTTCCCTGGAGGCCGCTGGAATAGACACACTCCTCAGTGCTCTCCTTTCCAATCCAGACCAAACTGTGTTCCAAATCTTTTCCCCTTTAAACACACACGACTCCACAAATAAATCTTTAGAGCCTTGATGTGTAAGGTTGTAAAAAAAAAAAAAAAAATGCTGTAAAAAGCCCGGGGGATCCAAGTGTGGGGTGTAAATCCTCTAGAATGGGTGGGTAGGGCCAGGGCTTTGCAGCTACCCAGGTGCAGAATTAGTACAGCATGAAGCACAGCCAGAAAGCAAGAACCTGGGCTCAGCGACTTCTTAGATGTCTGACCCTGGGCACATTTATTTTATCGCTACATGATTCAGTTTCCTCCTCAGTAAAACACAAGAGTAATAGAACCTAGACCTTTCGATGTGTAATATTAAATGCTAATACTGTAAAGTAGTTGCATAGCTAGTGATCAATAAATCAGTACTGTACTGACGTTACAAAGGCTACAGCGGCCCCAGGTGATGCTCAGCGCAGCCCTGTGATCTGACCTATCCCATCTCTCTCCTTCAATTTACACGAGGGTGACACTACCCAAGCCAGACAGGAGAACTCCAAGAGCCCTTTCTGAGGCCCAGCTGTGTGCCTAACCAGCACTCCCTCCCTGCCTCCCACATTCAGCGGACTGTCCTGAGGGAGGAGAACAGAGTACTGAAGATGGGACAATGGCCAAGGGGCAGCCCACACAGGCTGAGCCTCTGCAGGCTGAACTGCTACAGGCTGTGACTGGCCCTGTCCTGATCCTGATGCGGGGAGTTCTGGGGCTTCCAGCTTTTATCTTCACCCGCATGCCCCTGGTCAAGGACAGAACTCAGGCCACAGCGGTGATAGCTCTGAGACTTAACCCCCAGGCCACTAGGGAGGCCCTATCTCCTGCTTCATGACCACAGGTGGCCAGAGCCCTCACCTCCCTGAGCAGCATCCACAGCTGTCAGAGGGATGGCACTCTGTGGTGTCAAACACACTCTACGTACTCAACACAGAGCAGACTACCCATTCATTCCACAAATAAATTTGTGTGCTGAGTGCCTGTTACCTCTGTTTGGCTTTTGACCAGGTAGAGCAAGGAAAACAGACTGGTCTCACGGGGCTTACAATCTAGCAGGAAAGAAAAAAAAGCAGAAGCATTATAGATGGTGCTATGTGAGGGCTAAGAGAGTGTCGTGGTAAGAGAACTTCAGTTGCACGACCATTAGAATGTTTTAACACACTTGTAGCTATAATGGTTATGCCTATGTTATGGCTTTCTTACCATCACCACCACCACAAAGAAAATAATTTGGGATGGTGGAAGAGACTGGTCACAGAGCTAACATTTCAGCTAAGACCTGAAGTGACAGCAGATGATCAGGATAAAAGCTCTCCAGCAAACAGTGGGAAGTGTTTGGGGAGGAATCTGGAGAGGCCTACGTGCTGCAGCTGGAGAGCATGTGGCCTAACACACTAGATCAGACGAGGCCTTGTAGGAAAAGGCAGAAAAGTCTTAAGAAGAATGCTTAGTCTGCCTACTGAAAGGGAATGGAGTGGATGAGAAGGACGCTAATGGCAGCCATCCAAATGAGATGATACTGACTTGCCTTGGTGTGAGGTTACAGAGAAAAGTAGACAAAACAGACAACTTAATTTGCCAGTGGAGTAGATGTGGGGAGGGAGGAAGGGCGAGGACTCCGAATGACATCTGCATCCTAAAGAATCCAAGGCTTTGATTCCTGGGAGGCTTGGCCAAACATGAGGGCTCCCAGGCCGTGCCAGGATTAGGTGAGTGAAAGAGTTCCCTTCAGGGAGAGGGAGAGCTTGGTGGAACAGACAGGACAGGCCTTGCGCTCCATTTTACCAGGTGTTTTCATTAAGTCTGAAGTGCTTGGGCCTCATCAGAGGATGGACGTTTCAGGGGAAGAGCTGGATGGGCTAAGGGTGTGCGATATAATGTGTGCCCCTCGTTTCCCAGGTGACCTCGGTAGGCAGCTTGCACCCCTGAGCAGGATAGCAGTCATTTCACTGTGTTCAGGGCCCTGTCTTGCCAACAACAAATGTCCCTGCAGACCATGAGAATGACCTGCAGTAGTTTGCTGTAGCTGTGGAGGGAACCATGGAAAAGTATTCACATGTTAAATGAAAAGCATTTATGTAGGCACTTGAGGGGTGATGCAGGTTGACTCTGGGAAAGGTCTGGAGTGGGCACAGAAATATAAGTATGAAGTGGCTGGTATCAGGGGCATTAGCAACAATGGAAGTGTGTTATCATGGACTGGGACCAGTGCCTCAACCACCTGTATTTTGGATGACATCTTGGGAGTTTCTCAGTGCAAGCTAGTCACCCTGACCCCACCATACAGGTAAGAAAAACCTAGCAAGTTGATCTATCTTACCCAGAACCGGAAGAAGAGATCAAGACAAGTGGTCAGACACCAGAGCTGGTACCTTTACCTACTTCCTCCTCACAAGGACAGCACCTCATCTCTGGGCTTCCTGCTCCCCAGCCCCAGTTTATTCCACAAGTTATTCATGAATCTCAAACCTGAAATAAGCTGCTTTCTTGCTCGATCAGACTCCTCAGTGGTTGCCTTAGCCTGGAAGATAAAGCTCAATTTCTTAGCCTGGCACTGAAGGTCTCTAAAGTCTAACTTTTAGCCTCACCCTTCATCTACCACATCCTGCCTTGTCTTCTTCTACACTTTGTATCTCTATACCACTTTGCATTTCTGTACCTTTCCAGCCCCTATCCAAACTCCTCAGCCACCCCGCTCATCCAAGTTCTCTGATTTCTCACCCCCTCCTAAATGAACGTTTCTCTTTCAGAAGAACTAGGACAGAGTTTTGGATGGTAATGACTATACATGTCAATGCCACACACCAATCTACTTTGTAAAACATGAGCCTCTTTGAGACACTGGTCACTCCATGTGACTTTTTCTTCTAACAAGCTGAAGGTGGCACTATCACTCCTATTTCACAGCTGAGGGAACTGAGGGACAGAAGTCAATTTACTTGACCAAGTTCACACAGTCAGTAAAGCAGAGTCAGGAAAAGAATCCGGTATTATCTGATTGATTAAAAAAGGAAAAAGGCCAGGCTGCCTACAGCAGGCCATGACTCAGGCAGGAGTCAGGGCAGCACAGACCTCCAGGGGCTTGGCTAAACACAAAAGGCAGAGGGCAGAAGCCAGCTGAGGGCAAAAATGGTGAGACCAGAGAGGGGAGAATGAGGAAACAGGGCCTGCGGGGATGGGCGGCAGAGCCACTGAAAGCTCCCTGGAAGGATGATACCTCCAGCACCTCCAGCGCAGGGCAGTGGGAGATAAAGTTCTGGCTTTAGAGACCCGAGTTCTCTCTGAGCCCTAGAATCTCTCAAATGGAAGATTCTGGGCATTACAACTCACTGCCATGAGCAATCCTGGAGACAGCGCAGAGGATGGATGAGGGCACCTTTGAAAAGGTGGAGCCCGGCACCCACTATGCCCCTGCATGTCTTCTAGTGCACAAACCAGTCCTCTATAGCTGTTCTGGGTGCGTCTTTTCAACCACACAGTGAAAGCCCAGGCTATACTTCCCACCCCTCACCCTCTAACAGGTAAACACAGCTCCCACCTCAAGGAGCCGACAGTCTGGGAGAGTGAGGCTCAGCCACACATAATTCAAAGTCACATAGTTAACTTTCACTAACAGGCACCAGGTGCCCCAGCCTCTCTGAGAATGCTCACACCTGCCCACTGAGATGTGATCCTCGTGTACAGAAAAGCTGGGGCTCAGAGAAGGTCCCTCAGGCCACATAAGGTGGTACGAAGTCCCGTGTTTCCTAACCACCCCACCAGGATCAGAGTTCCTCCTGTCTGCTTCAGCCTGGGCCTCAGTTTCCTCACCTGATTAATGCAGGCAGACCAGGCAGTCTATGTAGGCCAGGTGTTCCTGCTGTGACCTCCCCAGTCTCACTTCTGCAAAGGGAGACAGAGCCTCTGACTACAGCAGCTGTCTCAGTGCCCAGCCAACCCCACGTTAGGAGGCAGGCACTTGTCTGCAGACTGAGAGGCTGAACAATCTCTTTGTGAAAAAGATCCCCAAGAGGGAAGGGAAGGGGCTCACCTGTCAATAAACATTTGCTGAATTCCTGCGGTGCCAAGCAGAACTGGTACACTTCTCACTGGGCGTCCCCTTGTGTACAGCAGAGCTGTGCCCAGCCCATGTGCATTCACTTTTTTGGGGGGAGGAGCCAGGGCTCCTCCCAGATGTCAGAATCACTGAATCATGGAAATGATGGGGACACTGGTAATCCTCACCACTTGCCTCTTACCTTCATTTTACAGGTTAGAAAACTAAGGCTCAGAGAGACTTGGTGGTGGGCCCAAAGGTACCCAAGTAGGAAAGTGCAACACTGATCAGGATTTCTGCTTTGAGGCAACAGCCCTGTCAACTGATTCATCTTTCTAAATTCCACTCTCAAGACCCTTCTTGGGTGACACCTCCCGGCCACCTCCAGCTCACCCAGTGTTCTCCTGCAGACCTTGCGAGATCCAGCCCTGCGCTATCATTTTTTGTATCACCTTTCGTATCACCACACCTGTGGCCCCTGCCTCGATCACCCCTCCCCTCCATGCCCAGTCTGCCGGAGTAACTCTAGTCGTCTGCCAAAAACGCCTGTTCACGAGTCCCCTCACCTGGAAAGCCATTCCTGGCCCTCCTGGGCAGGGCTGGGTGACCGTCTCACGGTTCGCGAACTCAACTGATGCGACGACACTCAAGTTCACCCTTGGTTCCAGCACCTCGGCATCCCGGCTCCCCAACCCACCCCCGGCCCACGCTGGCCTTCCACTGCGGCGACGCCGGGTCTCCGGAGGCGACCAGGGGCCTCGCAAAGGCCACGCGCGCCCTTCTAACCACACAGGGCCCAGGACGCGCGGCCCCGAGCAGCCGGCCCATAAACCAGGTATTGACAGATGAGGGCGCAGAGTTCACAGCACACCTCTCCCAAGGGCTCGCGTCTCCGGGCCGGTGGACGCGGCGACTTCTTCCCGCGGGCCGGCCCTCGGCAGCCAGCCCGGGGCCGCACAAGCCCGCCCTCGCCCGCCAGCCTTCCTCCAAACGACCTGGGGGGCCACAATCACTT
>NW_004567109.1:13633533-13656443 GCF_000260355.1 Condylura cristata | reverse complement strand
CGCCCCCGCCCCAGCGGGGGCCGAGCCGCGCGCCACCTCCGCCAGGACCCTCCGCCGGGAACCGCCGCGACCTACCTCCGTGCCGGTCGGCGACAAGGAACTCCTCCTCTCGCCCGCCGGGCCGCGAACTGGCCCAGAGCATGCGCTCTGCGGGCCTCCGGCCTCGACCCCGGGCCCGAAAGGAAAACAAAGAGCCTGGCGACCCCTGGCGACGTCCCCGGGAAGTGCAAGTGACGCTTCAGGCCAGGGCGCTCCGGAAGGCTCGCTCCACCTTGACCTAGGTACACTGGCTGTGGATTTCAGAGACCCCGGATCCGGACAAGTGGGCTGACAACCACAAAGACCACCTGAAGTCAGGGTTTGTTGGGGAAAATCTGTTGTGGGAGGGGCCGTACGATGAAAAAGATACTCATCTTCCTTGCCCTTAAGACAGCTCCCGACAGGGAAAGATGAGAAAACAGACTGGGGAAAACACACCGGGCTAATAAGGATAGCCACAGGGGCGTCTGGCTCAGCTTGGGACTTGAGGAAGCCTTTCCAGGTAAAACCTAGAGAGCAGGGCATCCTAGGGGCAGCAGTCCTTGAGCCAGGTGAACCTGCCTGGCTGGAGGAGAGGCTGCCTGCGGTGGGTGGGAGTGACTGGGTGGGAGTGACGGGGGAGAGAGCACTGGGGAGGGAGAGTCAGACCACGGAAGCGGGGTCTTGTGTCTGTCCTGAGGCCACGGGCATCTATGGAAGGCATGTGAACAGGTGAATGACATGATCAGATTTTGTTTCTAGAACAAACAGGAGAATGGACGGAAAGGAAAGTCAGAATAGGAGGGGGCGCGAGAAGAGTAGATAAAGGTGTGAATGGGGGCTGAAGCCGCAGGTACCAAGCAGACTACCCTAGGATGTTAACACTCATTCTTCAGGATGGATACAAACTGATGTTCAGGATTCCAGGCGTTCCCTAAGGTGACCTAGTCTAGGTCATCTTATTCTGTCTGGAGGGGTCCCCAATTAGGGTTGTGACCTCTGCAGATGGGTATTTTCTCCATTTCATATTGATTCTGATTCTGAGACTTTCTGTTATGCCTGAACTCTAGATGGGTTTAGACCCTTTAAGGATTATTTGCCACATAATTTTCTTCTACTAGCAAGACCCACCCCAAGTACTCCCCATTTTCAGGGTTTCTTACCTGTCCAAGTTTACCTCCGCCTCCATCACTGATTCTTTTATTGGATGATATTCTGTGAAATTTCTCCAAGTTTTAATCCTGGGATCTCTGATCTCTCTCTGCTGTCTTCCTCCAAGAGCTTACTCATTCACACTTGATATAATTATAAAAATGATTATCATAATCGATTTTGTAAAAGCCCTTACTTAAGTATAGAAACATGTCCATCCATGCCAATTAACTCTGTTCCTCACAGAAACCTCAACAAAATTTAAAAAGAGAAAAATATGGTTTAAAGAGATTAAGCCAGTTTTTTTTGGGGGGGGTCAGCATACAGGTGGTATGAGGAGACTAGACCTTTGATTGTTCAGGATGAGCCATTATCCTTTAGCTGTGAGGGCAGTCCATGGGGTCTGGTTCTGTCCTCTGACCTAAGTTCCAGCCTTTATCTCTAAATCAAAGTGAAGACCTGACATAGAAAATAAAACTCATTTCCCGTGGACCTAGACTCCTCCCAGCTTCATCCTTCTAGCTAAGGTTAAAGTTTTCTCATAAGTCCAGGTTCAATCCCAAACCATTTCTGATTCTTCCTTCTCTCCTCTTCAGGTTTCTATTTCTACCCTTGAGACTAAAGCACCACTCTCCTGGCTTCTGTTCTTGTTCCTTAACCCTTCACCTCCATTTCACACCACCTGGATTCCCAGGCTAGTCTTCCTAAATCATGGCTGTGAGGCATGCTTAGAGTTTTTTCTTTGCTTAGACATTTTTTGAGACTCAAGGATCTCTTTAGTGATGTGCTTGGACTTGAGGCTGCAGAAGCCCCAAGCAGTTATTTCCCATTTCCCTCTTGGCCTCTGCACTGTACTCTAAAGGTACCTATGCACATTCCCATCTTCTCACCTACATTAGGTGCCTTCCATACTAACTACACTGAGTTCTTGATATATTTAAGAACTGCAGTGCAGTCCCTATCACTGTGAAGCCTCTCTCGGTTCCACTTAACTTTTTTCTTCTCTGAACCTAATCACTGATTTTAATTTTTTCACTCTATCATTATTTTATCTTATTTATTGGACATGCATAGTAAGTACAGCAGTCAGTTAAACCTGATCCAGAATGTACAGATGATAAAAGTAAAAGGATGTTGAAAGTTATGCATATAACATAAAATCAAAAGTTTAAGTAGAGACAGGAAAGTTGTAAAATGACCCATAGCGAACTTCTCAGCAACATCTAAGATGACAAATACATTGGCTGAGAGTAACAGTAGATTTGATATTGCAAAAGAAATAGTGAACTTGATGGCCACACTTCAACTCCATAGCAATAAAACTATCCCAAATGAGAGAAAAAGAAATTTAAAAAAATGAAAAGAACAATACTGAGTTATGGAATAAATTTTTCTTTTTCTAATTTTTTTTAAAGATTTATTTATTCATACAGAACTGGGGTACAAGTCAGAGGTGCAGGGGTGGTGGGAGACTTCACCGCAGACAGAGTGGGGAACAGAACAG
This sequence comes from Condylura cristata, assembly GCF_000260355.1. Lineage (NCBI taxonomy): Eukaryota > Metazoa > Chordata > Mammalia > Eulipotyphla > Talpidae > Condylura > Condylura cristata. The sequence continues at coordinate 13,653,769 of NW_004567109.1, read as the reverse complement.
GCAGACTGATGAAGTACACCGCTGAGGGGAGCAGAGAGCGGGTCAGGAGAGGTCTGCTGGGCCATATGGACACCTCTATGGCCAGGGATCGTACACACCCTGAAGCAGCTGCAGCCAAGCTTGCAGTGCTGCATCCTAACCCATTGCGCCACCAGGGAGGGCCCGTTATAGAATAAATTTAGGTGGCTTAATACTTTGGTAATTGGAGACCCTGAGAGGAGGAGATGGGGACAGAAAATATGTGTAGAAGTAATGATTAAAAAGTGTCCAACTATAAACCTATAAGTCTGCAATGCTTCATTTTATGTGTCACCATGACTAAGCTATGGAGCCAGGTATTTGGCCAGGCACCGTCTAGATGCTGCTGGAAAGATTGTTTTTTAAAAGATAGAACCTTTAGGCCCTCCCTGGTGGCGCAGCGGGTTAAAGCACAGCATTGAGAATCTAAAGCCGCTTCCGCATGAGTTCGATTCCCGCCTGCCCCGGAGGTTACCACATGGTGTGGCAGACTTCTGACCCGCCCACTGCTCCCCTCAGCAGTGTACTTCGTCGATCTGCCTATTCTGCTCCCCACTCTGTCTCTGGTGAAGCCTGTCGCTGCCCCTGAGCCTCTGGCCTGGACCCCAGTTCTGTATGCACAAATAAATAAATCTTTAAAAAAAAAAAAAGATAGAACCTTTAAATCTGTAGACTGTGAAAAAGGCAGATTACCCTCTAATGTGGGCAGTCTTTATCCAATCAGTTGAAGGCCTCAAGAGAAGGAGCTGAGCTTCAAGATTGCAATGCCAACTTGCTGGAATTACTAGTCTGTTTTACCTGCCCAACAGATTTCATACTCAAAAGCCCTTCAACCATTTGAATCAGCAATGTTTTGAAATACTATATTTCTCTCTGTCCTTCTTATCCATTCATCCTTCTATCCGTCCGTCTATCTGCATTTATTTTATTGGATTTGTTTGCCTGGAGAAACCTAATAAAAATCCATTAAGCTCAAACAAATCCAAGCACAAGAAATGAAGCACATTAAAATAGATCACTTAAAACCAATGGCAGAAAATCTTAAAAAGCAGTCAGAAAAAGTCATTTTTATGTAGGGAAGAAGGAGGATACAATGCAACATGTTATCCACAGTGGAACAAAACAGTGGATACAAAACAAGATAATGGAGTAACATCTCTAAAGGACTTCCTTGAAGTTACAACCAGCAAGGGCTACCCAGCAGAAGTATCCTTCAGGAAAAGGAAACTAAGGTACTTTCTGTGTGATTGCACCCACACGCACAAGCTGAAAGAATTCATTACCAGTACACTCACAATAAAAGAAATGTTAAAGAAGACCTCTGTACAGAATGAAAGTTAGATTAAACCCTTCAAAAATAACAATTACCTATTTAGGCAAAAACAATGTACTGTGAATGTTGTAATGTATATAAAAACTACATGACAACTATAACAGACTATGGGGTGAGAAATAGCAGGTTCTTATAGTAAGTAAAATGACAAAATATCAGTTACATGTAGACTCTAATAAGGCAAGCAATGACAAATAGTTATAGCTAGTAAGCCAATAAAGAAAATAGCTGATTAAAAAAGGTATTAAATTTTTTAAAAAAGTGCAGAAAAGAAAGGGCAAAAGGGACAAAGAACAGATGAAACAAAACCCAAGAAGACTCAACCCTAAGCACATTAATTAAATATTAAACATTTTGAAAGGCAGACATTGTCATAATAAAAAAAGCAAGGCTAACTACATGCTGCCTGCCTACAAGAATACACAAGTAGGTTAACAGTAAAAGGATAGTGGGCCCTCCCTGGTGGCACAACCAGTTTAAGCACAGCACTATGAGGCGCTCCACAGCCACTTCAGCATGAGTTTGATTCCTGGCAGACCTCCTGACCTACCCACTATTCCCCTCAGCAGTGTATTTCAGTAGATCAGCCTGTTCTACTCCCCACTCTTGTCTCTGGTGATTCTTCTCACCCCCACCCCACACCTCTGGCCTGTGCCCCAGTTCTTGTATGTAAAAATTAATAAATCTTTAAAAACAAAAAGGATAGAAAGACATTGTGATAACAGTCAAAAGAGAGTTGGAGTGGCTAATTCAATAGCAAAGTAGATTTTAAAGAATGTCATTGAGATGAAGGTAATTTCATGACAAAGGATTGATCACAATGTACTATCCTACTAAACATATGCTATTGGCAGAGCTTTAAATACATAGCAAAAACTGATGGAACTTCTAATAGACAAATTTCTAACAATTGCTGGAGATTTCAATATCCTACTGTGAATCGATGATAGAACCAGCAGGCAGAAAACCAGTAAGTGGATAATACAACACTTTCAATTAATGTGATTGACATTTCTGCAACAACCTTCTTCACTTATACCTTGCATTCTTTAAAATGCACATCCTTTCCAAGTGCACATGAAACATTTACCTAGATCATATTCTGGGATATAGAAAAAGTCTCGACAAATTTAAAAGCTCTAGCCCCCTTAGCTTTCTCTCAGCGTGGGCCCTTGGGCAACTCACAGTGGGTAGGCTGAATGGAAGGGTATCCTAAGGGAGGGGACAAGAGGTGCTGTGACTGGGGAAAGTGACGAGCTGCTTTTCATTGCCAACCAGGGACAAGGACACGGCCACTCTCCCACTTGCTGCCCACGAACTGTCATTTGTGAAGATGTCAACTGCCGGTGGCTCCCGAGGCCTGCGGGCCACCTACCACCAAATCCTGGATAAAGTGGGGCTCTTATTACCAGAGAAATTGAGACCGTTTTACAACCACCCAGCAGGTCCCAGAACAATTTTTTTCTGGGCTCCAGTTATGAAATGGGGGTTAGTGTGCGCTGGATTGGCTGACTTAGCCAGACCGGCAGAAAAACTTAGCACGGGTCAATCTGCTGTTTTGATGGCTACAGGGTTTATTTGGTCAAGATACTCTCTTGTAATTACTCCAAAAAATTGGAATCTGTTTGCTGTTAATTTCTTTGTTGGGTCAGCAGGAGCCTCTCAGCTCTTTCGTATCTGGAAATATAACCAAGAACTAAAAGCTAAAGCAGACAAAAAATAAAAGTTCCTGATCACCCAAGCAATCTAGATGTGCACTTAGTCACTGGGAGGCAATTTGATTGCCTGGTTATTTGATAAGGTGATGCAAACTGTGCCAACAATTGGAAGGTATTGAAAAAAACATCTAACTGTAACTGGTAGCTACTATTTTAACTGAATGGAATAATAAAGCAAACTTTAGACTCCAGAGATGGGTATCTTCAAGATCTACCCTGTGAACCTGGGTAGGTAATAGAATCTTGTCTTCTTTTTCTACAGTGGATTTAATCAAAGTCCCTGCACTGTGCTGGGCTGTCGTAAGGATTAAAGAATGCATACTGCATGGCAAATCCTTATCAGATGTTAAGTACTATCATAAAGATATGGGCTCCATCTACTGGAGGGAGAGAGAGGTGACAGTAAGTCAGTGTCAGGGAAGGGCTCTTGTTCCCCAGGAAACTACTCAGCCCCACTTTAGTATTTCCCATAAAAGTAAAGCCACATATGTAGGTTTATAATTCATGGCAACTGTTTCATGGAGTGGTGGTTACACTTCATAAAAGTTTTGTGGCTTAAACCTGGTAGAAAGGTATTATTTGAGGTGATAGGAAGTGTAGGGAAAGCCGATTCTGTAGTCCATTGTCTTGCTCAGACCCATGTTCTACCACTTCTATGTAACGTGGGCTTATTGCTGAACTCTTTATCTTGTCTGTTCATTTGCAAATTTGCACCATACCTCCTTTATACAGTGGAGTGGAATAATGAAATATGCACAAATAAACATACACTTCCTAATTCACAGATGTATTTCACATGGTTTTGCAATAATGTTCAAGTCCTAGTTCTGTTATTTAATTTTGGACAAGTTACTAATCCTCAAACTCCTTTTCCCAGAAAGTTAAGGTGGCTGAGTGGAAAAAACCTTGCTTTAGTAGTAAACGGAGATAGCTACAAACTATTCACCCAACAAAAAAATTCAGTAGAAACCAATCCCCACTTTGAAGAGCCAGATTAACAAGCTCTTTGCACTTATAACAAGCTCCTTTATATGCTTTCTACAAATACTCACTTTATAACCCCACTACAGGTGAACTTTTTACCAACTTCATTCTGGTTGAGGAATTTTAATACAAAATGGCTTGGCCAGGATCACATCAAAAGCAAGTTAATAGTATTAAGATTCAAATACAGGGAGCTTGACTCAAAGTTTGGCAATGGGTATGGCTGCCCACATGAAAAAAAAAAATTGTAATGCCTGCTGTGGAAGTGTCTATAGGTCGGTTCCTTGCAAGCTATTTCAGCAGAGGAATAGTGACCTAAGAGTATCTGCTGACAGCTTTCAGCTAATTTGGTTATCAGGTAAGACAAATACATGTACCATGTTTCTGCCTAACTTCAGATAACCAGTTCAATCCTTAAGATTTTTCTTGAAATCGTACTTATGTGAGCCCTCTTCTCCAAAGACAAATGGAATGCACACAGCTGGCCACCAGATCACAAGTCAACAGACTCTGAAGCAGTTTCCATTCTTTACTAGGGTTTCGGGCCACTTGCCATTTCTGTTCCTGGGTTTTCCCACTAGTGGGCTAGCTCCACAATCTAAGTGGTGATCAACAAGCCAAATGCAGTTAAGCTCAACAATATATTCCTTGGACCCAACCCTCTCCCGGGTCCTGATTCACAATTTTAAGAGCAGAACTAGCTTCATTCTGGTTATCACCCCCCACCGCCCCCCCAAAAATCACCCCCTGGATTGGAACTTGCCCCTGATGGCTCAAATAGCCTGGCTTATTCCTACCCCAACCTCAAATCAACTTAGCTCTACTCAAGATCTAGACTCTACCTTCTAGATGGTTCCCTGCTAACTCCCATCCTTCAGGCTTCAAGACTTCCTTTTGATGTTTTAGCACTGGGCACAGCAGGGGATTGACAACACTTCATTGTGACTCAATCTCACATCACTTGTAGGTTGGCCCAGTTTGTAACAGGCTCAAGCACCACTTGGACAGATTAGATGCTCAACTGGCATAATAGCTGTGACAATATTTTGGCCAAACCCTGCAGCTAGAATAAAAGTGCCTGTATCCCCAGATCTAACCGAGCACCCACTAGTCTAAATCTGAAAACACCTAAACTCTATTAGGTAACCCAGACAGCTTTTAATTTAACCACTTACATTTATAAGGGAAATTTACCTGCCCCGTTTTAAAGAACCAGATTATCAATATAGTGCTTATCCAGGAAAAAGAAATCCATCAATATCTTGAAAAGTTGATGCCACACATCTCCACACACAAAGAAACCACAAAACTGTACATAATCTTTATTGCAATTCATATACATCAGAAATGGACATGTATGTACTTAATATAAGACCTCTAGAAATCCTTGGGAAGTATCCTTTATCCATGTTGCTAAAAAACAAAAAATCCACCAAAGAAAGGCAAAAACCACCCTATGTCACAGATAATTTTTACCCCATAAATAACCCTGGCTCCAAATGGAAGCATTACACGGTTAAATAGACTCCATTCATCAAAGGTCTTTAAGGGCTCATCACCCACGAGTCTACCATTCACTTTTACCAATTCTACCTGCCAAATAAAGGGCATCCACAAGCACTTAGAGCAAGTTCAAAATTAGGTGAGGTTCCTCTTCTCTCCTAAATGGAAACAAAGAAACCCAGTAAGATTAGGATCCTATTTACAATCTTTCTTATATGTAAACATGTTAGCATATTATTAGTTGTTTCCTGCATGGTTTGTCTCCTCAGTCACGGTCCAGAGGACTCTGAGAAGCTGTAGGAATATGCAGGCGCGGACCAGAGCCCAGCTTCATCTCCAACGTCGTGGAAAGGGACTGTACATCATGGGGCAGTGCCCTGTGCTCCCCTATGCCACCAGGACAGAGCCCGGGAGAGCGACCTCCCGGGGTATCCACGTTGGAACACCCAGCTCAGGTGGAGGTAACATCAAACACCATCACCATCAGACATCTGCCCCCCACAGCCAGCAGTTACAAAATGTATATATATCCCACAACACTGCAGACAAGCAATATTCTTTACAAGAAAGTGCTATGGCACATAAAAGAAAAGAATATAAACAGGATTTTAAAATGTAATTGGAAACAAGAATTCAGTTGTCTGGAAACCAAAACATCTGAGCCACATTTGTACATGGGTAACCTTCAGACCCACTAAAGGGGTTTGCATGTTAAATGGCTCATGTGTTAAGTACTGACTTTGGTCAAGCATTCCAAACTGTCCATATTTAACAAACAGCAATTTCCTCTTACATGGCCATGCTAGTAAAAGCTGTATCTTAGCATTAATACTCTAAAAACGCAGCTTCTTCAAACTTGAGCATAAATCTAACTACAAATATGCCTACAGAATTATCAGTCAAATTCCTATCTGGGTGTACTGAACAGCAGCATTGTTTTCATGAGAACTAAGCTCAGGGTTAAATCTTATGCAAATTATAAACCAACAATCCAAAAGTAATTTTTAAGACTTACCTCCACGTCAGGGTATCTGGTATCTTGAGCAGCCCTACAATAACAAGATAGGGTTTTAACCCAGCAGTAAAAAGCTGACGAATCCCAAATTTTGTTTTGCCATTTTCTTAAACCCGAACAATGCTGAACCTGTTTCCTGCATGGTTTGTCTCCTCAGTCATGGTCCAGAGGACTCTGAGAAGCTGTAGGAATATGCAGGCGCGGACTAGAGCCCAGCTTCATCTCCAACGTCGTGGAAAGGGACTGTACATCATGGGGCAGTGCCCTGTGCTCCCCTATGCCACCAGGACAGAGCCCGGGAGAGCGACCTCCCGGGGTATCCACGTTGGTCACAATATACGAAACATGGCACGAAAAAGCACTATCACTCAGCTGGTAGCGACTTTCCCGGGGCACACCATGGAGGAAATTATTCGGGGATCCTCATTAATCAAAGCAATTATACGTGAAGGTCTATCAGCAAACACGTGTCTGACAGAACTAACGCGGGTAATCGGAACGTTTCTAGAAACTTCTATAAGTTATTAACTCACTGCCAGAAATACGGTAAATCGATTTGGGACTAAGGTTCATCTGTAGTTTGAAGACAAGGGCGGCATAATCAAGAGCGGCCATTTTCGGCAGGTCATGTGCTACACAAGAACAACGTGCTCCGCCGAACTGAGGTCTAGTCCCTGAAGGCGGACGAACGTGGGGTTCGGAGGACCTGCGCATATAGCATCCAGATGCACAGGGCAGCAGCCTCCCAGGCTTCGGCACGCGCCGGCCAGTTACGGTCACCACCCGGGGCTCGAGAGGCCTCCGCGGCCACGTTCCGCGCACTGCACGAGGAAGTGTAAATTGCACCAAGGCTGCAGCCGGGGTGTTTTAAATAGTAATGATCCCCAAAGTGGGAACGGTAGCAGACCCGATGGACTAGAACAAATCTAGAGAACCCCACGGGTAACCATCACTCACCAATACAGCAAACTCGCGGCGACTGCCTCTTCGCAAAAGACTGAGTAGCGCCCAAACGTCCCTATTTATACCTTCTGAAGCGAAAGCAGCCACGGAATGTCTATTGCGCCTGCGCAGCGCTACGCATGGGGTCATGCGCAGTTAAGAAGCCGGAAATTCGCTAAGGGTGCTGGGAATTTACTAAAGATTAAGCCCCACCCCTATCTGGGCGCATTATGAGTATCGCGACACTTGATCCTTCCCGCGAGATCTTGCAAAGGCAGTAAATTACAAAACCTTTTAAAGTGTGCGGTCAGACTGGTACCGGGCGTGTTTAATGTTAGCTTCTGTTCGCTTCCTTCACCTGATTTGGAGGCTACGCTGTTAAATAAGGTTATATAAGAGATCTTTGCAAAATAGAAAAAGACATAAAACAGATTTTGCCTTTTTGACTATGTTGACTGCTCTGATGTAAGATGAAATGGATAACGCTGCTTTAGAATGATTCAAGTCCCTGTCTCCAGGCACTATTAGTAGTCAGCGTGTTTTTCACTGTCAGGTTTAGTTAAAAACAAACAAACAAACAAACAAAAAAACCAGTTGCACCTAAAAGACAATCGGATATAGGGTTGGAACTCCAAGGAGGTATTTGAGTAAGTTGTCAGAGTAAGTGGAAACTCCAGTCACCTTGGGAGAGCAGGGTGAGGGAAGAAAACATGAAAATCCACATTTCAGAGAAATGTCAGAGAAATAGCCGGCAGGAATTAGAAGGTTGCTTAGAGAACCAGCCAACCGTGTCTGAGAGGCCAAGGAATATTTGAGGACTAGGATCTGACCCAAAGCATCAAAAGCTGCATAGTTGTCAAATAGATTAAGAACTGCAAACTGTATAGGTTAAAGTCTGAAAAGTCAATGTTGACCTCAGGGAAAGCCATTTTAGTTTGGATTCAGTTTAGATTTTAATGAACTGAGTGAGTGAGTTCAGAAATAGGAAACAGGAGTGCAAGTGCAGACCAGCAGTCATAAACCAAAGTTAAGGCACTGCTTTCTCCATTTATCTCTCTTAGCACAACTGCTTGTACAATACAGGAATTAAGTTGTTAGAATAGATTGTGTAGTGTAGGAAAAGCAGGCGGTAGAGCAATTAAGATGTGAAAAATGTGAAGAGAGGATTTTTTTTTTAAAAGATTTATTTATTTGTGCATACAGAAATGGGGTACAGGCCAGAGGCTCAAGGGCAGTGAGAGGCTTCACCAGAGACAGAGTGGGGAACAGAACAGGCAGATCGACAAAGTACACTGCTGAGGGGAGCAGCGGGCGGGTCAGGAGAGGTCTGCCACGCCATGTGGTCACCTCCGGGGCAAGCAGGGAATCAAACTCATGCAGAAGCGGCTTTAGATTCTCAGTGCTGTGCTTTAACCCTCTGCGCCACCAGGGAGGGCCGAAGGGAGGATTTTTTTGAGGGGTTGAAAATGAAGTCAACATTAAACAAATGGGGAGTTTTTGTCTTTTTAGTACCAGATAAAAGGAAATTGAACTTAATTTGTCAGATAACCTTTTTGTTTTATAAATAAGGTAAAATTCTTGGGGGGAGAAATGCACAATATTCACACAAAAGACATGGAAGTGGCCCAGCTTGCCTGTGGTTCCTGGTTTTCTCTTCATGATTCCTAGAGCTGGAATTTAAGCAGTGATTTATGCTGTTTGGTTTCATTCCCATCTTCCTTGTCTCATCTCCTCCCATTCAATACCCACTGAACTTGCTTTTGCTGATAGAGGTTTTCCAAACTACTCACTGCCCAACTGCAGTCCTCCCTTTCCTGGGTTTTTGTAATCTAAAGCCTTAAGAACCACAAGCAAACAGTGGGAACTGTGTACCTTCAAATACCCTTCTGCAGAAAATGCTTAACCTCAAAATAGTGGTAACTTGGGGCCACGTTGGAGGACTAGTAGAAGGAAATCCCCAGCAGGTGGAAGTCAAAGACACCAATGTTCTGACTCAAAGTTTCGTTTAATCCTTGGCAAAGAGTAATGCACTAATTAAGGTCAGTTTCTGAAGTGACAAGTAGAAAGTGAGTCACTGGTGAGGCCACCTGGATTTAAAAACTGGGCTGCTGGCTAGAGCAGCACATGAATCAGAACTAAACTACTGTAACATCAGCCTGAGGTCTAATTATATTAGGTTTACAGTAAATCCTTGTTGGGACAATTAATTAAGATTCAATTGCTTGATCTTTAAACACACACAAAAGTGATTATATAATTTGCTTTAACCTTGGGGAGGCAACTTCACCTCTCAGGCTCTTCATTGATTAGTGTATTTCTGCTTACCTCCCAGGGTAGAATAGGATAAAGGGTCTGGCATGGTAAATAGAACATACATGAGGTTCGCAGTTGTTTTTTCCTCTGCTGTCTCTATTTTTTCTCATACATAGACACAAATAGACAAACTTGACTGGCTTTCATCTCTCCCTATATTTAAGGCTCTTATTATTTTCCCTCCCCCCTAAATAAATCTACTTATTTAGGGTATCTAGCAATATTTTAGTTATTTTTATGCTGCTTTAATTTTTTGGGAACCTGGTAAAACACACAAAAACACTTCACCCAGAATAGTGTTAATTCTAAAATACTTTAATAATTAATATTGATAGGAAGACTGATATACAATGTAATTATTTATTTTACAGGAAGATTCTGTACATCAGGGAAAAGCATCTTGAAGTACAATACATCAGGTTTTTATTTCTTCTTTACATTATGATAGTGAATTGTTACTTACATGGAAAAGGAACATAAAATCCATTGTGTGTGTGTGTATGTGTGTGTGTGTAAAAAACCCCCCAAAACAAAAACAACCACCTGAAAAGACCTGACTCCCAAAGCATCTCATTTGAAAAGAACAAGAATGAGAAGATGAACTAGATTTCTTGGTGGCACATAGAAAACAGACAAGTAACTCAGGAAGTTAAATCCTGTTTCAAACTTGGCACATTAAGAGAAAGAAAGGCAGTGGAAGAACTGTCTGAAAATGTCAGCTCAAGCTACAGAGAATGCTGGTTTAAGCCAAGCAGTCTCCACATCAGCGAGACTTGAAAGGTTAGACGTTAGCAGTAAATGTGCAGCCACCTTACCTGCAGACCTCTAGTAAATTTTAGAACTTCACTTACTTTCCCCTCGTCACTCAATTGTTAGGGAGCTTCAAGAAGATGTGGTCCCATTCTGTCTCCAGAGCCGTAAGGCATTGATGGTACAGAGAAATCTGAATACCACCCCCAGGCCCCATACAGAGTGATGAGACTACCTTTTAAGGTCATTTTAGCTTTTCTGGTTTGACCTGATATTCTTGATTCTTCAGTAAATCTTAATAAACATGATAGGAAAAAAATGAGAAAAATCTACTGATCATCACATATAGAACAGGGATTGCAGAAGTAGTCTATCAGACAGCTGAACATTAAATAGAGCCACATTCATTGGTTAAATAGAAGCCACCACTTACTGTGCACAGGGACAGAGGCAGAGCGAGCCTGTGTGGGTTTTAATAAAAATTCAAAGAAAAGCAACGGAACCTTCCATTTTAGGAAATCATACTTACAGTACATATACAAAAAAGAGTGAGGATTGAGTCAAAACCCAGGCACCAGTACACTGGCTACTTGGAAGAGGACGGCTGAGTGAGGTGGCAGCTGCCGGGGAGTGGCTGGCGGAGGCTCAGTGTTTGAGCTGAGCGGGAGAGCTCAGCAGGAGAGAGCTAACAGTGCTGAGAAGGAGGCAGTGGGGCAGGATCACACCCTTCTCACTGTTTCTTCAAAAACCTTTCCAATGTAGTGCTCCATGTCCCTAGGACTTTGCTGCAATTCTCTCTTGGAGTTTGGGGCACTGAGAGGTGAAGTGCTCCCAGAATCATGCTCCCAGAGAGTCGCTACAAGCTATGAATTAGTTTTCCTCCAAGTTGGTATTAATGTAAGGGTCTCTCTGGGTGTTTATTGTATACAGAAAACACATTACTTTCTTATTTTACCAACTGGGAATCTGGATGCAGCTCAGATTGTTTAATAGAGAGGATGACCTAAGTTACCATCATTCTTTCAAGACCATTCTTCTTTGGGGGGAGAAAAAAAAAAATCAGTAAGACCTGTGTCACAGTCTCAGACTGGAATGCCCAAGAGGGCTATTGCCATGACCAGATGCACAGTGCAACGCTTTCAGCCAAGGGCCAACGTGGTACAACGGCTTCCCCTGCAGGTGGGGGCCCTTTGCCAGAAGTTTGGGGCATCCAGGTTTTCCCCAGCACCAATGGATCTGATGGCAGCAATTCAGTGCCCACACAGTGGGTCCCACAATCAGGAGAGGGCAGATAAGGCTCATAGTGGAAGTGTGCCTGAGAATAGGCCATCATCCCGAACAAGGATGTGGTGAGGCCAATCAAACTTGGAACCTGCAGGTGGTATAGACGTTGGTAGCTGGCAAGGAAAGTCACCTCAAATATGCTGCAACGTGATAAGGTTCAAAAGCTCTGACAGAGTGTGTCTGGTTTTGCCCAAGGCAGCATTCCAGTGAAATGCTATGTTCATAGAAGTGCTGTTCACCCTGGAACTCTATCCCAGAGGACTCAATCTGGCTGTACGCAGAAGTGCAGGCATTCCCTCCATGACACTGGACACTGGAGCAGCAAAGCACTCTGTTTTGGGGGGTTGCTGAGTTCATCTTGCTGACTTTAGCCTCATGGGCGATGGTAGCTGAAACAGACAACCAAAAAAGCCAAGTTATGTGATACTGTAGATTGCTCTGCTATTCTTAAAGTAATAGTAATGAATAAACTATTATATTATTAAAATAATAATAATAGTAATGAAATACCACGTACTAATTTTAAAAAAATTAGCAGCAATGGATGCTCCTGACCTTTTCTTGAAGTTCCTTTTCTTGGCTTCTGTAATATTATCTTCTTCCTAGTTTTCTTTCCCCCAACTGCTTTTTCAACATGCCTTCCTGCTTGATTTTCCCTTTAAGAAACACCACTTTTCTCCTGTCTCTTTGGACCTTGCTTTCTCCCTGGATGTCATGCTGCAATCCAACTGTTTTTTAGGCATCCCCACTTCAACGTGTCCTCTACTTGTTAAGTCAATATCAATTCTTTCAATGTGTTCATTGTCTGCTTTCCTCCAGAGTAAAAGCTACTGAGGATAGGAACTTTATCCTGTTTCTTGCCATATCCTAAGCATGGTTTTATGTTCTTAACCCTCTAGCATGGTGTCTGAGTCTTTTGATCTTTTTTTTTTTTTAAAAGATTTATTTATTTACTTATGTATGCATACAGAACTGGGGTAAAGGCCAGAGGTGCAGGAATGGTGGGGTAGATTCACCAGAGACAGAGTAGGGAACAGAACAGGCAGACTGACGAAGTACACTGCTGAGGGAAGCAGGGGGCGGGTCAGGAGGGGTCTGCAGTGCCATGTGGGTCACCTCCGGGGCTGGGGATTGAACTCAGGCTCAAGTGGCTTTAGCTTCTTAGTGCTGTGCTTTAACCCGCTGCACCACCAGAGAGGACCCTCAGTCTTTTGATCTTACCGTGTAAAATGCTTGCTCTCTTCATGAACCTCCATCTCTGAGCTTTTAAATTCATTTAATTCTTTTCTTATGGCAGCCTGTGGATTAGACACAAGAATACTTCAGTCTACCATTGTACAGCAGTATGATTTGCCATGGATCCTCTACCATGCTTGACTATGGGAATGGCTGTAATCTGTAAGCCTCTCAGTTCACTTTGCCAGGATTTAGGCATTAACCACACATTCAAATTGCTTCTAACTGGGCCCCTGGAGGGAAGAAGCTACGCCAACACACTGAACAGAGCTCTGAGCTCAACATGAAGCTCCTTCCCTGACACCAGTCATTGCACAGTAAAAGTTCCAGGTAAAGCAAAACAGCTGAGAAGATGAAGAGACTTATTGTAGCTTTTATAGTCAGTATGGGTAATTACTAAAATATACCTCCTAAACTCTGCCCAACCAAACAGAACCATTGTTAAGAATGTGTTTTATTTCTGTGTGTGAGGAAGCAAGGCATTTCCTTTCTTTCAGCTTTGTGGTGGCAGAGTCATTTGTATAGTGTTGGGTATTTTTTTTTATTTTTTTTTAAAGATTTATTTATTTATGCATACAGAACTGGGGTATAGGCCAGAGGTACAGGCACGGTGAGAGGGTTCACCAGAAACAGAGTGGGGAACAGAATAGGCAGACTGACTGAAATACACTGCTGAGGGGAGCAGTGGATGGGTCAGGAGAGGTCTGCTGCGCCATGTGCTTCAGTGGCTGTGAAAGCTTCATAGTGCTGTGTTTTAATCTGTTGTGCCACCAGAAAGGGCCCTAGTTTTGGTTTTTGTATCTTGGCATTTTGTGTCTTGATTAACAATTTAATGTTATCCAAGGTAAAAATTTTGTTTATGGTTTCCACTTTTGGTGTCTTATACTTCTCAGAGAGAATTGAGAGAGTGAGAGAGATACCTTGTCAGCAGGAGTCAGTTTGGTCCATGGTTTGTCAGCTCGCCGATCATAATCTTGAGCATCTGTTACCTCCACATATTCATTAAACCTCAGAATCTTCCTAGCAAGTAGTTCAGCCACAGTGGGCCTCTGACTGAGCTGAAAGACAGGAGCCTCTCAGTTCACTGTGCCAGGATTTAGGCATTAACCACACATTCAAATTGCTTCTAACTGTGCTTCAACTGTCATTGCCCATCACAATCCCCTGGGGGCCTTTAATCCACTACTGATTCCTGGGTTCCACCCCCAGGGATCCTGGGCTATAACCAGTATAACCAGTGCTTCTTAAAGTTTACATGCATACAAATCCTCTGGGGATCAGGCTTAAAGGTGGATTCTGATTAAGCAGGTCAGGAAGGGGCTGCAGCTCTCACAAACTCCCCAGTGATGCTAATGCTGCTGGTGAATGAACCACGGTTTAGGTACTGAAAAGGCTGGGGTTATATCAGATATTAAATAATATATATATAGTACTATATATTACATATAGTATTAGTGGATAACATTATGGGTGAATTTTCTTTGAACACGAATAATGTCCAGAATAGCAAATTATGATTTAAGGTGACACAATCAGGTAACCTGCTCAAGCTGAGCATAATTAAATACAGCTATGACCTCTAGATACTTTCAATCTATCAAGGAAACTTTCTTTGTTCCTGGTAGAAGATACCAGGAACAAAATGTCTATAGCTTTCACTCTTTGGGGATTCTTGTAAGTCTTCAGAAATATCTAGAGAACTCATGCCAAATTAGCATTTACAGGGGACAATTATTAATTATTATGGTGGGAATGAAAGGGAAAGAGGATTAATCCAAAGTTTAACTGCTAACACAGGTTTGGGAGAGAAGATTTCATGCTAACTCACCCTGGTACCCAGTTGCTTAATTTTTCATACTTTTCAAGTATTTCTTAGGGTCAAATCAGTTCTCTCTCTGATTAGAAAAACAACCAGTTTGTCCCACAAAATCGAATGCTACCTCCTCCTGTTACCATCTTTGTTTTTTAACAAGTTTTATAATGTACATCAAAATTCCAAGTCTACCAAGTAAAAGGTCAAAATTTATCCGGCTGAACATTTATTGAGTACCTACTTGTGCCAAGTTTTCAAAGTAGTAAATATGAAAAAGAAACCAACACCCCTGTTATGCGGTATTATTTTCCATAAGGTACTATATTTTTGTAACAACAAAAGGCAACTCAAATTAATTTCTTTCCAATCAAATAGTTCAAACACAAGACCTACATCAGCCTAAAACCAGCACCGGGCAGTGTACCTTTCTGGTGAGCCGGCGCTTAATCTCTCGTTTCTCTGCCTGACGATCAGCTTCGTTTTTGGCTACAGTTGACAGAAACAAGAAAGTTATTTCAAAATGTAATTTGTATATCCATCTTTTCATAAAATACATCACCTCTGCTTATTTAGAAGCTCCAAGTGAGAATAAAATACAGACTTGGGGCCCATATCTGGGGATTGCTAAGACAATTTTCTTGTCAACTGATGAAATCAAATACTTAAGAGTGAGGATCAGTGAAGCATGGTGCCATATCTGGTCAGCCACTTATATTTTACTGCTCATGAGCTATGATTGTTCTTTACATTTTTAAATGTGAATGTCCTTTACATTTTTTTATTTTTAAAGATTTATTTATTTATGCACACAGAACTGGGGTATAGGCCAGAGGTGCAGGGGCTGGGAGAGGATTCACCAGAGGCAGAGTGGGGAGCAGAACAGGCTGACTGACGGAGTACACTGCTGAGGGAGCAGCAGGCGGGTCAGGAGAGGTCTGATGTGCCACGTGGGTCAGCTCCAGGGTAGGTGGGGATCGAACTCATGTGGAAGTGGCTTTAGCTTCATTGCTGTGCTTTAACCGGCTGCGCCACCAGGGAGGGCCCTAGTGTGGAGGTTTTAAGGACAAATTTCACCCTATTATCTAGCAAAATAAATCAAATCTGCACTAGATTAGAATGTGATTTCAGGAAGTTAATTACAAAAACAGAAAGCAAATTAAACACAGAATCTGATTTTGTGATTGTACTGAGATGAAAGTCTTAAGAGATCAAACAGGCAGGAAGACGCTGCACTGGGACCTTCATCTGTTCTATTAGGAACAGGAAGGTCCTCTCCAAGTATAGGCACCATCTTACTTCCTTGCCGTCAGAGAAAAGTTGGGCTGCAACTTTTGAAGATTTTAATTATTTATGTATACAGAAATGGGGTACTGGCCAGAGGTGCAGAGGTGGCAAGAAGATTCACCAGAGACAGAGTGGGGAACAGAACAGGCAGACTGATGACATACACTGCTGAGGGGAGCAGCGGGTCACCCAGGAGAGGTCTGCTGCACCCTGGGTCACCTCCAGGGTCCAGGATCAAACTCCCACTGAAGCAGTTATGACCTGGCCTAGCTTTGCAGTGCAGTGCTCCAACTTGCTGCGCCACTAGGGAGGGTGCAGCAATTTTTATAACACAGTCAAATTTCCCCCAAATGCCCAAGGTGGCCTCAGAACACTGTGAGAACATTAAAATACAAATTTCTGGAGTATCCAGTGCACTAAATAATACTGTAAGGAAGGCTTGAACAGGAAGCTTGGAGGAATACTGTTCCCTCCGGAGAAGAAATATACAGTGTTTCCTGACTGAAATATCCTTTCTTAGACCCCTGTAGAAAATGCACCTCTTCTCTGTTGTTAAAGCTAAAAATACATAAAGGAAATCGGTACAACTTTATTGCCAGAGGGACTTACGTTGCAGTATGTTTCGTTGTTCTAGTTCTTCTGGTGTTGGCCTTTGACTCAGTCGTCTAGAAAGGAAACAAGGTATCACTTCCATTAAACTTCCCAATCCTAAACTGTTTATGAAGATTTGTTTTGACTATGTTTATCCCCACACTAGCAAAAAATCAGTAAATTTTCAAGCTGTTTTGATATCTCATTAGTTTATCTGATTCAATATTTATGAAACAATTTTCAAGTTTTAAGCATTAATACAGCTGCTATGGCATAAGATGGAGTCGTACAAGCAAAAAGGAGGCCAGGATTCTAGTTCTAGCTCTGAAGCCAATAAGCACTATCGCCACAAACGGAGAATGTACTCATCTTTAAAGTGAAGATCTGAACTGAACTGGAAGCTCCCAAATAAATTTGCTCCTTCAGCAAATCTGATAAAAGCAGATCCTTAAGGCATATTAATAGAAATTCTGATTTAGGAAACCAGGATGAGGACTGAGATTTTACACATATATCAATGTATTTTTCCATTTTCTAAAGTTTCATTTTGTGATGCTTCCCATGCGACTCTGAGGTCCCTCTTTTACTTTATAAACTGGTAGTTTAGGAACCATGGAAATTTAATGCCTCTTTTAGAGAAATACTCTTTTAACTATGAACTTAATTTCATTCTTCTCTGAAATATCTAATGAAGCTTCTCATTTCATCAATAGTTTTGCTGTGTTACTAACTAATGACAACTTGCCACTTCTGAAGTCAGCAAGTTCCCCATTCTCAGGTAGTATCTTACCTGTATACTTTATCTTTACGTATCCATCATATTTGTATATATTTCCTAGGGCTGCTATAACAAATTACCACAAGCTGGGTGGCTTGAAATAACAGAAATTTATTCTCTCACCACTCTGGAGATCATAAGTCCAAAATAAAGATAATGGCAAAGCTTGTTTTCTTCAAGAGAGTCTGAGAATCTGTTCTAGGCAACTGTCCTAGCTTCAGGTGGTTGTGAAGTAACCCTTGGTGTTCCCTTGGCTTTTAGCTGCATTATTTCAATCTCTACCTCCACAGTCACACAGTGTTCTCCCTGTGAGTATTCTGTGTCTGTGTCTGAATCTCCATCATTTTACAAGGACACCTGTCATTGGATGAGAGTGTACCCTGATAGCCCCCGTACCTCTGACCTGTACCCCAGTTCTTGTATGCATGAATACATAAATCTTTAAAAATAAAACAAAATAGGTTTATATTCATAGACACCAGAGGTTACTTTATTTTTTTTAAGATTTATTTTTATTTACTTATGCATACAAGGGGTGTAGGTCAGAGGTACAGAGGCTGAGAGGATTCACCAGAGACAGTGGGGAGCAGAACTGGCAGATCTACCTAAATAACACTGCGGAAGGGAGCAGGGGCAGATCAGGAGAGGTCCGCTGTGCCATCTGGGTCACCTCCCTGGCTGGGGATTGAACTCGTGCTGCAGTGGCTGTGGACAGCTTCACAGTCTGCGCTTTAACCCCTTGTGCCATCAGGGAGGGCCAATCTCTTAGACGTTTAGATTACATTTTCAGATTGTTCACTGTTTATGTCCAATGAGCTCGTCAAAGAATACTATGACATGTAAAACAACACTCAAAAGGTAAACAACTAGTTTTGCCCCAAGGAAAAAAGAATCTTTCAAGTTTCCCATTCTGAACTAATTCCTAATCCTGATAGTCTGTGTTACTGCTGAGAGCTGCCCACAGTTGTACACTAAAACTGCTCCCAGCCAACAGGAAAGCCAGATGTGTGAGTCCTGATGGACTCACGTCTTAATTGTTTTTTAAAATATAATAGTTTATTTTTACATCATTTTGTGCCTTTTTCCATCTTAGCTGTAATCCCGATCTGCCTCCCATTACCAAATCACCTGTGTGCCATCACCAGAGAAGCATAGGCTTAATTTTAATGGATATTCTCATATTCTTTAAAAAGTAAGGAATTCTACTTCCTTTCCTCACATTACAGAGTGAAATATCAGAGACAGGCACGCGCTCATCCACATCCCTGGACTTCATGAGTATTATCTATCTGTAGGAAACTGACCTGCACTTAGTTTCTCTATGCTTTTGCCTCTAGCTGACTTCACAAACACTTGGACAAGTTGTTACATGGAACATGTGAAGAAGATACACTGAAAAATAGGGGTAAGGTGTTGGTACCTTATATTTGAGGTGTCTTCTTGCCCTGGAAACCACTTAACTTTTCTAGTAACTTAAGAAAAATCTTAGTGAATATCCACTTGTTATTATCAAAATTTTAATGTTTTTAGTGAAGTCAAATCTAAGTGGTTTGTGGCCTTTTTCCTTTAATCCTAGGCATTGTGTTCCTCTTTCTAAGATTATAGCTTGAAAAAAATAGAGTGTCAATAAACATCTAAAGCATACCTATAAATGTAGTTTTAAACATGTTCACAATGTACTTTTGCTGTCTTTTAGATGCTTATTTTATAATATATTAATGTATAGTTGTTAATAACATGTACTTTATCACTTATATCACTTATGTAAACATACATTAAAAAAATAAAAGTATGCTATTTGTTCCTTAACAAAACAAAACAAAACAAAAACAGTTCCACCATGAAGTAAGTCTCCTATACATACTGACATAGTCAAATCAAATCAATCCATTCCAGGCAAAATCTTACCTGATCAGTGTGTTCCCAATCTGGTGACGTATTTCATTCCACTCTTCTTTGCTTTTTCGTGGCCAAGAATTCATGTCCAACTCTGGTTCACTGGGTGGTCTGTGGTTCAACTTCATTGCAAGTGTATCCTTCCTCTTGACTTTGTTGGCCAGAGCACCTTTGCAGAAAGGAAAGGAAAAGACGGAGATGCTTAAGGTTTGAAGTCAAAGGCTCAACCTCAGCTGGAGCTAGACAAGAATCTGAACAGTAATGCAAGTCCCAGCTGCCTACTTTGCTTCTAATGATCCATATAACACAAGGTGAAGGTAAAATTGAAGACTTCTATAATTCTTTTATCCTGATGGGCTCAGATGGGTGAAAGATAATTTCTCCCTTCTATCAGACCTCTACATTTTCCTTCTTAGCAAGAATAGACAGTGGAGAGGATATCAGTGTGGAGCAAAGGCATTTGTACCAACACACCTCCAAGATACCCATTTTTTAAGAAAGGTTTGTTTATGCATATAAGAACTGGGTTACTGGCCAAGGTGTGGGAGCTGGTTAGGATTCACTAGAGACACAGTGGGGAGCAGAACAGGGAGAGACACTGAAATATACTGCTGAGGGGAGAAGTGGGCGGGACAGAAGAGATCTGTCACACTATGTGGGTCGTTCCTTGGCTGGGGAATCGAGCTCATGCTGCAGTGGCTTCGGATAGCTTCATAGTGTTATGCTTTAACCCGTTGTGCCATCAGGGTGAACCTACTCTGTCTTTTTTTTTTTTTTT
>NW_004567109.1:13589296-13632560 GCF_000260355.1 Condylura cristata | reverse complement strand
GCAGTGGGCAAGACAGGAGCGGTCCTGCTGCGCCACGTGGGTTGTTAGCTCTCTGACTGGGGAGCAAACTCAGGCTTGCAATGGCTGCAGATAGCTTTGCAGTGCTGCGACTTAACCCCTTCTGCCACCAGGGAGGCCCCCAGCAGCAAGTAGCTTTTGTCTTTCCCTCCCTTTCTTACTATGATGGCTGTCATCTTCCTCTTCCTCTTCATCACGGTATTGAATAGGACCTTCTGAATCAGAGTCACTCTCCTTCTCCTCCTCTTCTTCCTGTAGACACCGTGGTAGTTTAGGAATGGCTGAGGTAGATGTCACGACTTCATCGAATGTAAATAGCTGAGTTTGCTCCTCTTCTTCATCGTCTGGACTAACAAATTAAAATAACTTTATTTCCCTTTCAGAAACATAAAGGAAAAGTGACTTGCAAGGTACAATACTGAGTTACTATAGAAAAGTATATGAAAAAAATAACGATAATTCCTTCCCTTAACTTTAAACAATCTTGCTAAGAAACTTACCAGTATCTATTCATCTAAAGGGCACTATGTTCAACTCCCAGCTCTACTTTTATTACAAAGTTGTAGCAGTGTTGCTTAACTCGTGTAAATGGGAATGTCTACCCTGCAGGCTATTGTAAGAATGAAACAGACAAGTTCTAGCAAGCACTAGTGTCTGACACTTAGGGCCCTGACTAGCTACATGTGAAATGCGAGTTTGTTTTGGTCTAGTTAAAAAAGACCACACAGCATCTAACTGCATACCTGGATCACTGACGATACACAATACAAATATTTAATCAGTTCCCTTAGATTGACTGATGGAGTAATAATTCAAAATGATAACCTAATCCCAGGTAGCAGAGAGAAGTAAAAAAAACTAAGTCCCCCCAGCCACCGCCATTCTGGAGGCATAATACTAAAACTTGGTCTACTTCAAACTCCTAAACTGTCTCTCTAGTTTATAAAATAAGTAACACCAGCAAGAACAAAGATTGAGGCCAAACAAGTAACAACTAGGAAGATGCTGTAACAGTCTATGGTAGTTCATTTAGTTAGTAAGACAAACCTTCAACTGGCCAAAAAGTGTTAATGTTCTATCAAAATTCATTTGAATTTTAAAAAGGCAAAAAAGGTATATGAACAAAAGCTGCTGTGAATTTTTAGGGACAGATAAAGAGCAAGATATCAAATGTAGTTCATGGGGCTGGAATACTGAGCTATCTTTCAGAGCTCCCTTCTTTTTCTCTAGACTATGCCTGTCCTTTTCTACCCAATGTATGTGCCTCATATTGATGCTTTCAGATTTGTCTAATTTCATTCTTATAGCAAGCCTGAAAGTCAGACATTATTCCAATTTACATATTACACAGCTAAAGAGCGGAAAGGTTAAGCGATGTATATTGCTGTAAGTTCGTAAGAAGTGGATTTGGGATATAAATGAAGAGCTATATTTTTCCAGGGTTAATGCTCTTAAGCAGCCTGTTATACTACCTTCCTTAGATGATATAAAACCAGGGGTTTTAATTTTCACACACAGAAGTTTGTAAAGTTTTTGTATTATCATGAAAATTTTGTTAGGGGGAAAGGATGTCCTGAAGGAACTCTGCAGAATTTTGTGGACTCCACCCCCTATTTCAATTATTAAAACTACAAATACCAAGGGGAGAACTGCGAGGACCCAAGGGTGGAGCTAAGCTGGTATTTTGGGGCTTTTGTGGATATATAAGGGAGCCATGCTAGACACGCACGCTCTCTCTCTAGACCGTGGGGCTGGTGGCTGGTCGTTTGGCTCTTGACGAACTATCAGTGTGCTACTGGAGTTCCAAGTCAGTGGAACTAGTAGGATGCTCTAGTTAACTTGTATACCTCTTTCCCTGGGTTGTTCCTTTTCCTTCCCCTTTGTAAATAAGCCCACCATTGACCCTCTTTGTGTGTGCCTGCAGTACAACTGAATTTTAAGCGTGTGGGTGAGGACCCACAGAGAGGCAACCCAGTTTACACTGGGTTACCCTGTAACAATTTCTTCCATGGGAAACATGGTACAAAGGTAAGTAGGGTGAATAAATTCTAGAAATTTTGTTGATAATCTTTAAACTTACTCACATTTTTTTAAGTAATTACTTTCAAAGTAGGGCCCCCTATGTCAAGAAGAGGAAATAAGAGTCAAGTTTAAAAACACTCACACTTTCAGCATTTCAATAGTGACAGGAAGTGATCTGGTCCTTTCCAGAGTACTGCTGCCCTCAGAGAAGTTTTCACTGTTCTCAAAGAGCAACGACTGAGCTCTGTGGGAGCCTTCCAAAGGAGGAGTCATGGGAAGAGGGCTGGTCAGGGCCTGTTGGATTCGGATATGTAGTGGGAGAGGGGGCAGCCTGGAGGGCGTATGGGGCTCCCCAGAGCTCTGGTCCAGTATCCTCCTGGGGAATTCCTTTTTCTGATCTTCTTGCTGGGGAACCTCCTGGGGTAAATCTAAGGAAGGTGGAAACTCACTTCCTGGCAGAACTGGAACAGTCTTATTAGCAGGGAATAGAGGGGACCGTGGTGGTTCTGGAGGTATATGAGTAGGCAGTGGGGGGGACGGAGAGGGAGGTGGGATCATCAGCAGTGGCTCAGCGCCCACAGAACAGGTGTTCTTTTCTCTTTGATCACTTGGTGCTTTTGTGGTGACAGCAGTAGACTCTGAGGTGGGTACCGAGGTTGACGGAATGCCTCTTTTAGGTGGTAAGGGTGGGGATGGTTTTGATAACAACGTACCACTGTTGATTGCTTGGGACAGTTCGGCTGGAAAAGAGAGAAAATTCTCCTTAAGATCACTTCACAGTGCTTTTAGGATCTAGCCCAGGGTCTAGAATTAGTATTGAGCTCAATCAAACTTTCAGGCAAATTATGCCATCTTGAGGCTTTGTCATTCTCTAGATATCCCATCCTGAAGCAAAATTTATATTTAAAAACTAGAAAGTCTAATAAATGTATAAATATGTAGAAATACCACTTAGTATCTGATTATAAACTTCTTACATCTCTGCTATAATAATAGATAATGGCAGTTTTTAGGACTGATTCTTGGTGTAGGTCATGAATATGCAAACAGAAAAAATTCAGATATAAAGTTCTTT
This sequence comes from Condylura cristata, assembly GCF_000260355.1. NCBI lineage: Eukaryota > Metazoa > Chordata > Mammalia > Eulipotyphla > Talpidae > Condylura > Condylura cristata. The sequence goes on along the minus strand of NW_004567109.1, from coordinate 13,629,445 downwards.
TCATTTTAACTGTTTAGCATTTTAAAAAATGAAATGTGTAGATAGCAATAAAAACACAAATAAATACTATTGCCTACTTTCACTATATCCTTATTATATCTAGATAATTCTGTATTATAAAACTATAAATATCATCTTTGATTTTTACAGCAAATGGAACAGCCCCTGAGACAATGAAGTACTTTTCTATTTGACTTTATAGTCTCCTTATAAAAGAGATAATTTTTACTGTTTTACAGCTGGAAAAGCTTAGGCTGTAGAGGTTGACTTGCCTCAAATCCTACCACAGACTTGGGAAGGCTGAGCTCGCTCCCAGATTTCACGACCTCCACTGTCTCACCTACTCCAGATGTTACCGTCTATCTTTTTCAGTGTCCACACCTTCTGTTGTCCTCTATGCCCAGTCCCCCACCTCCAACACGGGCTCCTGATGATGACAGGACAAGCCTTCTCTTTGTCAGCACGCCCACAGGGCTAGGCGCAGTGCCTGACCACAAGGTCCTCACCACATGTTCAGTAGAGGAGAGGCCTGTATCAGGACAGTAGCTATCGCTTGATGACTGCCCCAAAGTCTACGACGACTCAGGTGCTATTTTGGCAAAGTCTCTGTAGGATTCCAGGTGGCCTTCAGAAAGTCACACCTTATCTAAGGGCCAAGCTTACACAAAATTAGTTTTCTTGATCACCAACTTCTAGCTCTTGGCCCAAAACCATTAAACTGATCCCATCAATTATTTTCAAATAACCCGTGTCTTACCTAGAATAACAACTGAAATAGAAATTGTTTTCTACTCTAAATCCCACTCCACTGGCAGCAGAGTAAAAGGCCAGCTATTCTGATATTTTAATGTCCCTTGTAAGTACATTTTAAAAAAGATTCTAAATGTACAGTAAAACACTAATTACAAAAACATGAATTTTATGACTAATGAAATACTTTTGAGTAGACTGGACTTTTGATGCCTCTAAAAATGGCAGTTAGCTATTGCATCTACAACAAATACCAACCCTAATAAAACCAACTTGACTATCCTAACATTTCAATCGAGAACATAATTTAATGAAAATGTTAAGGAAGTGTACATCTACCCTGACAGAGGCATTTGACTGCAGTTCTGTGGGAAAGATGTCAGAATGTTCGTTGTCAGAATGTTTGTTGGAAGTGTTACAAATCCCCTTCATCTGTTCAGCTATTTCTGGTGGTTGTTCCTGATCCTACTACTAATTGGTCCTTAGTCCTTACCATATTATCCCTGTTAGCAGCCAAAGGCAGTAGTTTCCAAATGTTTGGATTTTACAGACCAATATAATTAATAAGAAATTTTTGACTAACTTCCAGTTGTCAGTTTTCAAGTGAGCTTTGATATTCAGTAACCATTTATGAACACAATCTGTTCATGAAAGAGGCACATTTTTAAGGCCAAAGATTTAAGAAGGACATAGTTTCAGAACAAACAAGAGTCCTTTTAGTCAAATTTATTTAACCTTAGTGAAAAATGTGTGAACTGTGCTAGTTTTCTCTTGCTGACAACCACTCACGGACTGACACTTATCTCTCAGTTGTGGGCCTACTGCTTTGGGCTTCTCACTGTAGGTTGGGTGGCCTCTCTGTTTAGCCCAGGTTATAGTACAACTAGCTTAACAATTTATCTCAGTGCATTAGTATTACCTGGGAAATACAAATTCTTAGGCTTCACCCCATACTTACTCAATCAGAAATTCTAAGGACAGTGTTTAACAATGGGAGGAGGGTTTTGTTTAAGTTTTGTTTTTTTTAAGATTTATTTATTTATGCAGACAGAACTGGGGTACTTGCCAGAGGTGCAGGGGGTGAGAGGATTCACCAGAGACAGAGTGGGGAGCAGAGCAGGCAGATCTACTGAAATACACTGCGGAGGGGAGCAGTGGGCGAGACAGGAGAGGTCTGCCATGCTATGTGGGTCACCTCCCTGGCTGGGGATCGAACTTGTGCTGCAGTGGCTGTGGATAGCTTCATAGTGCTGCGCTTTAACCTGCTGTGCCGTCAGGGTGGGCCCAGGAATTGTCTATTTTTGAAACATTCAATTGAAGTAATGCTGGCTTACAACTACTACAGGCTTTAGATGTAGAGCATATAGTTTGATGTCTATACATGCCATGTCAAAATCTCCAACAGAGATCTAGTTTGCATCCCCCACAATCAACTGACCCCTTTTATCTCATTTGCCCATCCAGCAATCTGTGCTTTAACAAGCCCTCCATATTGGGATGCAAACACGTGTCACCTAGGTAACAGTTTGAGACCATGGTGAACAGGATGGAGGTCTCGGCTTGAGAGAGGGGAAAGGCCTTTGTTTGGTCTCTCTCTCACTAACAGCTACCCTGAATGAGTCACACTTCTTCATGTTGTAACTGCTCTAATTATATAATAGATAAAATCAGTTTCCTACTTCACAAGGAGGTTTTGAAAATAAGTATATGAAAGCTCCTCAAGTTGCTCAGAGATAAAGCAACACAGCACTATCCATCCAGGGTGGTGATAACAGTAATAATGATCACCATCCTGTTTTTACCAAGCTGAGTATGACTCCAACCTGTCAAGCAATAAATTCTGAGCCTGTTTTTCAAGGTTCTAATCACCCCACACAAAGTGGTGCTATTAGCCATTGAAAAAGCTTATTTTTTATTTCTCCATTCAATCATTAACAAGAACCCTAAGCAGTACACTAAGTTTAGTAGTTTCCCTGATACACACCTTCTCCTGTCCTCCCTTTCTTAAAATAAATTTACCAAGCCAATAAAAACTCACTGGTTACCTTTACTTTCTCTCTTCTCTCTTCCACCACTTATTTCAATCAAGAGTGGCATTCTTAACTCTCCCAAGAGAAAACTCGATTTTATCAGGACAATTTAAATCATATCTTTTGCAGTTCTCCATGAAGATATTATGTCATAGCCTGAATCACAAGGTACACTGGCATCTATACAATCATTTTATCTTCTCAGTTTAGATGAGGGAAGGCACTGGCAGTTTAAAGTTGGTTTAAGAAAAAACATTTCTCAGTGCAGCTCAAACCTGCACTGTTGTTGTGCAACCTGTTGTGGTCTTTACATACCTAGTCCCCCAACTAGAAGTAGTACTTCAGAAACACTGTTTAGGAAAACAGGCATAAATCCCTCTAAACCTGAACCTAATTTTAGTGGCATTTTGATTTCAGCTTGTTCCCATGCATAGCTATTGGCCTCGTTTTCCAAGTTTTTTTCTTTATCAAGGGCGTTCAAAGGGACAATATATTAAGAACTCTCTCAATCACTCACAAATCAAATATTGTTATTCAGTAAAACAACCATCCCAAATCAAACCAAACCCAAAACAAGGGGGACTTAACAATTGACTTACCAATGACAGGGTTGCTATTTCTGTGAGCTGGTTTAGGGGGCGGGATAGGAGGCTGCTTGGCAGGGATGGTAAGAGTGAGGCTTGGGGTAGCAGTAGTGTTAGAGCTGCCGGGAGCAGTAGGCAGAGTCCTGGGTGCTGGGGAAGGGGGCACGGAGGAATTAACAGTCTTTGCTAGGCTGGTGGCTGCAGGGGCTGTGGTGGTGGCAGCAGTGGAGATGGCAGAGGAAGTGGCATCCTTTGCTTGCCCTTCATGTGCCTCATAAGAAGAGGACAAAGGTCTTTTAGGGGGAAGTAAAGGCGGTCTGCTTGCATTCTCAGGAACAGAGTCTGACTCGGAAGTAGGCTGGCTTCCAGTTGAGCCTGTGGAATGACAATGTGATTTAAAAGGGGAACAGAGAGTACCAGGGCAGACTAAAAATGTTAACACTTCTATGGACTTACGGTCAACTTCATCAATTACTGAATTTATGGATTAGCTTACAGAACAGGTTTCTCAACATACTGAACGTATGTGACAACTCAATCAATAAGAGGATCATGATGGTAAAGAGTCTTCACACAAAAGCCAGGCAACTGGAGGAGACATGTCAGTGTTCTCCCAGTGAAGACGAGCAAAGTGCAGCTTAAGAAGACCTGCAGTTACCTGATATTTAACATCCTTGTCCATCTCTGAGAATCACAAAATCAGGAATCTTATGAATGAAAGAATGACGGGGGAAAACTCCACTTATAGCTACTCTTTTTTGTTCCTGATTCTTCTTTTTAATAATTACGTTTTTTACATTATCCTTCTTTTTTTCAACTCTGTTGTAATCCCCGTGGGCTTCCCACCACTTCACCCTGTGTCATCGCCATAGTCCCTTGTGCTCTTCCCACCCCAGTTCTGATCTTTTTCCCCCTCTATTCCCCCATACAATGTCTCTGGTTTATAGTTGTTAGTTGATGTTCTTTTTTACTTTATTAAAAGTAATATATATATATATATTCTCCCTCCCCATCCCGATCCCTTATGCTCCTGCTACTGAGTGAAACTAACCATCTGGTATTTTTCTTTCTTGCTAATTTCACTAAGCATGATCCCTTCCAGCTCCTCCATGTTGTTGCAAATGGCACGGGTCTATCTTTTTTGATTGATGAGTAATATTCCATTGTGTATATGTACCATATCTTCTTGATCCAGTCATCTATTTTTGGGCATTTGAGTTGATTCCACACCTTCCCTATTGTACATAGGGCAACAATAACATAGGCGTGCAGGTAATTTTTGAGATATTGTTTTTCTATCCTTTGGGTAGATACCTAGCTAGTCTCAGTTGAGAAATTTCTAGAGGAGAATATAATCCTCTCTGGATTTTATTTTTCTCCCTGCTCTCTTGCAAACCCCTGAGACAATGAGATGCCTGATCTATGGCTCTTAAACTAAAATATCCATAATTTCTTACCTATTCGCTTCTTTGGGTCCTCTTCTGGAACAGGTTTCCTAAGACTTGGTATTCTTCCTGGCTCTTCTTCCACTTGGACTGGACTGGAAGACCTGGCACTCCCTATGGGAGTAGTATGACCATTTTTTAACATGTCATGGCCCAATTTTCCTGGATCCTCACCACCTGCCAAAAAAGAACAAACTGATAGAACTGTCGTATCTTGAGTTTTATAGACGTAATGGCAGTAATTCCTTTTCCCAATAAACATGTGATTACTTATTATGTGCCAAATGGCTTCTACATGAATTAGACCTATTATAATATGCAATTCCAATGCTAAATGTTAAGAGTTACAGTGAAAGAAGTATTGTGGTAGCAATGAGGATGAAACAATTCTCTTGGGGTGTGAATAGAGCTGGGAAGGCTCCACAGGAAGTGGAAGATAAACTGGGTCACAAAGGAGGAGTAGTAGTCTGCCACACTAGTGTCATGCCAAAGAAAGACAGTATCTCTCAGAAGAAGAAAAGCATGTACAAAGGTGTGTGACTATTCAACATGTTTGAGAACTGGCACTAGTTATGTCTGGCAGAAGGATAGATATCCGCACACAAGAAAGTTCTGGGGAGGGCTAAAAAGACAAGTTTAAGAGCCAGGCCACGAAAAATACTAGACACCATGTAAAGGACCTTGGACTGAATACTGTAAGCAACAGGAAGTCAAAGAATTAAAGGAAGAGAGATTTGATCTCACAGAAAATTCTTAAAGTTGTGAGGAAGAGGCTAGATGGACAGAGATTGGAAAAGGAAAATTAATAAAGAGCTATGTTTAGAATATAGGAGAGAAATAACAGAGGAAGTTATTTACTGAGACTGTATAGTGCATGAAGGCTGACACTGTCTAATGTCCTAGTCAGAGTTGGTAGTTTGGGGAAGGTTAAAAGTAGGGCAAGATCTGATAGGTAGATCAGAGGTAAAATTTCTACAATTCCTTGAATACAGGTATGACCACTAGGTGAGAGGCTTTAGGATGACCACTCAGTGCTATGAAAACTGTGGGAAAGATGACTTCATGGAACAATTAGACAAACTTCCCCAATTACTGCTGACCCTCTTTTGGAGGAGAACTGAACAAAGTGAGTTGAGAGACTGAGAACGGTTTCACCTACACAGTGTCAGAGGGACAAGAAGAGTAGAATTAGTTGCTGGCCTTTTTTGTTTTAAACGGTGAGAGACTTTGAAAAGTAAGATTTTAGTCATACTTTTATTGATAATCAAGTTACTCCCTTTAGTTCCCATAGACCAGTCTTCCTCCCCCCAAACTACCACCTCTGATTAGGAAATTAGACAATATCAGCCTTCACGCAGTATACAGTCTCAGTAAGCTTGAGCTAAAAGTAGTGACAAGCTTGAGGCAAATACGCACTAAGTAAGAAGCTATTTCTCAAGCTAAAGCATTCTGATGTCAGGATGCTGGACATGAACAGAAGCGGCAAGATGACACTATCTATACAAACACAGTAAGTTACTGCTTTTAAGTTAATATGGCACAGCTTCAACAAAACTTCATTGAATATAAAGCAATTAATCATTTCAAAAGGCAACACAGATTGCTACTTTGGGAAAACATTATTAACTGGTTTCTACTCAGTACACACTAAAAAATACATGCAAAAATGGTCAGTTTTCCCTCATTACTTAATCACATTTGTCTACTTTGAGGAATTATTTCTCACACTTAATGTAAAGGTTTCTGTGATGCTAGCAAATGGAACAGAAGTGGCCCTCGGCTTCAACATCTATGAAAGCCCCACTGTCCCTCAAGCCCAGTAACTCTCGTAAATCTTGCAATACAGTCAAGTTAGAAACAAAACTAAGCCAAAAGCCATCTTTGAGTAGGAAAAGAACTTCAAAAGGTTCAAGCACTGCTTTTGGCCTAAGCTGAAGTATAAGCCAGGGTGAGAGAAACTCTAGACTTTCCCCTTACACAACAGAGTTTAGGAACCTTCTCTGGGTGGCGGAGTAGCACCCTGAACAATGACTGCATGGCATCATCACGTGGCCTCTGAGCTGGCAGTTTAGCTTGGATCAAGAACCAGTAAGAAAACAGGGCAAAAAAGAATGAGCAAAGGTGAAAAGAAATAACATAGTAATGTTTGGAGTTTGTGCTGAATGGGCAAGAAGATGAATGGCAGGATGGGGCATCAGGTGAGGAAGAGTCACATCCAAAAAGCAAGGGTTAAAGGTGCCACAGTGGAGGCACTGTGACTGTCGTTGGGTCACTGCTGTAGTTACAAAGGTACCTGTGCTTTCGAGTGAATATTTTATTCAGGTTTTAATTTGTATTCCTTAATTACCAATGCAGTAAAACCAAAAACACTATTTTATTTATTTGTTGGGTATTTGTATGTACTCTTTAAGTGAATTGTTTCCTTAAAGCTTCTGTAGACTTTTCTACTTGAGTTGTCTTTTTCTTTATATATATATACACACACACACAAAAATTGTAAAAAATAAAAACTTTTCTATATAGACATTAGTTTTTAAATGTATTCTAGATGTGTAAAGACCTTAAAGCTCCAACACAGGGACCTCCCCAGGTGGCGCAGCAGGTCAGAGCGTGTGCAGTGAAGCTGCCGCAGCCCTGCAGCTCGAGTCTGACCCCAGCCAGGGAGCTGCCCCACGGGGCGCAGCAGACTTCACCTGTCCCACCCGCTGCTCCCCCAGCAGTGTGCTTTGCCAGTCTGCCCATTCTGCTCCCCGCTCTGTCTCTGGTGAAGCCTCGCAGCACCTCTGCACCTCTGGCCTGTACCCTAGTTTTGTATGCATAAAAAAAAAAAAAAAACTTTAAAAAAAAAAAAAGCTCCAACAGCAGCAATAACGAAGGCCGGGGAAAAACTCAAACACGTAGTCAGAATCAAAGACCAAGCACACAATGGCAGACAACAGCAGTAACTGGCAAACTCACCCTGCTCAGAGTCTTCCAACAGAACCCCTCTCTTAACCAGCTCTTCTCTTGGTTTTCGCATAGATATTTTTCTTTCTAAAACTAGTGTTAAATTAGAAAAAAGCACTCAGAAATGTGGTAGCTAAAGTTCAACTTTAAGTATTCTAACCCCACAGGTAAAAGAATAAAATGGTTTAATTCTCCAATCTTAGGAAAGAAAAGAACAGGAAAACTTCAAATTAAAAAACTTAATTTCTTTTATATTCTATGCTATTGGAAAATTATTTCCAAAAGGAATTATCCTTGTATAATTTTAGCTTTTTCTTTTTGTGTTAGCATTTCAATAACAAGATATTTGTATTTATTACAGCTCAGGAACAACATTCACCACTCAGCAAAATATCAAAATATCAGCCTGGTCATGAGGCTATAGAAAATAAGGTTTAGAGGGTGATCATTCGGTTTTTTTATTGTAAAAGATTCAACTCCTTCAAATAAGAGTCTACAGAAGCTTGGGAGGAGAAAGAAAAAGCTAGGGACTTCTAAATGGCAACTCTAATTCAGAAGACTTAATCAAATTTTAAATCTTACCTTCTGATGTCTCTTTGAATTTATCACTACTTTTTTTCTTCCGCCACTTCCATGGCTTGAAGATCTTGCCAAAACCTGAGAATTTGCTCTTCCTCTTGATGGGAGGTGTTGTCTCTCCTGCTTCCCCACTGTCCATGGCCATACCTGGGTCTGCAGTGGGTTGGCCTGCTTCTTCTGTTACATGGTGAGAAGGAAAGAAAACAGAACAGCCCATGTATTATTTCAGAATAATCTTGAAAATGTCCCTTCCCCTCTCTTCCTGTAGTAGTTGGAAAGGATCTGAGCAATAATAAACAATCATGCAGACAGTCAGATTCCTTGACATCACAGACATCAAACATTAAAATCCATGACATATAAATTAATTACTAAGGAAGAAAAGAAACCAAATCAAGCTGACATTATTTTAGTACAAAAATACAATGAGATGATCACAACCAGTTCAAAATCTCTTAAAAGTGCATACACAAATGTGGATGTCCTCCTAGTTCGCATGAGCTCTTGCCCCACTGCTGCTGCCATTCTCATCCTGGTAGAGGGGAGGGGAGCTCTCCCCATCTAACACTACAATCTCCTGCTAACTAAAGCAGAGGCCTCACCAGCAGTGAGTAAATCCTTCCTCTCTGTTAAAAACTGCCCTCTCCCTGTTCTCCTCTTAAGGAATAAATAGTTCAGGGGCGATTAACACATTAAGTGTCACACATAACTAGTATCTGCTTGTCATATTATTTTCCACATTCACAAATAAAACTCTAGGTAGTACTGGATAACTGGGAGGCATTACAGAGCACTTCTCAAATGATCGGAAATTTTTTTGGAAAGTAAAGCTTAAGATTCCAGTTTGCCTATCATAATACTGCTTTAGGGACAATACTGATTTTAAAGATTTAACAAGAAACACAACTGACGTGATAAATGTGCAGGATTGAAGTGAAAGGTCATGAGTCGCTCCAAATAACCACACATGCAGATCTAGTTAGCTTTAGTGGCAGAGAAAGGTGCAACCAAGACTGGGCCAAGAATGGAAAACAAAACAAAAAAAACAACAGGAAGGCAACAACAACAAAAAGCAGGAAGGCACACAATACAGTTTTGCACTCCACCTACGGTCCCAGGGTTCTCTGAAGAAAGTCTAGAGGAGAAAAAAAAAAAGTCATGTGGAACAGCCCTGGCATTACAGTGGAACCTTTATAGAAACACATCAAGGACCACATACTGTATTAGTTATCTCATGCTGTAAGTTAACCTGCTTATTACAAACAATTTCATATCAAAAGTTAACACTTTGGGTAGGGATACAAGGGAATTAATATATTCACTGAAAGTCTTGTAAAACTGAGGATATCTTTAAATAAGAAAACACACAATCAAAAAGTATTACCTTATTTTTTCAACTGGTAGATGTGAAACAATCAAAGTCGATGATAAAGGTTAGATTCATATAATTGTAATTATTAGAGCAATGGAAGCAGTGACTGCTGATGCATTTTTTAAAAAGATTAATTTATTTATGCATACAGAACTGGGGTACAGGCCAGAGGTGCAGGGGTGGTGAGAGGATTCACCAGAGACAGAGTGGGGAGTAGAACAGGCCGACTGACGAAGTACACTGCTGAGGGGAGCAGCGGGCGGGTCAGGAGAGGTCTGTTGCGCTGTATGAGTCACCTCTCTTGCAGGGGATTTAAATGCTTGTTGCAGTGGCTGATGATAGCTTGATAGTACTGAGCCTTGAACCTCTGAGCCACCAGGGAGACCCAGCTGATGCATTCTTGTGTGATGCCCAGATTAGGCAAAAGAAGTCCTAGTTACTAAGGTGAACAGAGATGACAGGGCAATGCAGTGACTTTTCTTACTCGCATGATTTACTCAAGGGCATCCTGAGTCTGTAAATCTTTACATGAAATACAATTGAATCTGATATAGAACATGGGACCTTATTTTAAAAGTTTAGTTGTCAGAGACATTAGAATAAATCCTGGACCCACAACAGTGGCACTAGGGTGAAAACAGAGTTATTGCCCTTAGGAGGTACTACCTGAAAGCAGCGTTTCCCAATCATGTTTCCCAATCATGGAATGTCAGTGAGATGCGAAGACATTTTAGATCACTCCTAATATTGTAATATTGATGTTTAACATACGTTAATAATAATGCTTTCAGAAATGGAGAGTAATATATATGCTGCTAATTCTCAAATAGTAATCTTATTTGCTGAACCAAGGAAGGACTGAAGCTTCAAATATGCTAACCTAATTTCACTCCGTTTCAAAAGACACACCAGAAAATGCCTGTTAAAAGAAATAGAGGAGCTAAAATCAATTCCTCCCTTCTTCTATACCCTACTCCCGACACCTGCCAAAACCAACCAAACTAAATAAAAAAGCAGATCCTATGAAAGAAAGTATTAGTGCTATGTGCTAATTTTACATAGAAAAATTGACAGAAAGCTTTAGGAATATTAGATGGGTACAAATTCCTGTCTATAAAGTTGTTTAATTAAAGATAACTAATAATCTAATCTGCTTCTGTATCTTCACTTCCTAAAATAAGACTTGGTTTTCCCCTTGTAATTTTTCATTATACTGAGCAATAAATTTATGTATCCTCTTATTCAAAGCATAAAAATCATGGTATCTCTTCAAAGCCATGAACCCAAATGAAGTTTGGTTTATGTTAAAAAGAACAGCATGTATAGAAAATTAGCAACAGCTTATCTTATGATAAAAGAGTATGGTTGCTGTCACAGTATCAATTGCTAGTTTATGTGAAGAATTGTAATTACTCTTTATGTGAGGAATGTTACTGAATAAAGTTATTGGGCAAAGAAAGCAGCAGTTTTTTCTTTGATAACATTTTACTATTTATTTTCTATTTGTCTCATTTGTTCTATGTATCTTCCATTTATTATAGCCATGTACACTAGTGCATTTACTACTTCCTGAACAATACAAGAATCTTACAATGTTTTAAATCTAGTTACTTGAGTTATTATAATCTTTATTTCTACATATATAACACTAAGCCACAGAGAAGTTATTGTTGTTTAACAATGTTCTTTCATAGTTCCTATATGCTTGCTTTTGCAGGTACTCTTCTTCCCACAATTTTCAATTTTGTACTTCCATCTAGGTAATTTTATTTCATCTTTTTTTTAATACCCAAAACGGCAGGATTATTGTAATAATAAAAAAAAAAGGAACGAAAAGGAGAACTGCCTTCATCATTTTTGAAGATTTTTCACTGGGGACAGCATTTCCGCTGGGCGTGAAACAGCTTTATTTAACTTCAGCACTTTTATAAGTATCATTTCATTGACTTTTCCTTCTCCCACTGATTTGCTTCTCTTTGTATGTTTTATTCTCTGAGAGATTTCTATTTGCCAATAGCGTAAGTGACATAGTTGGGATTCAAAAGTAAGTCATTTGACACCAAAATCTGCGATCTTTTTGACAATGCTGCCTTCAAAATAAGAGATTAAATTTAAATCTTACACACTCTTCCAAATGGTTTCATTTACTAACAAAGGCTTATAGAAAATAATTTACACAACTGGCACATTATATGATTTAATTCTTACCACAACCCAGATTATTAATATTAACCTCTAATTTTATTATTATAGCAGTTTGGTATTAATCTCAAATAAGCTCAATACTAAAAATCTAAAAGGGTACAACAAATTCTAAAGTTTAGTATCTTTTAGGGCCTCCTAAAAATCTAATTTTCCACTCAGTTATAATTACTTCTAATTTCAGTATTGTTTTATCAATCCTTTGTTCACTTTATCAGAAGTTATTAGTTTGTGGCACTCCCCTGGTGGTGCAACAGGTTAAAGCACAGCACTATGAAGCTGTCCACAGCCACTGCAGCTTGAGTTCGATCTCCAGCCAGGAGGGTGACCCACATAGCCTGGCAGAACTCTCCTGACCCACCCACTGCCCCTCAGCAGTGTATTTCAGTAGATCTGCCTGTTCTGCTTCCTTCTCTGTCTCTGGTGAATCCTTTCACCTCCTGCCCTCTTCGCACCTATGGCCTGTGCCCCAGTTCTGTATGCATAAAGAAATCTTTTTAAAAAAGTTACTACTTTGTACTTAAATTGGATATAACAATCAAATTTTAAATTTAGACTATTGTATTATTTTTGCATCAGATTATTGATCTATTTTATTCATAAATCACATCCTATGCTTGGAAGTTTTTTCATTGACTGATGTGCATTATTATTTTTTAAAAATTATTACTTTTTAAAAGATTTATTTATTTATGCATACACGAATTGGGGTACAGGCCACAGGTGCAGGGGGGTGGGGGAGGTGAATTCACCAAAGACAGAGTGGGATGCAGAACAGGCAGACTGGCTGAAATACACTGCTGAGGGGAGCAGCAGGTGGGACAGGAGAGGTCCATCATGCCATGTGGTTCACCTCCTGGCCCGGGACTGAACTCACATTGCAGTGGCACTGAGTGGTGGAAGCCTCATATTGCTGCACTTTAAGCCTTTGTGCCATCTAAGAGGGCCCACCTACCACTAATTATTAGTGTTGATAAAGTTCCCACAAATTCAGGTGATTGCTAAATCAAATTCTGAATTAAGAAAGTGTTCTCATGAATTGAATACAGCAGAAAAAGAAGAGAAAGCAGATTAATTAATTCTAATGAAAGGGGAAAAAAGATAAATCATCTCCTTTTCTCCCAAGATGCACTATGTTGATGATGCCTGAGGGAAATCACAAAAGCCAAAATGATGACTCATTAAAGTTTCTATTAAGAATTTTTGTCTGACAGAAAGAAAATTCAAATGCATCATTTAGCAAACCAATGAAAAGTGAAATCGAGGGTCTTCCCTGGTGGTGGAACAGGTCAAAGTGCAGCACTAGGAAGCTAGCAGCAGAGTTTCAGCACTAGTTTGATCCCTGGCCAGGGGGATGACCCACATGGCAAGGTAGACTGCTCCTGTCTCCCCTGCTGCTCCCCTGAGCTGTGTACTTGGTGAGTCTGTCTGCCTGTTATAGTGCCCACTCTGTCTCTGGTGAATCCTCTCACCGCCCCTGTACCTCTAGCCTGTATCCCAATTCTGTATGCATAGATAAATATATCTTAAAAAAAAAAAAGTGAAATTGAGAAATTAATAAATTGAAGAGTATATCCAGGTATCTACAAAGCAATGCTGTAGTTACATCCCAAATTTGTTCTACACTCATACATAAAGGGCAGAGAAGGTTGAGCTCGAAAATGTTCAAGAAAAACTGCACATCTATCAACTCTTTCCCATTAACTGATTCTATCACCATTTTGGTCCTGTTTTTCAATTTGAAGAATTACAGGCTTAGAGTCACATCTGGGTATCTTACTATGTTTTAACATGTTATGGAATTTAAGTGCCATTCTACCTTCCATTAATGCTAAAATAAGGTAGTTTCCCAAAATACATGACTGCAGGAGGCAGATCATAGTTTTATGATTGTGTGTTGTGAAGAAAACACACTTTTGAGTCATGCTACTCCTGGCCATTAGGACAGCATGTCACAGAGTTGGAGGACTTGGTGGTTTCTGGAGGCGGTGGAGGTTGGGAGAGGAAGATAACTAACCAAATTACATTTTGGAATACCTTGTATAAGGAGGACCCTAAAACCTTGCACCTGCATTCAGGCCACAATCCCATACATTTCAGTGGCTTGTTGTTCTATCATGTATTATGCAGAGTTCTAGTACTTTTTTCAACCCCACAATTTTTCCTGGTCAATTTTTCATTTGATTTTTTAAATTCAGCTCTACTGATTTTTTAAATTCAAATGAACTTCTGGGGTGATTTTAAAGTAAATGTATGTGTTACTTTAAAAAATCATTTAGCACTTTTGGTCTTTAAAGAGTATATCCATTTAACTATTTGCTGTAGGTATATAAAATACTTTTAATACTTGTAGAGCTAGACATTAACACAGTGTCAAACAATATGTCTAAGTCAAAGATAGTGCTCATTTTAGAATCCCATTTACAACAAATTCTTAATCATCCATGTCAGAAGGCAAGGTACAGACAACTGGAGCCCACACAAAACTTAGTTTTTAACATAGCTGTTACTATCTTCTGCCCTTCAATAGATTAAGTAGTGTCAAAATTGTTGGGTTCATTTAATTTTTCTTCTATTTCCTACACTTAAAAAAAAAGTTTAAGTTTAAAATGTATAAAGTTTTCCTATTTAGACCAGAAAATTTTATGCAACCAGTTACATGACCAGCAATTAAAAAACCTATAAAGTTATGTGTAACAAAATACACATGCTATTATCAAAAGGTGCCAGTTACATTTTTAAATTTAAGATCTACAGCATGATTTGACTTAAATGTACTATGACCAATTATCTTTATAATCTAATGGTTCTAATTATATTTTACTCTAATTATATTTTACTTGCTTTATAAAGCATTTTGACAGCATCATAATCTTATAAGTGGAGAACATTAATTTATGGTACTTGCACTAATACACTTAAGTCATTTTTGCCTTTTTTTTTTTTAAATTTATTTATTTGTGCATACAGAATTAGGGTACAGGCCAGAGGCTCAGGGGCAGTGAGAGGCTTCACCAGAGACAGAGTGGGGAGCAGAACAGGCAGATCCACGAAGTACACTGCTGAGGGGAGCAGCGGGCGGGTCAGGAGAGGTCTGCCATGCCATGTGGTCACCTCCGGGGCAGGCGGGAATCGAACTCATGCGGAAGTGGCTTTAGCTTTTCAGTGCTGTGCTTTAACCCGCTGCGCCATCAGGGAGGGCCGCCTTCTATTTTTTTTTAATGATTTGTTTATGTGTAGAAGTACTGGGGTATAGGCCAAAGGTGCAGGGGGGTGAGAAGATTCATCAGATACAGAGTGGGGAGCAGCACAGGCAGGTCAACTGCTGAGGGGAGCAACGGGTGAGACAGGAGAGGTCTGCTGCGCTACGTGGGTTAGCTCCCTGGCCAGGATTGGATATAGGCCGAAGCACTGATAGCACTGAGACTTAACCCTATGCCACCAGGGAGGCTCTGCTTTTGCCTTCTAAAAGAGGATTATTATCAGATTTAAATAACTATTTTAGAAAAGCCACAACACAATCACAGAAAGCAAAACCTGCCACTAATGAACAAAGCAGGCCTTTATCAAAACCAGGTCCTTAAGTATACTTCCTTTGGAAGTATACTGCATAGTTCTGACCTTTGGGAAGTAGAAAGAATTGGTGAAAGCTTGCAAGAAGACAGGGAGAAGGTTTCTCTCTGAATCTGCAAGTACAGTGAAGTCTGAGATTCCAGCTCTGGGAAACATAAGTCTTCTGACTGTGAGGGCATTTAGAAGCGATGCTGCCTGACTCTGGCAGCTGAATGGGTAGGCTAGGCCTTTTTGATAAAAATTCCAAGGTGAGAGTAAGTTCTCATAGTGAGGTGCTAAAATAGAACATTCTCTAATGGGAAAAGTTTCAACCCTCCAAATTTAACTGCAAGTAGAAAGAGGGAATATACTGTCATGACAATAGGCTATTTGGAAATTCCACTGGAGCAGAAAGAGGGAGCCATCATTTTTAGTTGGTGTTCTATATTTGATGACAAGACAAAATCCTTTAAGTTCAGGGAAGATGCCTGTGTTGTCACTTCCTTCTGATCCTGGATTACATGCCTAAAATATGCCTAGTTTCTCAGAAGAAAGATATAAGAAAAGTCCCTGATAATTCTGAAGACCAAATAATGCCAAGTGTTTTTCTTCAAAGACCTATAAAATTGTTTATTCTAAAATTACATCTCATTTATTCCTATGTTAATACTGCCTGATAGCTACACAAAATTTTATTAATTTAGCAACCTCCTTACCATTTTGCCTCTGAATGACAGTAAATTTTTGTCATCTTTCCCAAATCCATGATCATATGCATGAAAACCAATAAATATAACTTTCAGAACAAAGTCAGTCAAACGGTGATGGAAAAGGAATTTAGGGGAAAAAAATATAAGACGTTATCTTTAAAAGTAATACATTCCTATCAAAAGAAAAGTGAAATGTACATGAAGGGAATGAAAAATGAAATGTACATGAAGGGAAAAAAAAAAAAAAAAGCTAGAGTGGAGGCAGAGAAAAGGAAAGTCCCAGACTAAATGATTGGGTAGAGCTTCTTAAAATTTTTTGGTCTTGTGCTCAATTTAAGGGCATGTGCTAATTTGTTGGTTGTTTTAATATAACACACAGTAAAGAATTCTAGTGAACCAGAAACAAAGTCTAATGTTGATTTAAGAACTACAAAGACTTATTTAGATATTTCATGAGTATGTCTCTGGCTTTTCCTATGGATGTATTTCATTCAAGGATTTTTTTTTTGTATGTGAACTGCTGAGGATAACTCCTTATTTCCTTGAATGGACAGATAACACAGCATAAATTTCTACTCTATTCAAATATTCTTATTAGTTCTTCAGTTGTGCAAAAGAACCCCTGAAAAAAACTCTAATTGGAAACAGTTCTGAAGAACTGCATGAATTGTCATACAAAGGTTATTTATTTGAAAGCAGACTCTTGATTAACAGCTCCAGACCAGAAGTTAAAGAGTCAACTAATTTAAAGAATGGGAGATGTCTTAATTTATAAATTTTGGATTTCTTCTTTTAATATTCTCAATTAGGAAGTAAACATCTTAAGGTCACAGACATGAGTTATATTTATACAGGGTCCACTACAACAGTCAGTATCATTAAAATAACAACAAATCAGGGTCCTCCCTGATGGCGCAGCGGGTTAAAGCACAGCACTGAGAAGCTAAAGCCACTTCCGCATGAGTTCGATTCCCGCCTGCCCCGGAGGTGACCACGTGGTGTGGCAGACTCTCCTGACCCGCCCGCTGCTCCCCTCAGCAGTGTACTTCGTCGATCTGCCTGTTCTGCTCCCCACTCTTATCTCCGGTGAAGCCTCTCGCCACCCCTGAGCCTCTGGCCTGTACCCCAGTTCTGTATGCACAAATAAATAAAAACTAGATAACTTGTCTAAGATGATACCAGGGGTCAAATCTTTAAAAAAAAAAAAAAAAAAAAAAAAACAATTTTAATATTTTCGTTTATTTTTTTAAATCACTTGGCATACCAAACCTAGCAACCTTAGTTTTGAAGTTCAAAGCTAACTCTTATCATATATCTAGAGCTGTAAACAAATAATTTAGGTTTTAATATACTCAGTATATTTATCATCCAAAGAATCTGATAAGACTTTTCCCAACATCTACCCACTGAAATGCTTTTCAACTTCCCTAGGAAATTGTTGTTTTTTAGGAAATAGTATAGTCCTTCCTCAGAGTTGTCAATGTTGGCCTTCATGACTTGACCCCTACTTGCTCAAAGAGAATACATCCTGAAGTATAAATAAAATAATGAGTATTGTCTATTAAAATAGTCTACAGTCATCTACAAATAATCTAGGTAATTGAAAATAAAATGCAAAAATTTAACCCAGAGAACAAAAAAATCTTAGGTACCACAGTGATTTCTACTTCATCATAGGTCTCTTACCTAGGCTATGAGTTTCATTTTCGTTAGGAGCATAAATATAACAAATTTTATTCAGAAAAAATTTTATGTATCATATGTTACTATACTATAGTATTCTTCGTGATATAGTATTCTTTATAAGGACCACCACCCATCAGTAGGTTGTACCTGCTTACTCATTCTGTGCTTTTCAAAGACCTTTAAATTCCCATCTCCTAGATAAGTACCTAACACAGTCTTGTTCCTTATAATATCTGTTAACAAAAAAACTAATCTTTGGAGTGGAAATCACAGGAGAATTTAGTGATTCAAATGTGAATTTATTAGATTCAGGAGAATAGTCACCTCTGGGAACAAAGGACAAAATGTCAATGTAAGGGATCAAGCAGAGAGAGATGGGGTGGGATATAGTTCTGTTTTCAATTTCACTTCTTAATCTGTACAGAAACCCTGGAGATTTAAAAAAAAACTTTCTATATACCTTTTTCTACTTATGAAATATTTCTTTAAAAATAAGTAGCTAGTGAGTTGACATAAATCCAGTTCTGGTGCTCAAGATAAAGTGAGTCAAATCCTGACTTCAGTACTAACAATCTATTGCTGAATGATTTCACTATGTGATCCATGTATTTCCATTACAATAAAACATAAAAATTACTTCACAGGAATTTCATTTTGCAAGTTCTAAGGGGGAAACATGCCTTTAGAAACTAAATAACATTAAGTCATGGGACACGTGTGGGAGTATTACCTGTGTCTCCACAGTTTTTTATTTTTTAAAAGTCACCAATATTTTTTTCCTGGGGGAAAAAAAGCAGTCTACGACTAAACATGTTTTTTCTTGCTTCATAAGTCAAAGAGAAGGTGTAGTTTTTTTAAAAAACAGTACAATGTCAAGAAATGATTCATAGGCTTTCCTCCTTTTTGCTTATATTTAGCAACCCTTTAATGGACATCCACTTAAAACTATTTGTTATAACTTTGATGTCCCCATATGGCTGGGAAAATGAGTCTTCCGTGACAGTGAGCTTCCATTTCACTTCTAAGTTTTGAAACTCTGAGTTCCATGTTATATCAGCTTGGTTTCTAGCTATCTCTCAGTTAACGCTTCAGATGTGAAGTACTGCCTTCAGAAATGTTTATACCAAAGTGTTGTCTAATGAGAAATGGAAACACCAGCACAATGGAAAAAAGCCCCAGACTGATTTGGAAAATGTGTAACTGGGTCTAAAAATTTAAGTCACTTTTAAAAAATGGTCTTGTTTATAGACACCTTCTAGCCCTACATCACATATATGAACTGCTCAAATTCTAGAAAAGACTAGTAAAATCACCACTGAATTCTAAACAGGAGTTCCTTATTCTCTGTAGCACTTATCTCTTACAAGGTTAAGAAATTAGCGATGGCTTCTTAGCAATATTACTTTTAAAAACTCCAAAGGGGCCAACAGAAACTAAACTAAGAGTACAAAATAAATATAACTGAATGAAAAATAACTTGTTTTCATTCACTTTTACAAATTATAAACATCCCAAAGCTATAAAACATCTAAATCCTCACATTTAAATTCCTACAAAAAAGTCAACTTCACCTGTAGACCTGCCTTGTTTCTGTCAAGATTCTGCTTCTCTTCCTTTTATTACTCACCAACTGCATCTGGATTTACCGGTCTGGAGACGTCAGCTTGCCCCATGATTATATTATATTGTGCCTCACGACAACAAACTATCCGGGACTAGAGCAAACTTTTCTCAAAAGATAAATCCACATCAAGAGGGGACAAGCAGTCCTCTTCAGGGTCACCGCCAAACTTCAAGAAACAGCATGAGATCAGTTAATCTGCTGGCATTTCAGTCCTTGTGTATCCTGGTTGGGCACTTGAGCTCTTACAAGTATGTCCTCACGCTGGCTCTCTTCACACAGGAATGCCTGTCATTCCAGAGTGTAACACTGAAGAGCTGAAGTGCAGGAAGGGGAGGAGACTGCCAACCACATTCTAGCTGCTGAGCAGCACAGCCCTGAGAGTCCACACCTACTTTTCCTGATACTGGGTTTGGTTAGACAGTCACAGGAGAAATGGAGCCTGATCAAGAATCTACCAAAGAATCTAAACTTAAAGACACAAAAAACATCAGGTTTATGTATAGCAGACTAACAGGGTCCATTCAAAGATATGTTTTTGATACTGGGTTGCCACAAAAACATCAGGCTATTAAGATATATTTACTGCTTGCTACATCAACACTGTTTCCTACCTGTGAGTGGTATATTCAAAAAAGGAAGACATCGTATGCTGGTAATTAATAACACTAGGAACAATATCTCAGGATTAAATACATCTTTTCTTAAAGTAAGAAAATATTTCTGGAAAATGTGCTAAGACAGTAAATTTTAACTAAATATCTGGGAGACATACATTATTTCACTTTCTGCTAAAGTTTAATTACTAACATAATCTTAAGGAAAACAAACTTGAAGGGAGTAGCTCTCCAGGTTAGGTACAGACAAATATCAGCTAACCACATGCAGTAGCTGAAGGTTCAGTCTATATACCGGCTTTCCTTTTTTAACGAGACATAAGTAATTTACATCCAGCCAAATATATAATTTTTTTTTAAAGATTTATTTGTACATACAGAACTGGGGTACAGGCCAGAGGCTCAGGGGTGGTGAGAGGCTTCACCAGAGACAGAATGGGAAGCAGAACAGGCAGATCGACGAAATACACTGCTGAGGGGAGCAGTGGGCGGGTCAGGAGAGGTCTGCCACGCCATGTGGTCACCTCTGGGGCAGGCGGGAATCAAACTCATGTGGAAGTGGCTTTAGCTTCTCAGTGCTGTGCTTTAACCTGCTGTGCCACCCGGGAGGGCCACTAAATATATAAATTTTAAGGGCACATCTTGACAGTTTTACTTGTATATATTCCTGTGTATACTAACACTAAATTTTCTAAATCTAAAAAAGTCACACCACAGTAATTAGCTACACATTCTGAATTATCTGACTAACACCTAAAGGTAAAATGGTACACTAATAATTTTGAACACTACACTAATAATTTTCAGTTTTACCTCAGCTATTTCATTTAATCATAACAACTAACCATGGACTGTGATAAACATACTAATGCTCTATTATCAAACAAGAAAACTGAGGCAAGTGAGGTAAAATTTTGTTTTACTTATCAAGCACTCCTTCAACAAATGACAACTATCAATTAAATGGGGTTTTTTAGTTTAAAATCTTTGTTCTCCAGACTCAGATTCCAGAGATTTCTAGTATGTGGACTTTCCCTTTGTTTTTCCGTAGTACCTTTTCTTCTTTCCCCTCATTATCTTATCCCCACTATCTGCTTTTGATAAAGGGAAAAAACTAGCAAAGATATCAAGTCAAGAAAATGACAGTGCTAACTTATCCATGAGAAAAAGTGAACACTCGGTTGACATTCAGTTGAAAATATCATGACGTTTACTACGAAAATTGAGAAGAGGGCCTCCCTTATGGTGCAGGGGTTAAAGTCTCGGCACTATCAAGCTGTTACCAGAGACATGAGTTCAGGAAGCTAACCCACAAGGTGCAGGAGACCTCTCCTGTCTTACTTGCTTCTCTGCTCCCCTCCGCAGTTTATTTCAAGTTGATCTGCCTATTCTGCTCTCTGCTCTGTCTCTGGTGATTCCTCTCACCCCCTGCACCTCTGGCCTATACCCCAGTTCTTGTATGCATAAGTAAATAAAAATGAAATCTTAAAAAAAAAGTTTATTTAAAAAAATATAATAATGATCTATATACCATATATCAGAGACATGTTACGGGGTTGAGTGAGGAATGGGATCAAAAATGGGGTGGTAGCGGACCCTCCCTGGTGGCGCAGCGGGCTAAAGCACAGCACTAAGAAGCTTAAGCCACTTCCGCATGAGTTTGATTCCCGCCTGCCCTGGAGGAGATCCACATGGCGAGGCAGACCTCTCCTGGCCCGCCCGCTGCTCCCCTCAGCAGTGTACTTCATTAATCTGCCTGTTCTGCTCCCCACTCTGTCTCTGGTGAAGCCTCTCACCGTCCCTGAGCCTCTGGCCTGTACCCCAGTTCTGTATGAATAAATAAATAAATCTTTAAAAAAAAAAAAATGGGGTGGTAGCGGGGTAAGTGCACTGGACTATGGTGATGGCACACAGGAGATTTGGTGATGGGAAGCCCACAGGGATTACAACTGAGATGGAAAAATGCACAGAATGATGTAAAAATAAACATATATACAAAGAAAAAATAGTTTTTTTAAAGTATTTATTTATTTATGCACATATATAATTGGGGCACAGGTCAGATGTGCTGGGGTAAGAGGATTCACCAGAGACAGAGCGGGTAGCAGAACATGCAGATACACTGAAATACACTGCTGAGGGGAGCAGTGGGCAAGACAGGAGAGGTCTGCATGTGGGTCATCTCCCTGGTCGGGGATTGAACATGTTCTGCAGTGGCTGTGGATAGCTTCATAGTGCTGCGCTTTAACCTGTTGTGCCTCCAGGGAGGGCCCCCCAAATTTATTTTTTTAAGAGAGCAAAACAAAACAAAACAAACAAACAAAAAAAAAACAAAAAACCACATAGAAAGAATGTTCCAGGCTAAGACTGTCCAAATCCTGTGAATCCTGGCCCTTTACATTTGTTAGCCTAAAGGCAGATGGTGGAGCACAGCAGCTTCCACTACTGTCACAGAGGAGGACAAAAGGTGGCAAGTGCACTGCTCAGTACCCAGAAGTGTTCCCCACACTGTAGCTGTCATCATCATGAAGAGAAGGTGCAGAGCATGTTGCTTAAGAGGGTGAGTTCTGGAAGCAGATGAAATATTAACACCATTATCTATCACTATGTTAACATGAGACAGTGATCTTTCACCTCTCTGAACCTTCATTTTATAATTTGTAAAATGGTCCTAACAGCGACCTATGTATATAGGGCAGCTGTAAAGGTTACACAACATGATATAAATGAAACACTTTGTAAAGTGTTGGGCAGATGGAAAGCTCTTAATTAATGTCAGCATAATGATCACAGGAGGTCTAGAGAACTACAAGTCAAAATGGAGAGGCTGGGTCAGGAACAGCCAGACAATAGTACATGGCAAGAAACTTAGTCATTACAAAGAGGTTAGTCAGAAACGGAAGAGAATGGCATTTCTATACCATGAATCCTGAGAGCAAATTAAAAGAAGCAAGCCAAGAAGGAAGTCTGAACACAATCAGTATAGATACACAGAAACATCAAGCAGATGGAAACTCTTTTCTCTCTCTCTTGCACACACTTGGCCCAGAAACAGAACCACAAAATCTAGTGTATGTTGACAGGACATGTAAGAGAGGAACAGACATATGTAAGGATCCTGGAATAAATATTTATCATCTGCCAAATTGTAATTCCTATCCTGGTTTAGTTCACTGCTCATTCTAGGGTATTGTGAATGCAGCAATAAAACTTAAAATAAAAATGACAGGATTCTTACTATCTTCAGATACAATCTTCTACTCCTTACAGAAGATGGAAATTGAGAGTCAAAGAGGTTAGAATGTCTTGCTTGGAGTCAGGACTATAACCCAGGTTCCTGATTCAAATTCTAGGGCTTACTTTAACATTTATATAAAATGACCAAGGTGATATTTACCTCTAAACACATATGAATTTCCCAAAGAATTCCGTATTCTACAAGGACAGCATCCCTCTTCAAAATGCTGTCCCTACCTACACACTAGGCAAACACATGCCCCCTGACTAGCATGTTTCAGTTTCATTCTAACATCTGTCTTTACTTTGGCGACTGTAAGCAGACAAGAAGACAGCGAAGATACTGGCTTCACTCTAAGGCATTCACCTTTCACTGGCAAAGTCTTGAGTTCATTCCAACTTTCCACACAATATATTTTAGAAATGTAGAGGGAAACTCAGTTTAACTTTATAAGAAGAAGACAACTATCTTGTCTTTGTTGTCGCCGAATAAAAGATACTGTCTTTTTGGCGCACTTCTTCAAAGGTTACTTCCTCAAGGAAAGTGGGAAGTTAACAGGTTAACATTTATGAATCTTATTTATTTATGGAAAGAACAAGGAAGGTTTTATAAAAACAAAGTTTAATAGGCAAAGGAATCTAAATACAGCTTAGTTTTAGACAACCCTTGAAGGCCTTTAACCAGGGCCTTATCTCATGGAAGAACTGCTTCTAAACAATGCATGTAACATAAAAAAAGCTGGGCATCTGAAATTTTTGTTGACATTCACAGTTCTAAAACTTCTTGCTGGCAAATACACCATCTCATACACTAACATGAGAACACACTTTATAATTTCAATAAACAGTTTACAAGATCAATCCCAAGAGTATAATGCTTTCACTTGAATGTACTTTTATGCTGAAATACCAATATAAATTAGATTACCTAGGAGAGTAAGCTCTTAGCTATTTTAATTACATCTCTTTCGGCTTTATTCAGCATACTACTTTCCTTGAGCTATCTCAAGGAGGTGGGATCTAATGAGAGATGAGGAAGCACTTTCTTCTAGAAAAGACTGGTCAACAGAAATTATGAAAAGGTCACACAGATACATACTGAAGTAGAAGACTATAATCTTCAATTTCTGGTTATATAGTTGAGGGAGGGAGCCACGTGTTCACATCCTGCAACTAACTGCCTGTGCCTCAAACTCCAAGTGGAAATTAGAAAGCCTTGTTAGGCGCCTATAACCTCTTCATTGTTTCACATATTTGTACAAATTGCTCCCTTCATCTGGAATTTCTTCCACAGATCCCATCTAGGGAACACCACTCATTCTGAAGAACTGGTTCAAATGTTGCTTCTAATATAATGAGCCTTTCCTTAGTTACGTCAGCAGAAAAGATTTACTGATCATTGATTATGTGCTCAGTAATATCTTGGTGCTAAAAACAACTGCTTTTGTCCTTATGGTGCTTATAAATTCAAGTAAACAGAATATATAATAAAGAATAATAAGTACTTAGGTACTATGCAAAAATGTGTTAGTGTAGGTAGGGGTGTCCAGCTTTGTCCCAAGAGATCACAGAATAAAACTTAAGTAATTTCTAAAATCTGACTTAGAAGGGATGGCAATGGCACACCTCTAGCCTTGGAGGGTCTGGGCCACAAATTTTAGGTCCAAGAGCACCGCTGCGATGAACATAAAAGCTTTAAAGAGTAGTTCATGAAGTGTTTCCATGACAGTAATTCTGAAAATGCTTAGTGCAGAAATCAGAGGACTGAGAAGCAAATGGCTGCACAAGAATCACTGGGAAAACTGGGATTTGGAGATTTGATAGATGGAAAGTAAGAGACAAAAACTAAGTTTTGAAGAAAGACCACCGGGCTGTGTTGGGAACATCAGGACAGAGCATTTGCAGTAACCTGAGGATAAGCCTAGGCTGAGTGACTGAGAAATGCCTTGAAAGAGTGGAGTAAAGTCAAAACAGAGAACCCTGCTTCACTCTGTCTCAGAGTTAAGGAGATGGCTCATCTTCTAAAGTTTTCTAAATTATTTTGAAACTTTACTGTTCCTTTTATATTGTCATTTTCTCCTAAGAGTGAGCTGTCTTCCTTAAAACTGCATGTGTAACAGTTTCTGGGGAGGCTCCTGACAAAGTAGGTAAGAATGTCAGAGTGACTTCTCCACTACTAAGGGGATGCCTTGGATCATCTGTAAAATAATCCTTTTATAGTAGCAGACTCTGTGTCTTCTCAAAACTGCTAAATGTTCACAAATTTTGGTGAGTGAAGTAGCCAGATACTGTCAGAGACACATTCCCTAGCAAAATGATATCCTTTTTGTACTCATAAATATACATACAGTTTGAAAAAAATAAGGGATGATTAAAGATGAGACAATATATAGGTATTAAGAGATAAGACTGATTGTGTTGGAGACACAACCCTATATTGCAATGATCTTCAAATTTCTCTACTAGGCTAGAAACTTCCTGTGGGCAGGCACCATGATTAACTTAAGTCTTAAAACCTAAATGATTAGCACAACTTAGTGTGCAGTGGACATGCAACAAGTATTTATTATCCTTGAGTACAAGGACAGAAGAACATTTTTTCGATTTTAAGTTTTACTCATAGAACCAAGCACCAAAAAGCAGTAAGATCAAAGTGCCACTGAAGTAGAAACCATGGAGACTATTGTGTCACCCGAACAATCCTGAGAACTGCTCTGAAACTCCAGCTTTTGTGGGAAAGAATGGCACATTCATGAGGTTTACAAGAATTTGTAGTTGTTATTTTGAAAATAATAACTTTCGAAGGAGATGCCCAAACTGTGGACGCTAGCCACACATTATTGTTTACATTTACATTGATTAGTATTAAATGTAATTTGCAATTCAGCTTCTCAGTTGAATTAGTCACATTTTAGATGCTGAACAGTCACACTAGGCTCCCACACCACACCAGTGGAGATGAGGACATTTCTAATACGCTGAACACCAAGGATTTTTAAAGCACATCAAGAAGCCTGCCAGTAATAACAAAACAGTATTTCAAAGGCCCACATTTAGTCAGCATGTGGTATCCTTTTTTCCACGGCACCAAGTACTAAGTTCCAACTACTAGGGAAACTTAAGGCTGAAGAAAACTAAACAGTTTTTTAAAAGTTTCCTTTTATCCAGTTACAAGCTCTGAGCTATTTATAGCCATAATCTTTGATACTTTCTTCACTAACTGAACTACTAATTTCTCTAGTAATACTGTAGCTAAAGTCTTTGATTATTAATAACAACTTTCAAAATCTAAGGAATGAAGAATGGTTTTATGTCAATCTAAAGCTCTATTTGTTACCAGTTGAAAATTAACATCCTCTATCTTATTGCTTGTTCATTATTCTTTCTACTCCAAAGAGTACTTTTTCTCAAGTTGAAGGCAAATTTTTCAAAAAATTAAAAAAAAATTTTTTTATTTATGCATACAAGAACTGGGGCACAGGCCAGAACTGTGGGGGTAAGAGGATTCACCAGAGACAGAGTGGGGAGCAGACAGAACAGGCAGACCCAGTGAAATACACTGCTGAAGGGAGCAGCGGGTGAGGCAGGAGAGGTCTGCCGCCAGGTGGGATTGAACTTGCGCTGCCCTGAAGGCATATTTTACAGTTACAGTGAAGTGATTCAGAATTCGATCTTGAAGAAAAAAGTACTCACAAAACAAAAAGGAAAAAAATGCTTCACAAACCATGATATTCATAAAAACTAAGACCCAGTTGGCCTCCATCAGGAGCCAAGAAGTATCAATGATGTGTACACATTAACCAGTCAGAAATCCAAGTCACTTCCCATCACGGGGTTTTGAAACAAGTTAAAAGCTCCTCAGTAAAAAGCCATTCATTGCTGGTGACTCACGAGATGACTACTAGTTCTGCCACTTTGCTTTCCTTTTCTTCCCTTCAGAGCTCTTTCTAACTTAATGGTCCTCAATTACACTTTAAGTGAGAAAGATGTCTAAATATAAATTATGAATATACAGACATATGTCTCCTGGGAATATAACAAATGCTAATGATAGCTATACTATTTGTAAAAATTACTCAAAAATTTCTTAACAAGGAATGTTCTTAAACATTTTTTTCTACTACAGGAGACTACAGGCTTCAATCCACTTAAGAAAAATTATGAGTAATGAACACCTGGCTATGTGATGAGTCAACAGCAGTTCCTGCAAAAGAACTAAGAATGACTACGAGTAAGCTAAGGTATTTCCACCAAACTTGCTTTAGCTGGAAATTCAAATATGCTTTATTCTTTGTTTCCATGTATGAAATATTCATCTCTTTTACACCATTCCCTTTCCATAAATTTTCTACAACCACAGAGCAGGGAAGTAATGCACAGAGACAAACACAAGGGATTATTTATGTAATTTCTAAATTCAAAGAGAAATTATGTTTTGATTTATACATATCTTTGCTTCTAAATCTTGCTAAAAAATTAACGCTGCATATTAGGAAAACAGTATAGTGAAGTCAGAAAAAATATGGACAACTTGTGTCTTCTCTCATAGTCTATGCTAAAGCAACTAGTCTGGATTTTAGTTTAACCTTTTTGAAGAACTAATTTTCTTTTTTATTTTAATTTTAAAAAAGGTTTTATTTATTATTTATGCATACAAGAGTTGGGGTGCAGGCCAGAAGTGCCGAGTGGGGGTGGGGTTGGTATTATGTGTGAGAGGATTCACCAGACAAAGAATGGGGAGCAGAACATGTAGATGTATTAAAATACACTTGCTGAGGGTAGCAGTGGGAGAGACAGGAGAAGTCTGCTGCATCCTGTGGGTCAGCTCCCTGGTCGGTATCAAACTCCTGCTGCAGTGGATTCAGACAGCTTCACAGTGCTGAGACTTAAGCTCTTGTGCCACCAGGAAGGGCCCAATAACTAATTTTTATATTGAGTCTGTAAAAATATAGTGACCAAATAAAAGCTTTCAAGATGTAAACTTGATTACGTTTTTTTTTTTTCCAGTTTAAAAAACATACAATGGGGAAAGAAGAGTCTATTTAACAAGGAAAATAAAAGCAAAAATAAACAACTGAAATGACCTCAAATCAAAAAGCGCTTACACAGCAAAAGAAAAATACAAGTAGGTTAAAAAGGCATCCTACCAAATGAGAGAAAGTTATCTATACATTAAACAACTGATAACAAGTTAATGCCCAAGATATATATATATATATATATATAAAACTGCAACACTATTTAACAATAAAACCAAACAACCCAATTAATAAATCGGCAACACATCTGAACAAATAATCCACCAAAGAGGATGTCCAGAAAGCTAACAGTTATCATTGCTTTTTTTTTTTTAAGGATTTATTTATTTATCCATACAAGAACTGGGGTACAGTTCAAAGATGCGGGGGTAGGGGAGAAGGATTCACCAGAGACAGAGTGGGGAGCAGAAAAGGCAGATTGACTAAAATACACTGCTGAGGGGAGCAGCATACGAGACAAGAAAGGTCTGCTGCGCCATGTGGATCACCTCCCTGGCCAGGGAATCGAACTCATGTTACAGTGGCTGCTGATAGCTTCATAGTGCTGTGCTTTAACCTGCTGCACCACCAGGGAGGCCCATCATCGCTTTTAGTAAGAGAAATACAGGTCAAGATCACATTTATTGTCTCACACCTATGAGAAGTAGCACATATTAAAAAGACCTCCAACAACAAATGCTGGAGAAGATGCAGAGAAAGAGACACCCTATTGTGCTGTTGGTAGGAATGTCAACTGGTAGAATCATTCTGGAAACCAATCTGGATTTACCCTAAAAAAAATTACAAATGGATATACCACATGGCTTAGCAACTATTATTGAGCATCTCTCCAATAACATGAAACCATCAACTACAAAAATTATATGCTATACAGAGTATACTGCAACATTATTTATAATAGCTAGGACATGGAAACAACCTGAGTGCCCAGTGATAGAATACTAGATCAAGAAGATGTTCAGAATGTTATCATCACTACTACTTTGGACTTGACTGAATACTATTTTGGTCCATATTTCATCCTATTAACAGAAAAAAAAATTACATGATATCTATGTTATCAAGTTCACAGAAAGTGGTATTCTGTGGACTCCTTTTGTTTTTTAGATTGATAATTCTATCTTATGCAGAAAATTTAAAACCACTGTTAAGAAACACATACAAATATGTATTATGTGCTTAGTAGACAGTGGGAAGTAGACAGTAAAAAGATCTTGCCCTCCATAAGTTTATACTTTTAGCAGGAAATAAGTGAGCAGAAGATACTGAACATATATTTATGACAGTGCTCTATTAAATTTCTACTCAAAACCGAAGCGGGGAAAAACAGAACTAACACCATTTTTGGCATTGTTTAATTCCAAAGGAATTTATCTCCTACACGCTAAAGGACCTAAAAACTAATTAAGTTCATATTTTGTCCTTCATTCTTAACAAGGAGGGAGGAAAGGACTGTGTTATTAGCACATTTTGAGCTTCAGCAGTAACATGATAACATCTCAAAAATTTCCTTCGTGTATCTTGAAGTGAAACACTTGAGCCTTGAGCATGGCTCCTTAAATGTCGCTGCAGTTAGGAGAAACCCTTTATAGCAAAATAATGATTTGTAAATATAGACAGAGAATAGTAAGAAAATAATGACCATTTTGGTTTTCTACATCAACAAACTACTTTTTATATTTCCTATATGATATAAATTCTTTTTTTTTTAAGATTTATTTATTTATGCAAGCAAGAGCTGGAGTGTGGGCCAGAGGTGTGGAGGGTGAGAGGCTTCATCAGAGACAGAGTGGGGAGCAGAACAGGTGAATCCACTGAAATACACTGCTGAGGGGAGCAGCACCATGTACTGCCAATAGCTTTGTAGCAATGAGACAACTAACCCTCTGCACCATCAGGAAGGCCCTATGATATAAATTCTAATCTCAAGAAGCTATTACCTTGTAAATCTGTTCCCAGAATGCCATACATATGAATAAAGCCTTTGTAACTAGCTTTAAAATGAGGATTCAGACTAATAAACTCTCTTATCAAATAATTCTTATTAAACACAAACCCAAATTTTATTTTTCAACAAGTTGTGTTCAATTTTTGTGGAAGGAAGGGTAGACAGAAACTTTATGAAGCTGTCAGAATATTTAAAACATTCTAGGAAGGCAATTTCAAATATAGATCCTCTGCTACTCTGAAAAATCTTTAGAAGAAGTTTCAATGCTGGGGTTTCAGTCCCTTTTCCTCTGGGGAGAGTGGCTGCTAACTATAAATAGTTGTGGAGGGAGGAAAAAAAGGAAGCCAAGCAGGAATACGGCATTTTTAAAAGCAACGAGTCTGAAGTATCATGGCAGCATAGACTATACATACAGTTTATGGCCTTCTCGGGACTCCATCACTTAGGCACAAAGAACCATTTCTTTTGAATTTTTTAAGGAGCTAACTTAACACTTCCTCTCTCCTCTTTTTTAAATTGAGCGATGTTGTTTATAACACTGTGTATGTTTTAGGAGTATAGCTTCACAGCTCAACAGGTTTACACTGCCACACGATGTCCACCAAAACACCAGTTAGCCCACCACAGTCCACTGGATCCCTCCATCTTTATTCCCATCCACAGAACTGTCCCTGTAGTTCTGCAGTCAGATTCCAAGGGTTCCTTTTGGTTTGGCTTTGTATATTATTTGCTTGGCCTCTTTTATATTCAACATAGGAGTGAAGTCATCTGGTATGGACTTTCTCCTTGTGACTTATTTTGCTTAGCAAACTCTCCACAAGTTCGATCCATGTTGCAAATGGCAAGATTTGTTTTACAGTCCAGTAGTAGTCTACATTGTGTATAGTGCATCTTTATTTTTATCTAATCATCTGTCATTGGGCAATTAGGTTGTTTTCATAACTTGGTTATTGCAAATAGTGTTGCAATGAACATAGGAGTGTACGTATCACTATGAATTAGTTTTTATTCTTCAGCTAGATACCAAGGAGTGGAATAGATCTAGCTGGTAGATCTATTTTTAATATTCTGAGGAAGCTCTGTTCTGTCTTCCATAGGGGTGCTAAAAACTGAAGCTAATTATGTAAACACATGCATTTAACTAGTACCAAATACAGCAGTCACCCTCCATACAAGTCCTCCTTACCTTTTATCATCCAAACAGTAAGAAGATACTAATGCTGCTATGTTTCTCAACAATAGGGACAAGAAGCTCACCCTATAGAAGGGCCTAAAGGCAACCAACCTGTGCATTTAAAGCTTCTAATTTGAGGCTTCCAACTCTTAATCACAAGTAGACAGCTAACTATTATTAGACATCAAAAGAAAATGCTAAGATAAAAGATGAAAATGAACAAAGAAAAGTTAACTTTAGAGGAAAGGAGATCATGCAAAGAAAATCTGTTGAGAGGCCCTTCCTGGTAGCACAAAGGGTCAAAAGGCAGCACTGTGAAGTTAGCCATAGCAACCTCTGTGTCAGTTCAATCCCCCGCCAGGGAGCTGACCCACATGGTGAAGCAGACCTCTCCTGACTTGCGCACTGCTCCCCTCAGCAGTGTACTTCATCAATCTGCCTGTTCTGCTCCCAGGTCTGCCTCTGGTTAATCTCCTCGCCCCACGGGCACCTCTGGCCTGTACCCAAGTTCTGTATGCATAAATAAGGAAATCTTTAAAAAAAAAAAAAAAAAAAGAAAAAGAAAATTTGTTTAAAAAAAATTAAAGCATAGGGTCTTTGGGGGGTGACCTAACCTAGAGATTGAGTCTCAGCACTATCAATGCTGCAACATGAGCTCGATCCTCAGCCAGGGAGCTAACCCATATATGGCACAGCAGACCTCTCCTGTCTTGCCACCTCTGGCTACACCCCATTTCTTCTACATAAAAGTAAATTAAAATCTGCCCCCCCACCCCCGGTGGCACAATGGGTTAAAGCACAGCATCATGAAGCTTGCTGCAGCTGCTTCACCATGAGTTAGATTCCCGGTCAGGGAGGTGGCCCATATGGTGCAGCAGACCTTTCCTGACTCACCCTGCTGCTCCCCTCAGCAGTGTACTTTGTTGATTTGCTGCTCCCCAATCTGCCTCTGGTGAATCCTCTTACCACCTCTGCACCTCTAGCCTGTACCCCAGTTCTATATGCATAAATATATCATTCTTTAAGAAAATAAAATAAATTAAAATCATACAATAAATGAATACTTTTAAAATAAATAAATAAAAACATATTGTTAAAGAAATAGACTGAGAAAACTTAGAAATTTTACACTAATTATTAGGAAAGACAAATTCAGTAAAAGATAAAGATGAAAACAAATCTCCCAGGAGGATATAAAATTAGGGACTAATCCAAAGGTCCATCATTAAGAAGGTGCTAATAATCAAGAAAGAGGATATCCTGGATTTAGGAAACAAAAGCCAATTTCCCAGGTGCACAAGGCTATCCCAAGGTGACAGCTGTGTACCACATACAAAGGGCCACAAGTCTAGACAGGAGCAGTGTGACTCAAGAGACACACTGAAGCAAACTAAGATCTGTGCTGTCACTTACCTTCTTTTAAAAGGTAAGAACATGGTGCCCGCGTGGTACCCTCAGCTTGTTTTGACTAAATGTTGATAAGTCTCTCAAAATACTCAGGTGCTTAATGAGCTCAAAACATTCCATTTTACCCTAAAGAAGGTTCTTTAACCTATTCCTGAAAAGCATAGTTAGGTCATAATCCTCTTAGTCCTGCTAACCATATTTTTGGCAAATGTCCATAGCAAAGCCCTGTCCAATAAGGTATGCAGGACTAAGTCTTGACCTTGCCCATAACTTCCAAAGAAGAGACTTCGAACCTCAGGAACCTGAAGCAAGAATGGCCCATCAATCCTTGGGATCCCGAAGACGTACAACTAATACTTAATAATTAAAGAAGGAAGAAGGGGGCCCTCCCTGGTGGCACAGCACTGCGAGGCTGTCTGCAGCTACTGCAGCATGAGCTGGATCCCAGCCAGGGAGCTGACCCACATGGCACAGCAGACCTCTCTTGACCGACCTGCTGCTGCCCTCAGCAGTGTATTTCAGTCGATCCACCTGTTCTACCCTCTACTCTGTCTCTACTGAATCCTCTCACCTCTCCCACCGCTGGGCTACACCCCAGTTCTTGTGTGCATGAATAAATAAATCTTTAAAAAAATAATATAAAGAATAATCTGACTTTTTCACTGTGTTGAGAACTGTACTAAAGGTACAAAAGCAACAGTGAGTAAAAATGCTAGTAACTTAACACAAACCAAAGTAGCTATATCAAAGTAGAGTAGGACTCATGTTTCTCACTACTTAAAACTGCAGTTAAAAAGGAAAAAACAAAAACAAAAAACTGCAGTTAAAAAGGAAAAAAAAAACTGCAGTTAAAAGTAATCTTGGTTATAATTTAAGAAAGTCTTTGATAAATCAGGAAAAAAGAATTCATTAGGGCCCTCCCTGGTGGCGCAGCAGGTTAAAGCACTGCACTGAGAAGCTAAAGCCGCTTCCGCATGAGTTTGATTCCCGCCTGCCCCGGAGGTGACTATATGGTGTGGCAGACCTCTCCTGCCCCGCCCGCTGCTCCCCTCAGCAGTGTGCTTCGTCGATCTGCCTGTTCTGCTCCCCACTCTGTCTCTGGTGAAGCCTCTCACCGCCCCTGAGCCTCTAGCCTGTACCCCGGTTCTGTATGTACAAATAAATAAATCTTAAAAAAAAAAAAAAAGAATTCATTAAATCTGTCCTTCAGTACATGTCTTTTTAATGTCCTGTGTGATGAAAGGGAAAGAATGCATAAATTATATACTTAAGTACAATGGTTACCTCTAGGAAAGGAATGCATACAGAACTGGGGTACAGGCCAGAAATGCGGAGGGTGAAAGGATTCACCAGAGACAGAGTAGGGAGCAGAACAGGCAGATCAACGAAGTACACTGCTGAGGGGAGCAGCGGGCGGGTCAGGAGAGGTCTGCCACGCCATGTGGATCACTTCTGGGGATCAAACTCACACTGAAGCAGCTGCCACCAGCTTGCAGTGCTATGTCCTAACCCCAGTGCACCACCAGGGAGGGCCACTAACCACTTTTTTAATGAAATACCATTTTTACTTGAAAGACTGAATGATAAGCTATCCTATTCAAGCACAGTTATTTCAAAGATGTTTTCTCAAAACTGAATAAAGTATTTTTTAAAAAAAAATTTATTTATTTATGCATACAGAATTGGGGTACAAGCCAGAGGTGAAGGGGCAGCGAGAGGACCCACCAGAGACTGAGTGGGGAGCAGAACAGGCAACTGACAAAGTACACTGCTGAGGGGAGCAGTGGGCAGGTCAGGAGAAGTCTGCCGCGCCATGTGGATCAGCTCTGGGACCAGGGATCGAACTTGTACTGAAGCGACTATAGATCGCCTGCAGTGCTAAGTCCCAACCTGTTGTGCCACCAGGGAGGGCCCTAAAGTGAGTCTTTAAACTATAAAGCGGCAATACTTGTTGTCAATAATATAAGTCAAGCAGGCAAGTGAAAATCAGAATTTTAGAAAACAAAATTTACAATATTTTAATACCAATATTTAAAGGCTATTCTGATGAGACCATCAGTACTATTAAAAAATATGATTTTAAAATATCCTATCATAAAATGTGCACAAATTTCCCACTTACCAAAGGCCTATCCACTGTCCTTAATAGGCAAAAAATCCCTCACTTTTATTTTGAGAATAATTTCTTTTCACTGTATTTAGATAACAGTTGATCTATTACAAAATTCTCACCCCATCTTATAAGAATTCAATCTTATTAAAAACAAGCTCATTTTACATTCATAATTCTTTTCATTGTCAAATAGCATTGAATGGACTGATAGTTGTGTAAATCAAATTCTTATCATATGTATGTTTTGTAAGCAGTAAGGAGAAAGATACGTGCAATGTTCAGAAGAAAGACTAGAGACAGAAGGACGATGGTTCTTAAATGTAACTTATAAGTCATTTCTGGCTTTGTCTAGAGTCCACATTATGAATATAAATGTTAATTCACTTACAAATACCAACATTAAAAATACAAGATTAAAGATCTCACTATCACAGAACACAAGCCATATTAGTGATCAAAAGCATATTCCAATTTATGATTCAAGGGACTACTGGCCAGCTAGAACTGTCACAGCAACTCTCCCCTTGGCATTCCCTACTAAACTGAAGTAAGAAGGAATCAGTTTCATAACACATTTAATTAATTAAATTTAACTTATAAATTGGGTAAGATGAAGAGGTTTCCAGTAAAAAACTTCAGAGCTGTCATAGATTATTCAGGTTTGTCATATGGGCATGTTCTTTAGGTAATGTTACCAGGCAACTAAAAGCAACCTGATTTAGCATACCTCACAGATAATCCCCTCAGGAATTAACTACCCAATGAAACTACAAATTAACAAAGTAGTGAATGCCCTCCCTCTAGTGTTGGAAATAAGAATTTCACCTTAGGGGGCGGGAGCCAAAAAATCATTTAAAAATTTTGGTCTTGAAAGGTTTTACCTAGAACTTTCTCAAAAGCAAGACAACAGCTATTAATTTAATCTGTTTACTGCTACCAGTAGCCCAAGGAACCCAACCTCAGTCATTCTGGTAATTAGGCACCAGAAGAATATAAATCACAGCATTCTTATCAAGTGTTTCCTCTAGCATGCTAGAGTAAAACAAGAAGTCTAATTCCTTGTTTTTATGAAGCAAATTTTTTTTTTTCTTTTTTCCCCCTGGGGAATCCTGACAATAGCAAGTGTCGTCCTTTTTCCACTGAAATATCAGCACTGAGTGCTAAGGTGCAGATGCGCTGCTCTATGAAGCAAATTTTAAGTGGAAGTACTTCCTAATTAATCTTCCTAGTCTATATTGTGGTTTGAAAAAAATTGGATACCCTGGACAATATCTCTCTTTGAAATGAGTCAAATAACAAAACTGGGTTCAACACACAGTAACTGATGTTTTCGGTAAAAACATGTAGATAATAAATCTGTATGTATCTAGATTTCTATTCCCTAAACCATGCTGGATAAAATTTGACATGTAAGGAAACAAGTGGAAGTACTATATATTTTTGCTATTATGATTACTTCCATGCTTTCATTTGACAAATATTAATGAAGCACTTTGAGCACACTTGTTGAAAACTAAATTTCAAACCAAATAAAAGTATACCTAAGTTGCTAATTTTTGAAGTTTAAATAAATTTGTTAAACAGTTCTAGTTTTACTTGAGGTAACTAACATTTTTCTTCTTAAAAGTTTTATTTATTTATGCATACAGAGCTGGGGTACAGGCCAGAAGTGCAGGGGCGGTGAGAGGATTCACCAGAGACAGAGTAGGGAGCAGAACAGGCCGATTGACGAAATACATTGCTGAGGGGAGCAGCGGGCGGGTCAGGAGAGGTCTTTCGAGCCATGTGGGTCACCTCTAGGGTGGGGACTGAACTCATGCTGAAGTGGCTTTAGCTTCCTAGTGCTGTGCTTTAACCCGCTGCGCCACCAGGGAGGGTGCAGGTAACTAACACTTTAAAGCATCTAGGGACCACTGGAGATAACAGCAATGTTAGATTTATTTTTTATAAAATAAAAAAGAATTGATTTAATTTTTAAATAAATAAAATAAGTTGCTAAATAAGGTGACTAAGATGCTAGGGCCTCCCTGGCGGTGCAGCCATTAAAGTCTCAGAGCTCTCAGGCTATTGCCAGCCACTGCCCACTGTTGCATGAGTTCAATTCCCAGCCAGGGAGTCACCCACATGTGGCAGCTGACCTCTGCTTGTCTGATGCTCCCCTTTGTAGTGTATTTACATCTGATCTGCCTGTTCTGCTCCCCACTGTCTCTGGTGAATCCTCTCAAGCCCTGCACCTCTGGCCTACACCACCATTCTTAAATGTATAAATAAATAAATCTTTTAAAAACTAAAATGTCATTTGTCCTTTCATTCTCATTACCTCCCAACTGTACAAATTTCCAGAGGTTACACAGTATGTAACAGCACAACATTGAATGTGGAAGTGGGTATGTGAATACAACAGACCTTAAAGTGATTTGCAAAATGTATAAAAACTGTACTCTCTCTTTTTTGGTTATCTTATACTAGGAGTTATTTTTTATCAATAATGTTATTTATGAAACATATATTGAGTTTGTTAATGTTATTTTTACACAAATTAGAATTTTTTAACTGCTTGTTTAATTTCTAATATAGTAAATATCAACAGATACAAGTAATAATAAAATTCTAGTAAATATTAATAGGTATGTCATATAAATAAAGTTCTTTGAATTCCCTCAATTATATTTAAGAGCATAAAGGGATTCTGAGACCAAAAAGTTGGAAATGGCATACTGAACATGAAAAAAATTCCTATCTTCTTAAAGCCTTAGTAGAAGTAATGGTAAAATATAAGTATCATTTACTAAGAAAAATGCATGTGATACTCACCAAATGGATCTTCCATGTCACTGTGAACAAGTTTAGGGAGGTGGGTTATAGTTTCTAAAAAGAGAAAAAGGTAAATATACTTAAATGTAAAAGCCATCACTTTTTATGATTTAAAAAAACTAAATTTAATAACAGTGATTACAGACATGTACTACCAATAAAATGAGAACACTGCCAGATGGGATTTATTTTAATGGGGCTGAAATATAGGTATCATAAAAACATTTAAAGCTGGCCCTCCCTGGTGGCACAGCGGGTTAAAGCACAGCACTAAGAAGCTAAAGTCACTTCTGTATGAGTTCGATTCCTGCCTGCCCTGGAGGTGACCACATGGCGTGGCAGACCTCTCCCGACCCGCCCGCTGCTCCCCTCAGCAGTGTACTTCATCGCTCTGCCTGTTCTGCTCCCCATTCTGTCTCTGGTGAAGCCTCTCGCCACCCCTGAGCCTCTGGCCTGTACCCCAGTTCTGTATGTACAAATAAATAAATCTTTAAAACAAACAAACAAAAAAAACATTTAAAGCTAATACATCATTCTCAGTTTCCTCAAATAAGCTCCATTTTTTATTTCACTTGAATTTACCTATGGCTTATACCCCAGTTCTTGTATGCATAAATAAATAAATCTTTTAAAAAAATAATTGAGGCTTCTTGCATAAAATATTACTCTGGTAGTATGGACTCTGCAGAACATCACACTGACCCACTATCTGAACAACATCATGTTAACTGGGCCAGATGACCCAAAGGTGAACAGCACAAAGAAGGTCTTGAGGGAGGTTTACCTGTGAGCTTACATATGTTCACATCTCAAACCACTTTTGCTCACACAAAGTAGACAGGACATATGCACCTCAATGGCAAAAGACAAATGTTTTTCAAAGATTCAGGCACACGTTATAACTGAATTATATTGTCACTAACTTATAATTTTTTTAAAATATTTATTTATTTATGCTTACAGAACTGGGGTACAGGCCAGAAGTGTGGTAGGTGAGAGGATTTCCCAGAGACAGAGTGGGGAGCAGGACAGGCATATTGACTGAAATACACTGCTGAGGGGAGCAGAGGGCAGGTCAGGAGAGGTCTGCCACGCCACGTGGGTCACTCCCTGGTTGGGGATCAAACTCACGCTGCAGTGGTTTCAGAGAGCTTCATAATTTGGTGCTTTAACCCACTGTGCACCAGGGAGAGCCCTAACCTGTAATTTTTTTAATTGTCAACTGGTAAGGTGTATATTCTTATGTTTATTTAGCAACAATTTTTTAAAAATTGCTGAATCTTGGTAAGAACCAGATAATTCTATGGTGTTTTAACTTTCCTGATACCCATTTCCCTCTCCCTAGCTTTGTGTAGCCTTGAAAACCAAAATATTCACCAATATATTTGTGAAAACTATTTTTTAAAAGATTTATTTATTTATGCATATATGAGCTGGAGAGTAGGCCAGAGGTATGGGGGGGCAAAGGGGGGTGGTGGGGGTGGAGAGATGATTCACCAGAGACAGAGTAGAGAACAAAACAGAACAGGTTGATCTACTGAAATAAAGTATTGAGGGAGCAGCAGGCAAGACAGGAGAGGCCAGCTGTGCCATGTGGGTCAGCTCCATGGCTCGGGATTGAACTTGTGCTGCAGTGGCTGAAGACAGTTTTATAGTGCTGTTATTTAACCCTTTGCACCACCAGGGAGGCCCCAGCTATGAAACTATTAATAGCTGCCCAGCCACTAAAGGAGGCAAAATAAATGTGGAGAACCTAAGCCCCAACTATTTGATCTGACTGAGCACCAAGAAGCTCAAGCTCCACTCTCAGTTACCTTCATTTGATCTGATAACTTACTCTGTGTAAACTGCCCTATCCTTAGTACATCTTCCAAAAACAGTGGCAATTTGTTTAGCCTCCTATTTCTCTAAGGCATTGATACCAGTTGGGTACTAACAGGACACTGGCCAAAAAAAAAATGTTCAGGAATGAGAAATCTTTAACAAGCTTTGGAGAGCTCTGACATATTCCTAAATAGCCAAAAGGACACATGCACTTGCAGGCTGTGCACATACACAGAAGTCTGAGGAAGCCCTACGTCCTACCTCTGGCTGACCCTGAGGTTCTGTGCAGGTGGAAGTGATGGCTGGTAATGCTTTAAACCACCTGCAGGAACACTGAAAGTAGATAACAACATGTGCACTTAGAGCAATTGCAGCAAAGACAGAAAAATTTAGTGGTTCAAGGCCTTTAAGAAAATCTCTGTCTATGTGCCACCCTGGGAATGCAAGGGGTTAAGTATCAGCACTATGATACTACCCCATAGCCACTGGAGCATGAGTT
>NW_004567109.1:13587681-13589196 GCF_000260355.1 Condylura cristata | reverse complement strand
GTGAATTCTCTCACTGCACCTCTGGCCTACTCCCCAGCTCTTGTATGCATAAATAAATAAACCTTTAAAAAAACTGTCTAATTGCTTAGTAGCCTTATATCAACCATCCAAAGGCTTCAATGGCAACACAACAGAGACAGATTCTATAGAAGTAGGCCAGGAAAGTCACTAAAGATAGTGGCAAGGAACTCACAGAGGGAGAAATCTGATTTCCAGATGTCAAAAGATTGTAAGTGTTCATTAAAAAGAAAGAAAAAAACAAAACAATTGTGGGAGAAAAATGGAAAAGTAGTCTATATACAGGGAAAAGAGCAGTAAATAAAACTGAGGTGGCCTAGATATTAGATTTACTAAACAAAGACTTTAAATAAGCTATTAGAAATATTTCAAAAGATTAATGGAAACAAGTCTAAAGAATTGCAAGATATGGGCCTCCCATGTGTTACAAGGGGTTAAGCCTCAGCACTATGAAGCTATGGGCAGCCATTGTGGCACAAATTCAATCTCCAGGGAGGTGACCCACATGGTGCAGCAGTCCTCTCCTGGATTGCCAGCTGCTTCCCTCAACAATACATTCCAGTTCATCTGCCTGTCCTGCTCCCCACTCTGTCTCTGGTGAAACCTCTCATTCCCCACACCTCTGGCCTACACCCCAGCTCTTGTATGCAGAAATAAGTCTTAAAAAAAAAATACAGCATGAGAATAATACTTTAAATGAGGAATATCAAGAGACAGAAGTTATACAAAAAAATAACAGATTTTTCTGAAGATGAAAAAACAATAGCTGAAAAAAAATTTCACTAGGTAGACTTATATATTATTTATCACTTTGCAGTACTCTGCAGTTTTAAATTCCTGATATAAGTGTGAAATACCATACAACAGTAAATGAACTATACAAACACATCAACATGGATAAATGTATTGATATAACGTTGAGTGAATTTAATGGCAGAAAAATTAATGTGGTAATTCAGGTGACAAGCAAAACAAAGTAAGTGTTTAGGGATGCACACATATGTAACACAAAACTATAAAGACACACTTATTTTTTTCCTTATGACCAATGATGTTCCGTCCATTACCGAATAATTGTTCTTTTCTCCAAAGCTCTACAGTGCTACTTCTGCACATTCGGGTTTCCCTATATTCACAGCTCTGCTTCCCAGAGTTCTATTCTATGGTTCTGCTTTGGAGCCCAGGGCCAAAACCACAGACCTATAATTACAGCTTTACTGTAAGTCTATATAATCAGGTAAGACAAGTTCTCCCATCTTGTGTTCAGAAGTATCTTGGCTTCTACCCATACATTTTAGAATCAATCTGTCAAATTCCATGAATTAAAAAAAAAAAAAATGAGGGCCCTCCCTGGTGGCGCAACGGGTTAAAGCACAGCACTAAGAAGCTTAAGCCACTTCCGCATGAGTTCGATTCCCACCTGCCCCGGAGGTGACCACATGGTGTGGCAGACCTCTCCTGGCCCGCCCACTGCTCCCCTCAGCAGTGTGCTTCATC
>NW_004567109.1:13568986-13587256 GCF_000260355.1 Condylura cristata | reverse complement strand
GGTCAGGAGAGGTCTGCCTCGCCATGTGGATCTCCACCATGTGGATCTCCTCCGGGGCAGGCGGGGATCAAACTCCTGCGGAAGTGGCTTAAGCTTCTTTGTGCTGTGCTTTTAACCCACTGCGCCACCAGGGAGGGCCCTATAGAGAGCTTTTTTAAAAAGATTTATTCATTTATGCTTACAGAACAGGTCAGAGGTGTGGTGGGTGAGAGTGTTTACCAGAGACATAGTGGGAAGCAGAATAGGCAGATCTACTGAAATACACTGCTGAGGGAGCAGTGGGCGCGTTGGGAAAGGTTTGCTGCCATGTGAGTCACCTCCCTGGCTGGCCGGGATTGAACTTGTACTGCAGTGGCTTTGGAGAGCTTCATACTGTGGTGCTTTAACCTGCTGCACCACCAGGGAGGGCCCTTTATAAAGAGCTTTTTGGAGAACTAGACGGACCTTATTTTTATTGTGAATAAGCGATATTTACATTCCTTTCTACCATCTTACTTTCCAATTCCACTTGTTTTACTTTTGCTTTTTCTCCTTTCTTGCATTCTGTTAAATTTATTTTTTCCCATTCCCTTTTCTAATTTCTATTTACTTAATTTTTCTCCTTTTATTCTTGGTATGCTTTTGCTTCAAAACTCTTCCCTATTTATATTTGAGTAATTTCCACTTTTACATGCACAAACAAGACACTGTTACTGTTTTATTAAGTCAATCCTTAAGACTTTCATAAGTATACACTATATTCCTTGCTCATGATTCCTCTTTGTGTCTCAGACCTCGATTCCAAGAAGCACTTTTTCCTTCATCCCAAAGTAAATCCTTTAGTGTGCAGTCTTTTTAGTGTAGTTCAGTGGGAATGTATTCTCTCATTTCTTTGTTTGAAATGTTCTTTCTTTCAGAGTAATTTTTAAAATATGATTTTAGTGGATATGCAATTCTAGACTGGCAGGTACTTAAGTACTCTGAAGAACTGTTCTACTGTAATTCCTTCTTCCAGTACTGGCTTACCTGGCATACCAACAATCTCTCAACAAGTGTACATCCTACTAGGAGAAACGACGTTCTCTCTGTATCCATTCATCATCCCTTACTCCTATCTGTGTTCTTCAAAAAAAGTAGGAGGGTAACAGACAGAATAGGCTAGCTACCAGAAAAGAACATTTCAACAGAGCTCTGCTATCTGCCTGTGACTATACAGGTGTTTCTGGTCACCAACTTTCTTCCTTTGCAAGGTAGATGAGGCAGCTCTCTGCCCAAAAGTGCCCACCTGTGACCATGAAGGCCTCTCTTTTAACAAACCTTTCCCTTTCAGGAACAGCACTTTTTGCCTGCTTGTTTCTGTGCAAGGGTCCTTTACGTCCCTTCCTTTTTTTATAATAAACCTGCCCTTTTGAATAAAATTTGAAAAAGCATTTTGAAGTGAAACCCACAACTTTGAACAAGCTATTTGTATGCTATGTGATCTTAATCTACACAACTATTGCTATTCCCATTTTAAGATGAATAAAAGGTTTGTGAGAGTTTAAACAGCTCATCCAAGGTCAATCACCTTGCATAAATAGTACAGCCAGCATTTTAATCTAGGCACTATGACTTCTGAGTTTGCATTTAAACCGTAACTTAGCTTGATATTAGATAAAGAGACTTCAACTAACTAAAGATATGTAAGAAGTTCTTTGGTTAAATCAAAGAAGTGAGGAATTCTCTTGTGCATGCCAAAAGTTAAAATTTCTGATCAACAAAGGTTCCCACTAGCTAAAATGGTATGACCAGGTATTTAAAGCAACAAAAAAAAGTACAGTCGCTAGCCTAATATGTTCTTTGAAAAGTCTCCACCAGTCTGAATGCCAAGTGATTTTTAAGACCATGTAAAAATTTGGGGTCTCCCTGGTGGTGCAAGGGGTTAACTGGCAGCACTACATGAAGCAATCCTCAGCCACTGCAATATGAGTTCAATCCCTGGCCAAGGACCCACATGGCACAGCAGACTTCTCCTGTCTCCCCTCAGCAGTGTATTTTAGAAGATTCTCCTGTTTTACTCCCCATTCTGTCTCTGGCAAGTCCTCTCAACACCCCTGCACCTCTGGCCTGTACCCCAGCTCTTGTATGCATAAATAAATCTTTAAAAAAAAAAAAAAAGACCATGGAAAAATTCAACGACGAAATTACAAATAGATGTTGCCAGCAAAGCATTTCTAAAAAAGTTGAAAACCCTCATGAGCTGTT
Source organism: Condylura cristata (assembly GCF_000260355.1). Lineage (NCBI taxonomy): Eukaryota > Metazoa > Chordata > Mammalia > Eulipotyphla > Talpidae > Condylura > Condylura cristata. The sequence continues at coordinate 13,585,033 of NW_004567109.1, read as the reverse complement.
GTATATCAGTATGCAAACATTAGAAAGTTTCTGCCACTATAAAAAACTGCATGATAAGAAAGAAGTCAAGTTCTAAAATAACACTCTTGTTTTTCCCAATCCTTGATACTGTTTATCTTCTTCTAATACTGTTGCTCACACTCTACCACTACCACCTTCAAAATTCCCTTCTGCGGGCCCTCCCTGGTAGCGCAGCGGGTTAAAGCACAGCACTGAGAAGCTAAAGCCACTTCCGCATGAGTTCGATTCCCGCCTGCCCCGGAGGTGACCACATGGCGTGGCAGACCTCTCCTGACCCGCCCGCTGCTCCCCTCAGCAGTGTACTTCGTGGATCTGCCTGTTCTGCTCCCCACTCTGTCTCTGGTGAAGCCTCTCACCGCCCCTGAGCCTCTAGCCTGTACCCCGGTTCTGTATGCACAAATAAATAAATCTTAAAAAAAAAAAAAAAATTCCCTTCTGCTTTTGCAAATTCAGAAAAGGGTAAGGAAATATAATTTATTACTCCATGTAAGTATGAATTACAAACAAAATTATTTATAATTACATCTCAATAAAATTGGAAGAAAAAATTAAACTAAATGAGCAAACAAAACTAAGTTACTTAACTGATTCCTAAAATTAACTTATTCTGTATAACATCACTTTTAACTAAAATCATGTTAACAGGGTGGTCCCCAGGAAAAGGGGAGGTTCCAGGTTCCCTGCCCCACCCAGAAGGGTGGAGCTGAACAGGAAAGAGAAGAATCTGGACAGAGACTGAAGAGGAAGGAAGGAGGATGGAGGCCTGAGGGTGACCTGAGGGAACCACAGGGAGCAGAGACATGTGAAGAAACTGCGCTTGCTTCTTAGTGCTGTACTGGGTGAGACAAATGTGGGTGAGAAACCTGTGGCGAGGTTCACTATGGCAGTGTTTATCTTGATTCTGATTTTGCTTTTTTCCTCCCACACTTGTCTGGCCATTTCTGATCCTTTTCTATGGGTCCCTACCAGAAGGTGCTTTATACTTGTGGCGGGCTTTCAGGCCTTGCTTTTTAGATCAATCCCTTTGGGGTAGACTTCTACCCATGAGGGGATGGTTAACTTTGGGTGTTTGATTTAGAAATTATATTCTTTGTCTTTTCTGTATTGCACACCAATTGTATTAAAGTTCCTTTCCATTAAAGGTCTTGTATGTTTTGTCTTGATGCAGCGGATGGCAGAACCTATTGAGAGCAGACAGATTTGGAGGTTTAACGGTGCCCCTCTCTCCCTGCCCTGTAACAATCAGACGATGATGCAAGAAGTGTATCAATGTCACACAACATAAACATATGTGGACTTACAAAAGATAACTGACTACAGTAGTTCCACTTCCTAAGCAAAAGGTTCTGGGTTTTTTTTTTCCCCATCCAATCAAGCAGATTTTAAAATAAAATTTTAGAGACAATACCCTCCTCAGCTTTAAGAAAACTAGTTCCTCAACTTTGATAGGTGTTGTCAGGTAAACTCTAGGAAAGCAACGCAGAAATACCTAGTACAAGCTAGTTAACTTCTGATATTAAAAGCAAAATGGTCTTCTGTCTGTCCGCCATGGTGACAGCCTTCCCTCACTGGCTCATTTTGGCTCATGAAGATACAAAGCAACAACAGTGAAAGCTGCCCTGCTGGCGGCTTCACTTTCTTTCCCATTCTACTTCCCTAACACTATGCCCATTTCTTTCAAAATAACCCTTCCTCCTCCAGAGAAACCTCAACAGATGCATGTATTTATTTACTTAGGTAAAAGACAACAAAAGTTTACTGGGTAGACCATTACTTTTCACTGGACAAATAAATACAAATTAGTTTCATGAATTAATCACCCGCACAAAACTGAGACACAAAAAATATTACAGAATTTAATTTTCTTGTCCTTCTGGCTTTATGTGGAATTAACACCTATCCTCAAAAGTGGAAGGAAACTCATGAAGTAGTATTTGTTTTAAAACAAAACAACAAAAATGGCTGTTCCTGAATAAAGTGGAAACTTAGTAACTGTGCATAGCTAAGCAAATAACTATTAAAAGAAAATGACAAGGCCCTCCCTGGTGGTGCAACAGGTTAGAATACAGCACTGCAAGCCACAGCCACTTCAGAGCGAGTTCAATCCTCCGCCCTGGAAGTTATCCACATGGTATGCACAGCGGACCTCTCCTGTCTCGCCTGCTGCTTACTTCAGTAGTGTACGTCATCGATATGCTTACTCTGCTCCCTGATCTGTCTCTGTTGAATCTTTTCACTGCCCCTGCACCTCTGACCTACACCCCAGTTCTGTATTCATAAATAAATTAAATTTAAAAAAAAAAAAAGAGGTAATGACAAGCCAGGTTCCATGTTAGGTGGCAAACAAAGATGAGTAAGTGTATGACCTTTAGCCTAAAGCATATTAGCAACTTTCTTCCCAATACTGTCGGCCTATCTATGCAGACGTCTCTTTTAAGAAACCATTTCCTTTCAAAAGCAGCAGCTCTCTGCTCACCTATTTCTATGAAGGGACCACCTTTTCTCTTTCTTCATTTTCTAATAAACCTGGCCTTTCAAAATGGGGAAAAAAGGGAAGAAATGATTGTTATGTTAACAAATAGGTACTAATATGATAACTCAAATATTATTTTTTATTCTTTTCTGATTATAAGCCTAATCAAAATACATAATCACCAAGATAATGAAGCAGATTTACACTGGCATAGAATTGACAGTTAAAAGTATTATTTCCACATATTTCTTGGACTTAATAGTACATCTTTAGAGAAACAAAAATAAGAAACAGATGCTCTTCTAGAGTGATCTACAATTTTTCAAGGCTGTTCTCTTAATATAAGGATTTAACATTGAAACTTGATTTATATTTAACCTGTCACAGAGAATCAACCTTACTGACTAGAAATTGGAAAGTCTTAGAAAACCTCTACACTTACCTAAATGTCCTTTACTACTTCTATTTTTGTTACTATTCTGCACAGAAAATTTGGTAGCTACAAATAATTCAAAAAGAAGTTCATATGTTTTGCCTTACCACAAAGGAAATGAAACAATATATGAAGATTTACAATCATGTTCAGTGAAGATGGAGTTTTATAAATGTCTTTTAAAAAGTATGTTTCCAAAGTTTAACTTATAAGCACAAGTAATCAACATCAAGCATAATACTTAATGGTAAAGACCTAAATATGAGTCTGTGTTCTACTGCCAGTTAAACATGGTTCTGTTGTTCCCTAGGAGGCATGAATCAGCTCTTTAAAGTAGAGGTGTGGCTGACTGATAAGCAAAAATATTCTCAAGAAGTAGCATTAGTGAGTTATAAAGAACATTCTTTTGAGGAAAATACCGATCTCATTAGTGGCATTCAATAAATGAATAAACGATGTTGCATAATAAATAAATGATACAGTGAATCAAAAATGAAGGTATATTTTGAAGGTGTCTTGGAATACCAACCAAAATTTGTAAATTAAAAAAAAATTATTTATTTACGCATACAAAAGCTGGGGTGTAGGCTAGAAGTGCTGGGTGGGTGGAGTGACAGGATTCACCAGAGACAGAGTGGGGAGCAGATAGACAGATCTTCTGAATACACTGCTGAGGGGAGCAGTGGGCGGGACAAGAGAGGTCTGCTGCGCCATGTGGGACACCTGTGCTTCAGTGGCGCTGGTAGCTTCATAGTGCTGAGACTTAACCCCTTGTAGCACCAGGAAGGCCCCAGAATTTGTGAACATTTTACTCAGCAATTCCACTAATAAAATATAGAAATACTAGCTCTATTCACTAAGATACTTAAGCACCATTATTTATAATGGAAAAAATTGGAGATGCTTGAAATGATTGTCCACAGGGAAACAATTGAAGTATGGAATTTTTACATATAGACTACTATGTGGGGGGCCCTCTCTAGTGGCAAAATGGGTTAAAGCACAGCACTGTGAAGGAGCTAGCTGCAGCCACTTCAGCATGGGTTTGATCCCTGGCCAGGGAGGTGACCAACATGGCACAGCATGCCTGTCTCACCCCCACCCCGCACCTCCCCTCAGCAGTGTACTTCATCAATCTGCCTGTTTTGCTCCCCACTCTGTCTTTGGTGAATCATCTCACCGCCCCTACATCTCTGACCTATACCCCAGTTCTGCACAAATAAATAAATCTTAAAAAAAAAAAAAACTATGTGGGCATTAAAAATGAAGGCTATAGACTATGTTCTGACATGGTAGGTATGCACTCAATATATTGCTGAATGAAGAAAAAGAATTAAGTTTGCATAAAGATAGACAAAAATAGCATAGTTACCAATCTTGTTAAACAGTGATAACTCTTGGTAGAAGTTTGTAAGGTACAGGAATCGGAATAAGAAAGCCCAAGAAGGTCAGTATTTGATGTACTTCTATACGACCTGAATTTTTATTTCTGCTATTTGACAATTAAGTTATGTTTAATATTTACAGATCAAAAATTAATCCTCCGGCCCTCCCTGGTGGCACAGCGGGTTAAAGCACTGCACTAAGAAGATTAAGCCACTTCTGCATGAGTTCGATCCCCGCCTGCCCCGGAGGTGACCACATGGCACGGCAGACCTCTCCTGACCCGCTCACACTGCTCCCCTCAGCAGTGTACTTCATCGATCTGCCTGTTCTGCTCCCTTCTCTGTCTCTGGTGAATCCTCTCACCCTCCGCATCTCTGGCCTGTACCCCAGTTCTGTATGAATAAATAAATAAATTTAAAAAAAATTAATCCTCCTATTTTTTTCCCTAGAATACTTGAACACTAGACTTCAGAAAGAGTCTTTTAAGACAGCAGTCCTACTGCCCACCTGTGGCTATGAAGGGCTTCTCTTTACCATCTTTTCTTTTTGTAGCACTGCAAACTCTCTCCACCGGGCAGCAGACGCCTGCCGCCTGTGACCTGTGACCATGCTGCAGCTTTCCTTCACTGACCTCCCTCAGCAGAGGCTGCTCTCCTTCGGGATGCCGGCCTACCACCATGCAACCCTGCCCCTTTCGGGGCAGCTTTTCTGCCCACTTGCGTCTATGCAGGTGTACTTTTCCTTTTATAATAAACCTGCCCTTTTGGATATAAAAAAAAAAGTTTCTCTTTAGTAGATGAAGTTGATAATATATACTTCTAGAGCATTGGAACTCTAGCGTAAACAATCAAAAGACTGAGTTAAATGGGTTTATTTTTAAAGAGCAATCTGTATGTTCCTGTATCATAATGATTTAAAATATGAATTCTTTTTCATGGAACACTTAAGTTCACTATTTACAGGAATTTAATGTGATATATATTTAACATAATTAATGTTTAGGTTAACCCTTTAATCTTTTATAGTTAAAAGGAAGAAGTTGCTCAACAACTATTCTTTAATAGTCTATCCTCCAAAAGCACTGGCACGTACTAAAATATTTACCAAACCCTTTAAATCTTTTGTTACTTATTCCTTAACACAATCATGCTGAAGACAGTTTAATGTCACTTAAAAAAATTTAAAATGGTACATTTACTACAATAAAAAAAATGTGAAAGAACATAACCTGGTGGTTATGGCTTGAGTTTAATCTCCAGCCAGGGAGCTGACCCACACGGCGCAGCAGACCTCTCCTGACCCGCCCGCAGCGCCCCTCAGCAGCATATTTCTGTAGATCTGCCTGTTCTGCTCCCCACTCTGTCTCTGGTGAAGCCTCTCACACCTCATACCTCTGGCCTGCACCCCAGTTCTTCTATTAAAATTCAGTATAGCAGGCACAGTTGGTTGTGTACAAGTAAAAGGAAGTGGCAGTACTTTTCCCACCTTACAGCAAGTTCATATTCTTTGGTATCACCTGGTAGCATTTTTAGTAGGAATTTATATCTGAGGGAAGGGAAGAAGCTATTCTCCCTTAGAAATCCTCACGCTTTTCACTTGTCACTCACTGGGGAGAGGGAAAGTGTTTCTGGGCTCCACTTTTTAATCCTGTTTAATGATTACCCATCCAGAAAACAACTGTTCTCTATAAATCCTCTCATAAGGCAAATGATGAAATAATATTTACACCAATATGAGAAAGATACTTTATTACTTTTTATAGCCTTGATACCCTCATAAAAGGTATGGTCTTTAATTACTAAAGGCAGGTGGCTATTAGTATCAAGAATAATAATCATACTTTGAATTTAGATGATCCCAAAGCTCAAAATGGGCTCCCAAAACAAATGCTACCAGGAAAAACTGAACAGCACTATGAAAAATAATGAATTTTGAATAAGAAAAATTAATTTTTCCTTAAGTTAAAAAAAAGACTAAAAATAAGTTGAGATGATTTTCTTCACAAATTGCTAATAACAGAAGAAATGTAAGACACAACAAAGGAGATAGTGATGGGCTAGGGCATGAAATAGTTAGGATTCTGAACAAAATAAAATAGAACAAATCAGACTGGGTGCAATAAACTTGCAAATAAATTAATATTTATACTAAATGGCTTACAAAAGTGTCTAAGACCATAAAGACCTATGTAAGTGAGCAAAAAGCAAGAGTAAAGTTTAGTCATATAAAAAATGACTTTCTTAATAATTAGGATGTTAAGGTAACTATGTACTATTTAGATCTATTAAAACTGAGATATGGGACCCCCTCATGGTGCAAGGGGTTACGTCTCAGCACTATGAAACTATCCATAGCCACTGCAGCACTAGTTCAATCTCCCGCTCACCTACATGGCGTGTCAGACCTCTCCTGTGTCATCCATTGCTCCCCTCAGCAGTGTATTTCATTCAATCCGTCTGTTCTGCTCTCCACTCTGTCTCTAGTAAATCCCCGCACCCCCTGTACCGCTGGCCTGTACCCAGCTTTTGCATGCATGAGTAAATAAAATAAATCTTTTTTAAAAAAACCCTGAAATAGACCCTCCCTGGTGGCGCAGTGGGTTAAAGCACAGCCCTAAGAAGATAAAGTCACTTCAACATGAGTTCAATCCCCGCCCCGGGAGGTGACCACATGGCGTGGCAGACCTCTCCTGACCCGCCCACTGCTCCCATCAGCAGTGTACTTCGTTGGCCTGTTCTACTCCTTACTCTGTCTCTGGTGAAGTCTCTCACCACCCCTACACCTCTGGCCTGTACCCCATTTCTATATCATAAATAAATAAGTCTTTTTTAAAAACCTGAAATATATTTATTATAACATATTAAAATCCATTATTAGTAAGGCTGGTTGTGAATTAACAAAATTGTGTATACTATTAGTAGTAACGTAACTTAGAATATTGATGTTGGCAAACAACTAGGTGTATATCAATCAAGCAGTATAGAAATGTTCATATACTTGTTGATCCAAACTTTAGAAAGAAGTATACAGCTCCGTGTGGCAGCATGATCTGTAGTAGTTAAATAAGCAGAAATCAACAACAAAGGAATTCTTAATTCAGCTTTATATGTTTTCTAAACAGGTACAATATAGTGGGAGAATAAAGAGGTAACACCACCACACAGGGAAAAGCACTTGGCAGGTGCTATGGACAGGAAGACTTTAATCTTTTATATCAATTTTGACGTGCACGGCCAGCCAAAGTGCAAAGGGAGTCAGCAGCTGGGCAGGGAGAGTGGAGTACACTGGTCATTAGCTACTGAACAGAGAGCAAGTACAAGATACAGGCAGATCAAGAGTTCTCTGAAAGAGATTGAATATGTCGCGTCCCATCATAATCAGCTATCCATAGAGGAGACAAACCAAGCAATACACTTCAGTTCTATGAGGCAGTCACAACAATGTTATCTACTTTCAAAGAATATTGTCAACATCTATTTAAAGATACTCCTGACAATTTGGCTAATAAATTCTCATTTGAGAGATAAAGGTAAATAATGGAGTTTTTTTTTTAAGTCACATTTGATTCAAGATTAGGTTTACCTCAAGTGCACACTTGAAAAACATCCAACAATATCACCTACTGCAAATACAGATTTCTACATTCAAAATACTGGGAAGGACATACTGTAACCAGAGCTTCCGCTATACCGCACTGACCCCTTCCTCAGCAGGCATAATAATGTCTTTTCTCATATTTATTAAACACTGAACAGTTTAAAGATGACTTCACACATACATCATCTTACTTGATACCTTTGAGAAAATGGTTACATCCCCAATTTATAAGTAAGAAAAATAAAATTTAATGAGATTTGCTGACTCGGATATTCACAGAAGTAGCAGAGTTGGAACCTGAATACCAATAACCAGACTCTAAAGGTAGTAAATGCATTACACTGAAGAAATATGTCAGAACTTTCAGATTGTCAAGACAAACTGGTACTTTAACATCGTAATAGAGAGGTTAAGCTGAAAACCAAGCTTGAATCTGAAAGTTGTATGGCTTCAATCATCTTGTCCGTAAAAAATCAAAAAGCCACTAAGTACACTTACTTTCTGTCTGCTGAAGCCCCGTGGAGTCTCCCCCTCTCCCTGGAAATCTTTTTGATTATAAATCATAAAATCCTAGAATTTGCGAGATCAACTAATCCAGACCCTTTCGGAGATGAGAAGACGGAAGCTCGCAATTTGAGACTTGCTGGGAGCAGTGGCATCAGAGCTTCTATTACGAGATACTGCAATGAGTCTCCCAAGGCCCACATCAGGAGTGTTCCAGAAATGTTGTCATACAGAAAAAGGAGGCAGAAGAGGTAGACTACTACCCTCAGCTGGGTAATAACTGCTGTTCAGCAGCACTCTGACTCATCTCTGGTTGCTCTTACCTTTTCCAAGGCGGCTATTCCAAACCTTCAACACTCTCTGAAGTCATCAACTCAGTACTTCCTTCAGAAGAGATTAAAGAAAAAAAAAGAAACTCTCTCAGCAGAAGTCATAATCCTAGACTTCAGAATTGAAATATCCATTGTCTTTAAGAAGTTTTGTTAATTTCCCTGAGCTATAATTTTTTCAACTGTCAAATGGGAATGCACATCCACTCTATAGGATTTTTGTAAAATTAAATGTAATAGGGCCTCCCTGGTGGCACAAGGAGTTAAGTCTCCATATGAAGCAATTCACTGCCACTGCAGCACTAGTTTGATCCCAGCCAGTAAACTGACCCACATGGCGCTGCAGACCGCTTGCTGTCTCACCAGCTGCTCCCCTCAGTAGTATATGTCAGTCAATCTGCCTGTCTGCTCCCCATTCTGTCTCTGGTGAATCCTCTCATCCTCCCTGAACCTCTGACCTACTCCCCCCCAGCTCTTGTACACAAAAATAAATCTTTTAAATAAAATTTTTAATTAAAAAATAAAATAAAATTATATGTCTGGGTACAGAATAAGCATTTAGTAGCTACTCCAATCTCTAAGATTTCCCAAAGTAATTTAACCCATCTGCTAATGTTTCTTTTTCAAGGCTCACCTCTTCATGTGCTTTAGGTTTTATTTCTTCCCAAGGCTTCTTTATAATCTCCCCTTTCTCTTGTGTAGGTCTTCAACATCTATCTCTCCATTGGCTCCTTTTCCTTTACCTTCAAACATGTCAAATCTCTCTCATCCTTCAAAATCAAAACAAAACAAAAGGTCCTCATCTGCCTCTTTTTAGCACTTATTCTCTAAATATCCCTCCTAAACCCTATAAACCTATCCTGAAGTTACAAAGAATTACCCTTCAAAACAGAACCACTTTGGCATTGCATTTGTATTTTCGTATTTTCCACAACTACCCTGCCCACTCTTGTTATTCATTCACACATTCAACAAACATTTATAAAGTTCCAGTGCACAGCAGGAGCTGTGTGTTAAGTGGTAAGGGCGTAGCAGCGTGGTGGGTTCCTACCACTGAGAGGTAACAATGACAATACAGCACAAAGAGGACTGGTCTTTGAGAAGTGCTGTCCAAAGGACTATAGTACCCATGTGAAGATGCAACTAAAAGTCACAGAATGTTCTGCAATGGGTGTCAGACTCTTAGATGAGAGAATCCATCTATTCTATCTGTCCACTTTGTCCTTTCTTTACAAACAACTTTAACCCAATGCTTTTTCCTTCTTTAATAGTGTATTAATAACTTGTTATAGGAAAATGAAGGTTTAGTGCAACTAAATATTTACCCCACTCACCTCTGGAAACAATTCCACATGCTAGGTAGAGCTAAAGAAGAAAAAACTAAAGTTCAAAGAGGCTGGTGCTCAAGGCTGTACAGTAAAGAGAGGATTTTATTTATTTAGTACTTATTTACTATCTGTGTCTTCCCTCTTCCCACTCCACTCTTAAACAGTGAATTTTGTTTCCACTGCTTTGTTCTTAGGGTCTACGACAGTGCTTAGACCATAACAGGCTTTCAACAAGTATTTACTGGTTAAATGGATGGATGAGCTGATTTGGAAATAAAGTAGACCAACGGCAAAAAACACAAGAGAAAAGAGTTCCTTTCCATTATGATGGCTTATTAAAAGAGAGATTTAAAACAGGCTTCTACTAGTTAGAAAGGCTAGACTAATTTTATTGACTCAATTCCATTGGCATGTTACGCATTTCACCTAAGAAGAATATAAGAGCAGTAAAGTAGGTTTCTATTTCTGATGTCACATTCATGGCATGTACTGACATAAACACAAAACTTAAGTGCAGGTTTTGCTTTTTTGAACTAAAAGCACAAACTAAAGAAAGCAATTCTTGAGCCTTGGGATTTTCTGGATTCTAGGATTCTCTGCCTAGAAAAGTGCCTGAACATCAATGTTTCAGCAGCCAAAGCTACAAGTATACACATTCTCCAACAAATTTGTTAATAAACCTTTGGGTAAAGACTAGTCAAAACCACAGCCTAGTAACTAGCTCACCACCCTTCCATCTCCCCAGGGCTCATTAAATTGCCATTCGGTCTAAGCTGCTCATACGAGGGAATGGGCCAATGTTTGGTATGCTCCATAGTTTGGTAAGACAAGTGTTTATGGTTCTAGAAACTCCAGGACTTTATATATTAGTTTGCTCTTAAAGGAAAATATTTCTCCCTCCCCAAATAAATTTTAGCAAATCACACACTGGTGGTGTGTGACTACAAGAAGTGTAAAGTAATGGCAAGAGCACTGAATTTTTAGTATGGTTTACATGGCTATTTCCTGTCTATACTGCGTGATCTTGGGCAAGTAACTTAACAAGTAAGAGGCTGTAGCATCAGAAGCTTTAATACTAGCCTTACATGAAAGAACAACTATCTCACAGAATTGCAGTGAGAATTAAATTACATAATGTATCTCAGCTGTTTCCAAAAAATAAGTGTAGCATAATGCTAAACAAATACGCAACACTCACTCCTACTTGTTACTGTTTTTAAAAACTTCTAGAGCATTCAGTGGATGTTTCTTTTCAGCACAATCAAAAAAAACAAACAGCCCCCACTTGCTGCTGGGTTAAAAGTTGAGGAACAACTGCATTGGAGCGCTCCATCCCCGCATAATTTCAATAACCTTCCCTAATTCAAGCATGGGGTCCTTGTTGTCTTCATTTTAGACTTGAAATACTAATTAATTTTTTTTTTTTTACAAAAAGACATTTTTGCAACAGCTTTTAGAAAACTTTACGCTGAATTTAACAACGCAGACCTCCAACTGTATTGGACATAAAGTTATCACTATAAAAATTTCTGATGAATACCAAAAACTCACCGGTTTCCGTAAGAATGCACTACCGCTACTCCCTTAAACTGGCTTCATTTCTACCACTTGATGAACTAGTCCCTGCTGTTTTCTAGAAGTCACTGGGTTTCTATATATAGCAGATCCTTCTATTAATGGAAGTTTTCTTTTTGTTTTGTTTGTTTTAAGCAGAAGACTTGTGGGGGGGGGAGACGAAGAACTGGGCAGCTGGCTTAAGTTCTGTAGTCTTTTTCTGCCTTCAATGAATGAAAAGGCTGCACGCTGTCCTATAAATCACTTACTCTGCTGAGTCTCGAGGGGTGTGCGAACTAGCTTTCTGCCCACCCGCATTTGTACCTTGGTCCCCCCACAGCTGCGACCCACAAAGACAACCGCAGCAAACGCGACCCCTTCCCGAGGAGGGGACTCACTTCTTTTCCAGAGACCCGTCCACCTACCGAGAAAAATGCCTGGAGATTAGTGACCCGAAGCGCCTGGGGCTGACGTTTAAGTCAGACAATAACCTCGAGGTTTTCTACAAAACTCCGTCTGCCTCAGCCAGGTTCCGAAGCCTCCGCTCTGCCCAGCCGGGATGCAGAGGTTTGCGGCAGGAAGGATTTGAAAAACTGGACTTTGACCCGATCCGATTACCGCAACAGGATCCCCAGGGACCGGTCCCCGCCAGGGACTGGCCGGGCGGGCTTCCTCGAGGAGGCAACTCGGCGCACCCGCACAAAGGGGCGCACAGCCCAAACAAAAAGGCCCCGCCAGTCGCGGGGGGCGGGGAGGGGAGCCTGCGCCGGGCGCGCAGCAGCAGCCACCCGACCGTTGTGGGAGGGCGGAGGAGAGGGCGGAGGCCACGGCCCGCCCCGCCCCGGCTCGACGCCACCGCGGCCTGGGTTACCCCCACGGCCCGCGACCCCCGAGAGTCTGGAGCGCGGCCCGAGCCTCAGAGGCACTCGCAGTTCGACCCCCGCACTTCCCGCTCACGTCCCCTCGCTCGCCGAACTCACCCGGCGGCTGCTGCAGTCTCCGGAGCCTCCACCGTACTTTCCCCCGGAAATCCTACCTGGCCCGCAGGCCGCCTGGCTGCAGCCAGAGCCCTTCGGCCCCGGGAGGGGGTAAAGGGAGCCGGCCGGACAGTGGGGGTAGGAAGTGGCGCCGCGGGGGCTCACGGGACTTGTAGTCTTCAGCAGGGGCCAGCTGAGTCCCGGGCCGGACAAAATGGAGGGAACTTTTCGCCCTTTGCTCTCCAGGCCGTAGGTGCCACACGACCTCTCTGGGCATGCGCCTCCTGCTGCCGTTGTCCTGCAGGTAAAAGCACCTGAGCGCCTTTCCTGGTACTAAGGTCTTTGGACTTGGGAAGAAAGTTCAGTAATGGGCTCAGGCAATATCTGCAGATGCAAGTGTGATGCTTTAGAAAATTGTCTCCAGTTCTTGTCTGGCCAAATTCAACTATAACTCTCTAAAAGGATAAAAGAAAAACCACCGAGAAACAGAGAGCCAGAGTGCAAAAAAACTTAGAAGCAAATTGCCCTTAATTTGTGCATGAGGAAAAAAAAAAAAACAGTTTTCACTCTTGAGACTTTCAGTCCATTAAGTCATTCTACATCCCAAACGTCTCAGTTCCTTACTGTTTCCTCCATCTCCATCACCATCATCTTTCTCCAAGTCTCAGTTACCCAGGCCTCCAGGCTCTTCCCAACTCCTTTGCTGCTGCCAGAGCATCTCCCTAAATGCCAAACCCATTGTGGTTACAATGTAAATTAAACCTAAAACTACAAAATGTCTAGAGGAAAACACATGAGAAAATCTATGTGATCTTCAAACACACTACTGGGAAAAGGATAAATTGCATGCAACCAATTTTGCTCTTTTAGACACTTAAGAAAACAAAAAGGCAAACCACAGACTAGGATGAAATAGTAACAAAAATTGTTATCTAACAAAGGACTAGGATATAGGGTACATATAAAACTCTTTCAGCTCAATGAGACAAATAATGATTAAGAAATTATTTGAACCCTTTACCAAAAAGATAAATGGGTTGCTAAAGGCAAAAAAAAAAAAAAAAAAAGAGATCTTAGGGAAATACAAATTAAACCACAGTGAGATAACACTACACACCCACTGGTAATGGTTAGTATTAAGAGTATTAAGAAGATTGGTAATATCAAATGTTAGCAGGAATGTTGAAAAACGAGAATTTTCATTCGCTGCTGGGAGATTGTAAGAAGATAGACCCACTTTGGAAAAGAAGTTGGTGTTTTATTTTTTAAGATTAGTGTACTTTATGCACTTTGCATAGGTATATTTGTCCCTCTATTTTTTGGTGGTTTCTGTAAAAGTTAAACATACACCTACCATATGGTCCAACTATTTCACTGTAGGTATTTACCCAAGACAAATGAAAGCATAGGGCTACACCAAGACTGGAATATTCATAGCCGCTGTATTTGTACTAGACAAAGACTAGATTTAACAAAGGTCCTTCAAAAGGTGAATAGATGTTTACACAATGGGATACTCTTCAGTAATAAAAAGGAACGAACTATGGATACATACAACATCATGATGAATCTTAAACTGGCTGTGTTGACTGAAATAAGCCAGGCATAAAAGAATTTATTTGTATGATGCCACTAATACAAAAGTCTGGGGACTGTGGTGACAGAAAGCAGGCAGAGGTTGCCTGGGACCAAGGAGGCTTGGCATGACAGAGAGATATGGGATAGAGGAGCTTTGGGGAGTGGTGAGTGTGTTGATTATTTTGGTGGTGTTTATAGTTTCCAGGGTGTATGATGAGTTTTTTTTTTTTTAAAGATTTATTTATTTATGCATCCAGAAATGGAGTACAGGTCAGAGGTGCAGGCTTGGTGCGAGAATTTACCAGAGACAGAGTAAGGAGCAGCTAGCTTTGCTGTGCTGTGCTTTAATCTGCTGTGCCACCAGGGAGGGCCCAAAATTTATTTATTTATGTATACAAGAACTGTGTACAGGTCAGAGTTGTAGGGGGTGAGAGGATTCACCAGAGACAGAGTGGGAAGCAGACCAGGAGGATCTGTATATGATCTGCTTCAATTCCGGGCCAGGGAAGTGACCCACATGGCAGGGAGGAACTCTCCTGACCCACCTGCTGCTCGGCTCAGCAGTGTACTTTCTTGATCTTCCTGTTCTGCTCCCCACTCTGACTGTGGTGAATCTTTTCACAGCTTCTGCACCTCTGGCCTGTACCCCAACCCTGTATGTATAAATAAATAATTTTTAAAATTCTCTGATACCTTATTTCCTGAAAAAAAAAAGTAGAAAAATAACACAAGGACAATAAACTTGATAGTTTATGAGTTACTTTGTGTTTCTTATATAAATCTCTCTACTTTTGCATATACTTGAAATAGTTCTCAATTAAAAAAAGCATGAAGGAAAGCAGGGTGCAAAACATGTTACCTTATTTTGAAGGAATAACATTTGAATGAACAACTTCTATTATACTAATTAGAAATCAATGGCTTGGAGGGCCGGGGGAGTACTGAGTTTTGTTTCTGAAGGGTTTTTCAGCATACAAAAATTTGTATCCTGTACTATTCCGTATTTTTAAGTTGCAGCAACACCGGTTTACAGTGTCTTCAACTGTTACCACCCTACAGCCACCACCGAAGTGCTAAGAACCTTCCACTACAGTCCAAAGAGCCCCCTCTGTGCTTTGTTCCACTCATGGCCTTAATTTTTTCTTAAATGTATGTTACTGTACTTAAAAACAACAAAATAGAGATTTTTTTAAGCTAAAAATTCAAAATGTGTTGGGGCCACTTAAAACAACTAACACAGTTTAAAATCAAGGCGGTGGTTGTTGAGCTGGAAAACTTTCAAATTCTGAGCACTCGCTCTTCTTTCACAACCGTGAATGGCCCCACAAAGGATGTAGTTCTCACTGGGCTGAGAACCAAGTCCAATTAATCCTCAAAGAATTAACTGGGCCAGTCAGAGAACAGTATGCAAATTAGTGAATCTGCACTTAGCGCTTCAGCTTTGAATCCGCAACTGCAGGGAATGTTGATGTTGCTGCCACCTGCAGGCCACATCTCTCCATAGCAGCTTCATGGAAATAACCGGGGCTTTTCTCTCTTGGATGCTCTATGGGGCACTGAGTTGAAGAATGATTTATCAGACGTTCCTTTCCCTCCTTCAGTCCGCTGGTTTGCCACAAACACAAATTGTTGATAAAGGTTCCTAAGAGTGTGGACTGTGACATCAGACTGGCTTTGAATCTTTTTTTTTTTAAAGATTTATTTATTTATTCGTACAGAACTGGGGTACGAATAAAGATGGGGAGGGTGAGAGGATTCACCAGGAACAGAGTTGGGAGCAGAACAGGCAGATCGGCAAAGTACACTGTTGAGGGGAGCAGCGGGCGGGTCAGGAGAGGTCTGCCGCGCCATGTGGATCTCCTCCGGG
>NW_004567109.1:13559790-13568536 GCF_000260355.1 Condylura cristata | reverse complement strand
CGTTTATATAGATGTTGTGAAGATTGAATCAGATTGTGCGAAGCATTTAGCACCATGCCTGACACGTGGTGAGCACATAACAATATGAGTAGCTGTTGTGTTTTAGAAGCCTCTCCCACTCTAAATTGACAAATTGTACCTTGACACATAGCAAGTGTTCCAGTGGAGACCTTTGGCACCTGGCTCCACCACTTATGACTTGTGACCTTGGGCAAATGTCTTAACCTCTCTGAACCTTACCTGACCTCCCAGGTGGTTATGGGTAGTACATGAAGTCATCTACACAAAGCAACAAGCACAGTGCCTGGTGTGGAGTGGCCAGTTAATAGACAGTGTGATGATTAATGCAGGAATAGCTGCAAAGTTAGGACAAACGTTGCATTGTTCAGGCTGCAAACAGGCAGACCACAGGTAGTCACTAATCTACAAATTAGTTCAGTCGTGAGTATTTTATCATTTTAATGATAACTTGCTATCATTAAAAACAAATTTCATGTTTAAGTCCAGAGTCTTAACATTTTTTCTTTCTCTTTTAAATTGTGACAATCTGACAAGTATAACACCACATCTAAAAGGATGATAGCATATAACAGGGAAACTTAGTTTCCCTCTTCCAAGGAGGCCAAGTACTCTCTATGAAGAAATAGCATGAGAACTAAGATCTAAAGGCTGAATAGGGTGAGCACAATAAGGAGAGTGGGCAAGGTTCCAAGCAGAAAGACTGGCAGTTCGGAGGTCTTGAGTCAGGGAGGTTAGTGCCTGCAGGAAACTTCAGGAAAGCCAGGTAGCTGGAGCACAGAGGACAAAGGGTAGGGGAAAGAAGATGAGGCCACAGTTGCCACCTTAAGGTTTTAGAATTGTCATGAGAATTTGTGTAGTTCAAGGCTGGCTGCTAAGAGGGAGCCAACTGGTATAACTGAGGGGTTACACAGTATTGGGCTGCAGGGGGCCCAGGGAACAATTGACAGCTAAAAAGGTAGAGGAGCAGGACCTCCCTCGTGGCACAGGAGTGAAAGTCTCAATGCTATTTCCAGCCTCTGCAGCATAAGTTCCATCCAGGAGCTGACCCACAGGGCGCAGCAGACCTCTCCCGGGTCGCCTGCTCCTCCCCTCAGCAGTGCATTTCAGTAGATCTGCCTGTTCTGCTCCCCACTCTGTCTCTGAATCCTCTCATGACCTGCAGCTTTGGCCTATATCCAGTTCTTGTATAAATAGCTAAATAAAATATATCTTTTTTTAAAAAGTAGAGGAGCACTAGGACAGAATAGAATCTATGTGTCTAGAAACTCTGGGCAAACACAGGACAGCCCTTCAGGTGGGGTCTGGAAAAGACACATTTTTTTTTTTTAAGATTTATTTATTTATTCATACAGAACTGGGGTACAGGCCAGAGGTGGGGAGGGTGAGAGGATTTACCAGAGACAGAGAGGGGAGCAGAACAGGCAGATTGATAAAGTACACTGCTGAGGGGAGCAGCCGGCGGGTCAGGAGAGGTCTGCCAGGCCATGTGGTCACCTCCGGGGCAGGCGGGGATCGAACTCATGCGGAAGTGGCTTTAGCTTCTTTGTTCTGTGCTTTAACCCACTGCACCACCAGGGAGGGCCCTGGAAAAGACACATTTTAAAGAATCAAGTTAAATTAGACACCAAGGTGAAAATATTATATTCATTTAATAGTGGGAAAATGAAAAGAAAAAAGATGTGGCCAAAACCACATGACAAACAATGTAAAAATTCACATACTGATCTCTGTTGTTCCTCTCATGAAACTCATTTTCTCAAGGTGAATAAACTCAGCACCCAAATATATATTTTTTAAACATTTTTAAAAAGATTCATTTATTTATGCATACAGAACTGGGGTACAGTCCAGAGGTGCAGGGGCGGTGAGAGGATTCACCAGAGCCAGAGTGAGGAGCCGAACAGGCAGATCAATGGAGTACACTGCTGAGGGGAGCAGCGGGTGGGTCAGGAATAGTCTGCTGTGCCATGTGGGTCACCTCTGGGGCAGGGATTGAACTCATGCTGAAGTGGCTTTAGCTCCTTAGTGCTGTGCTTTAACCCCCTGCGCCACCAGGGAGAGCCCCAAGTGTATTTTTTAATAATATATTATGTTTATTGAAATCTTGTAAATGTTAGGCTCTGTGTTTATGTACATTATTATCTCATTATTTCAGTTAACAAATACAGTCCACCCAAGGGACTGTTAGGTGCTAGGGGACCAGGAATAAATTAGACAGACACCACCCTATTCTGTGGGAGTTCACCTGCCAGAAAGGAAGTGAGTAGTTGAAGAAGTCATTATAAAGGGTGATTGTCAGATAACACAGGCGGATATAACAGCGGACCAACCATGGGTAGCAGGGAAGGATTTCTGAAAGAGTGACAGGCAAACTGAAAAGACTGTTTAAGGCAAAGAGAACAGCATGTGAAAAGCACTATTCTTACACTAACTGAGATGGGTCCTGTGATTCTCTCTTACTGCCTTATATGGGAAAACTGAGGCTCAGAGAGATTCACAGTGCTGACCCATTGGAGCCAGGATGTATGCCTCGCTCTCAGTAGACCAAAAGTTCCATCTCTGAGCTGATAAATTAGTATTTCTTAACTTGTCTTTTCTTTCTAAGGGTCACGTGAATGGACTGGAATATTAACTGAGATGTTTGCAATGCAGGAAGTTGAAATCCTGGCTTACAAACTGTGTAAGCATGTCTGTAACAGGGTTAGCTGTCAGTTTTGGAATGACAGCTATTTAGTGACACAGATCTTGTGCGAATGTCTAATGGATTATGTGAAGGTGATTCAACAGCTATGTCCCTAGTGCCTACTATGTGGGGGAAGGGTGCCAGGTATCCTCAGAGTTACAGAGATAATGAGACAAGTTCCTACTAGGCTGAGGATCATGTTAATTGTTAACAAATTAAATAACAAAGTCACAGTCCTTAGTAGTTAGACACTGCAGGCAACTTGTCTTAGCTACCAGATTTTGAGCATTCACCATGTGCCAAGGACTCTCTGGAGGTACCTGAAAACGATCACAGTCGCATCTAAGACCTAGAATCAGGTATGGAGCAGTTTACGTGCTCCATATTATGTCCTTTAACTTTCATGTTCATTCACTCATTTTACAGATGAGAAAACTGAATTTCAGCGGTTTTGTCCAAGATCCTAGAGCTACTAAATAGCAGAGCTAGATCTAAATTCTGACCTGCCTAACTCCAAAATTTGGGCTTTAGACATTTGCATCCTATTAGCTGTGCAAGGCTCAGCATGTAAAATCCAGCAGAGCATGATATGAACTGCATAGATGGGCTCATATCCAGAGAAGAAAAGGAAGTATCACAGCTTTTAAATCCTCCAGGGAAGTAAAGAAACCTGGGGGGGGGAGGGGGGAGGCCTGGAGGAGGCAATGGAGGACTAATTAATTAATTTCTTAAAGAAGTCCCACCAAAAAAATTTATACTATTATTATTTCATTTAATTCTGCCTAAATTTGCCTCTAGAATTATATTTAAATTTATGGAGTAAGTTTTACTTAGATCACTTTCTTTAATTCTCATTTTATATCTATGTGGGAGAGAAAAGATATTTCATGAAAGCAAGTGTCAAGACCCATTTGACATCCCTCTAAGGGATGCAAATTGTGCTATGCATAGTAAACTGGGAGAGAAAAATCCCCTGGGCCATGTGAACATCCCACATCCATGATTACTTGTGGCTGTGGGCAGAGAGGTATGCAGCCACACCCCAGGTGTTTCCATTTGGCCAGAGGTGAAATCTGTGTAGCTAAAGAAGTGTCCAGAATCAGCTCTGTGACACATAGACCAGGACGATCACTGTCATGTTCAAATTATGATGTTTGCACTATTGTGTCCAAACAGGTATATTTGTGTTTCCAGATGCTTGGTCTCAACATAAAAATGAAGGAAAAAACTGAATATTAATCAAGTGCCACTTTGTATATCATGATCTCAATAATTCATTTAATTCTGTAGAAATTAGTTCAGAGGGGTAGAACTATCGAAGCAATTATAACGAATTACTTGTTATAATGACCCTAATGTAAAAGAATAATGATAGCTATCATTTTTTGAGTACATTTGTACAAGGCACAGTGCAGGGCATTGCTCATCCATTGACTTAATCATGATGACAACCCTACAATATAAGGGCAATTACCCACTTCACAGAGAGAGATTAAACAGCTTCTTAAGGTCACATCTTGAGCAACTGGCATCTATTTGTGTATGTGACTCTGTGCCAGTTGTAAATTCCTTGAGGCACAGACTATAACTTACTCACCTCTGTACTCCTAGTCTCTAACATCACATCCAGCATGGAGTATGCAGAATTCAGAATAGATGAAAGAACAAACAGTATTTCTCTTCTCAAGATGAGTAGTAGAGCCACCGATGAGGTCTGGATCTTCTGTCTTTCAACTCCAGTATACTTTCCATAATTACATATTGCCTGCCTTAATTCAAGATCCTGGTTAACCACTCACATAGCTCTTTCACTCTGGAAATTCCTACTAGGTACTTTACCTACAAGTGTGATACAGTGATTCCATTTCTCTGTCTTTATCTTATGGAAATACTAACACAAGTGTATAAAGATGTACACTTTATACATATTGGTATTTCAGGGGCAAAAATCTAGGCTTTTGCCTCACTGGACCTGAGAAAGTGAGATGGGTCATCAGTAGCTCCACTGGAGCCACAGAGAAAATTCAGACAAGGTTTCGCTTTTTCATCATGTGCTCAAATCTTCAGTCTGTTCTATAAATACTGCCCAAATATGTGTCATCATTGTTTTCATCAGAATGTGAAGGAACTAGGCTTCATTGACTTGGTCCAAGTGAACTTCCTTTAATTGATCATCCAGGATATCTGTTTTATGGCAGAAAGTGATACTTTGGGGCCCTCCCTGGTGGTTTAATAGGTTAAAATGCAGCACTATGAAGCTCTCCACAGCCACTGCAGCACAAGTTCCATCCTCAGCCATCAAGCTGACCCACATGGCACAGAAGACCTCTCTTGACCTTCCTGCTGCTCCCCTCAGCAGATCTATTTCAGTCGATCTGTCTGTTCTGATCCCCACTCTGTCTCTGATGAACACTCTCAACCCTTCCTGCACCTCTGGCCTATACCCCAGTTCTTGTATGTCTAAATAAATAAATAAATATTTCTAAAAAGCTATTCTTTGTATATAACATAAAAGTAAAACAAATACTTCAAAAAAGAAACAAAGCTAAAAGTTCTCTAGTTTGAAAAAACATGAAAGCAGAAGTCATTGTTCAATAAAAAGTTCAGAAGATAAAATTAGAGAAAATCTAGGAAACAGGAAAAAGACACAGATATGATGAATAAGAGAGAGAAAAGATATGCAAAAGTAAAGGATGTGTCAAGTAAATACAGCAGCTGATTAAAATTCCCCTAAGATAAAATATATCAAAAAGAGTTGAGAAAATCAACACACACACACACTAACAAGGTAAGTTTTTATTTATTTTATTTGTTAAGAGTCCAGCGGTCTTGGCCCTCCCTGGTGGCTCAGTGGGTTAAAGCACAGCACTGAGAATCTAAAGCTATTTCCACACGAGTTCGATTCCCGCCTGCCCCGGAGGTGACCACATGGCGCGGCAGACCTCTCCTGGCCCGCCTGCTGCTCCCCTCAGCAGTGTACTTTGTCAATCTGCCTGTTCTGTTCTCCACTCTGTCTCTGGTGAAGCCTCTCACTGCCCCTGAGCCTCTGGCCTGTACCCCAGTTCTGTATGCACGAATAAATAAATCTTTTAAAAAAAAAGATTGTTTAAAAAAAAAAAAAAGAGTCTAGCGGTCTTTTACCCCTGTGAATTCACAGGGTTTAGATCCCAGCAGCTCAGGCTCCTCTTCACTCCTTCCCAGAGTGAGCTTCTGAGATGGAGCAGGCTGGCCCACTAGTTGAATCCAAGTAACTTTCTCTTTGGCTTCCTTTTTTTCCTACTCATTTTCTTTCACATGTTTCAGGAAGCTGTCTCAGACCTTGGAGAGGTTAGTATGCCCAATACAAACATTAATTCTCTTGGCAGGAATCTTGCCCTTCACTTGTTTGTTCAAAACAATGCCAACTGTGTGCTGGGCAACATTATAGACTCTTCCAGGTTTACCATGGTAACGTTTGTGGGGCATCTTTTGTGAATAGTGCCCTCCCCTCAATGTCCACAGTCTCACTGGCTCTTGTAGATTCATACATATGTGCAGAGGGGAACAGCTCCGTGTTTTCCGAAAGGTCTGGAGAAGACAAAGCAGGTGCCTCTGCTCATTCCCTTTGTTTGGTCATTTTGGTGAAAAGAAGATGGCGGTCCTCGAATAAATTTTATTCATAACAAAATAAATGTTTGGGATAAATAAATTCCATACTAAAAATGCATTCATCGCAAATATGGGGAACACATCAGTATAAAAATTCATAAATACAGAAAAGCAAAATGGATAATTTTTTCAATCTCTAGTACCTGTACACACACATAAAACTGTTTTAAAACTGGAACCATACCAGGTGTACTGTTTTATGGCCTCTTCTTCTTACTTTATGTACTGTGAACTTTTTTCCGTGTAATTTTAAATTTTCTGTGACACTATACATACTTGCAATTTACTTCACTGTATGTTTTATGTCACTACTGTAGGACATGTTGCTTCTTTCTAGAGTTTACTTATTTGTCACTGAGGATAATAAACAAAGGTACCAATCTTAAGATTTTTCCTGGAATAAGCTCCTAAAAGTGAATTGTGGGGTCAAATCTTAGCTTCTTGGTACAAATTAAAGGTATTGGATTCACAATACTCTCAGCTGTCTTGCACTTTTATTCATCCATGTTTTTGTCATTTTTAATTTTGATATTGAACTTATCTTTCAAGATCTTTTTACAGGCCCTCCCTGCTGCAGCAACAGGTTAGAACACAGCACTGAAAGCTAGCCACAGCCACTTCAGTGCAAGTTCGAGCCCGACCCTGAAGGTGACCCACATGGCCCAGCAGACTTCTCCTGACCCTCCCACCTGCTGTTCCCCTCAGCAGTGATCGACTTCGTTGATCTGTGTGTTCGGCTCCCTGCTCTGTCTCTAGTGATGCCTCTCACCTCTGGCTTGTGCCCCAGTTCTATATGCATAAATAAACAAAAATTCTTTTAAAAAAATCTTCTTACAAGCCTGAAGTCCTCAGGAGATCTGGCCTCACTTCTGTAATAAGATTGCCAGCTCCGAGAAGGCAGTGAAGAGGAGTCTAATTTTGCTCTCAACTATGATCTGATTTCTATATGCCTTAGTAATCAGAGTTGTCTGGATCATTGGTTCCTAAACTAAAGTTCTTCACATTTACCTAGAAAGATTAATAGGGGAAAATACAGGTTCCTGTGATCACACCCCAAAGATTCTAAGTGGGTTGGTTGGGGAAATTCTGATGTTCAACAGGTTTGGCCAATTCTATTTTAGAAACACTTTCCTCACTAATTGTTACTTTTACATTCTCTTCATTGGATGACTATTTCCTCCCATTCTTCAAGTGCCATTTACTAAAGTTTCTTGAGACTTTGCGTTTCAGGTGACACATGTACACAAGGGTTTGCAATAGCTGCCAAAACCCCTTCTATTTTAAAGCAAATTTCAGATATCATGTGATTCCATGCTTAAATACTTCTAGGATGCATTTTGAAATTATTCAAGTACAGATGTAAGTTATCATTGTGAGCAAAGAATAATTTCTTTGTTCCTACCTGCCAAATCTTATTTGGTTAAATGTTAGAGTCCTCAGAGGTATCTCATGAGAATCCAGATATAGATGAGGAGTGTCCCTCATATTCAGCTGTTCCCACTTTGGCCACAGTTTCACAGTCCAACGAGTCTCTTGGAGTCACCAACTCCGATGTTATTGCCAGTGTGTGTTCATTTCAAAGGAATAGAGAAATGCCTCAAAATCCACAGTGTAAGAAAGTGCAATCCATCCAAAGCGCAGCAAAGTATGATCCATTCCATACTGGAGTTTCAATGAGTGGCAGAGACCCTTCCCCTCTACCAGGTCTCATTTTGTCACCTGGGTCCCAGAGTAGCTCTGCTTGAGACTTGGAATAAAATAGAAAAACAGCTTTATCCTGCAGTGCCTCCTTCTCTATGACTCAGATAAAGACAGTGCAACTAATGTTAGCAACAGACATCAGGCTGTCTTCCCCATATAAACATTTCACTTCCTCCTAACCAGTGTAGTTCCCCAGATAAACATATGCAAATTATAAAACTCAACAGCACAGTAGTTGAGTTTGAAGGACATGTATGGAGTCACATAACCTAGGTTAAAATCCAGTTCTGGCTCTCACATGACTTGGGCCATGTTTCTCCATGATCCTCACCTCCTTATCGGTAAGATAAGGGCAAAAATATCTGTTTTAAAAGGTTAATGTAAGATCTTAAAACTTGATAGATTTTGCAGTATTTTTTAGTTCAGCACCAGAATGTAGAAGTATCAAACAAATGGTAGTAGTGATGTTTACCTGTAGGTCACCTACCTCATCATGCAAGCTAGTAAGGACTGAATTTCAGGAAAACACAACTTAAGATCCATTTGGGGCTGACAACAGCATTATGCTGCCTCTTTAAAAACAGGATATGCCTTACAAGGAATTCAAATAGGGAAAGAAGAAGTAAAACTATCCTTATTTGCAGATGATATGTTAATTTATATGGAAAACCCTAAAAGCTCCACAGAGGAACT
>NW_004567109.1:13448839-13557925 GCF_000260355.1 Condylura cristata | reverse complement strand
AAAACAGGATATGACTGTTTACTTCACAGTTATTATCACCTTGGAAGAAGGACACTTATTCCAGGGGTATTTCTATTCCCCAAACAGTTTGGAGAGGCCATCTCAGAAAAGCCTACAAGGTCTATGGCATATCTTTTGAACATCCTCATTGATAGTAAATGTTCATCTTCTTAAATGATCAATTCAAAATTATTTTATTTTATTTATTTATTTTTTAAGATTTTATTTATTTATGCTTACAGAACTGGGGTGCAAGCAAGAGGTGCAGGGGCAGTGAGAGGATCCACTAGCGACAGAGTGGGGAGCAGAACAGGCAGATCGAAGAAGTACAATGCTGAAGGGAGCAGCAGGTGGGTCAGGAAAGGTCTGCTGCGCTATGTGGTCACCCCCTGGGCCAGGGATGGAACTCGTTCAGAAGCCCAGCTTGCAGTGCTGCATCCTAACATGTTGCACCACCAGGGAGGGCCCCAAATTTATTTTATTTAAAAAAATATTTATTTATTTATGCATACAAGAACTGGGGTGCAGGTCAGAGGTGCAGAAGGGTGAGAGGATTCACCCTAGACAAAGTGGGGAGCAGAATAGGCAGAGATCTACTGAAACACATTGCTGAGGGGAGCAGCAGGCAAGACAGGAGAGGTCTGCTGTGCCATGTGGGTCAGCTTCCTGGCCAGGGATTGAACTTGTACTGCAGCAGTTCATAGTGCTGTGTTTAACCCCTTGAGCCACCAGGGAGGACCAAAAGATCAATTTAAAAAAATCATAAGTTAATGAAAAATAGGGGATGGAAAAATGAAGTTATTATGACTAATTTAATTAATATTATCAACACATTTGCATGTTGCTGTAGTCTTCATAGACTTCATAGCTAATCAAATAAATGCATGTGCCAGAATTTACTTAAGCATTTCTCTTTTCCTGAACACTTAACTTGTTTCAAGATTTTTATTATTATTACATATACATACCCTTTTCCATATTTTTGCTTATTTCCTCAGCCTGGATTATCAGAAGTGGAAATATTGGATTAAAAGTCAAGCTGGGGTGGTGGTGGTGGTGGGGTTTGTGGTGGTTCTAGACATTTACTTCCAAATCACTTTCTAGTAGGTTTTCTCTAATGCTACTAGTAGAAACACTGGAATACACATTTCATTGCAGAAAAAAAAAAAAGGTAAAGCATTGCAAATAAGTGTATAATTTCTCAAAATAAGTACTTTGAAGGGAACACTTATTTAGATGTCTATCTTCTAATATATTTGTGTGTTTTTTTAATTAATCTCATCATTTTACCTTCACACCTTCAAGGAAAAACACAGAAACAATTATAGTTAACTTTACAAAACACCAGCATGATGATTCATATCCTGTCCTCTGTAGAGTTCAGTGTTGGGTCTACCTTGTAAGGCTCAGTACCTGTCACTGCCTGAGGGCACCCCTGGCCTAGGATCTTATCTCCTTTGAAAAGAGGGGAAATCTTTTAAGGTAAAGTGGGGACCTCCTTGGTGGCCTAGGAGTTAATGTCTCAGAGCTATTGCTGCTATGGCCCAAGTTCATTCCCCCAGCCAGGTAGCTGACCCACATGATGCAGGAGACCTCTCTTATCTCACCCGCTGCTCCCCTCAGTGGTGTATTTCAGTACAACTGCCTGTCTGCTCCCCGCTCTGTCTCTGCTGAAGTCTTTCACCCTTCCCCTCCCACTTCTGGTTTGCACCACAGTTCTTATATGGATACATAAATCTATTTTTTTAAAAAGATTTATTTATTTATGCATACACAACTAGGGTACAGGCCAGGGGTGCAGGGGGTAAGACGATTCACAAGAGACAGAGTGGGGAGCAGAACAGGCAGATCTACTGAAATACACTGCTGAGGGGAGCAGCGGGTGACACAGGAGAGGTCTGCTGGCCATGTGGGTCAGCTCCCTGCTTGGGGATTGAACTTACATAAAGCAGCTGCTACTAGCTTCCTAGTGCTGTGTTTTGTTTGTTTTTCTTTTTTAATAATATAATAGTTTATTTTTACATCATTTTGTGCATTTTTTCATCTCAGTTGTAATCCCCGTGAGCTTCCCATCACCAAATCACCCGTGTGCCACCACCATAATCAGTGCATTTCCCTCCCCCCACTGCTAGTGCTGCGTTTTAGCCTGTTGGGCCACCGGGGATGGCCCTTTCTTTTCTTTTCTTTTCTTTTTTTTTAAAGAAATACACATACAGGGCCCTCCCTGGTGCCTCAGCAGACCGCTCCTGTCTCACCCGCTGCTCCCCTCAGCAGTGTACTTCCTCAGTCTGCCTGTTCTGTTCCCCACTCTGTCTCTGGTGAATCCTCTCACCGCCCCTGAGCCTCTGGCCTGTTTCCCAGTTCTGTATGCATAAATAAATAAATTTTAAAAAAAAGAAGAAAGAAACATACACTGCAAAAAAAAGGGCAAAAACTATAAAAAGGACAGTACATTTCTTACACAACCAATAACCATTGATATTTTAAATGTTACTTTCATGCCATTTTCTTTATGCATCTTTTATTGAAAAATAACAGCTGGTACACATTTTCAGACTTTTTTTTCAAGCAATAGTTACAGCTTGTATCTATAGAATGTGTACTATTGGCCAGAATGGTTCCAAGTATTTATTATACATAATAATCCTCAAGATCACTCTATAAGGAAGGCAATATTAGTGATTCGACTTAATGATGAAGAGACTGAAGCAGAGAAGTAATTTGCCTAAGGAAAGGAATTCTTCCTTTCCATATCATTAAATTCATTTCTACTTTTGAATAACTGAAGGTATCTCATTGAATAGATGAATATCATCCTCTTTTATATGACATCTAGATTATTTCCATATTTTACTATTATATACATCACTAAAATGACCAGCTTTATGTTATAACTTTTGCAATATACTTAACTATTTCCTTAGCTAGTTTCCTTCAAGAACATTTTGCATTGTTCTTTATTTTCTCCTCCATGACCTTGGATTTTATACTTTTGATTATGGCAATTTTTTTTTAAAAAGATTTATTTACTTATGCATACAGAACTGGGGTACAGGCCAGAGGTGCAGGGGCAGTGAGAGGATTCATCAGAGACAGGGTGGGGAGCAGAATAGAAAGATCAATGAAGCACATTGCTGAGGAGCAGGGGGCGAGACATGAGAGGTTTGCTGTGCCATGTGGATTACCTACGGGGCAGGGATAGAACTAGCACCTAAGTGGCTGAGGCCAGCTTTACAGTGCCATGCTTTAACACATTGTGCCACCAGGGAGGGCCAATTACGGCAATTTTTAAAAATTCATTTTATAAATTCTGAGAAATAGATAAGAGCATCAAAAGATGGACTGGAGTTAGAAAACCAAGGTCTAAAAGCTCCCCCTTTCCATAATCTCCTCCTTTCACAGAGGCTGAACCTCAAGGCCTGAGCCTGAACTCATATCAGAGGAATGGGGACTGTTAACTTGGTACACACCAGCTTCCACAGGCAAGATTCTTGTGGTCTGCAACTCAGCATTCACTAATTCACTCATGTATTCATTCAATAAGTATTTAAATGATTATTACATGAGTAGTACACCAAGCTAGACAGAGGTCATGGAGTTCACAGAAATAAAATAATGCTAAATGAAACATGTAGCACATTACCTAGCATACCAAAATGATCAGGAAATGAACATGAATGTCAAATATTGTGAGAAATACTAAAATGAGTGGATTATCGCATTTCATTCCCGCAACGTCTAAGAGTTAGGTTCTTTTATCATCCCTATTTTACAGATAAGGAAACTAAGTTCTATAGAGGTCTACTCAGCCAGAAATATACCTGTGGTGACAGTCAGAGGTGAATTCAAGGACAGCATATGCTATATACTATAAGACATAATTCCTCCCCTGAAGACTCATCTAGAAATGTTACAATGCTAAAGTTGAAAGCAACTAATCAATATTTAGCATGTATGTGCCAAATACTCTGCTAGATCTTTTTGCATTTTTACTATTTGATTTATATCACAACTCTGTGATATATGTAGTATAACTATGCTTGTTTTGTAGAAGAGAAAGCAGACATTCTGAGTTTACATAGCTTGCCCAAATTTCAGACAGCTATTAATAGCACTAAAAGCCAAGATATACAGATAAAATGTAAAAGGAGTGATGCTACTCAGTGCACATCGAATTCAAATCTCAGGAGATCAGAAAAGAGAGATGATTTTTTTTTTCCATAATAAAATACCCAAGAATAACAACAGAAAGACAGAAAGGGAAAATTCTGGCAACTTGTCAGGCCCTGTGTTGAAAGCCTTCCCACAGGTTTGGTCACTGTATCCTTTATGTATTTTAGTTGTTCTCAATCTCACAGATGAGGAAACTGATTCTCTAGGAAGTGATGCAATTTGTCCCAGGTTACATAGCTAGTAAGTGGCACAGTTAGAATTGGAACCTGTTTGTCTCTGAAACCTGAGTCCTTCCTTACCTGCTGTTACATGCTTTCCATTGTTTGATCTTGCTTTTTGGTTATGTAGGAATCACAGAGGCAAAGTAGAAAAGGAGAAGATGAAAGGATTTTTAAAAAAGATTTATTTATTGATTCATACAGAACTGGGGTACAGGCCAGAGATGCGGAGGGTGAGAGGATGCACCAGGGACAGAGTGGGGAGCAGAACAGGCAGATCAATGAAGTACACTGCTGAGGGGAGGAGCGGGAGCGTCAGGGGCAGGTGGGGATCGAACACATGCGGAAGTGGCTTAAGCTTCTTAGTGCTGTGCTTTAACCCGCTGCGCCACCAGGGAGGGCCAGTTGAAAGGATTTTATGAAAGATAATATATAAGCAAAGTCTTGAGTTATAGGCAAGGAATAGGAAAAAGAGCTGATTGGTTAATGATAAAAATTCATTTATTTGGGGAAGAAGGCCTTTATTCACATAGGGTTTGTGACTATACAAACTGTGTAAGTGTTTCTTCTATTATAATGGTAAAGACAGGGGCTGTATCTTAGTGTAACCTAGCATCCAACACAGTGTTTAGCTTGCAGTTCCAGCAGTGAGTTGAAAAATAAGGGAGTAATCATACTGCACAGATCTCTGGATTAAGGTAGGGCACAATGCAAATAGCCTAAACAAAATAGAGGCACTCAATTTCAAAAGGGTATATTAAAGTTAGTATCAGGCCCTTCCTGGTGGGGTGAGGGGCTAAAGCACTATGAGCTATCCGCAGCCACTGAGCACTAGTTCAGGGAGGTGAACCACTTGGCATGGCAGACCTCTCCTGAACCACCCGCTGCTCCCCTCAGCAGTGCATTTTAGTGTATCACCTGTTCTGCTCCCTACTCTGCACTTCTTCTTACCCGCTGCACTTCTTCTTACCCTGGTGTGCACCTCTGGTCTGCACCCCAGTTTTTATATGCATAAATCTTTTACAAAAAAACAACAACAGTGTTCTTCTATACAAGGAATGTAATAAAAAGTATAACAATAAACAATAACAACTAATCAGGAGTCTAAAGCAATGATCTACAGACTTCCTGCAAAAGACCAGACAGCAAATAGTTTCTATTTTGCAGGTCCATGTGGCCTCTATTGCAGCTATTCAACTGTCACAATAGTACAAAAGCAGCCTCAGACAATACTTAAATGAATGAGTGGCAACCTTCCGGTAAAACTTTACAAAAACAGCAGGTTGCTGTGCACAGGTCTAGTCTGTTAACTCCTGGCTAAAAAGCAATGTCTATGAAATTTATCAAGAAAAAATCTAAACCCCATTCAGGGATGTAAGGAGACCCAGATAAATGTCATAATTGGGATAACCTTCATAGTGTACTAGTGGTAATTATTTTACTTATTTATCAAATTAGAGTGTCTTAGACCACATGTGCATTGTCTTGAGTGCTAAGGCTACCATCAAGAACAAACAGAGCACCTGTCCTCATAAAACTTACATTATGGTAGAGAAGCAGTGAAGAATAAATTCTGATAGTAGTAAATGCTATGAAAGATGATTAACTAAGATAGAGTGATGGGGTGAGGGTGCTAATTAAATCCGGATGATCAGTGATGACATGGCTGACGGTTTAGCAGATACCTGAAAGGCGAAGGGAGCCTGCTATGCTGAGTTCTGGGAGAGTGTTCCTTACAGTCCTTCCCCAGATTAATCCATATGGATTCAAAGAAATTCCAATCACAATTCTAACTTCCAATATTGAGAAGTTAAAACTTATACAAAGGCAGCTCTCCAGCCCACCTGTGACTGCAGGTGTTTCTTTCCACAAACCTTTCCAGCAGTAGCAGCTCTTCCTGCCCTCTTATCTGTGAATCACCTTATCCTTTCCTTTTTTTCCCCATAATAAACCTGCCTGTTTGGATATTAAAACAAACCAAAAAACCCCACTAACATGAATATGAAAGAATAATGATCTGGGAAAATTATGTCTGTTTTCAGGAGGAAATAAAAGTACAGATACTACACTACTGGTAGAACTGGCTCTTCCAGAAAACCACAGTAAAAAAAAAAATGTTTATTGCTGGCACTGAAATAAGAAAACCAGTGGAATACAGCAGGGAGCTGTATAGAAATAAAGTCTATAAAAGGGAACAAATGTATGGTAAAAGTGGCATCATAAAGCCCTGGAAAGATAGTTTTTCAGATGGTGGTAGAAAATGAATTAACTGTAAAGAGAAAAAAGCTGGATTTTTAATTGAAACTGTTTTAAAGACAGATTCCAGGTGGACTAATGACCTAAATGAATACATTAGAAAAATTTATGTTACTAGGTAAAGGTTTCTAAAAACAAGACTCCAAACCATTAAGTCAAAATTTAAGACACATGTTTAGTTAATGGTTTCACAGCCAAAGTTAACAGGAAGGTAACAGAATGGGAAAAAGTATTTGCAGTATTTAAAACAAACAAGGAATTATGTCTAGAGTAACATACAATTCCTATAAGCCAACAAGACAGGAAATCAGAACAGAAAAAAATGAGCAAAGGATATAGATACTGGGATATAGATTTGCGGTGTTTAAACAAAGGATTAATGTCTAGAAAATTTCTACAAATCAAAAAGGGAGGAAATCAAACAGAAAAAATAGACAAGGATAATAATCTTAGTTTCACATACTACAAAGTCTATGGAATTTCATATACAAAAAGTCATAAGAAAACTCTCATTAAAAAGGCTCAAGCTTAATTATAATCAGAGAAATGCAAATCAAAACAACCAAAAACTGCTACTTTTGCATCCATCAAATTAGCAAAAATTAGAAAGATAGATAATGTCAAAGATTCCTGAAGATGTGAATATACATTTCTGTTCACTAGTGAAATAATGTGAATAATCCAGTCATTCTGAAGAGAAAGCTGACAATATTTGTCAAAACTGAGCATGCCCATAGACATATGAATCAGAGGAACAGTCACATTAATTTATGAATTTGTTTATTTTAGCATTTGTATGGTAAGAGAGAGTTAAAGGCAATCTATGTCCCTATTATCTAGTAATTTCGTAAGAAAAATACAGAAGCTGCACAGTGGTTATGTGCTGGGATGCTGGAGCTAGATAGAGAGCCTGAGTTGAAGTCAAGCTCTACTACTTATTCTGACTTTAAACAATGGAAGTAGAAAATCTTAGTACCCACTTCTCTGTGCCCCACTCTCATCTATAAAATGGTAGTAGCAATAATTACCTGTTGCGAGAACTATGGGTTAAAATATTTAAGCCCCTGCCACAGTTAAGTACTATTTTAAGTGCTAAAATTTCTGTTACTATAAAAGCATGCACAAGTAGGAAGTTATGCTTACATACAGTACAGTAATATGATAATATCACAAAAGCAGCATTCACTTAAAACAGAACAGGAATATTTATGACATGATGGTCACTTCTGTGAATTGAACATAGACATTTAACTCTCTGTATCTTAGAAGCTATGCATTTCAGAAACACATGGGACATAGCAGGATGAGTGTCTACAGAAGTAAGAGTCAAGTTTAAAAGTAAGGAGAAAGACTGTACAAGAAAGGGGTCTTTCCTGAATCATGTCATATTCTGTAAAAAGAGGAACAGGATTTACTCATTTATGCAATCTGCAAGTGGGGAAAAGTTATTTTGAAGACACGCAGGGGAAAACCAAGAAATCCAGAACCAGAGAAATAACCAGTTAAACAGGTTGGAAATCACCCTATCTTAGAAGTTACCGTTAGGTGGAATAATACCATCCTTATGGTTTAAGGGAGATTTGAAGAGATTTTTTGTTATTTGCAGTCCAACGCATCCTAATAAAATATTCATATAATGTTTTTTAGGTACAAACTGAGGCCCAAAGAGAATTATGATCCATCCAATGACACTTAGCTGGGGTGCTATCTATGTGGAGGTCCCAGAAGAAAATGAAAAATTTGAGTAACCTAGATTTTCAGCAAGTCAAAATCTGCAATGTATTAAAAACTCTACAGGTATTAAAATGATCAATATTTATCTTGCTAAGAACTGTTAACTTTAAAAAAATCCATTAGAAGTCAAATGAGCAGCTCTCCTGCCTGCCTGTGACTACGAGGGTGCTTCTTTTTTCTTTCTCCTTTCCCTAATAAATCTATCTTTTTAAAATGTAAAAATAAAGTCAATGAATAAATGGGGAAATTGTAAAAAGCTCATAGCAAATTAACAAAAAGATGAACAAAGGGAATTCACATGATTTCTAATAAAATTTTTTAAAGATTCTTTTTTTATTGAGGTATAATTAACATATTAGCTTTCGGTGTACAACATAAAGATTCAGTATTTGTATATATTGGAAAGGACCACCACTATAAATCCAATTAATATCCATTCCCATACATAACTACCTGTTTCTGCTTGTGATAAGGACCTTGAAAATCTAATTAAAAAAAAAAAAAGATTTATTTGGGCCCTCCCTGGTGGCACAACCAGTTAAAGCACAGTACTGTCACTGCAACACAAGTTCGATCCCCAGCCCCAGAGGTGACCCCCTCCTGACCCACCCGCTGCTCCCCTCAGCAGTGTCTTTCGTCAGTCTGCCTGTTCTGCTCCCCATGTTGTCTCTGGTGGATCCTTCACTCCCTGCATCTCTAGTCTATAACCCAGTTCTTGCATGGGGTGGGAGGATGAAAAGATTAACCAGAGACAGAGTGGGAAGCAGAACAGGCAGATTCACTGAAGTAAACTACTAAGGAGAGTAGTGGGCGAGACAGTGATGTCTGCTGTGCCACATGTCAGTCAGCTCTCTGGCTGGGGGTCAAACTCAGGCTGTAGTGGTAACAGCGCTGAGGCGTAACACCTAAGCCATAAGGGAAGCCCTGAAGATCTCTTGTAGCACATTTCTAATACGCCTTACAGTATCAACTAGTCCTTATGCCATAAATTATAGTCCAAGGCTTATCTTTTTTTAAAAAAAAATAATGTAATGGTTTATTTTTACATCACTTTATGCCTTGTTCCATCTCAGTTGTAATCCCTGTATGCTTCCCACCACCAATTCACCCGTGTGCCATCACCATAGTTCAGTGTACCTCCCCCTCCCCCATTTTTGATGCCATTTCCCACTCCACCCCCATAAAATGTCCCTGGTCTTTTATACTCCAGCTATGAGTGAAACCATTTTTCCTTTTGTTTCTGGCTTATTTTGCTAAGCATGATCCCTTCTAACTCTATCCATCTTGCTGCAAAAGGCATGTGTTTATCTTTTTTGATTGCTCAGTAATATTCCATTGTGTATATATCCTTTTTGATTGCTCAGTAATATTCCATTGTGTATATGTACATCTTTTAATCCAGTCATCTACTTTTGGGCATTTGGGTTGATTCCATGAAAGACTTATCTTTTTAAAGACTTATTTATAACTGTAAATTTGACCCTTTTGAGCAGCTTCCCCCACATTACCCAGCTCCTACCAATATTTGGCAAACACCAATCTGTTCTTCTATGAGTTTGTTTCTTTTTTGTCTTTAGACTCCACATTTAAATGAGATTACATACTTGTCTGACTTATTTCATTAGCATAAGGCCCTCAAGTTCTATCCATGAAAATAAAAAACTTAATCCTCACTGATGAATATTTTCAGAAAACCAGTCATCATTCATCATCAAATGGGAAAACAAATTTTCATGGTTACACCCAGTTTTGGCAATAGTGTTAGAAAACTCATTAACAGCTAGTAGGAGTGGAAACTGGAACATACCTGGAAGGCATCTGACAAGGCATGGCAGAGTCTTAAAATAGTACATACTCTGTCTCAGGAGTTCCCTCGAATTCATCCTTAAGAATAATCGTAGGGGGCCCTCCCTGGTGGCGCAGTGGGTTAAAACACTGCACTGAGAAGCTAAAGCCACTCCCCGCCTGCCTTGGAAGTGACCACATGGTGTGGCAGACCTCTCCTGACCCGCCCACTGCTCCCCTTGTCCATCTGCCTGTTCTGTTCCCCACTCTGTCTCTGGTGAAGCCTCCCGCCACCCCTGAGCCTCTGGCCTGTACCCCAGCTCTGTATGTACAAATAAATAAATTAAAAAAAAAAAAAGAATAACCATAGGGACTCCCTGGCTAAAGTCTCAGCACTATCAAACTATCACCAGCTGCTGCAGCATAAGTTTGACCCCTGCGCAGGGAGCTGACCCACAGGGTGCAGTAGACCTCTCCTTTCTGGCCCACTGCTCCCCTCTGCAGTATATTTCAGTAGATCTGCCTTCTTTGCTCCCCACTCTGTCTAGTGAATCCTTTCACTATCTGCACCTCTTACATCCCAGTTCCTGTATAAGAGCTTTATGTAAGCAAGAAATTGGGATCAAACTAAAAATCTAGAAGTAGGAGAATCAATAAAGTTATGGAAAATCCATATAACAGAATAGCAATTATAATTGTCAATATTTAAATAATAGCTCAGTTAATTAGTACCTCTATAGCCCAGAGAAAGCTAATTAATCTCTCTACACCTCAGTTTTCCTGGTCATAAAATGGTTCTACTGTGAGGGTTAAATTAACACACCTGAAGGATGTAGGGTAGCACTGGCACACAATAGGAAATCAATAAGTTGGCTTTTTGAACATTTTTTAAAGATTTACTTATTTATGCATACAAGAGCTGGGGTGTAGGCCAGAGGTGTAGGAATGTGATAGGATTCACCAGAAACAGAGTGGGAAGCAGAATAGGTAGACTGACTGAAATACACTGCTGAGGGGAGCAGCATGCAAGACAGGAGAGGTGGCTGCATCCTGTGGGTCAGCTTCCTGGCCGAGAATTGAGCTCACACTGCAGTGGAAGTTAATGGTTATATAGTGCTGAGACTTAACACCTGTGCCAACGGGGAGGCCCCTGTTGTATTTTGTACAGAACACTGTAGCATAATTTCCTGGAAAGATATTAATAAGTTAAAAAAGGAGGTTATATAGTTTTTATGAAACATTATATAGTTTTTATGAAACAAATATACCTCATAAAATTTACAAAAATAAACTAGAAGGATGTATACCCAAATAGGAATAGCTCCTTTCTTTGAATAATAGGATTACAAGTATTTTTCTTAATGTCTATATTTTTTAATTTTTCAACAACAT
This sequence comes from Condylura cristata, assembly GCF_000260355.1. Classification (NCBI taxonomy): domain Eukaryota; kingdom Metazoa; phylum Chordata; class Mammalia; order Eulipotyphla; family Talpidae; genus Condylura; species Condylura cristata. Next base: position 13,546,367 of record NW_004567109.1, on the reverse strand, counting down.
GCTTGCGTTTATGAAAGGTAAAAACTACCATCTCACTAAAATGAAGACTAAAACCTAGTGCCTGCTGTTATTTTTTTCCCCTTCAACTGGTAAAGAACCCAGTTGAAATAGTTTCTTGCCAAATAAGCCGGATAATGGAGTAAAGACTCCAAATAAGCCAAGTATAAAAGATCTGCTTTTTAGATCTTTTATAACCATACAGTAGAAGCTCATAATCTCTATACCACAAACCTTATATATAAATGGCGAAATGAGACTTTTCTTTTCAAAAGCTCATTTATTTCAGCTTCCTCTCTTAATACAGAGGGATTACACAGATTCCTTTTGTTATCCCAAGTCTTTCATTTGAAAAGTTGTCATAAAAATGAACTTGTCCCAAGAAGAAAACAGTACAAAGAACCATCTAAGTCTTCATTGTCCTACAATGAGGGGAAGACTGCCTGGTTGGGGCATTTATAAAGACTTCTTTATTTTAACAGATGAGGACAGGCCCTAATGACAGACATTCTTAGTCACATGAGCCTTTTGGGGTCTATTTTCTCTAAGTGTACCAGGGGCTTCAGCTGCTCAGCGAAGTTCCTCATGTCATCAGAGACCATGTCCTGCCCAGCTGGTGCAACAACACTTAGTTCCACAAGGTAGGAGAGTGACAAAGCCTCAATGCTGTCTGTGTTTCCAGGCACCAAAATGCGGAAGATCTTATACACCATAATCTTCATGATGCCCTTACGGAACAAGTGTCCCTTGGCAAGAAACTCATGGTCCATGCGGAAACCCATTTCCATTAGGAAGTCAGTGAGATTCTCAGATGTTGCAATGTCCACACAGTTTCGCACCAGGGCATGGCGGTTCTTGTCTCCCATTTCTGGCTGTCCTAGGTAGCGCAGATGCCACGGTGCCCCTGCCCTATCCATAGAGCGCCGGGCCCTTAGAACAAATGGGCTGGCCTGCTGGCCCTTAAGAAGAAAGACCATCTCATGGTCAAGGAAAGTCTCAGGTTCCATGTTGTCACACAAACCACGAAGGCGGTGGGTGAGGCTTTCCAGGCTGTGATCTAAAACACTTCCTGAACAAAGAAAAACACACCATCTTTCATACTGGGTAACAGAATTAGCAAAAAACGTAAAACAAAAATAAAACAGTTTAGTGCAGACCTAATATGTGAGCTTTTAGAAGCTGCAGACTGCCAACTCAACCACACTGACTGTACATTTCAAAATATTTAAGGTAAGTTTAATACTATGTGCTTTTAACCATGATTTAATTAAAAAGCTGATGTCTATTGGGCACTAGAAACTATGCAGAATGCCTCTGTGTAACAGGCTCACCACCACAGAAACTTAACAGGAAGTAGAAACCAGTTATTCCGAGTTCCCCGGCTCACTTACCCTGCAGCATGTACTCCATCATGTTAATAGTGCCGCCGGTGACGGGCATCATGGTGACTGGAGGTGCCTCCATGATGTCTGACTTCGTTGAAGACAAGAGAACTGGACTGAGAGCAAGCAAAGCACAGGATACACCTGGTGAAGAGTTACACTTGTTAATACATCAGAGCGGTGGGAAGACACCAGTTCTGCTTGTGTCACTTGGGCTTGACATCAAGATTCATCTAATCATTCAAAATCTGAATGGCTACCAAATAGCTACTGTCAGGAAATCATACAGAAATATAAATGGAGACTCGGCTATGGAGTTACAGCATAATTTCAGTGTAAGAGGCTGAAAACTCTAATAGTTTTCTGTGCAATCGTGAAATCGTCAAACCTGCCACTCTGGGATTCTGTCTCTCCCTTAATAAATGGGACCGAGGACATTTAACCCCCAACACTTTGTAATTCATATGACAAACTTTACATATAAGATTCATTAGAATTGATGGGTAATATAATTAACAGATGAGGATATTGAAGCTCGGAGAGCAGCCCACGAAAAGACATCAAGTCAGTGGCAGAGCCTGGACCAGGGTAGAATTGAGTTCCAGCTCTCTGAAAACGCCTTTTAAGTAGACACAGGCAGAAGCGTGTTCTAAGGATGGTTTGGGTCTTCCTAAACCGGCAGAGGACACATGCTAATTTAGTAAGGAAACACACCTACACACCCGCTTCAGCCTCTTCTCGAAAATCGAGGAATCACAAAAGCCACTCGGCACTTTTGAGCCACAATCAGCCTCCAACCGTTGCTAAAATCCCCTTGGTAGTGCAACCACACTTCCTCCTTCTGACAGTGCCAGTCAGAAGAGGTGGTCGCACAAAACTCGACAACGCGGCGCCACGAAGGGTACCGAGAAGGCACAAACCTCTCCTTTGTGATCGGGCAAACAGCGGCGCATGCGCAACACGCGACGCTGCGGTCTGGAAGATGGCGGCCTCCTTTGGCGCCTTCCCCTGGGCGTGGCTAAGCGCCTTGACGTCATAGGCCGACCTCCAGAAAAAATGTTTTCAAGTAGGGCAACCTGGAAATTTATTCTGTGTGGGAGATAAGTTTTAACTAACCGGGAGACTAAAGCCTGGGGAAGGGAGCTGCAGAAGAAAGACAAGGAAACTGTATAAAACAGGTTTCTTTTCTTTGACTACCTGAAGGAAAGACACCCTCTACTGTTGAGCACAATGTTCAAAAAAATTCTGGAGCTCAGCAATACATCTAACATTTGTTCGTTTTACTATACATATTGTACTTAAGTGTTAAATATAGGTTGATAAGTGAATTCAAGTAGGGAAAAACACTGTAACGAAGATCAATACTATTTTAATGCAATATTTGACAAAATTAATACCAAAATTCTGTAATGGACACAATGTCAAAATTTTACATTTGACCATCACCTCAGTCCAATGAGGCAAGTACAATTATTATTATAATTTTACAGATGGGGAAATCAGATGGTGATGTTAAATAACCTGCAGGGACTAGAGGCTGGCATGCAAATAAAAGCCTCTGACTTCAGCTCCCCACCCTTTTACTCACACCACTTCCCCTTCATTCATATTTTTTACAATTCACTTTTCTTGAAAGTGTATTGTGTTCTAGAAATTCTGTCCTGCTGACTCCATCTTTCTCCTGAGAGAGCTTAAGGGGCCCTCTGTGGTGGCCTAGTGGTTAAGTCTCAGCACTATCATTAGTACTATCTGAGTGTGATTCCCATCCAGGGAGTTAACCCAACTGATGCAGCAGATCTCTAATGTTTTACCTGCTGTAACAGTGTATTTCTTTTTTCTTCTTTTCAAGAAGAACTGGGGTACAGGCAAGAGGTGTGGGGGTGGTGGTGAGAAGATTCACCAGAGACAGAATAGGGAAGAGAACAGGAAGACTGACTGAAATACACTGCTGAGGGGAGCAGCAGGCAAGACAAGAGGTCTGCTGTGCCATGTGGGTCACCTCCCTGTCCAGGGAGCAAACTCCTGCTGCAGTGGCTGTGAATATCTTCATAGTGCTGTGCTTTAATCACTTGTGCCACCAGGGAGGGCTCCAGCAGTATATTTCATTAGATTTGCCTGTTCTGCTCCCTGGTGAATCCTCTCATCATCCCTTCCCCATCCTGGACGCCTCCTGGTACCTCTGGCCTGCACCCCAGTTCTACACAAAAACAAATAAACTCTTAAAAAATGCATTTAAAAAGCACACACACACACACAAAGCATGTTTTGTTTTGTTTTTAAAGAGAACTTTCAGGCAAGTAGTAGGAATCAGAGTTGAATTAAGGAGACTGTAGCATGTAATTTGACTCTATAGGAAAATGTGATATATACAACTTGCCTGTTTGGAATCAAACAGGACTCTTGACACATCAAAGAATGACTCCTGGAAATGATAATGCCCAAAGTCAGTAAGTGTTGGCCAGATAAAGAAGACCAGTTAGGGATATTTACATAGCTCCAACTGAGAAATACTTGTGAGAGTAAGGACAGATTTAAAAAATATAAAAGAATAGCTTGATGACTAACCAAAAAGAGACAGAGAAACAAGAATGTCTAGATTTCTACCTTTGGTGTCCATGACTACTGTTCTCTGAGCTGGGAAACACACAAAGCAATATGCACAAGAGAGGAAAAATGAGTTGATATTGAGACACATTGAGGCAGTACCCAGTCAACTTCAGAGGAGAGAGCTGGACTGGAGGTAGAGAGTTTGGAGTCAGCCCTTCATAGATGGTAGCTGAAGCCCTGTCATTAAAGAGGAAGAAAATCAGACCTTGACTAGAACCCTCACTCTTATTAAAGCTGCAGATAGCCCAAGGCTTAGATGTGCCTCCTAGTCTGCCTAGTATTTCATAATATTTGGCAGAGTGACAAATTCAGTACTGTGATGATTAAAGGAGATTTTTTAATTGCTGTACCTCTCTTTTCCTATATAGACAATAACTTCAGAATGGAAAGCCCACTTAGTCATCATAGTATTTGCCCAAATTATATTTTTTAAATATTTATTTATTTATGCATACAAGAACTGGGGTATAGGCTAGAGGTGCAGGGGTGAGAGGATTCACCAGAGACAGAGTGGGGACCAGAGACATATGGGGAGCAAAACACTGCTGAGGGGAGCAGCAGGTGAGATAGGAGAGGGCTGCTGTGCCATGTGAATCACCTCCCTGGCCAGGGATCAAACTCATGCTGTAGACAGCTTCATAGTGCTGCACTTTAATCCATTGTGCCACCAGGGAGTGGGCTCAAATTCTTTTTTTTTTTTTAAAGATTTATTTTATTTGTACATACAGAACTGGGGTACAGGCCAGAGGCTCAGGGGCGGTGAGAGGCTTCACCAGAGACAGAGTGGGGAGCAGAACAGGCAGATCGACGAAGTACACTGCTGAGGGGAGCAGTGGGCGGTCAGGAGAGGTCTGCCACGCCATGTGGTCACCTCTGGGGCAGGCGGAATCGAACTCATGCAGAAGTGGCTTTAGCTTCTCAGTGCAGTGCTTTAACCCACTGCGCCACCAGGGAGGGCCTCAAATTCTTTTTTTTTTTTTTAAAGATTTATTTATTTATGCATACAGAACTAGGGTACAGCCCAGAGGTGCAGGGACGGTGAGAGGATTCACCAGAGACAGAGTGGGGAGCAGAACAGGTAGATTGACAAAGTACATTGCTAAGGGGAGCAGCAGATGGGTCAGGAGAGGTCTGCCTCGCCATGTGGGACACCTCCAGGGTGGGATTGAACTCATGGAATGGCTGCTTCTAGTGTCATAGTGCTGTGCTTGAACCTGTTGCGTCTGAACTCCAGTCCATCCTCAAAATATTCAGTGTAGGGTTATAAAAAAAAAAAAAAAAAAAAAAGGATTGACGGAAAATGGGCGAGCAATATGGTAAAACTTGGAAAAGCCTAGACACTATAAGGATGGGTTTCTCTGATAAGAAAATGAGGCCTAGAGCTTAGAATAGGACTAATTTCTGTCCTCTCCATTATCCAGCTATGTAACCTTGGGCAATTCACTTCCTTAATAAAAAAACAAAACAAAAAATGGAGATTCTACCAGTACTTTCTAAGAGGGAGGTTGCAAAAAGAAAATAAGATGTTTTTGAAATAGCATGGTGCCTCCTTTATAAACAATAAATGATAGCTGTTATTATTACAATAGTTTATAACTCTCATTCAAGCAAGTACATTCTGTTTTATTGAATATACTTTGTGCACATCTCATCTCCCTCTATAGATTATAAGCATCTTGAAGGGAGAAATCATGTATTTTCTTTATATGTGTTTGTGTGTCTTAGCTCAGGCTGATAAAACAAAATTCATGTGGGTCATCTCCGTGGCCAAGGATCGAACTCGGTCTCAAGGGGCTGCAGCTAGCTTCACAGTGCTGTGCTTTAACGGGTTGCACCACCAAGGAGGGCCCAGTTCTGACTTCTTGTCTCTTCACATGGTGAAGAGCAGAGCAAAGCAAACTCTCAGGACTCTTAAAAGAGGACTAATCCCATTCATGGGTTACCTCTCATGGCCTCATCTAATCCTACTTACCTCCCAAAGGCCACCCTTGCAACATTATCTCGTAGAGAATAAGGTTTCAACATCAGTATTTTAAGGTGATAACCTCAGTGCTTTACAGGTAGTAGGAATTCTTACATGCAAAGTTAGGCTCTCAGCCTTCCTGTTACAAAAGCTAGTATTTCCCCAGAAATGAGCTGATCATTATTTCTCTCTGGAGGTGCAGGTCTTAAAGACAGCACTATCAAGCTATCACCAGCTACTGCAGCACCAGTTGGATTTCCAGCAGGGAGCTGTCCCACATGGTGCGGCAGACCTCTCCTGTCTCACCCACTGCTCCCCTCAGCAGTGTATTTCAGTAGATCTGTCTGCTCTACTCTCCACTCTGTCTCTGGTGAATCCTTTCTCCCAGACCTTTCCCTGCACCTCTGGCCTACACCACCGTCCATGTATGCATAGATAAGCAAATCTTTAAAAAAAAACCGTAACCATTGCTTTTCAATTTAATTATTCCAGCAACCTCATCAGTTTATGTCATTCCAGTAAAGGCCAGTTTTTCTCATGCCTACTTGATCTGCCCAGCACTTGTCACCTCTCTGATTGCATTCCCATCCTCTCCCTCTGTTCCAGCCCTGCCTCATCAGTCAACTCCAGCCACACTGTTCTCATCTGAACATGTCAATGATACATCCATCTGAACTCGTTGGTAGTTATTAGCATTCGACCTGAAACTCTGCTTTTCAACTGAGCAGGGTGCACTCGCTGCCTTCCTTCTGGTCTTTGCTCAAATTTTTATTTGCAAAGCCTTCCCTGAACATCCATTTAAAATTGCAATCCACTATCTGTCCTGCCCCACCCACTGCCTTTTTTTTTTTTTTTTTTTTTTGGCTATAGGACATTTCACTAGGTAACACACTACTTGTTTAACTATTTATCTTTTTTCCTTCATTATTACCTAAAAAGCCATAAAAGCAGGAAATTTCCTTTATTCAGTCTCCACAGTTCCTGGAATGCCAACTGACATGGTGTAGGCTTTTATAAATTCTGTTTTTATTGAAAGAATGATCGATAGAGAACAGAGGGTGGTAGAGGGCTATCACATGAGTGGCAATTAACCACTTTAGATGTGGCTGGTTTAAATTGAGATAGTCTACGAATATAAGATGCACTCTGAATTTTGAAGACTTACTACCAAAAAAAAAGTATATGAAGTATCTCCATCTTTTAATTGATTACATGTTGAAATGATATTTTAAGTTCAGTAAAATATATTATTAAAGTGAATTTCACCATTTTCTCTTTACTTTTCTAATGTGGCTACTAGAACATTTTGAATTACATACTCATGTTATATTTCTATTGGACAGCGTTGCTACAGCCTTTAGATATGAAGGTGTGGCTTTAGAACTAGACAGATCTAGGCCAGAATCCAAGATACTGCTTATGTGACTGCAGGCAAATTATTTAATGTTTAGGTCTCTGGCAGTGCGTACACTACTAGACATTGTATGTACGCAATGAATCAGTTATTATTAGGAGAGTGATTAGCAATTTGGAATTTTTTTTTAAGATTTATTTATTTATTCATACAGAACTGGGGTACAGGCTATCCCTCACACCTCTGGCCTGTACTCCAGTTCTTGTATGCATAAAGAAATAAAATTTTAAAAAATATATGATGGAGACAGCGAGGAGCAAATAGAGAGGAAGCAGAGTATCTCATACACATTCAGCACTAGATGCCAGCCAGATACATTATGCATATCTCATTTAAATCTCACCATAGTGAATGCTAACCCACTTAATGGGTGAGGAAACAGGGTGAAGAAGTTAAGAAACCTCCTAGTAATTATTAGAGTCAGGAATTAAAATCAAGCCTATCTGCCTCCAGAGACTTTGCTTACTGTGTTAAATTACTCCACCTCCTCCTTTGTGGTTGCAGAGAACACGACTGGAAATGCTAGGGGAAAATTATAGGGAGACAAATCCCAGCTTTGTATGGGAAATAACTGGTCACACTTGTGGTGTCCAGTGATTGAATGGAAAGAAATAAACTTTCCAGTGGAAATACTGAGGCAGAGATTGTGGTGGAGAGAATTATTTGTTACCTGCAGATGTGCTTCCAGTTTTAGACCCCGCACCTCAGTCATGCATTTACTTAATAACCGTTTCAGGCAATTGAGAATCTTCTCTAGGTGCATATTTTATATGTCTTATCAGACAGGGCCTGATTAACATGGAGAAAAGTGTATCTTAGAGTAAAGAGAAAATGTGGTAGTTGAACATTATGATTTCATAATTCATAGACATCTTGCATTTAGTCATTCTCCACCTTAGCATTTTTTCCTATTGTGATAACAACGGTTTCATTATGCATAGTAACCACCAACAGCAAACACCCAGTGACAAAACAATAAATATACAAGTCTTGCTCTTAAGGAGTTTGGCTTGCAGAGAGACAAGTATTATCCCAGATTATTTTGTACCTAGTATTCTGCATTGGCAACTGACTCAAGAGTTTGCCTCCACCCCAGCCATTTCATTCTCTCAACCTTAAGGAGGGGACCTAAGAAAGTCTGTTGCACACAACTCATTGGTCTTTTTACTTGCTGCTTTCTACTCAGCCCAACCAACCCTTCTCCAGGCTGTCTGGTTGCCCGGGTGTTGAGGTGCCTCGAGGAGATAGCTATAATAGTTAATGTATTACACATATCCATAAAAGATTAAAGATTAGCTCCGTTTTAGCTGAACTGTAACTGTCTGTTTGGGTTTCTCCCCTCCCAGGTCTGTCTGGAAACGGCAGTGTTGTTTTCTGTCTGAGCACAATTAACCCACAGGGTCTTGGATTTTTTCTGGATGAAGTCCCTTTGACAGTCCCTTACCCTTTGTGTATGTTTACTGAGTATCATAGCAGGGCCTGGGATAAGCGCTTCCTGTGAGTCTGGATCACTCATTTATGCCTCAGTCCAGCCCTCCGAAGCAGGTGAGGTTCCCCAGCCTCACCATAGCTGCAATGCAGTATCTTCAGAAGTAAAAGGATTTGTTTCTGGTCCCCTAAGGTCTCTGCACCATTAACCCCTTCTTTGGGTCAGTGGGTTATATATTGTCATTTACACTATCACTTCAAACACTTTCAAAGGCAGGCTCTGTGGGCAGCCCAGAAGAGATAAAAATGCCTAAAGACTCCGTGGAGAAACAGAAGGGCATGGGTTAACACGCTCACACACAGGGGTTAAGACAGACCCTGGAGTCAGGCTGCTTGGGTTAAAATTCTATCACTGTCTAGTCTTGTGAGCTTGGGCAGGTTACTTTGTCTCAGTGAACTTCCAGTCCTCATCTCTCCAATGGGGGGGACACTGTTAGGTCTTGCCAAGGTCATTACAAGGATTGACTGTATACACTTGGCACATAAAAAATAGCAATCAAAATGTCAACTATTCCCAATATTTTGTTTTTACATTTTATTTTTTTAAAGGTTGATTTATTATGCATACAAGAAACTAGGGTACAGGCCCGAGGTGCGGGGGTGGGAGGATTCACCAGACACAGATTGGGGAGCAGACAGACAGATGGACTGAAATCCACTGCTGAGGGGAACAGAGGGAGAGACAGGAGAGGTCTGCTGTGCCCTGTGGGCACCTCCCTGGCCGGGTATAAAATACGTGCTGCAGCGGCTGTGGACAGCTCACTGTGTTGTGCCATCAGGGAGGGCTCTGTTTTTACATTTTAAAAGGACAAATTTATTAGGAAGAGGAAAGGAGAAGATGCTTGCAGAGACACAACCAGGCTGCCACTATTCTCAATATTATTGTGGAATTTAGACTCTATTAATAGGCTAAATAAAAAACAAAATCTGGGGTCATCTCTGGGCTCAGCTACATACTATGAATAACTGAGCCAGTCAATTTCTCTGAGTGTTTCTTTCTTTGTTTTTTTATTTTTTAATAACAGATTTTATTAAAGCCCCAGCACATTATTTTAGTCAATTTTTGTGGTAAATTATTTTCTTCTCAGATTTATTTATTTTTTCACTTTAAAAACAAGATGTATTTATTTATGCGTACAGAACTGGGGTATAGGCCAGAAGTGAAGGAGCGGTGAGAGCATTCACCAGAGACAGAGTGGGGAGCAGAACAGGCAGATCTACTGAAATACTCTGCTAAGGGGAGGTGAGGGTGACACAGGAGAGGTCTGCTGTGCCATGTGGGTCACCTCCTTGGCCAGGGATGGAACTTATGCCACAGAGGCTGGTGGTAGCTTAATAGTGCTGAGACTTTGACCCCTGTGCCACCAGAGAGACCCTGAGTCAGTATCTTAATCTGTTAGGCAGAAAGACTTTGATAAGTCTGCTATAAAATGTAAAGATTATAAATAGTGGACTTCATATGAAAAGTTAACAGTTTTCAGGCATTGCTTTCATGTAGTTTGGTGGAGAAGGAAGGACATTAAGGAGATGTCTCTATGGACACAGCAAGGCAAAGTGGTATGTAATTCAATCAGCACTTATGTGTCTGCTCTTGGCCAGGTATTGCTCTGGACTGTTGGCATAAGGAGAGGTAAGGGGGACCTCCTTGGTGATGTAGGGGTGAAAGTTTCAACACTATCAAGCTATCGCCAGGCACTGTGGCATGAGTTTGTTCCCCGGCCAGGGAGCTGGCCACATGGCACAGCAGCAGACCTCTCCTGTTTTGCCCACTGCTCCCCTCAGCAGTGTATTTCAGTCAATCTGCCTGTTCTGCTCCCCACTCTGTCTGTGGTGAATTCTCTCACCTCCCCATATCTCTGGCCTGTACCCCAGTCCCTATATGTATAAATAAATCTTAAAAAAAAGGGGGTACAGGTCAGAGATGCGGAGGATGAGAGGCTTCACCAGAGACAGCGTGGGGAGCAGAACAGGCAGATTAATGAAGTACACTGCTGAGGGGAGCAGTGGGCGGGTCAGGAGAGGTCTGCCACGCCATGTGGTCACCTCCGGGGCAGGCGGGAATAGAACTCATGCGGAAGTGGTTTAAGCTTCTTTGTGCTGTGCTTTAACCCGCTGTGCCATCAGGGAAGGCCCTAAATTAATCTTTAAAAAATGAATAGAGACCAGGTCCAAAGGGTGACTTAAGGTAAGATCTAGCATAAAATCATCCACTTAAAAGTAATCCCTTGGACTCATTTGTCCAACTACCCTTCATCCTGCAGAATGGATGGGGAAAACCAAGACCCAAGAAGCAGAGGGATTTGCTTAAATGACTAAGCATAGAAGGGTGAGCCCTGAAGAGTGGGGACACTTTTCTTTTGCTCTTTCCTTCTGAAACCATGCTCTTCAGTCAGAAAGACTTCAGTAGCTTCTTGACCCTGCTTTAGCTAGCTGTGTGACATCACATCTCTAATGCACAGTCTGCATTTATAAAATGAAACAACAGCATCTGCCTCATCGGTCTGCTGTAAATGCCAAATTATATAGTATATGTTGAGGGCACAGTAAGTATGTGTATATTTCCCATTTTACAGATGAGGAACTGAGGCTTGTTGAGACTTCCTGTGGCTCAGTATGTACCTAAGGTGAACACGAGCCTACAAGAAATTAAAGAAACTCCTGGGTAAGAGTTAGGTGGGCAATGAGCAATCCAAGGTCCTTTTGCACCTGCCACTGACAGCAACCTTTCTTTCAAAGAGCTCAAGAAGACACTAGCCACTCCGGTGACCTTCCCTGTCTCTGCTGCCTCAGTGCACAAACAGGTTGTGAAACACCCTGGGCAGTGACTCAGGCTGGGGCCTGTTCTTCTGGTCATTGCGGCAGGCTGGGGCTGTTTGGTTGAGCCTTGAAAGGACATTGTGTCTAACAAACACGTTGCTTGTCAAAGCCCTGACGGGGGTGCCAAGCACAGACAGTGAACTCTGGTCCCTAAGGCGTCACAGATGACTGATCTGGGGTGTCGATGTTGTGTAAAACATCTCCTGGGTGTTTTTCTAGTCTAACAACCATCCAGGGGCTGCCTCAAGAAAAGGAGATTTCTTATAGACAGGGGAGCTCCTATTTCTCAAGAGGCAGCTTGATGTGGTCACTGGAGACTGGGCTTGGGTGACTACAATACACAGACCTGAGTTCAAATCCTGATTCTACTGTTCCTGCCATTTCTGCCTGTTTCTGCTTGTGATCTTGGCAATGACTGACCCTCTCTAAGTTTCTATTTCTTTATCCTATAAATGCCCACTTTGTAAAAATATCTTTTAGAGTTAAAAGATGTAAATTTCCTGTAACATAGAAACCTTTGTGTACTTTTTGTTTGTTTTAAAGATTTGTTTATTTATGCATACACAACTGGGGTACAGGGCAGAGGTTCAGGGGGTGAGAGGATTCACCAGAGACAGAGTGGGGAGCAGAACAGGCAGACTGACGAAGTCCACTGCTGAGGGGAGCAGCGGGTGGGTCAGGAGAGGTCTGCCAGGCCATGTGGATCACCTCTGGGGCTCAGGATTGAACTGAAGTGGCTTTAGCTTCTTAGTGCTGTGCTTTAACCTGTTGCGCCACCAGGGAGGGCCCACTGTATAAATTTTTATTAGAATCTTGTGGCAAAACCTGCCTCTTCCCCACTTGACTTGCACCAAAGGGTTATACTGTATTGGCACTTGATCACTCAACCAGCAGTGAAAAAAGCAACAAGCTCAACTTGTCATAGATAAACAGCTGAGGCCATTTTGTAGCATTGTTTCACAATTGATTACTATATCCATTTCCTTGTGTTAGGAGAGAAAGACATTTATATCAAGGAGATAGGCTGAATAATGGTCCCCAAAGATAGTCAGACTTGGATCCCTGGAACCTGTATGTGTTACCTTAAGTGACATAAGACTTTGCATAAGTGATTAAGTTAAGGATGTGAAGATGGAGACATTATCTGTGTGATAATGTCATGGCAAGTATCCCTATAAGAAAGAGATAAAGAATATTTGACTACAAAAGAAGGGTAGGCAAGGTGTTGACAAAAGCTGAGATTAGAAAGAAGTGACTGCAAGCCAAGGAATGCAAACAGTTGCCAGAAATGGAAGATACAAAGAATGAATTCTCTGGATTCTCTAGTTGGAACCAGTTCAGCCAACACCTGGATTTTAGTGTCACAAGACTCATTTCTGACTCTTGGTGTCCAGAGCTGTAGTAGAATGTATTTCTGGTTCTTTTAAACCACTGAATATGTGACAATTTTTTACAAGAATATTAACAAACTAATAGAGAGATGTAGTTATATTATGAATGATAATTTTTAAAAGATTTATTTTGTTGGGGCCCTCCCTGGTGGTGCAGTGGATTAAAGTACAGCACTATGAAGCTAATTGCAGCTGCTTCAGCATGAGTTCTATCCCCGGCAGACCTCTTCTGACCTGCCTGCTGTTCCCCTCAGCAGTGTACTTTGTCAATCCACCAGTTTTGCTTCCTGATATCTCTCTGGCGAATTCTCTCACTGCCCCTGCACCTCGGGCCTCTACCCTAGCTCTATATGCATAAATAAATACATCTTTAAAAAAAAGATTGATTTTTGTTTATTATACATATAAGGCTGGGGTGTAGGCCAGAGATATAGGAGGTGACAGGATTCACCATCGTCACATTAAATTTTAGAACACTCCGATTACCCTTACAAGAAACTCTGCACTGTTCAATCCTGCCATTCAATCCAGCCCTAAGCAACCACTGATTACTTCCTGTCCAGCATAATGTTTTTGAGGTTCATCCACACTGTGCATGTATATGAGCACTTCATTCCTTTTTATTGTTGAATCATATCACCACTTTGTGAATGCATATAGAAAGTATTACTTTTTATCATTAAGGGCCTTTCTGGTGGTTCAGGGGTTAAAGTCTCAGTGTTATCAAGCTATCACCAGCCACCCTTATGGCTCAGCAGACCTCTCCTATCTTGCCTGCCCACTGCTCCTCTCAGCAGGGTGTTTCAGTCCATCTGCTTGTCTGCTCCCCACTCTGTGTCTGGTGAATCTTCTCACCTCTCACACCTCTGGCCTGTACCCCAGTTCTCTTATGCATAGATGGGTAAATCCTTTTTTTTTTAATAAAAATACTAAGAGCTAACATTTACTTGCTAGACAGTTAAGTGCCTTCTCCTTTAATTCTAGAATTACAATGTAATAACAAGTGACCTTAATACTTGCTATAATTCAGATACTATTTTAAAGCAATTTACATTTATCTTTTTATTCCCCATATCAACCCAGCAATGCAGATGGCATTATCTCATTTTAAGATAAGAAAATGGAAGTACTGAGAGGTTAAGTAACTTGCCCAAGGTGACACAGCCTGTAAGTGATAGAACCAGGTCACTGGACTTCTGGGCCAAGATCTTAGCCAGTTTTTTGCCTGCAGCAGCCTTTGCACCTCAGGGCTGACCCCTACACCAGCTGATTAGATCTACTATTCCCTAGCCCCAGTCCTTTCACTGCTAGTGGCATTTGCTTCATAATAGAGTCCCCTTTATACCCTAAAGCTTAGCATGTTTCTGTCACTTCTACCCCCCAAAGACCCTGATTCATAAAAGGGCAGATTCCACACATACCAGGGATGAGCAAGAGCTTCCCGAAGCCTTCAGTACTGAGCATGATCCTACAGACCCTAGAGCCTGGGAACCCCACAGACTAAGCTTCAGCCTTTCCCAGGGCCAACAGTTCAGCCTCCCCTTGCTGTACGTATTTTAATGTGTAAAGACCTGTGAATATTTTAATTAAAAACAATTTAAAAGTGTTATTACTGGGCCTCCCTAGTGGCACAAGCAGTTGGAGCGCAGCACTGTGAAGCATGAGTTCAACCTCTGGCCAAGGAGGTGACCCACATGGTGCAGCAGACCTCTCCTGACCCACCTGCTGCTCCCCTCAGCAGTGTACTTTGCCAATCTGCCTTTTCTGCTCCCCACTGAATCCTCTCACTGCCTGTGCACCTCTGATTCTGTATGCATAAAAAAATTAATCTTTAAAAAAGTGTGTTATTACTAAAGTTCATTTATAGCAATACAATATTGTAATTAGCAGCTTGTCTTCTACACTCTGAAAAACAGTCTGACAGGTTCTTAAAAACTAAACATGTATCTACTATCTGATTCAGCAATTGCAAACCTGTACTTTATCCCAGAGAGATGAAGATTTATGTTAAGACAAAAAGCTGTGTGAGAATGTTCAGAGCAATTTTACTGGCAATAGTTAAAATACAGATACAACCCAGATGTCCTTCAATAGGTGAATAGTTGAGACCATGGTATATCTTTTGAATACCACTCAGCATAAAATACTCACCAATTAAAAGGAAAGAAATATGATATCTATCACAACAACCTGGATGAATTCCCAGAGACTTATGGAGTGGAAAGAGGCAATCTCAAAAGGTGACAATTAGCCAATTCATTTATGTAACATTCTCTTTTTTAAAAGAATCAATGTAATATTGACTTACATGTGACACTATTGAAATGATAAAATTATAGAAATGGAGAACAGATTACTAGTGCCTTGAGTGGCGGCTAAAGGAAACTGGGGGTGTCTATAAAATGGCAAGAAGAACCCTGTAGTGATGGAAATATTCTGTATCTTGAATATGTGCTATGATTTTGGAAGATGTTGCCTTTGGGAAAAATTGGGTAAAGGGTGCATAGAATCTTTTAGGACTATATCTTACAAGAACTTGTAAATTTGAAGTTAGGTGAAAATAAAAAGTTGAACAAAAAATCCTGGGCTCTGTGTTCAAATTATGTCTCTACCACTTATTACTCTGTGTCTTGAGATAGGTTAGTTTTTCCCTCTGCCCTTTGTTGTACTAGTTTATGGAGTGTGGTGAGAAGCATGCATAGAAAATGCTGAATACAAACCTGGTACATTGAAAGGACTTAGCAATTTATTAGTATGATGATAAAAACCTTATGAAAATATTTCAAACAACCACAACTCTACCATTCTCAATGCTTGCATCACTTTCTAAGTTTTTTTTTTTAAGATTTATATATTTATGCATACAAGAACGGGGGCACAGGCCAGAGGTACAGGGGTTGAGAGGATTCACCAGTGACCAGTGGGGAGCAAAAGAGGCAGATCTGCTGAGACACACTGCTGAGAGGAGCAGCGGGCAAGACAGGAGAGGTCTGCCGCGCCATATGGATCAGCTCCCTGGCCGGAATGGAACTCATGCTGCTGTGACTGTGATAGCTTTATAGTGCTGAGTTTTAACCTCTTGAACTGCCAGAGAGGCTCCCATTTTCTCTGTTTTTAGTTGCAAGTGAAAACATTGCAATCACAATGAGGTACCCCTCAAATGTACTGTAATGGCTATAATAATAATAATAATAAAAACATAAAAATAACAAGTGTTGATAAAAATGTGGAGAAATTGGAAACCCTCCTATGCTCCTGGTGGGACTATAATTTGGTTCAACCTCTATGGAAAACAGTTTGCAGTGCCTCAAAGAATTAAACATAGAGCTATCAATGACCCTGAAATTCCACTTTCCAAATAATTGAAAACAGGCACTCAAACAAATACATATGTACACATGCTTATAGCATCACTGTTCCCAAGAGGTGGGAACATTGTTCAGAGGTGGGACTAGCCCAAATGTTCATCCATGAATGAAGGGGTTGTAGTGTATACATAAAATATGTGTGATACATGCAATACAATAGCACTCAGTCATTCAAAGGAATGAAGTACTGACACATGCTACAATATGAATGAACCCCCAAAAAATATGTTTGGTAAAAGAAGCCAGACTCAAAAGGTCATATATTGTGTGACTTGATTTAAATGAAACCCTTGGAATAGGCAAATCCACTGAGAAGAAAGAATGTGTGGGGGACTCCCTGGTGGCACAGGGGTTTTAAAGACAGAGTGATTAAGCTGTCCTGAGCCACTGCAGCACGAGTTCCATCCCCTGTGGGCCAGGGAGCTGAGCCACATGGCGCAGCAGACCTCTCCTGTCTTGCCCGCTGCTCCCCTCAGCAGTGTGTTCAGTCAGTCTGCCTGTTCTACTCCCTACTCTGTCTGGTGAATTCTCTCACCCCTCCCCCACAGCCCCTGCACCTCTGGCCTGCACCTCAGCTCTTGTGTGCATATATAAGTAAATCTTTAAAGGAAAAAAAAAAAAGAGTGATGGGAGAAATTGCTTAATGGGTTAGGGGTTTTACTCAATTTTAGAATATTTCATTCACTCTTGTGAATGTACTAAGTGCTACTGAAATACGATAGCATTTAACATGGTTAATTGGATGTGAATTTAATCTCAATGAATCACTAAAGAAACAAAAAATTGTCAGAACTGTTTTTTAAAATGATGTTTTCATAATATGAAGTCCTAAATAGAGAAAATCTAGGCTTGGTTGTTTCTGTATCTCAAAGATTCAACCAACATCCAAAGTCTGTATCACCTTTTTCCATCCTCATCATGTTAGCATTCTTCTTTCTTTCATGAACAGAAGATGGTTCGAAGCTTCATTGTGGAAAGAACATCTAGCTGGAGATACCGTAGTGCGTCAGAGAAAAGATAGCTGCTCCTTTATGTACCCACCTCTCTGCTCCTGTTAGTAGCAGCTTTATTGACATATAATTTACATAGCATATAATCCACCTATTTAAAATATACAATTAAATGTTTTTAGTATATTCAAAAATATGTGTAACCCCCACACAATCAATTTTAGAATATTTCATCACTCCAGAATAATTTAGCACCCACTTGCCACCACTCTCCATTTCCCACTAACATACACCTCATCCCTAATGTTACACAAAAACGGATCTGCTTCCTGTCTCTATATATTTGCCTCTTCTGGTTGTTTCGTGTAAAAAAAATCATATAGTACATGGCACTCATGTAATTAAAGAGTGTAGATAAAAAATTCTAGCATACTGCAACTAGAGACTCAAATCTTTCATTTAGTATAATGTTCTCAAGATTCATTCATGTTGTAGAATACATCGGTAGGACTTCATCCCTCCATACAGCTGAGTGACCTTCACAATATGTGTTCTCTATCCATTTAGCAGCTGGCGAACAATTGGATTGTTTCTACTTTGTGGCTTTTTTTTTTTAAGATTTTATTTATGCATACAGAACTGAGGTACAAGCCAGAGGTGCAGGAGCTGTGAGAGAACTCACCAGAGACGGAGTGGGGAGCAGAACAGGCAGACAGATGAAGTTCACAGCTGAGGGGAGCAGCGGGGTGGTTCTGGAGAGGTCTGCTGCGCCATGTGGGTCACCTCGGGGGTTGGAGATTGAACTCACACTGAAGTGGCTGCTGCTAGCTTGCAGTGCTGTGTCCTAACCCGTTGCACCACCAAGGAGGGCCCCTTTGTGGCTTTTATACAGAAAAGCTGCTGTGAATGTAAATTTTTATGTAGAGAGATGTTTTTCATTTTCTTGGTAGATACCAAGTATTAGGTCTGATGGCAACTGAATTACCAGACTGTTTCCAAAGTGGTCACACCATTTTACATCCCCACCAGCAGTATATGAGGGTCCTGTTGTTTCTACTTCCCCTTCTTTAACCCATAAGCAACTCTTCCCAGCAGTCCTGTAGCAGACTCTCCTTCTTATTGTATTGGCCAGAATGAGATCACATTCATGACTTCCCTTGAAACAATCACTGACTTAACACTACTGACTTAGCCTTCGGCCAACCCATGAAACGAACCCCTTCAGAAAGAGGGAGGGAGAGAGAGAAAGAGAAAAAGAGAGAGGGAAAGGTCACAAGAGACACTTCTTTTAAACTTGATTTATCGCTTAACAATTTACTGAATTTATCTTCCATGATCATACATATTCACTTATGACAAGAATATAATGACTGAATTTGTGGGTGTTTTAATGTCTAAAACATATAGAAGCCTTTCTAAATTTGTCTTAGTACCTTGGATATCAGATTCAAAGAAGTTGATTCAAGATAGAGAAAGAGATGGATAATGGCAGAGTTTAATTTCTTGGATTCTCTGTCTAACTCACAGCGAGAACTCGATATCATCCTTCTCTGAGAAAAGGGATCCAGAAGTTACTTTCTCTACTTTCCTATATTTCTACTTCAATTCTCACCATCCCCTGCAGAGTGTGTTTCAGTAATTGCTGCATCTATTTTCGTCCTTTTTTGCTGTCTTCCCTCCCTTCCATGTCTCCTGAAAACCTAAGTAGAGCTCCTTAGAAAGACATTTGAGACCTTTTCTAATTGTTTCGGTCGAGCTTCTTTTAGTTGCAAGTGACAACAAACCAACCTGTGCACTCAGGTAACTGAAGCATGTAAATGAAAACTTCTAGTATATTTGAATCTAAAGACTCAAAATAATCTTTAAGAATTGCTCTTGCTCATCCTTAAATTTGACACTTCTCTCTCTTAGCTTCCCTAGTAAAACAAATTGTTTTCCCTCCAAGTGTTTCAGAAAATGTTTGGGCAAAGATTCTTTTGGCCTCTGTTATGTCATCTCTGTACTGACACTGTTGTGTTCTGAATGGCTAGACCAGATTACGATGTGGAAATAGAGAGGGGTGGTCAAGCCCAAAATAATTACATAGAATGTGAATAGGAGGAGCACATCTCTAAAGCAAAATAGGACTGTACTATTTCCATTAGGTGTAAAGGAGGCTGTCTGGGTAAATGCTGACACCATTTCCCCAGCATGTAGTATGGAGCTCAGCTTATCCATCAGAGTGGCCACAGGGCTGGTTTACAGCTCAGTGTCCATTCTGACCAGCTTGTGCCTAAGCTCTTCCAGCTGTTAAATATTTTGAAGATGACTGTTGTCCTTTCCCACAAGTGAATGGTTTTGCCCCAGTGTATCAACTTCCTCAGCTTCTGTTCCTGTCCCCACGGGTGTATTTCCAGGGGCCTGGCCCAGTGCTAGCTCTTCTCAGGACTTCATCTGAAGAACAGTCTGGCTGTCAAGCCCACCTGTTCTCAAAGACCAGCTCAACCACCATTTCCTCCATGAATCCTAATAGCCTCCAACTGGAATTGACCTCTGACCTGTTTTACCCCATCTGAACGTCCTCTGTTGGCACCTCTATTACTGTCTCTGCTTGGAATTAGAACTTTACCCCTCTCCACGTCCCCTCTGACATCCTAAGCTTGTCAAAGTCAAGGACTACATCATGTTCCTTTTTCTATTTCCCAAAAATCACAGTCCCCTCTCGCTGCCATTTAACTAATCCCATGACACACGACAAAGCCCTATACGCCTAGGCTTATTCCTTCCTAAAATAGGAATAGTAGCACTTGACCTCAGTTTTTTTTTTTGTTTTTTTTTTTGAGAGGAGTGAAATGCACACACACAATTTATTGAGCATATGCTGTGTGTATCAGAGACATGGCCTGCCTTGAAAGGGTAAATGCCCAAAGCTGGTAGAAGTGGGACTCAAAGATTTGCTTCTAACCACTGTTCCAAATGGCTTCCCAAATAGGAGATGGGCAAGGCATGGCACATAGTCAGAGCACAAGAAATGTTGCTAAACGTTTGAATCTTGAGTGGAATCAATTCTGCTTCGATTGCCCTTTCGCCTGACTGTGGTTTGCCCCCCTCCAGTTCGTCCTACCTGTGTCATCAGACCATGTGACACACGTACCCCCCAGAGGGCCCCTTAATTCCTGCTGACCTAGAATGTGTTTTCCCAGCACTCCTGTAAACCAGGAGGAGCTCATGGGCTGTAAATCTTGGCTCTGGGACAGCCCACAGGTCTTTGTTGGCAGTAACCCAGACAACTGCTGAAACTTCAGCCAGGGGAGACACTGCTGTCAGGGAGGAGGAGCCTTCCCATCCTCTCTCCACACAGAGGAGTCTAAGGTCCGAGGCTGCAGGTCTTGAACATACTGTTCACCCTTTGGTTTCCCAGGAATGCACGGTGGTAGAGCCACATCATTGCAAGCCTCCTCACTACATAACTGCTGAATGACTATGCATTTGGGGAAAGAACCATAGGGATCCTGGTCCCCTAAATTCATATTCCTGTACCTAGAAATAAAAAAAAAAAAGTTACTTGTTTTCCATTTATCAAGCAGTTGATATTTGCCAAGTGTTGTTTCAAACATGTTCACATGCTGATTTAATGCAGGATTTCTCAACCTCCGAGATATGGACATTTTGTACTGGATAATTCCTTGTCGTGGGGACTGTCCTGTCCATTGCAGGATGTTTAGCAGCCTCCTTGGCTTCTACCCAGTGGATGCTCTAGCACACTTGTGATAACCAAAAGTCTTCCATACTTTGCCAAGCGTCCTCAGGGGCAATATCCCAGAACAAGAACCATTGATTCAATTGAGTGGACGCTAACCTGATGACCTAGGTACTGTTATTATGCCTTTGTACAAAAGAGGAAACAGAGTCTCGGAGAGAGGAAGTGATTCAGCTAAGGTCATACAAGTGGTATGAGCTGGTCATTTGGACTCTCACTCCATTGCAGACATTTTAACAACTAGACCAGGATTAGCCAGGGGTGGCTTTGACCTTCAGGGGATACTTGGCAATGTCTGGAGACATTTTTAGATGTCACAACTGTCATAACTGGCATCTGAAGAGGAGGTGCTGGTGGTATTATCGAACACTCATCTCGGAATACAGTGTAACCCCCTTCAACAGAATTATCTGACTCAAACTGTCAGCAGGGCCTAGGTTGAGAAACACTGTATAGGAAAAGTAATATTGGAAAAGTACATTTATGGACATAGAAAGATGTTCACAACGTTTACCATATACCGTGAGGAGAGAAACAGATTGTACAACAGACTGTTTAATGTGTTGTCTTTTTGTTTGCAAATTTAAGCTAGAAGGAAAAATTAAAAGATAAATGTTACCAAAAATAACAGTAGTACCCTCTAGGGATGAGTTGTTGACAACTTTTGTTTTCTTATTTCTGCATATCTTTATTTTCTGATTTTTCTGCAATGAACAAGAAACAGCTACCTTTTTTTTTTTCTGTCTGGTTCTAAAGGAATGAAGTTTACTTGTGAGAAATACACGTATGATACAGGAAACAATAATTTGAAAATTTTAAATATCAGTTTCTGAATAGACAAATCAATAGAACAGATTTTAAAATCAGAAAGAGACTCACATATGTTTAGTCAATTGATTTTACACAAATATGGGAACGTAATTAAATAGGCTGCATAGTCATTTCAACAAATAGCATTAGCATAAATGGATTTTTGAAGGGAAAAAGTGAACCTCTACCATTACCTCACACCATAAACAAAAATTACCATAAAATAAATCACATATCTAAATGTTAAAGATAAAATTCGTAGGGAGCAAAAAACATATCTGAGACCTTCAATTAAACAAAGATTTCATAGATAGAACACCCAAAGCTCAAACTCTCAATGAACAAAACTGATAGATTTTATCCATCATAATTTTCTGCTTTTCTGAAGGATATAAAGGCCAGCCACACCTGGGAGAAATTTCTGCAATGTGTATGTATAACAAAGGATAAATTCAGACTATCTGGCATATATAAAGTACTTACCCGTTAAGAACAACAAAGTAGGCTCTCCCTGGCGGTACAGTGAGATAAAGCGCAGCACTGCAAGCCAGACACAGCCGCTTCAGTGCTGTTCAACCTCTGATCCTGGAGTTGACCCACATGGCACAGCAGACCCCTCTTGTCTTGCTTGCTGCTCTCATCAGCAGTATATTTAGTTTATCTGCTTGTTCTGCTCCCCACTCTGTCTCTGGTGAATCCTTTCACCACCCCCGCACCTTTAGCCTGTACCCCAGTTCTGTATGCATAAATAAATAAATCTAAAAAAAAAAAAACAAAGCAAATACTCAAAGAATATCAGGAGACAATTCCAAAAGACACTTCAACAGAAATGTTAAGACATACAAATGGCCAATAAATACATGAAAATATGCTTGACATCATTAGTCATCGTGGAAATACAGAAGAAAATTGTGACATACAATTAAAATTGTGAGAGCAATTCTCATGGGTATGTAGGCTCGCAATACCAAGTATTGTCAAGGGTGAAGAACAATTGGAACTCTAGGTTGCTGCTGGTGGGAACAATCATACAACCACTTTGGTAGATGATTGGAAGCTTCTCATAAAATTAACTATCCACCTACCTCTTGTCCCAATTATTTCATTCCTTTGTTTCTGTCCAAGATAAATGAAACCTAGGTCCTACACAGATTGTAGCTTTATTCATAATAGCCAGAATTGCAAACAACTCAAATGTCTGTCAGCCAGTACAAGGATAGACTCATTGTACTCTATCCATACAATAGCAGTCTACTATAAAAAAGGAATGAACTACCAACATACACAATGACATGGATGAATCTCAAAGGCATATGCTAATGGAAGACAGCCTCGAAAGATTGTATAGTGAACACTTCTAATTTTAAAAAGTTTGGAAAAACTGAAATTGTTGTGACAAAGCAGATCAGTGATTGCAAGGGAATGGTGCTGGGGGAAAAGGGAAAATAAAGGGGGTCCTCCCTGGTGGTGCAAGGGGTTAAAGCGCAGCACCATGAGGCTAGCTGTAGTCACTGCAGCACAAGTTCTATCCCTGGCCAGGGAGCTGATCCACATGGCACAGCAGACGGCTCCTGTCCCACCCACTACTCCCCTCAGCAGTGTAGTTCAGTAGATCTGCCTGTTCTCTCCCCACTCTGTCTCTAGGGAATCCTCTGGCCTGTACCCCAGTTCTTGTATGCATAATCTTTAAAAAAAAATAAATCTTTTCAAACAAACAAAAATATTATGAAAGGTGCTAAAAGAAAGAAACGGGAGGGGGAGAACTGAGTCAGGTTTGGACTCTGATGAAAAGATACCAAAGGTAAGAACTGAAGGTTCTAGAAAAATTAGATTCGCAGGCCTAGGAGAAAAGCATTCCAGCTTGGGGCAAGGGATTCTATACTTGCTTCCCTTTTACGACCCCCATTTCACAGATAAGGAAACTGAGGCAATGAGTCTAAGAAAGTGACATTGACCCAACCCCTGTTTTCTGCTGAAAGGAGGAACAAATGAACTGAACAGTCATTCCATAAACATTTTCTCACTTGCTCCTGACAATAATAATTTATAAAAAGATTTATCTATACATACAGAACTGGGGTGCATGCCAGAGGTGCAGGGGCTGAGAGGATTCACCAGAGACTTTGGGGGTCAGAACAGGCAGATGGAATGAAATACAGATTGAGGGGAGCAGCAGATGGGACAGGAGAGGTCTGCTGCGCCATGTGGGTCATCTCCCTGGCTGGGGACTGAACTCCTGCTGCATTGGCTGCAATAGCTTCAGAGTGCTGCATTTAACCTGCTGTGCCACCAGGGAGGGCCCTGATCCTGACAATATTAAATCTTGGCACAGATGATAATTTTCCCCAATTTATAGATGAGGAAATTATCAACTGTCACCAAAGGTTATATAGGTACTTGGTTCTGTTCATTCCAGATGGACTTGCTTTCAGATTTGAGCCTCATCTGTCCAGTTCCAAAGTCCAAGCTCTGCCCCCCAACACCAGACACTGGCTGGGTGTCTGAGAGAGGCATGTACCTGGCAACCAGCCCAGGAAAGGCATCCTGAGCTGGACTCACCAGCAGACCAGCATCCTGGTGGATTCAAACATATATTCCACACTATTTTATTTATTCAGCCGCAATCTTGAGAGCTAAGTCCTGCTCTTAATGCTGGAGATAAAGCAATGAGCACCAAAAAGCAGTGAAGCACCAGAGAAAAACCTTTGCTGTTGTGGGGGCTTATGGGCAAGTGGAGAGAGGAGTGAGCCAGCAATTATCATAGCAAACAAGAGAGAGGTGCAAAGGGTGAAGTCCCAGTGGATGAGGCTCTCCACAGCCACTGCAGCAAGAGTTCAATCCCCGGGCAGGGAGGTGACCCTCAGGGTGCAGCAGACATCTTCTGTCTTGCCCACTGCTCCCTTCAAAAATAGAACCACTTGGTAAAGGTCACGGAAGGAAGATGTATACTCAGGGTGGGGATGAAGGAAGCTTTGAATGAGGGGACTCGTGAATCAATTCAATTATACCTGCCTGCAAAGTGGAGAACTAACAGACTCTACTGTTGTGAAGTTAAATGAGGCCTTGGTACCTAAACAAGCCATGTTGCCTTGTCCACTTCTTCTAATAAACATTATCTATTGGATTAGTCAGCTTGGGCTGCTATAACAAAAATACCATAGACTGGGTGACTTAATCAACAGAAATTTATTTCTCACAGTCCTGGGGACTGGGAAGTCCAAGATCCACATACCAACCAATTTGCTTCCTGGTGAGGACACTGGCTCTGGTTGTGTCTTCGTCTGGCAGAGGGAGGAAGCCCTCCCTGCCTCTTCCCACAGGGCACCAACCCCAACTGGGAAGACTCTATTGGGAGGGCTGAGTTCCTCCCAGAGGTCCCATCTCCAAATACCGTCACACTGGGGATTAGGATTTCAACACATGCGTTAGACAGACGTTTGTTCAGTCTGGAGCGTCTGTTTTGTAATAAACCACAAAACCTCCTTTGAAGCTTTCCCTCGCCTGTAGGATAAAGTCCAAAATCATTATTACTTTTTTTTTTTTTTTTTACAATGAAGTGTTCCTGATTGTCTCTGGGGGTTGGCTATTGCTCCCCTTTGCGGCTGTACCATAGATTATGCTGCTTGATTTTATTATTATATTTTTTTCACTTTATAGGTTTATTAGGAAAAGGAGAAAGGAAGAGCGCTCCTGCATAGTCAAGGCGGCAGGCGAGCTGCTGGACTGCACTGGGCTGCTCGGCCACACTGCTTACACCCCAATGGGCAGTGGGTGATGGCCACACCCGTTTGATGGCCCCCTGAGTGTTACCTAGATTTTTAGAGTGATTGTAATAAAAGAGTCTTCTCTTATTTTGAAACTTCTGTCATGTTATAACACACCTCACACCTAACTTCAATAAAAAAAAATATTTTTTTTTTAAAAAGGAAGAAAGTACACGGGTGACTTGGTGATGGAAAACCCGCGGGGATTACAGTTGAGCAATTGAGATGGGGAAAAAAATGTATCAAATGATGTAAAAATAAACTGTTGTAAAATAAAAAAAAAAAGAAAGAAAGTAAAGAAGGTACCAGGAGACACAGTTCTCACCCTGCCCGTACGGCGAAGCGGCCATAACTGCTCAGGCTTCTCGGGGCTCGCCTGTCATCAGTTGTCTTTCCTGCTTCAGGTCTTCCCCATATTGTTTCCTCTGCCAGAAACCCTGAGTCCACCTCCTTTCTCCTCTCCCATCCTTGACCAAGCCTTGATTAGGCTTCTGGTCCAGGGTGTTCCCCTGGGAACTCCCACACCAAGGATGGGGTTCCTCTGCTGTGTCCTTCCTAGCTCCTTGAGCTTTTTCTCTTCCCAGGACTCATCCCAAGTATCTGTGTGATGTTCATCGTTGCCCCTGGACTTCAGGACCCTGGCGCGTCAGCTCCCAGTCTCCTGTTCACCACCATTGTCTGGGGCAAAGTGAGCACTTGGCAAGGTTGCCTTGAACAAGAGAAAGGGGCTTTGTTTTGACACATGAACTTAGATACTCAGAATTGGGACTGGCACTCAAGGTTACCCCCAACAGAAAGTAACAGCGAGGCCAGCAACAGAGAAGCCAGGGTATCCCGACACCCCAGGAAAGTTTCTGCTGCTCTAACCTGCCTAGACCCGGCTATTCTCAGGACCAGGAGCATCACTCACTGGCTGAGGGGACAGAGCACTCAGTGTATTTAACTTTCTTCCCATACAACTCATTCTCGCCTCTGTTTTTTATTCTCCCTGTCTATAAGAGAGAATTTAGGTCAAGTGCACTGATAAGCAGACTCTGAGATGCAAGTTTACATAGAGGATTCTTGGAGATCAGTATCATAGGACCTTAAAGTCTGGCTGCAGTTCCGACCTCAGCTGACCTCGGCTAGGACAGGGATAATCCTTCAGAATTATTTCAAATGGAAGCAAAAGGCCCAGGCCTTTCTACATGCCTCCCATCAACCAGTCATTGGAGACAGGATGCCTGGCAAGGCGTAACCTTGAGCTAAGCAGCTTCCTTTGAACTAGGGCAGTTCCTAGAGAGGGGTTCATCTAAGTTCCTTCAGCAACCAACACTCTCTCTGGAGTTGGGGGTAGAAGTGCGTGCCAAGGTCTGGGTTGCACCCTTTGGCAACCCAGTGTGGCTTACAGTTTCGTCACTGCTCCCTAGAGCCTTCATGTTCCAAGAAGGTGCTTCAGTGCGTAAGAAGCTGCACCCTTCTGCAAAAGTCAGACCTATTTCCTTGGAAGAAGTTGTGCTGCTAGGTTGTAAATGCTCTTAGAGGACATCTTAGTTCTCCTTTGAGAAATGATGCTTTCACAACGATAATTTAAACCATGGGCTGTATAACAATCTAACAACTGTCTTTTCTGCTAGACAATAAATCTCTAGGGGTCAGGAATCATGTTCATCTTATTCCTGAGCTGTGCTAGGTGAGCTTTGTTCATTATTTAGTCCACATAACTCTCCCGTGGCCCGAGGTAATTCCGTGGCATGGTCAAGGAAAGGGAGGAGGGAGAATGAGTAGCTTGTTTACAATCAGAAGACATGCAACATCAAAGCCCGAAGCCGACTCTGCTCAGGGGTGTTCCCTAGGCTCTCCCGAGAGGTTCCTTAGCCTGTAAAATGGGAACCCAAGTTCTCACAGGGTTGTTGTGAAGATTGAGAGATTAAATCTGAAAATACCTGCCAACCAGCACTCTCCATGCTACTGGGAAAAAAAAACGTGTTTCACCCTCATTTCTATGGCAGGAGAAACAAAGACAGTGAAATTACTCTACCCTCCCAGGCACAGAAGTTAGGTCAGGACCTGAATCCAAGTTTTGTGTTCCAATTTTGGTTTACTTTCTCTCACACCCTCTCAGATGAGTCTGGAAGGAAGACGTGTAGAATATTGCAAAAATGTAGATGGTAAAGGGAACAGGGCATCAGTCAGGGGAGGCTTCCTGGAGGAGACCCAGTTTTCATTTTATCACATCAATAGTGAGAGGATGTGGCCAGCACAACTCTTAACTGTTAATTATGATGTGGTTTTCCTGATCACCTTATTCAAGTTCCTGGTGCCCAGAGAAGCTTGACCCAGGTCACTGCTACTAAGTGGCATGCTAGGATCAGTCTAACTCCTTATGCTTGTCTCCTTGGTACAAAAGAGGGAAGGACAGAAAGCAGGTAACATAAATGGTAGGTCAGAGGATCTACTCGGTTGACCAGAGATTCACAAACAGCTTTGCTCTGCCACAAGGGATGCCCAGGCGTAGGAAAACATCAAGGTGAAATGCCACGGCCTTGGGGTCAGGCAGACCCTGGATGGAATCCTGGCTCTCCCACTCACTGTGACCTCAGCAAGGTCATTTTCCCCAAGTCTCAATCCTCTGACAGGATTGCAGCAGATTCGGACAAATAGTTTTTAAATACCCAAGAGGCGATAGATGGATGGCAGGGTGGATACCCAAAGGGTAGATTTTCAATGCCAGTCACCCCCCAGCCTGCAGTCACTAGGCATAAGTGCCCAGCAGGTTAGGGGCTAGCAGGTCAGGTCCATGATGCAATCACGGTTCCCTGCTTAGGCTAAGAGGTGAACCATGACCTTTAGGAAGTGCAAAAACAGCCCATTAACAAGAAGTACAAAACAAAACCTCGGTGAACTTTTATTTTTCATACGCAACTGATAGCAAAGCTAAAGATTTCTGTACGTGAACACTGGATACCCCTCCCACCCTCCTGGGGACATGGAGTCATCATGTCCCCTCTAGAATTCAAACCCCCATGCTGGGGCCTCTTCCCTCCTGCGGAACTTCACTGCAGGGAGGGTGCTGAGGCCTGAGGGGGTGCCAGTCGCTTCCCCATGCCCGCACGGGAATGAAATGTGGCACACTGACTGGGCTCCTCTCCTGCCCCATCCCAAAGAGGAGGGTCAGAAGCAGCAGCAGCTTTAGCCCTTGCCTTTCCTTAGTCACCCCAAACTGGTCAGAGGAGGTGCATACAACTGGAAGAAGGGCAAGGGAAATCAATTCACAGCTTGTTTGCTACAAAAAGTGCCTGGGATCAGTCCTTGGCTGCTTCTGCCTCCAAGCAATCCACCTAACATCAGGAGAGGGAACAGAAACTGGGTGGGAGGCCTCGAAAGGTTGTCAGGGGAGACTGACAGCAAGCACTGGGAGGGCCCCAGAGGCCTTCAAGAGCCAGCAAAATCTGCCATTTACTGCTGGCACACTGACCAGAGACTCCCATGGTGAAGACTCAGACGTCAAAGAAACCCAGCCCCGCCCCTCGGTCTG
This sequence comes from Condylura cristata, assembly GCF_000260355.1. Classification (NCBI taxonomy): domain Eukaryota; kingdom Metazoa; phylum Chordata; class Mammalia; order Eulipotyphla; family Talpidae; genus Condylura; species Condylura cristata. Next base: position 13,517,160 of record NW_004567109.1, on the reverse strand, counting down.
CAGTTGTGGAAATGGAGGGCAGAGCAGTTTGGCAATGAGGCCCCGGCCATTCCGCCAGTGGCAGGGCCCACACGAGAGTCCCGAGTTCTCCTGCCTCCCCCACTGGGCCACGTGCCGACTAAACCACCTAGAAAGGCTCAACTTTTTGGCACAGGGCTGTGGCAGAGCCATAGGAGACGGGAGAGGAGTAGTGATTTCTACAGAGCAGATGTAGTGGGGAAAACAGGTTTCTCCCTGTCCTGCTTCTCTCGGGCCTTGCCCAGCTCCAGGAGTGAGGCCCTGCAGAACCTTACCCATAAAGAACCAAAATACAGAGGATTTATAATACTTCCTCTTCTTCAGTGACCAACAGAGACCCCCAAATAATCTTTTTTGGATGTGTTTGGCATCTGCTGGGACCTCACAGCATCAGGCATGGGAGAAAAGAATCAGAGGACAGAGGCCAAAGGAACTGAGAAAGATTGGGGCAACCAGGAAAGAAGGGGCCTTCAGGCTGCCCGATGGAGTAGGCTTTGGGGAGTCAGACGCACAGACCAGCGCTGACCCTGGCTTTCACATTGATGGGTGAATGGCAGGTGAGAGGTATGAATCTGGGAATGAGGGAGGAGGAACGGCAAAGCTGCTTGGAGTGTCAGTCCCCGGAGGTGACTGCCCCACACCCCAGGGCCAGCCAGGGACTTCCCAGCCTGGAGGGCGTAGCACCCTTGGTGCCTGGGGCCCAGCCTGCTGGCACACCAGCTCATTTTCCTTCCTGCGCCCCACACCTCTGGGATCGGGCCTGGGAAGAAAGGCATAGCTCCTTGGGACCCACTCGTCCTCTCCCAGCTCCCAGACAGAGCTCAGCTCCCAGACTCAGTCTAATGATCCTGTCCATTCCAGTGAGAGAAAAGGAAGTGTGGCTTGGTGACTGCACGTCAGACATAAGTCCACCCCCAGAGTGGTGTGAGTGGGGATGGGACAGAAAGAGATGGGGTCTGTCTCCAGACAGAGGAGTCTCTGCAGAGAGGAGGATGCCCTCGGGGCTGGCTGCTCCTGGCCCGGGTCCCACACAGGAGTCAGGTCATGTAGCGGGTGATGGCGCGGAGCGCGTAGAGCAGGGCGGCTTGCATGCGGGCCTCCAGGAGCAGCAAGTTCACGTGGACCTGCAGCAGAAGAGGCGAGTTGGCCACTGAGGTCCCTCCCTACCCTCCGGTCATGCCTGGTCTACGCTGGCCCCAGCCCACGCCCATCACTCCCTTTCCTGGAGGTGTCCTGGCCTTTCCTGAGCACTGACAGTTCAGTGTGGTAATGTCTGAAGAGCGTCAGGTACCTTTATCGCTAATGTGACCACCCTCCACTACCCACCCCCACCACTGTCCAAAAAAGGCCAAAAGCAAGAGCTACTATGGACCACCTATTGGGATCAGGTTTACATTCATCTTCTCAGTTCAGCCTCCAAGTAACCTTGAAATGCAGGCGGTATCTATTCCCTTTGTAAAGCCGTAAAGTGCAGCAAGGCAAAGCGACTCGCCCAAGGTCATAATGCTACTGAGCGAAGTGCTATGATTTGCACACAGGTGGTCCTGGCCCCCACGGAGCCCAGGGCACTCTCACTTCACAGGGGAGCAAAAGCCGGCGGTCAGAGGAGAGGAAGAGTTGAGCCCAGGACAGTGTGTCCAGGTGTCCCCCTGGCAGGACAGACTCATTCTGGGTACCTCTGTGAGGTCTGCCCTCTTCTCCTCCACTGCCCCGGTTTGTCCCCTTCCATCCTGCTTCTTCTCCACTGGCCATACCTTCTCTGAGTGGCGAAAGTGCCTCCAGAAGAGGTTGTACATTCTTCGGGTTGTCTTCTCTGGGTAGCAAGCCACCGTCTTGATATAGACCTTGAGGTTCCGCTCCAGCAGCTGGTTCACCTCCCCATAGTCATAGTCATCATATCTGGAAAGGTCCCACAGCATCACATACCCTCTGTTCCCAGAGGCAGCTCCTCTCTCCACCCCCACCCAATAGACGGAGTTGCAATGAGTGGCAAGAAAAGGCAAAGGAGGAAGCAATTAGAAGCTTGGGTCTTAGAAAAAGAGCTGATGTCCTATGTCACAGGCCACTGGACTCACAGGGGACCACTCTGGAATCAGAGTGAATGTGCTGTGCTAAGCGCCCACTGTGTGCTTGTGAGCATGGACTCAGGGGTCTTTGAAACTTCTGCAGATGCCATACATGAAACATCTGGTATTCACCAGCCTGGGTTTATGGACAAAACTGAGATTCACAGAAGCAAAGTCACTTATCCTAGGTCACACAGCTGGGAATGGAATTCTAACCCAGCTCTGCCTGGCTCTAAGAGCTGTTTAGTAGTGTTTGTAAAGGTCAGGGAAGAGAAGGAAGAAAGGCAAAAAGGACCTGGTCCTCATCTTATAGACCGACAAAGGAAGGCTTGGGGAAGGCCTGTTTTGATTGTAAAGAGCAAACCTAGAAGCCACTTTCTCTCTCTCACACACACACACAGAGCCTAGTGACTCAGAGTGTCATCACAGTGTGATGGCAAGACTGGCTGAAAACTGAGGGTGGGTTGTATGAAGGTAGGGGAGCAAGGGCCATGTAGAAGCAGGGAGAAGCCTGGACCTGAGAACTGGCCACAACTAGCCTGTGCCACACTCAGAAGGTTGTCCGTCCGCAGCCTCTCTGGGCTGGCAACCTACCGATGACCCACACAGGGTCCAGGTTGACCCACGCAGTGAAGCATGATGTCCAGCTAGGGATACATGGAAACATACATCTTCAAAGAGAAACATGTACCCTTTTAAAAATGGGGAGGTTTGGGGGTATGCTTTGAATCAACTGATAAATGAGAAAAGCAAAAAAAAAAAAAAATCCTGTGTTCACTGAAGTGTTAATACATTTTCATTTGATTAAATGAGTAAAATGAGTGAGCAAAAAACCCTTACTTTTGTAAAAAAAAAATTATGTTTTGGCTATTTGGGCATGGGAAAAAGACAGGAAGAAAATACCTGACAACAGTAAGGACTAGGGGTGCGTGGATGGTGGGGTGGGGTGGTGACATCCATCTGAGGAGGTGTGACCCTACTCGCTGACATCACATACAGTGTTACCTCAATAGAGGAAAACACATTAAAAATAAATAAAATAACCACCAATTTTGCACGCTCACAGAGACAGCAGCGAAGGGTGCACATGTGGCGGCTGAGTGGCGCTTCTGGGAAACTGCTCTGCCCCTCACTCTCTGAATTTCGTTTTCCCATCATGTTACCAGAGTAAGATTATTTTTTTTAATAAGAAACAACTGGTTTGTATATGATCTTGATAAGTAAGTTTACATCTCGGGTTGATCTGCAAGGACTTAGGTATAAAGCCAGTCAGTGTACCTGGCACTGGCACTACTGAGAACCTGCCACTCCCGAAATATCCAACAGCAGGGAAATGGTTTGCTTATGCCACATCCATACTGGCATAAAAAATCTGTTTTTTATGCTTAAAAAGCGTGAACAATCTACACAAAGGGCAATTCACAATAAATGAGTCGGTGAAAAACAGTAACTTGTAGACTATATTGACTACTGTCCCACCAAATAAAAAACCTACTCAAAAAGGTTAGAAAACACTTGGCAACAAATTAAAATATAACTAAGTAACATTTTAGTGAACTTCCTTCCACACATTTTCCTTCCGTGTATACACCTTTAGTTTAGTTTTTTTTTTTTTAAAGAGGGAGAAAAAGAAGAATTCTGGCTGGTAGCTACCTTCTTTACTCTTGATGTTATTTTGAACATTTTCCCATGGCAATCAATAGACCTTATTTTCATTTTTAGTAGCTACACATTTCACTGTGTGGCTATGTCATCATTTAAAGTTTCGCTGATGGGCATTCATGTTGTCTTGAGTGATTGTGAGAGAATTGCTATTGGAATAGAAATACAAATCTCTCTTCTTTATATAACTATTAAGGAGTTTCATTTAGAAGGTTCAGTGAGCACTTACATACATCTTTTATAAATAAGCAAAGAAATTTCTTTTGAAAAACAGAACAGGCAGGCAGGAAAAGGAAAGACAGAAAAATGCAGCAAGTAAGCTGGGATGAGGCTTCCTCAGAGCACCGGCGGGACAGACGTGTGCTTACCTGATGCCGAAGACACAGTGGATGTAGTTCCAGATGGCCCTGCGGAGCACGGAGGTGTCCACGCCGCTGTGCATGGCGATGGTGTTGTAAGTGAGGCTGTAGGCTGCCTGGAACTTCTCATCCAGCAGCTGCCCACCCTCCGGATAGAGCCGCTGGATCAGTGAGTAGCCATGGTCTTCCCAGGTATAATCCTGGGAAACATGGAAGGCGGTCAGTGTGTGGACTCTCTGGGGCCCAGGGGGCCGGAGCGACCCCATCTAGAGCACATCTTGGCTTGGCATAAAGCCCCCTTCTCACCCCACAGATCTAACCCACTGCTTGGTCTGGGTCTAGGAAGCCAAGGAGGCTGTACCGTGTGATTACCACCTGCGAGCTCCCCCTGCTAGTCCGTAAAGCCACAGCAGTGCCAAGACTAGTGGGAGGGGCCTACCTGAGCACGGAAGGTGGGGGGTGCCTGAGTCCCTCGACGGGTGAAGTCCTCATATCCAAAAGCGGGGTCTTCCACAAAGCACAGCATGTCTGGGCGTGGAGAGGGCTCCAGGATGTCAGCTGAGGATGCCAGAAAGAGGTCACAGTGAGGCGAAGGCCTGGAGCACAGCAGCCTCCATTCCTGGTGAATCATCTGAGCAGAGGGCCAGGAAAGCCCCTTGGACAGTGAGCAGAAACAGGACAGCAGCAGGAGTGAGGCCAAGGAAAGAGGTAAATCAAGCCTGTGACCCAGTAACAAAGTATCCTGCTGCTTATGGAGTTGCTTCCTGGGCCAAGCTCTGCACTAAGAGTTTGCTTCTGTTTTCTCACTTACCCAACATACCAATCCTTCATGTGGGGTGAAACTGAGGCCTGAGATAGGAAGTGACTTAGCAGTGGTTAATGGCCAGAAAGGCTTTACAGCCCAGGTCTGTACCCCACGCCCTTCCTCTACAGCACACCTTGGCTCGCATAAAGCCAAGAACGTAAATATGCTTCGGAACACGCAAGGTGCTGGGAGCACCTGCTCCCCAACAGTAGTGCCTCCTCCCCAACAGAGAAGGGACAAGACGGAGGTAGCCCCTGGAACCTGTGCTCCGATACCTGAGGGGGTCACCAGCAGGCTCTCTGACTTCTCCAGCTCAAAGCGGCTCTCCATCTCCTCCTGGGACGCTCCCTCGTCTCGCAATAGGCTCTCCTGCAGCTGCCTCATGCGTTCCATCAGAGCTTCCACATCACGGGCGGCCTCGAAGCCCTGATGGAAACACCCAGCAGTGACCGTCTGTTCCGGCCCCCTCAGCGCTAGGAAACCACCCACACCTTCCCCACAGGTCAGGCCTAGTGTCTCTGCAAGCAAGTCACTGCAGCTGGCAGTTCACAGGGTCTCTACTTCCCAAGGTTTAATAGCCTACAGAACGCATACATCTTCCCTGAGCACCAGCTTCCCTCATAGGTAAGGGATTTTCTTTTTTAAGTATATGTATTTTTATATTAAAAAAAAAAAACAAGGCCGCGGGGATTACAATTGAGATGGAAAAAAAATGTACAAAAACAAAACAAAACAAGGCCACCTTATAGAGTAAGAGGCACATGTTACATTTTAAAGTGCTAAAACCAGGAGACTTTTAGCCGACAGAACTATAGACCAAGAAGCCAATCATCAAGCTTTATGAGTTCATCCTCACAACCCACTATGAAGTAGGGGTCTTTATTCTCATTTTAGATAAGGGAGCTGAGTTGCAAGTCAAATAACCTTCCCAAGGCCTCTCAGTGTGAGGAACTAGGTAAGTGGCTTCTACCCAAGGCCCAAAGGCCACAGCAGCATCCTATCCTCTGCCACCAGGTTGCAGGAAAATGACTTACCCCAAAGCTGTTCAGTGGGTCCCTGCTTGGGGGGCTGCTCTGCTCACTGGGTGGCGAAGGTGCCTGGGGGGCAGGGCTGCCCTCTGGATCCCCCTCAGGGAGAATGCCACAGCCAAACACGAAGGAGGCCAGCGAGTGGCAGTGGGTCAGCAGGACCAGGGCCTGGATGAGCTCAGCCAGGGACCAGCTGTGCTCGCCAGTCTTCAGCAGGGCCTGGAGCGGGAACAGGCAGACGCGCTGAGTGCCTGTCTCTGGGCCACCTGCCACCCCAGCCCTGCCCCGTGCTCTCGCAGCGACCTGCACCTCTGCCCACTGCACCTGGATGTGTTCCTTGGTGATGAGCCACGGCCGATGTGCCAGCAACTTGTTAATCTCACTGAGCTTGCGCAGCTTCTCAGGGACGTGGTGAAGGCCCAGCAGCCACTCAGGGTCACCGCCGGTCTGCAGAAACTCGTTCATGTGGGCGCCCACCAGGTAGGAGCACTGGTGGCGGGCAGCTGCCTGTGGAGGTGGTGGACAAGCCTAGTTACCCACTTACTTCTGTCCCACATTGGGGTGGGTGCCCCAGGGAGGCACATTACAGAATTCACTGTTGCCTGAGAGGCAGGAAACTTGGGTCTTAAGCCCAGCTCTGCCACCAGTTGCTCGTCCCACCATAGATGGGTCACCTAACTTGATCTCAGTTCCCCATTTTGGAAGGTAGGCACTAAGGATGCCTCTCTTTAAAAATTTAAATTTCCTGGGGCCCTCCCTGGTGGTGCAACAGGTTAAAGCACAGTACTGCAAAACTATCAGCAACTGTTTTAGCATGAGTTTGACCCCTGGCCAGGGAGGTGACCCACATGGTTCGGCAAATCTCTCTACTCCCACCCGCTGCTCCCCTCGGCAGTGTATTTTCAGCCCATCTGCCTGCTCTGTTCCCCACACTGTCTGGTGAATTCTCTCATCCCCTGCACCTCTGACCTGTACTCTAGTTCTTGTATACATAAATAAATACTTTAAAAAATTTTATATTTTTTAAAGATTTATTTATAAATGCATACAGAAGTGGAGTATAGAGGTGCAGGGGCAGCGAGAGGATTTACCAGAGAGAGTGGGAAACAGAATAGGTGGATGGACTGAAATACACTGCTGAGGGGAACAGCAGGTGGGAGAGATGGGCTGTACCATGTGGGTCAGCCCCCTGGATGGGGATGGAACTCATGCAGCAATGGCTGTGATGGCTTCATAGTGCTGTGCTTTAACCTGCTGCTACTAATTTCAAATTAGTAGTCAGTTGCTTCTTCTCCCTCCTCAGTGCAATCGGTTCACAAAGCCCAGTGAGATCTGAAGATACATCCCCTCACCCCCTACCTATGTTGTCACCCCTGCAAGTTAGGCTGGAAAAGGCTTACCATGATGGCAATGTAGTGGCGCCAGGAGCTGGCCAGGGGCCCATCTGTGTGCAGTAGCAGGTAGTGCAGGCGCCAAAAGCTGCTGAGGTAGTCGGGGTGCAGGCCCATCACCACTGCCAGGTTGTCTACACGCCCCGAGGACATCAGCGCCTCCAGCCCCAGGTGCTGCTCGAGGCTCTCAGGTCCCTCCCGAAGGACCTGCCAGACAAAGGAGGGTTGAGGATGAGCTGCTCTCCTGCCTCCCAACCAACCTGACCAACATGCTTAACATGCTCATTGTAGTGGGTCTGTAATCACAGGGAGCTGAAAATAACCATGTCTCAAAGAGAGGGGGCTAGGGAGGAAACTATATTTCATTAAGTGATTAAATGAATACTTATTAGATACACTTTATTTAGAGCCAATATTTACATAAAGCTTACTAAGTTCTCATTTAATTTGCCCATCTATGAATATAGGGTTCTATTTTCTTCATTTTTAGTTAGGAAAACACAGGTGCAGAAACTAAAGCACTGTTTCTCCTGCCTTTATAGAGCTTCCGTTCTAACAGAGGAAATCCACAGATCCACAGGAGGTGGGTGCAAAATAGTGGATATTTCTTGAGTGTGTTCCCCAAGTTGGGTCTGAATTTGGAGCTTTCCAGCATTATCTCACTGAAACCTTCCCAGGATTACTATTGTTTCCCCTCACTGATAGATGGAGAAAATGAACTTAGAGAGGTTGCGTTCTCTGTTCAAGGTTAAGGATCTAGGAAATGACAAAGACAGGATTCAAATCCAGATTAGCCCTGAAGCCTGCTTCTTTCCTTTTTATAAAAGAGGAGTGTTTCTTTTCAAATGAAAAAATAATAAAGTACGAGAACAATGCTGGAGCTCAATATCTTCAATGGCAGACCTAACCCATCAGCAGGTGGCCATTCATGGTTACAGAGGGTGGAGGGTAGGGTGGCTGGTTATTAACTATGTGGCCCACATATTTAGGAAAGCGAAGAGGACAAGGAAGCAAAGCATTTGTCTTTGATCACTGCAGCCAAAGAGAAAGAAGGAAACGATTATTTTTTAAAGTTTCTGTCCATATCTCTTAAAGGTTTCCTCATCCCCACCCTGGATCGCCAGGCACAAGATGGCAACGACCTGTATCTGTCTTGTTTACTGCTGTATCCCTGGCACCTAGATGAGGCCTGACACAGATTCATCATTCAATAGATTATCTATTAAACAAGTGAAACTGAACTGATTCAGTAGATGAAAGATGCCCATGTAGTAGTAAGTGGGTAAAAATAAAACAGAGCAACAAATAATGGTATAAACACCATGACCTTGATTCTGTATGAACAAACCTCCAGAAAACAGTGGCAAATGGTTAAGTAACAGTGATTACCTCTGGGGGTGGTGGGGTTATAAGTGATCAGAGCTTTCTAAAACACTAGAAATGTTTTTATAATGAACATATATTACTTTTGAAGTATAAAAAGCCTTTTTAAAGATAGGCAGTCACGGGTGAGAAGATAAACACAGACAGTTCTCTCTTCCTAAGGAAAAACAAGGCACTGTTCTGGGAATCCAGCCTGCTCATTGCCTAGCTGTGCTGTTACCACTTTATCTCTTTGAACCTGTTTCTTCCCAGCAAAGAGAGGTTGATACACCTGTTCACAGAGGTGTTCTGGAGATTACATGAGTCAGGAACCCAAAGGAGACGGTTCAAACTGCTATTTCAAGAGACAGGGAGAGACCCCCACCCACTCCAAACCCCTTCCTTCTAAGCTTACCTCCTCCACTGGGATGAAGGCGCTGGGCCCTCGAGGGCCTCGACGAGCCCGGCTTTCCCTCTGCTCCTAGAAGGACAGGACAGGCAGTGTAAGTTGGAGGCAGAAGGGAGGTAGTCACTGCTCCTACACAAGGGGCCAGTTTGAAATCATCACTTTGGTGTGTCCTGCATGGATGAGCCTGGGGGTAGTTACACACCTGGTTTCAAGTGCAGAAAGCATGAAGAGGGCTTACGCCATTGGCTGAGTTCTTCAAGAACTGGGTGGGGAAGCAGGAGCCCCAGCATTGAATAAGAGACGGGGAAAGGAACTACCCAGTCACATCTCCAGGAGAACACACACAAGACTCCTCGCCTTTGGTAGTCGTGGAAAGCTAGACTAGGGAACACCCAAGAGCCCTATGATGCAGTTTCATTTTCAAAGAGTCATTTCTCCATCCCTCCCATCACCTCAAAGCAGCATCACCTCAGAGACTGTCACCATCTCTCATCTGGACCAATATTCACTCTCCCCAGCCAGTGGTTATCCTCTTCCAAATGACCAAAACAAATGAGTAAACTTAACATCCTCCCCAAGTCCTGCCTCCAGGACAAGGATGAGGCAGACTTAGTGAGGACAGTCGAAAGAACAGTTCTAGGGAGGGTAAACTTCCTGCTGCCAGAGTAAACTTTCCCAAGTGCTGATCAACTGGCTTCAAAGCCAGCCACCACCTCCGACAGCTTTCCAGGTAAGAGTGTTCAGACCTACGCCCTCCCAATACCCAGAGTGAACTTCTAGGATCCTCTGGGGCCTGGGCACCTCTCCTGATTCTCATCTGTGACTACACAACTCCGTGCTTTTGCTCTTGACATGCCTTCTATGTGTCTGATTTAGGTCCCCTTACAACCAGGTTGCATTTTGTAGAGAACAGGGCCAGGTCATCCATAGCAGCCTGTCGTGAGAAAACAGAGGGAACCGGGGCAGTGCATAGAAGGCTGATGGTAGCGACTACTCTGGCGTGATGCATGTTGAGGAGCCTCTTTGGAAACCACCAGCATCATGTACTAAGTCTGCTCCTAGTCCTAGAGGTAGGGTTCAGGGAGGATGTTTGATTTATTCATTTGTTTTGATAGCGAAGGGGATGGGTCTAAATCCTGGTTGACTCAAACCAAATCCAGACTTAGTATCAATTCCCAAATGTTCAGAGAATTAAAGATTATAACCAAACCTCTCCACTCGGAGGGTGAAAAGTCACTGCCCCCCAGAGTGGCCCCTCTGGAGAGCTGAAAGGCCATGAAGGAAAAAACAGTGGACCTGGCAGTCCCGGTTGAGTACCGATTCCGCCACTAACCTGCTGTGTGACTCTGAGAGCGTAACCTAGACTCTTTGGGCCTTCACTGTGAACGAAGGTAGTTGGGCTGACAGCTCAGGCGCATTTCAAACCCTAGGCCAGGCTGGTTCAAGTCCAATAAAGAAACAACCCTGTTCCCCAAGCACTGTTTCAGCTTCCCTCCTCCCTCATCACAGAGAAAAAGGCTAACAGCACTGTCTGGGAGATAAGGATTGCTGACTCCACAAACTGAGCCTCCCCCTCAGGGGACCTGAGGACAGAGAGAAAACCACAGCCAGGTGGGGTGGGGAAGGGCAGAGCGGAAACGGGGTTGGGGGGAGGGGAGGGAGGGGCCACCAGAGGTGCTGAGGTACAGGGAACGGCCTTGGGAAGGAAGCCCGGCTCACTCTCAGATCTGCCTCGGGACTTCTCAAGGAAAAGGAGGTCCAAGAGTCTTGAAATGATAGGTCCACTGGACCCAGCAATGTTTTTCACCCGATGATGACAATGATAAAGTACAGTTAAAAGATTGGGGTCTTCAACGACAACTACCTGGACTCATATCACAGCTCCATCACCTGCTATCTGCTAGCTTTGTAAGCCTCAGTTTCCACATCAAATAATGGATAATAGTACCAACTTTCACAAGGCAGTCACGAGGACTTAATGAGATAACACCCATACAAGCCCTTATCTCAGCACCTCTGTGGCAGTAAGCACTAAATAAAAGTCAGCTATCATTAACCTCATTGCTATTTCAAACAAGGACTTCTCAGCTCAAGCAGTGTTTAGGTAGTATTTGACCAGCTTTAAAAAAAATTCCAGTGCCAAAGTCCCCCCTCCAGTAATTCTAGTTCAATTGGGTGGGGCCCAGCATAATGTATAGCCAGGCTTAGGGCTGCTTTTGCACCATTTCTTGATCACTTTCTTAAGCCTGACATACTGTGCTAAAAGCTTTCCAGGTGGAACCAGAATTAATCTGTTCATTGGACAAATATTTTTGCTAACTACATTGCAGGCAACAAGAATGCAGGAGTGAAGAGACAGTCTTCATGGAGAAAGACAAGCAACGAATAGGCTTTCTACAGGTATAGATTTTACAGAGTAAATGAAATACAGCAACGCGAGAGTGTATAATGAAGTGAGGAGTGTGCAATATTTCAGTCTAAGCAGACAAGGAAGGCACTGAGGAGATGACTTTTGAGTTGACATCTACATAATGGGAAGGCAGCAGGGCCTATACACCTGGGGACCAGTATTCCACCCAAAGGGCCCAGGAAGGACAAGGCCCTGAAAGGAAAACCAAGTCGATTTGAATTGGGATCCAATACCTTGAAATGATTCTGACCTTGATACCTAGAACTTCAGGGGAAGCAGACAGGGCAGGGTCCCACTGCCAAGAGGAGACAGCTTGAAATCAGGCCTCCCTCTTCCCTGGGGTAGGGAGTCAGAAACAGCACAGTAGTTCCCCCTGATTGCTACTGGCCAAGCACACAGATATTGTGCATGCACTTTAAGGTAGAACCACTGCTTGGGTTCCCATTTTACAGGTGAGGATTAAGACTCAGAGAGATCAAGTCACTTCTGGTCATTCCGTCAGAAAAGAGGTAGCAGACTTAGGATACAGACCCAGGTTTGTATAACAGCAGAAACTATTTCCCATTCGCTAAATTTCTAGAGGTCTCCATTGCCCCAAGGCTTTGCATCTGGGGTTCACCAGGAATGAGATGCGACCTTTAGCTGCCCCATCCCTTAGGAACCACTACCCCTGTCACATTGTTGTGTGACTGTGTGCTTAACTTGAGGGCCCACACTGGACTTCACGCCTGATTGTTACTGTGACTAGCACAGTGCAATCAAACAGAAATAGCTGCAGTGATGGAATCTTCTACAACTGCCTTACTGAATAAAGACAGTAACCCTGAGTCACTGTACCTCAACATTTGAATGTGCCTAGTGTAACTAACAACTAAATTTCTAATTTAAAAATGTTCAAATGGCCACATGTGGCTAGGGACTACCATATGGGACAGTGCCAAGTTCAGTACAACCCACAAAGGCAAGATCCCACCTCCATTTTACAGATGTTGAAGGGAAACTAGAGGAAGCAGGTGTCACCCAAGGTAACACAGCCAGTTTGGAGCAGAGGGGACATCAAAGGTAGCTTTTCCTATAGTTGCAAAGGAGCTGATCACATGGGGCAACAGGAATACTGAAGTCAGTCAGCCCTCTGGGCAACCACTCAGACAAGTTGCACAAAGAGCAAACACCTCAGAGCTTTGTGCCTGACTCCTAATTTAAAAGCTCACTAAACATTAATGTTTATATTAGCTCAGGCACCTGCACACAGGTTTCATCTAATTTTCATCATTTTGTGGGCAGAGAGGTGTCTTATTTTGCACACAAGGAAAGATTAAGGTTCCAAAGGTTAAGCATTGACAGGTGGCCAATCTGAGATTTGAATTCAGCTCAGTCCGGTTCCTAAGGGTTCTGTTCACCACCCGAATCAGCCCAGAGAGCAGACACATCCTTTATTCTTGGTATTGTGTCCAGAGCCTGTGACCCTCTAGGCTTCAGCTACAGACCACAGTAAGTCCCTCTGCCCACTAGGAAGGAGCTGACACCCCCAAGCCACTTCCTACTTGACAACTGTGGTTTGCTGAATTCCGATATCAACCTGGATTTACACTTGAGGGAGATACAGTCCAAGCAGCCCCCAGCCTCCAGCGATGGGGAGATGGAGGTAAGTGGCAGCATAAACTTGCGTGCCTACTATGAGCTGGACACTAGGCTGAGTGCTTTACCCATCTGATCTGCCACTCTCTCCCAACCACCACAGGGAAACAGTTCTCATTATCCCTTCCTCGGAGTCACTGAGGCTCTGAGTCCAGCACCAGATGGGCACAGCTCAGATGTGACTTCAAAGCCTGCACAGTTCACAAGGGTCAGCTAAGCCAACAAGGGGCAAGTAGTTACAAGCACTTATTAGGTGCTAAGAGCAGTGCTGCTGATGTGACCTACAGGGTGTTTCTAGTCCAGCAAGGGAGGCAGATAAGACCTAATTACACAAATGCTACAGTCTAATTGGGATACAAGCTTCTGGTTGAGAAGGGGGATTGGAAGAGGCTGTGCAGAAGGGACTTACTGGGGGGAAGAAAGGCTTCCCTTAAGAAGTAACATTTGAGGAAGTGATTCTAGAGCCCACACAGATGGAAAAACATACTACCAGCACTGGCTTGAAGCATCCCAAAGGTCCAGATTTCCTGAAAGGGGGTTGATGAAATGATGGGACTTGATTTGAGGGAACTACAAGTTTGGGTGTCCCCTTGGTCTTTGGGCACCAGGTTCTGAAAGTTCAGCATGTTTCTGTCTGTTAAGGATTCTGCTTAAAGAAGACCTCTTCCCAAGGTCCTCTTTTCCTGAGAGAATAAACAGAAATGGTTCAGACATCACCAACTTCCCATTCTTTCCAAATACCCCCCTTCCTTGTGCCCAGCCCATTCAGACACAGCACCCAGCCCAGGCCAGGCCACTTCCCAGGCCGATTCCTACTGAGCCCACCCCCTATGGCTGTAGAGTCAGGCTGGGGACCCAGCAGGAGGCACTTCAGGGAGAATAAGAGAAGAGTAAGAGATGTGTGTTCCAGCCTCCGATGGTCTGGTCCAGCACGCCTGAGGCAGTCACTAGGTGCCAGCCAGGGCTGTGCTTTGGCCTTTGCTTGTATTCTCAGTTAATTCTCCCAACAACCCCTCAGAGATACTATCAAATCCCCATGGAAGGAAGCTATAGATCAAAGAAGTGATCATTTAGCTAAGGCTACACAGCAAGTGAGTGGGAGGCTCCACCCGAACCCAGCACCCTGTGGCACTCAGGTGCTCTCAATATTATTTCCATTTTTTTTTTTCCCTTTCTCAAAAGGAGATAAAGTCAACAGATCTTGGTCAACAGAATCAGCAGCTGAGAAGTGACAGGAGTGGGTTTCATGGTTTCATTCCACACATGGGGCTCCTAAATCATGATGCGGAAGGGCAAAAAAGATAACAGAAAATCCAGGGCACAAACCGTCCTCGGCTGGATGTCCCCCCACACTCCCCCCACCCCTGCCCAGGGGTATTTTACAGGGGGTATCCTGCAAATCATGCTGCTCAGGTAGGGAGTTTCTCAGGGTCACAATTTAGGCTAGCACTTGTCTCACTTTCAAGCCCAGCCAATATGCCTGTACACGCTCCAGTGCCTGGAAACAAACAAGCAAAACTTCCCAGGCACCAAGCACATTGGAAAATTCTAGTGAGTATAAGAAGCCTCTAAGTAGACCTTCCTGGGCCTCAATGTTCACATGCTGTAAAATGGCAATATAGCATCACTCATATTTTGCTAATTTAGTCCGAAGGTTCAAAAGAAAAGGCACAACACAGAATCTGTTACGACCCAGGTGCTCAATAAGCCATAAGACATCCTTGACGGTGGTGATGGTGATGGTGATGGTGATGGGGTGGGGTGGGGCGATAGAGAGAGGCGAATGGTCGGTGGAGGCCCAGCCTGATTCCTGGCCTCACTGCCTAGGGGATCTCTGCAAAACAAACTTCTGGGACCTGAGACCACTTAGCAGGGTCCAGCATATTCGGCGCTTGGCTTCCGGAACCGCGGTCAGGGTTTCCTCCCTCTCCCCCCAAGCCTTGGCCATCACCGCCCCCACCGCGTACCCGCAGCTGGTCAAGGCCCAGGATCACCCATGCCCCCCTCTAAATCGGAGGTGCAAGAAGGGGAGGGGCACGAGTCGACCTTCGCTGGCCATTTCTCCGGGCCGGGAGAGGTTGGATTGGGGACGTATCCTAGAAAGAGTCCTTAGCCCGCCAGCCCCAACCCAGAGGAAGGGAATCTGCGGAAGGGGGCGGGGAGGAGGAGTGGTCGGGCTGCAGCGGCCGGGATTTGCCTGGACTTGAAGACTCTCGACTAGAGCTCAAACCCAAGATAACCTCGGGAAGGCTCCCTTCTCATTGGCCAGGAGTCCGAGGGAGCCTTGGAGGGCTCCACAACCCCGGGGAGGGGGGTGGGGGAGGGGGAGGGGCGGAGAGAGCTGAGGCTGCCAGTTGATGCAACCCCTCTTCGGGTTTACGCGCTCTGCTCCCCCTCCCCGAGCTCAGGGGGGGCTCAAAGACTTAGCTCCAGACAGCCCGAAGCCAGGACGGGGCTCGGCGTTCTCGGGAAGAGTGGCGTCGCTCGGCCCCGGCTTACCTCTCCGGCTCCCGGGCCGCCGCCCGGGGCGAAAGGCAGGTAGCCCTGAAGCTCCGCACGGCACTCGGAGTCCGCCACGATCATGGTGTGCGCCAGGACCCAGCCGCCGCTCGCCCGCGACCCGTGCACCTGAGGGGGTTTTGGACGACGCTCGCAGGAAACGGGGGCTGGGGGCCGCTGGGGGAGGTTCTAGAGCCCCGGGGTGTCTCTCGGGGTTCCAGAACGCTCCGTAAGCCCAGAATCCCGGGACGGCCGCGGCTGCGCCGGACGCTCCCTTCGTCGGGTTTCCGGAGCGTCCAGCGGCTTCGGGATTGGTCGCGGCGCACCGGTTTTCACCGCCTGGACAGCCTCGGAAGTCCGCAGTGGGCACGACTGCTCGCGGACCCAGCGCTCCTCAGCATCCCCCCGCGGAACTGCCAGCGCTCGCCGGGCTCTGACACCAGCAGCGCTGCTCTGCCCGCTGCGGTCCCCGGGGGAGGGCGGGGACACAAAAGCCCAGAGCTACAGCCAATCAGAAGCCTGTTTCCCGGGAAGGCGGGGGTAACCCCGCCCACTGGAGCAGAAGGCTCGGCCAATGAGCACCCGACAGGACCCGGGAACTCTGGGATCTGTAGTCAGCCTCCAATGAATGCTGCAAACTTTTGCAAAAGGATTTAGTCAGATTATTTGGCAATCCCAGACAAGAGTGACAACCCAACAGTCACTGGAGAGTCACTGGAGTTGCGCGATGAAACGGGACTTCATTTCTGGGCTGGGCTAGAGAGCCTGATGTGAAACCCCTTGCAAGTACGTTCTTCAGCTTTTCAGTTCCAGGAGGGACTGGATCCGGTTAGGAGAGATGGTGCCAGTTACAGAAATGAATGTCAGATCTTTGGAACTCAAAGGGCATAGACCTGACCAGGCCCTCGGGAGGACTCCACCTTAAAATGGACCAGACGCAGGGAGTCCATTTTATTTGTGGAGTTTCTGGAAAGTACATCATTCATTGAAACAACCTCATACCTACTGTCGCAGTACCCCTACGTCTGCTCCCTGTCTTCCATCTTGCTATATTGTCTTCCCTGGCTGCCACCGATCGTCTAGAAATTTTGTGGCAAGATATTCTGCTGTATTCGCTGCTCTCTAGCCACTCCTTCTCAGACTCTTCTCTCCTCCCACCCCTGGAACGTGGGTGTTCCCCTAGTTTCTGTTTTTATTCCTCCTCTCTTCAGACATATTCTCCCTCCCTGATCTCATCCATTTCCTGGCCTTCAACTCTCTGTCTGGGAGTAAATCTTTTCCAACAGCACCTCTAAGCTAAATTCATTTTCTCCTGTCCCCTTGCCAACAGATCCTCTTCTTTCACAGCTTTTTCTTCATAGCTCCACTTTTGTTTCAATTCTAAAGTCTTTGGTTACTCTGTATTCAGAATCCCCATAGGAGCAAGTGTAGACAAGATGATCTCCAAGGCCCCCTCTGAGATTTTCTGAATCTAGGCTTATGATTGCAAAGATGATCCTCTCATTTGGGGCTAATGCTTCCAGTCTCTTGAGAAAAGGAAACTAATCTCACCTTCTGTTACGTTTCCAAGGCACTTGGGCTAGACTGTAAGACTTGCCACACTCTGCCTCGTGTTGCAATTTTCTCTGCTCCTGTCTTAGCTGACCCTTTGGTTATAAGTTTCTTGAAGGCATGGTCTACACCTTGACATCTTGTCCTCCCTAGTACACTATCCTACAAACTATGTGACCTTGGCAACTGAATCTTCCTTTCAGTGGTATTCCCCTCTAATTCAAAGCCACCTTTTTTATTCTGTAATGTCAACTTCCAGATCAAAAAGCTTTACTATTATTTCATTAGCTACAGACCAAAAATCAGCCCCCCTAGATTGACATTCAAAATTGCCTCAATTTACTTATACACTCTTATTACCTGACATAATCCATGCTACTTGCTTGGCCTTTATATCTTCTGTCTGTAGTTCTGTCTATAGATCTCTGCCCCTTGAAATCATAGCCAATATTCAGTGCCTTCATTTGTATTTGTGACCTGAATGAAGGTTTCAAAATGTCCCTTCCCACAGAAAGTGCTCCTTCTTCAATCAGCCGAAAGTAATTTCTCCCATTCCTCAACATATTGTTTCTATCTCTTTATAAGCATCGTCTTCAAACTTGATGAAGGCTTATTATCATATCCATGTATCTTGCATCGTCCCTTCAACAATAGAATGCTATTGGCCACATTTGCAAAATGAGTAAATGAGCTCAGAAAGGTAAAACTTCATGTCAAAATCATACTATTATTTTTTTGACATCACCAGGCTATGTCAGAGCTTCTTTCAGACAGGAACTGTGTCTCCCACGAGCATGTAGTATATCCTCAATAAATATTTTTTAATGAATATGAGTTACTATTCTTTATGTAATAACCCCTTCAAATCTTGAAGGGAATGACTAAATTATTCCCAAGACTCCACTACAAAGTTAATAATTTTGCAAAAAGGAAAAGCAAGAAATAATGATATTTTGTAGTAACCCAATCTCCAAGAAAGAAGAGCTCAGAAGTTTAGATACTACCATTTACTGTGCTCCAACAATAATCCAGGATATATGTTATTTCATATAATTCTCCCACAGCCTACTGATGTTGGCATTATGCCCCCTCTTGACAGATGAGGAAACTGAGACTTAAGAGGTGTTTTGATCAAAGTCAGTCAGTTTGGTAATATGTAAGTAAGCATTCAACCCTAAGTAGGAGTAACTCTAAAACAGAAGCTCTACTGTACCACTGATGAAAGATGGACCTGAATACATATAAAGCAGGTTGGCACAAGGAATTGATGTGTAAAGCAGAATTCCAACATATTAATTGGGAGTGAGACACATAATTGTCAAGTGGCCTATAATTGATAGGCCAGCACACTCTCTTTATGGAAGTACCTCCAGGAAAAGCCAAGTTATCATCTGAGGGTGGCTGGAATCTGAGCAAAAGGAAACAGTGAAAAGATGAATCATTGTACCTGTTCCACTCAGAGCAAACCTGCTGGTCAGGGCTCTGTCTTGTTCCCTCTCTCTTTCATTCAGTAAACATTTATTGACCACCTAATGAGTGCCAGGCACTGTGCTGGCTTCTGAAATTAAGTGGTGAAGCTTCCAGCAGAGGGGCATGACCTGGTGACACTGGTTGGGCTTATTCCTCCCCTCCCCCAAGCCTGTTATTTTTGGTTCAGTACTTTCCTGTTGCCATTCTCCCTTGGCTCTTGCATCAGCTATGTTGAGGCCACTGATTGGCCAATGCCTTTATTTATTTATTTATTTATTTATTTTAATTCTTCCATTCCTGAAGATATATCTAGATTGAGCAGATTGAATTTGAAATGTTTTTGAGGTTTCTTCAGCATCAGACCTTTTCAGACTTTTAACCCTGGAGGGATTCTTCTCTGCTGTATACTCATCCATCCTGAATTAGTTTTCTGATTTAAAATTTGGGGATCACTTACCCATAATGGCCTTGTATTCCACCATACCAGGAGCTGTGATCACCCCAAATGTAATTTTCCGCGTTCTTGTTGTTCCATATTCACTCACCCCTCTATAGAAAACAACTCCTACCGGGAGCTTTTAAGAATGACGCCCAAGCCAACAGGTTTGATAAAGCCAAGGAGGACTCATTCTCAGTGGCTCTGTCATTCATTCATTTAATTACTGTACTCAGCAAGCAGGTATTGTAGTTGGTGCTGAGGGAGGCCCTTCAGCACCAAGCAGACAAGACCAAAATTGAAACTGTCCCCTGGCATTGTGATTAGGGGGCAGGGCCAACACAAATTGTCCAAAACAGAGCCAACGATCCCCTAAGACCCCTCCCCATCAGGCAACCAGGGAGCCAATATGTAGCTGTGTGACTCAAAATGAATCTTTTCAGCTCTTCGTGTTTATTTCCTCATCTGTAAAACAAAGGAATAGAAAATGCAATAGCTCTAACCTTTCAGAATCACTGTAGAGAATGCTGGTGTTGGGCAATATTTGTTACTGTGATTGCATACGGAGGACAGAAATCTTCAGGTTTGGAAAACCTCAGTCTCCCTCTTAATAAATAAAACACGAAAACTGACCAGCTGGGTACTTTGGGATACTTTACTAAGAATTCCAGTTTGTTTTGTCGGCTGAGTGAGCCCTTAGCGCCCCCTGCAGGTAGAACCTTGCTACAGCTCAGAATGAACTGGTAGAAAAGGTAGATTGAGGGCGGGCCCCAAACGGTTCTGTTTTTAGCGTTGTGGAAATCGACCGCCTTCTGGTCCTGAAAAGAGGTCAGGCAACAGATGGAGATCGTGTGGTTACTTGGAGGGTTCCCCGTGCAACAACAGGGTTAGGATTCCGGCAGGAATAAGACTCCCCAAAGACTTTTCATCTTGAATGCTCTTGCCTGAACGCACTCCCCATTATAGGCTGGAAGTCTGCAGTTCAAAGAGAAGTCATTTGCGAAGGTCCCTCAGGAAGTTGGCCACAGAGAGAGACTAGAACCTTGGGATCCAACCTCCCCATCCAGGTAAGGCTCCTGAGAGACTGTCCCAGATGCCTTACTTTCAACTCTTCTGACTCCAGCTTTCTCTCCCTCACGCACCCCTCTCCTCTCCTGGAGGTCCAGTATGCCCCATTTTCAACCACCCAGAGGCCTATTCTTAGGGCCATGACCCCAGCACTTGGCAAAGCCTGTCCTACCTTTCCAACCCCTGGGAAGACTTCGGTGACCTGCCCCATCCTCACCCCCTAAAAATAGTTGGACTTGGAATTAGGATATCTGAATTGAAGATTCCAGTTAAACCCCTTTAACTACGTGAGTTCGTCATTTCATCTCTCTGAACCTCTTTACTGTTGTGTGAAATGGAAGTCAGATTTACCTACAATTGTTGAAGATGAGAGAGCTAATGCATACAAACCCCTTAACAAAGCTTGATGCAGATTAGGTGTTCAATACACTAGTTATTATTTATGTGGTTACTATTCTTCAAGCATCTAATGTAACTGGCAGATAATGGGGGTTCAAGACAGGCGGTTATCACCGTTAGTAGTTAAAAGTTTGGAACACAGAGCCTGGCATTTAGCAGGAGCTGAAGAGAGAGATTGTGGTGAGTAGTGCTGCCGTTTCGACCCGAGGGCGCCCGGTACACCGGCGGTTCCAACGTCTACCCGGTCGAAAGCTGCAATGCTCACTTCTTTTTGCTCAGCAACAGGCTCCTCTGACGTAAACGGCGGCGCCAATGGCCAAGGAGGTGGGCGTGGTTATCTAGCAGCCAATCGCAGCCCGCAGCGGCGTTCCGGCTGCGCCCGGGCGCGTTTCCAGGCGAGTTGGGGGAGCTGATCCCCTGGCTATTTTCCGGGCGGGGGAGGTCTCCAAATTCACCCGGCTCTGCCTATCAACTCGACTCTGATTGGTGCGGCAGTGGGGAACCGCCTTTCTCCACGGCCCCCCCTTGCCGTGTGGGGGTCGGGATCGCCAAATCTGCTTTCCATTTCTTGCCCTCTTTTCCTTTCCTGCTTTTTAACGAACATTTGTTTTTAGTTTGTTTTTTCCTTCCAAATTACAAATGACATATTTATTGCAGAAAGTTTGGAAAATACAGGAAAGCATAAAAGTGAAAAAAAAAACCCGAAATGATATCTAGCCCCTCTGTGACTTTTAAATGTTTTTCTGGTATAAACTGGTATCACTCGTTTTCGTTGTTCCATGGTTGTAAAAGTATAAAACTGAAGGCGACCAGAATGCCCATCGGAGGGAACTAGCTAAAGTCGTAAACAGTTTCGTCCAGATAATGAAACGTCCGGAGGCAAAGAAATGGGCTGTCGCTCTGCGAGTTATAAGCGCCTGTGTGAAATCAAAATGTATGCAGGATGTTAGGTTAAAATAACAAGTTGCACAATTGCACTTACAGAACGAGCTCACAGTGATGTACGTGGTTACACAGAGCTAACAAAAATCTGGAAAGACTTGTGGTCTGCAATGACTGTTAACATCGGTTCCCTCAATTCCTTACAAACCAAGTTGTATCACATTTGTAACTTAAAAAACACCCTTTTAAAGAAATGGGGGTGTTACGGGGGGGTGAGGAAAAGGGGGTAATCCTTCAAATTCATAATCCCATTACCAAGAGAACCAATATTAACATGTTGGATTTTATGCTTTGCATGTTTTTTAAAGATTTATCTATTTATTTATGCATACAGAGCTGGGTACAGGCTAGAGGTGCAGGGGGTGAGAGATACACCAGAGACAGAGTGGGGAGCAGAACAGGCAGATCGAGGAAGTACACTGCTGAGGGGAGCTGCAGGCGAGACAGGAGAGGTCTGCTGTGCCATGTGGGTCACCTTTTGGGCAGGGCATCGGACATGCATTTGAAGCTCCCAGGCTGCAGCTAGTTTGCAGTGCTTTGTCCTAACCCACTGTGCCACCAGAGAGGGCCCGCTTTGCATATTTTAATTTATTTCATACTCTATATTAATGTTATATACTCCTATTTAACTCACATTTATGTTTATCATATATAAATATATAGTTGTGTTGTCTTTCCCCACTTACTACATTTCATAACATTAAATATACCTTAAGCATATTCTTTAGTGGTTGCATAATTTGTTGGCAACTCGGAGTTTCCTTACCATTTTTCACTATTTTACATCAAGATGAGATAAAAGTCTAACATTAAAAAAACTGTATTATACCTTAATTAGTTCCCTTAGCAAAATTTCTAGAAGCAATTCATGTGTCACCACTGAGCATAAAACTCTTCAAGTCTCCTATTGTCTAGGTTGTGTTTGGACATAAAATTTTGTTTGCTAAAATACATTGTTTAGTCCTCTGGGCTTAATAAAAATTGGACAAGTTACTGAGATTTAAAAATTAGGTGATTTGGGGGATCTCCCTGGAGGTGCAATGGGTTAAAGCACAGCATTGTGAAGCTCTCCCAAGCCACTGCAGCAAGAGTTCGATCCTCCACCAGGGAGCTGACCCTCCTACTGTTTCCTCAGCAGTGTATTTCAGTACATCTGTCTGTTCTGCTCTCCACTCTGTCTCTGGTGAGTCCTCTCACCCCCTACCCTCCAACTACCTGGGCCTACATCCTAGCTTGTATATACATAAATAAGTAAATCTTTAAAAATATATATTACAAGATTTTACTTAAAATCCCCAATTTAGGAGTTCTCTTAGCAAAGAGGAAGATGAGTTAATACCACACCTGCATTCCTGGAGTCATCAGTGGGACTAAGTAGTTGGAGTGGTTGGTCTTCTCCAGTTCTCAGTTCCCATAATAATACCCAAACTGCTTAACTCATTTATTTCATTTATCTCATCACCTGCCTGACCTCTGTGAAACCCCAAGACAACTTTGATCTCTAGACAATATTGAGATTCTGTAATATGGCATTCAAAGTTGTAAGATGGTCCTAACTTTTTCTTTCACTTTTACTTCTTTCTGCTCTTCCATAGTCTTGCTCAAACATACCCTTGCTTGAGGTCAAAGTGGAAGGCAGTGGCAGAAAGGGATTACAACCAGGGTTTCTCTTCTCACCTTCTAGGCTCTCTTAACTACCTCATTTGGCTTTTCACTCATTAACTTAACATGTTTATCTTTCTTGTTAAGATCAGGCTAAAGTCAGTCAATGTCCATCAAACCAAATGGACTAGAGTGTCCAGAGGTGGACATTTTGCTACTGGATAGGAGACAGCCCAGTAAAAGTAGTTGTCACCTGCTAGGACAGATGGGCCCTGTTTGAATGGGTGTATTAAATCCTGGACTGGCAAGTGCTGTCCACTTTGGCCCACCACACACACCATGATGCGCCATGATAGATAAAAAGCATCAGATCCTGACTAATCATTATCTCATGATCTCCTGGAGGGAGTATGCCTAGAGCCTTGCATGCAGTTGCAATGTAACCACCCATGTGTGCCTGGGCCCCTGCTGTGCTGCTGCTCTCCCCCGCTTGCCTCATGGGAAGACCCTTTGAACATCTTCTTACACCCTTTGAGGAGCCAGGCTAAATTCTCCCTTTCTGCCTGGCTCCCTTCTGCATGAGTCTCTAACAAAGCCTTGCTTGGTTCAAACACACCGAGTACCCTCCTGTGAATTCTTTCCCTAGAGGGCAAAGGACTCACTCTTTTGGGCTGGGGCCTGTAATCGATGAGCAATTTCATGTACCGGTCTCACCCTTGTGACTGCTCAAGATCTCTGGACATTCTGCTCCGTTTTGATCATATTAAACCACTCTTGTTTCAGGGTCTTTGTCTTTTTATTAGACTATATCTTCATAGCTCATGTCATGATAGTCTTCAGTACTGTCCTTTATCAGCTCACAGGTAAGGTGACAACATTATCAGTTCATACTACTTAAGACAGTTCCCTACAGCCACTTTACAGCTCCTGACTGTTTTTCTTCTAAAATATATACTCACTCATTTTTTTTTTTTTCTCCCTCACATTCAGGTCACAGCAAGATAGCCAGTAGACTGGAGCAGAGTGAGCAAGGGGAGAAAAGGACAGGGGTCCTCCCTGGTGGCACAACAGGTTAAAGCACAGCACTGCAAAGCTGGCTGCAGCCACTTCAGCATGAGTTTGCTCCCCAGCCAGGGAGCTGACCCACATGGCACAGCAGACCTCTCCAGTCTCACTGGCTGCTCCCTTCGGCAGGGTACTTTGTTGATCTGCCTGTTCCGCTCCCCACTCTATCCCTGATGAGTCCTCTCACCCTCCCTGTACCTCTGGCCTGTACCCCAGTTCTGTATGCATAAAAAGCACACTAGTGGTTCCCAAGGCCAGGGAGGAAGAGAGAATGGAGAGTACTTGATTGCAGGGTATGGCTCATTCTTCTAGAGGGATGAAAATATTTTAAAATGAGAGAGGATAAAAGATATACTCTCCAAAATATGGAATTACAACAACAAAAAGATCAAAGCCAATTAAAAATAGACAAAGGACTTAAATATCTCCTCAAAGAAAATATATAAATGGCTAAGAAAGCTTATTTTAAAAATGCTCAATATCATTAGTTTTAAGAGAAAATATCATTAGCTTTAAGAGAAATGCAAATGTAAACCACAATAAAACACCACTTGTACCCTCTAGAATAGTTAGCATCAAAAAATCAGGTATTGTAAGTATTAGTGAGCATGTATGTGAAGAAACTGGAGGCTTCATATAGCACTGGTGGGAATGCAAAGTGTTTAGCTGTTGCAGAAAAACAAGTTAAGCATAGAAGTATCATATGACTCATCTCAGGTATGTATCCAAAAGAACCGATCCAGATGTCTGAACACTTGTACACGAATATTTTAAGTATAAACAAAAGTAATTTTCATTGATTGTTGGGTGGATGATCAAAAGTAGTAAATCCACACAATAGTATATTATTCTGCCATAAAAAAGGAATGTAGTTCTTAAACATGTTACATAGATGAACCTTGAAAACATTGTGCAAGGGCTGCCCTGGTGGCCTAGGGGTTAAGACATCAGTGATGTCATCACTGCAGCCTGAGTTCGATCCCAGGCCAGGGAGCTAACTTACAGTAAGACCAGCAGATCCTACTATCTCATCCACCACTCCTCTCAGCACTGTATTTCCTCAGATCTGCCTGTTCTGCTCCCCACTGTGTCTCTGGTGACTCCTAACCCCCCACACTTCTGGCCTACACCTCATTTCTTCTCTGCAATAAAGAAATAAATATTAAAAAAAGAAAAGAAAAGAAAACATTTGCAAGTGAAAGAAGCCAGACAGAAAAGGTCACATACTATCTGGTTACATATATGCAAAGATTCAGAAATGACAAGTCTGTAGAGACAGAAAACAGACTAATAGTTACCAGGTGCTGGTGGAGGGAGGAATGCAGGAAAACTGCTTGGAAATTAATAGGCATAGAACTTTGGAGGTGATGAAAATACTTCAAATTAGATAGAAGTATGGTTTGTACAACATTATGAATATATTAAGTGCCACTGAAGCTTACACTGTGAATGGTTAACTATTAACTCTGAATTTTACCTCAATTTACCTAATTGTGAAGTTGTGGTAGTAGCCTGTATCCTCATATTTCTTTGCTCCTTTACTTGATCCTAAAAATTTGTTCCTTTCTAGTCCTTGAAGTAGGGTTCAAGTTTTTTGTTTTTTTTTTTTTAACTGGAATGAAGGAGGAAAAGAAGCATAGTGAGGAGAAAGGGTGGAAAGGGAGGAAGAAAGGACTGAGAAGTTGGGTGCATTCCACTTACAAGGTCCACAGGACCTATAGATGGAAGTGAAGAGTAGAAAAATTTAGAATGGCGGGTTTCACAAGGACAAACACCAGGGTCGGGGAGGGATTATGAATGAATCTTAAACTAAACCCTGCTCTGGAAGTTTCCAGGAATCTGAGATGGGGTCAATAAAGATTATCAGCAGGGGTGGGGGTAGGGATTATCCATCACAGAACACTAGTTCAATCTGATCCCAAGATGTTAATTTCCACAATAATTCCATAAAGAACATTATGAAAGAACTCCTTTGCTTCTCCTTTGCTCTAGTGAAACTCAGCTCTTCTGCCCCATTGTGTCTATGCAGGTGTTTCTTTTCTTAAACCTTGTCCTTTGAGACTTCCTGTCTGTGTCTATACAGGTGTTTCTCTTTTGTTTTTTTTCTTTCTCTTAATATACTTGCCCAGTGCTGATGAACAGGAACATCTGCTGAATTCTTTCTCAGAGGACCTAGGAACCACACACACTTGGAACCTCATTATCTGAACCCCAACACTACCACACTCCCTCCATAGTCCAGATGGACACGTTGCTATTGTCAATTCCCAAATAACCCATGGCCTTTCTCAAAGCCCGCTTCTTCAAATGCTGTCATTCAACTTTGAATACCACCTGCTCCCTTTCACCTGGCTGCTGTTATACCCCTTCCATCATGAGGTTACTTTGAACCCCAGTTCTGGGTAGAGTGTCCAGTGTCTCCCCTCTCTCCTGCCTCAGCATTCTGCATTCACAGCCATTATCTAACCACTAGTCTTTTCCAATAGCTGTGGGTTCCTTAAGGACAGGAGCATTATTTTGTAATGATAGTTTTTTTTTTTTTTTTAGTTTTATTCCCACTATATACTAGCATGTAGTAGATGCTGAATATAATTTTAAGTGAACACATTCTTTTTTTTTTTTTTAAAGATTTATTTGTACATAAAGAACTGGGGTACAGGCCAGAGGCTCAGGGGCAGCGAGAGGCTTCACCAGAGACAGAGCGGGGAGCAGAATAGGCAGATCAAAGAAGTACACGGATGAGGGGAACAGCAGGGGGGTCAGGAGCAGTCTGCTGTGTCATGTGGTCACCTCCTGGGCAGGCGGGAATCGAATTCATGAGGAAGTGGCTTTAGCTTCTTAGTGCTGTGCTTTAACCTGCTGTGCCACCAGGGAGGGCCGAACACATTTTTTTAAATGTGCAAATGGCATACATAGACGGTGAGACAATGTAGAGTCAAGAACAGTGGAAGGACCTAGAGTTATTTTTGTGGAATTAGTCAAAAGGTGACTTTTTCAGGACAGATGCCATTACTAAATAAGAAGGTAGGCTGAATTTCAGTCCTTCCTGGTCTCTCCCCTTAAGAGTCCTGATGCAGTCAACAATCTACTCAATGCAGCAGACTTGGATTTTTTTACACCAGTGGTTTTTCAACATGTTGGAAAAACTTGGAGCTTTTGAAAATACTCAGGCCCCAATCTCACATTTGGATTTAATGGTGCTGAGGCATTGGCTTAATTTTAAAGTTCCCCACATATTTCAGGGTGTAGTCTGAATTGAGAACTACAACTTTAGGTTTATGAATGTGAAAATCTCAAACTAAGTTCTATTCCAAGAGTGTGTTTGCATCCCATAGGCATGCACTGACATGCTGATGGGGTTTGTGTGGCAGCTGAATTGCTAACAGCCAGCCAGCCACTGGCACTGTTACATGTACTGCCAGGAACCTTTGTCCTTACCACCCATCCTACTCATCCAGGTACTCTCCTCTCACCCCACCATGACCTATCCCACTTAGAGGAGGGATCTAGTTGGCAGTGGATTCTCTACATAGAAAGTAGATTGTGGGAACAGGAGTGCTGAAATAAAAAGTGTTTGCTCAGCATGGATCTGGTTGTGTCTTTGAGAAAGTTCCTTATAATTTCCTGCTTTAGTTACTTTGGTTATAAAATAAAACTAAGGGCCCTCCTTGGTGGTGCAATGAGTTAAAGGACTATGAAGCAAGCCGCAGCTAGGTAAGTGACCCACATGGCGCAGCAGACCTCTCGTCTTTACCTGGGGCACCCCTCAGCAGTGTATTTCAGTAGGTCTGCCTGTTCTGCACCCCACTGTGTCTCTGGTGAATCCTCTCACCACCACCCCCACCCCCGCCCCGTACCTCTGGACTGTAACCCAGTTCTTGTGTGCATAAATAAATCTTTAAGAATAAATAAAGCAATCATTCCTGTTTTTTAGATTGCTCCTTACCTTATGTCTCAGATTGGGGTTTATTCTTTAAGAAGTTTTCTTTTTAGATTTTTAAATTTATGCATACAAGAACTGGGGTACAGGCCAGAGGTGTGGGAGGTGAGAGGATTCGCCAGAGATAGGGTGGAGAGCAGAATAGGCAGATTTACTGAAGTACACTGCTGAGGGGAGCAGCGGATGGGTCAGGAGAGGTCTGCTGCGCCCTGTGGGTCAGCTCCAGGCTGGGGATGGAACTTGAGCTACAGTGGCTACAGGTTGCTTCACAGTGCTGCGTCTGCCAGCTGCACCAGCAGGGATGGTCCTAAGACGCTTTCTCTGAATACCTCTAATGTCAGAATGGAGAAGGGCACTTTCCCGTGCCATGTGCTGTGCTTTGTCTGCGAGCACCCTGATTCATTTTAGTAGCTCAGTAGTGTTTGTTCCCCTTCCCCTCTCCAGACAGAAGAATGCATTACACTCCATTCACTGGTGACAATTTATTTTAATCTGTTGGTTGCACACAGATATATATCAATTAAACCAGAACTGCATAGCAGGGGGCAATTACATGTGGTCATTCTGTGGGGAACTGTGTGCATTTACTCATCGTGCAGTTTTAGTTTCTTGATCCTATGCTTATGCCGCTCAATTTCTTTCTGCAGACGCTCAATCTCCTTCTTATGATGAACGATCTCATCTTCATGGTGCTCCTTCAAGGCTGACAGTTGTTCTTTAGTCTTCTGTCTACAAGGTCATAGGGTTAATCCCAATCCCATGGGCTTAATCCCAATCCTTCACCCCAGTGAGAACTCTAAGTGTAACCTGCAATAGCTGAGGTACTGTTTGGTTATTCTTCAATCCCTTGAGTTGGGGGCCAACTCTACTTTTACATGGCCAAAATGACTACTTCCCTGGAGCTAGTGCCTGAAATCCTATCATGAATAGTTCCTTTCAGGTTCCTCTTAAAAGTAAAAAATTCAGAGAGGTATGACATAAATCCTCAATATCTTATTAGAGGAAAAATCCAGAGAACAGAATCCCTTTGGGGGGGGGATGATAAAAGCAGGGGTAATGGACAGACAATGGGGTATATAGTTCAAGACAAATAACTAAGTCCTATTCCATTTATGTGGGGTTTTCTTTGCCTAGAGAGAGAGAGATGCCTGATCCATGTAAAAGCCAAAATGAAGAAGTGGGAAAAACAACAGCAAAGGGTGTCTCATGCATGGGCAGTAGTTGACAGTCCAATTTAGGATTCAAATGTTGGCTTAGTCACATTTGGGCCTCAGGTCTTCTTAACTGTAAAATGTAAGGGCCCCCTGAGTGCTTTCTGGTATAGCAGGCACCATGGTAGTAATTCTTAGGAGTAAGCAAAGAGCAGGTAGAAATTGCTCCCCACTGCAGACACTTATCAGTCAGTAAGAGATAACCCAGGGTTAGGAAAAGGAGTAAACAGGTCCCACCCACTCCATGCTCTTAAGTGAGACAGAGGAATCGTTCCAGTCCGGGAGTTAAGCTGAGCAGGGCTGGGCTTGCTGGGCGGGCTGGGCCGGCAGGGCTGGGCCGGCAGGGCTGGGCCGGCTGGGCTGGGCCAAAGTCTCTAGGAAAAGGGAGAACGCCAACCATGTGCAGCGGCCACTAATTCTAAAGACCCGGAAACTCTGGCCATGTTGGGGGAATACGAAATGGTTGGAAGGTCCCGAATAGTCAGGAAAACCCATCTTTGCAGAGCTTGTAAAGCAAGGGCGTGTTGAGAAAAAAGAACAGAAAAGGGTGATGGTGGGTGAGGACTCAGAGGGTCCTCAAGCACTGAGTGGGCGGTCGAATTGACAAGGCAAGGAGCCAGGGGGCTTTCGCCTGACATGGGGGGGCACTAGCAGAGAGACGGTCAGTCAGTCATTCGGGAAGAACTCAACCATGGTTTGAGAGTTCTGGAGACCCCCAGAGGACATACATGCGGGGGTCTCCGGGTCTATTCGGCTGGGCACTGGAAGCGCCCAGTGGGTGGCGACAGTGGGGACCGCAAGTGTAGGGTGTAATAGGTTCTGGGGCCCGGGAGTTCTGGTGGGGGATGGGATGGAGCGCCCCAGATGACCAAGCAGGTAGAGGTGTGGCGGTTGGAGGGTTAAAGCCAGGAAGGCCGGGGCGACTTGGGGAGGCCTCGGAGCCCATGGACCTCACCGGAAGTACCGATCCTCTTCGGCCTTCTCTCTCTTTGCAAAGGCCCCACCGGCATCCCGGACGGAGCCCCCGCTGGACTCGACATTATCGGCCTGCGGAGAAGACGGGACCGTGGTGAAGGCGCGGCGCAGGCGCAGGGCTGCGCGCTCAGGGCCGGGGTGGCCGTGGCTGCCGCTCGCTTACCCCATCGGAGACGAAGCCTCGGGCTTGCATGGTCCTCACACCCCACACGCCCAGCCGCATCCGCGTCGCCAAAGCCACGACAGCCATTATTCCCCGGGCAGCACCTTCCAGTCACTGGCGCAGGCGGCGCAGCATCTCCGTGGGCGCTAACGGCTCCTTGGCCCGCAGCCAATCTTTTCGGGAGAGAGGCGGGCTGAAGCCGGGAGAAGCGAATCACCGGCGGGAGGAGGCGGGAGGAGGCGGGAGGACTGCGGCTGCGACAAATCCCGAGCGAATCGCGGACCTGTGTTTCTCCAACCCGGACCCGGGCCTCCCTGGCCAAAGGACAAGCGACTAATCATGGCAGAGGAAGGACAGTGTAGGAAGCCACAATTTCGGCTCTTGGACTCTTAGAATGAGGCTTGACGGTGTCCTTACACCGCGATTTCAATGCTAACGTTGTTGTTATAAAGCACCTAAAGGAAGCTTTCCCTCCTGGAATACCAGCATCAAAAATGTGGGTAATACAGGGTTGGTGGGGCGGTATGCTGAGGATGCTGACGTCCCGGATGCCCTGACTTAGTGTTGTGGGATTTTTTTTTTTTTAAATATACATGTTAGTCTCTTAATAAGTGTTACTATTTTTTTTGTTGCTGTGATATTTCACTCTTCAGTGTCACTTACCATCACCGTCCCTAACTTCCTTAGTCATTCTGTTACAGCTTCCTAGTTTGTTCTTTCTCGGCCCTTGCAATTTTCACCTTCTGAGGTTATCAGGGTCATAGTCAAGTCGCACCTTATTAATATTTGTTAAATGCAATATTATGTTATCGAATGGACTTGACAGCTGGACTTTGGGCAATGTGGTGCAATGAAATGGATGAAAGCTGAGAGTCTGGGGAAGGTTTTGCCTTAACCACCTTTCTACCATCTAGCAAATGTAAATAATAGCCTTTGCCTTCATGACGTTTATCGTCGTTGCCTACATCATTTGCTAACGCTATATCTACTTTCCTCCTCTGTTAGATGAGAGGATTGGGCCAGATTACCTTTCTTTGCTTCCTCTTTGCTTCCTATGAAATTATAGAATTGTTTTTTTTTTAGAACTGTTTTTATTGACCATCTTTTGATTGTAAAAATATTAACCCTGACTTGTATGACTTAAGTGGGAGAAAATGCCTGTAGCGCACATTCAAAGTCATGTGGGAAATCTTGGAAGAACACAGGAAGGAGAGTGATAGTGTTAGGGTCCGAAATCACCCGGTTGTCCCCCGCGACGAAGAACAGGACCAGAGATGCACAAGCAAGCAGAGTTTATTAAGCCAGCCAGCTGGGGTCAAGCCTTCCTGCAGGCATCAGGCCACACAGGGAGAGCAAGACCCAGACCATAGGAATGCCAGAGAATATATAGGCCCTTATAGGCCATTAGATACGTCTAGCCACTGCAAATTCAAAGAGTAACAAGCTTCACAGCACTCAAGGACGGTTTTCTAAGAACAGATGTCTCAGTCATGAGTCAGGAGCTGATATCACGGTCTAGTTTCAGCCAGTTCCAGGAGCTGGCACCAGGAATGCTATCTGCCTGCCCTCCTTTCTGGGCCCAGGGTGATTCTGAGACCCAGACAGAGGGGCTTAGGGGCCTAACAATAGATATAAGACGCATCGTCATTTATAATCCTAGTGATAATTTGGTGTGTTTCATAAACTGTTGCACTTTCAGAAACTGTTTCTTGTTTTTAGATAATGCTGTTTCTTCGTTATTTCCTAGGGTGGGCATTCAGTAGAGGGTCTTGCCTTGTTTGTCTTGCCCCATCCCCCCTATTGAAAATAGCATTAGGGTGGCTATAATTTTTTTAAAATGGAAATCTAAGTGTGAGTTAGGCTGTGCAGAAATTATAGGCCTCTATAGCCCTATGGCTGGTGGGGATGTAAAATGGGTCAGCTGTTGTGGAGAAAGCTTGGCAGTTGCTCAAAAAGTTAAATATAACATTACCAAATGACTCAGCAACTTCACTTTTAGGCAAGTTACTTCAGCACTACTGTCACTTGTAGTGACACTTGAGAATTAAACATCCCATCCCCCCCATTGGAAATTGTACTCAAACAAATACATGTACATGTATGTTCATCGCAGTACAACTTCACAATATCTAAAAAATGGAAACAGTCTAAATGGCCACCAGCTGGTGAATGCATAAACAAATGGTGATATATACATACAGTGAAAGATTATTCAACAATAAAAAGTAATGAAGTGATGACACATACTGTATCTTGGATGAATCTTGAAAACATAATAAATGGAAGAAATATACACAAAAATCACATATTGGGTGGTTCCATTTATATGAAATATGCATAGTAGGTAAATCCATAGACACAGATAACAGATTAGTTGTCAGTAGTTAAGTAACTTTAATAGATGCCAACCATCCTTTTGAAGTGTTGATACTGTTTTGGGAATGAAGTAGTGGTTGCACAGCATCATGAATACAATGAATTCTTCACGTTATAGTGGTCAATTGTATGTTACGTGTAATTCATCCCAATTAAAACTTTACATAGATTAGCCCGGCCTGGGATGCGCGCCCTTTAAGAGCCGCAGAGAAGGGGGCGGGGTTAGAGAGGCGGACCAGTAAGAATCACGTGGGGCAGCGCCTGCGCAGAATAGTCACGTGGTGGTTGAGCCGGGGAAATGGCGGCTCCAGGAGAGAGCGGGGCTTCGGGCGGTGGAGGCAGCACGGAGGAAGCATTTATGACCTTCTATAGTGAGGTGAACACTGAATGAGGGATAGTGGCAGAGGAGAGATCCCTCCAGGGCTTACTCTTCCCGGGGATGAAGGCAGTCGTCCTCCTGGCCTGGACCGTTGGGCGGCCCCTCTGGTCTGGCCTTCGGGGCGATGGGGGTTGGGGGTTCGTGTGCGCGTCGCTGCCTGATGGTTGCTGGGGTTCCCTTGGGCAATAAAAAAGGGACCTGGTCCGACTTCTGTCGGGAGACGAAGAGCGTGACCAAAGAAGTGCCTGGGCGCGCACGAAGTTCCCCAAGTCCGCGGAGTCGGGGGTTGACAGGGTCTGGCAGATGCTGGCTTAGCGGGCACTGCTTAACCGTCTCGATCCCCATTTCTCGTCTAAACGGAAACGTTTTCTACTCTTAGTCCTCTGTGATGAGTTATATTAGTGATTATTCCTGCCATTTGGGAACACCAGTTACTATGCATCCTGCCAAGTAGGCATTATCTTCTTTTTACAGATGTCTGAGGTTTGGGGAGCTGAAGTTATTTGTTTGGGATCTTACAGCATCTAACAGCATGGTATTATGTTAGGAGGAGAGTCACAGCCTTGGTCTGAGCCTCGTTTACTCTCACATCTTGAGCTCCTAGTACATAGTGATTACTAAGGAAATAATGAGTAAATGAAGGAGTAGATGAAAGAAAGGCATATCCTTTGGAGTGAGTGAGCCACAGATTGGATTTATGCAAGGTAGTTGTCATGACAGATTGCATTATTTCAAGGCAGCAGTTTTGCAGATCCTTAGTTTACAGGTCTGTAAAAGGAGAGCTGACATTTAAAACAAGAGTTTTTAAGAGAATTGAAGGAGACTATAAAAAGAGGTCCTTTTTGTTTTTTTAAAGATGTATTTATTTATGCATACAAGAACTGGACAGGCCAGAAGTTTGGGAGTGAGAGGATTCACCAGACAAGAGTGGGAAGCAGAACAAGCAGATCTACTGAAATACACTGCTGAGGGCAGTAGTGGGCCAGACAGGAGAGGGCTGGTGTGCCCTGTGGGTCAGCTACCTGACAGGCATTGAACTTGTGCTGCAGTGTTGTCAATAGCTTCATTGTTCTGAGACTTAATCCCTGTACGAGCAGAGAGCTCCCTAAAAAGTGGTCTTAAAATCTAAAGCACAAGTATCTTTCTCAGAGTTAAAAAAAAAAAAGGTTGAAGATGGACCTCATTAAAGTTGACATTGATTTGAGGAATAGAGTTGGTGCCCTCCAGATTGTGAGCTCCATTCAGCACTATGTGGCATTCACCTTTTATCTCTGATATTTTAAACACTGTGTATTACATTAAAAAGGATCATTAGGGCCCTCCCTGGTGGCACAGGGTTAAAGTGTAGCACTATGAAGCTATCCACAGCCACTGCAGCACAAGTTAGGTCCCCAGCCAAGGAGCTCACCCATATGGCCCAGCGGACCTTGCTGTCTTGCCCACTACTCCCCTCAGCAGTGTATTTCAGTCAGTCTGCCTGTTCTGCACCCCACTCTGTCTCTGGTGAATCCTCTCACCCCTGCATCTCTAGCCTATACCCCAGTTGTTGCAGGCATAAATAAATAAATCTTTTTAAAAAGCTAAAAAAATATATATTAGCACATGCTTTTAGTATGCCTTTTTGAAACTTCCAGTCATTTGAAAGTCAATCCTGAATTGACTTCATTCTTACCTGGAGTTTCCAACTTGATACCAAAGTTTTTTGGCTTCTAATGACTGCTCAACAATTACAGTGGAACTTATTTCACTTACCTTTTACTAAAATAAAGAATGTGACCTTGGTATTTTTTAACTGAATGAGAGAAAGTCTCTAAAGGACGGCCTTTCAGTCATATTCAGCCATTTTTTATTGAGTACCTGACATGTACTGATGTACTGCTTAGGGGTTGGAGATATATATATATTGAACAACAGACACAAAAACACTGCCTTTCTAGAACTTGCATTCTGTGGTGGATAAACATGTAGGAGATAGGTCAAAGTGGCTGTTATATGGAAATATAAGCCTGGGAAAGTAGATAGTATGGAAAGGAATGGAAGCTATTTTAAAAAGGATGAAGGAGGAGTATGCTTAGAAGGAATGACTTTATGTTACTGAAAATTTTTTCAGTCTCTTTAGCCATAGGAATAGAAATGGTGTATACACATTTACTCATTTCAGCTATCATTCTGTCTTTCACATCGACACCAAGGATGTTTTCCTGGGACTACTTGGTGCTAGGTTTCTTCTTCCTCCTCTTTCTCTTCCCTCTTCTTTGTTGTCTTTTCTTATTCTCTCTTTATTCTCTTTAGCATTGTCTTCAGGTCAGAAATTTTTGAACTGTTAGAGTAGGTAGAGAGTTATTTGTGTCTTCCCATACACATTTTAAATACTGCTTTTTGTGTGAATTTTAGTATAACTTTTTCCTTAAAATAAAAATATGTAAATTAAGCATAAAAATAGCAAGTATATCTGCATCATAGTGGAAGCTCTTTGAAGATGATGACTGTAACTGATCTGCAAGTTCTCTTCATGCCTGCTCTGGAGTCAGACTTTTTGGGTTCAAATTCTATTTATAAGTTTCGTAATTGGGAATAACTCAGTCTATAAATCTCTAAGTGTCTACCATATGGGATTGTTGAGTGTAATAAGCTTTTGTAAAGTTTTTACAGTCTTAAAATGAATGAATGGTAATTATAATTATTATTCACAGTATTTAACAAAATATCTGGTACATGTAGACATACAGATAAATATTTCCAGAATGTGTGATTAAATAACATAGACAACATTGAACAGTATAGACAGCTTAGAGTTTATTACTGTGCTAATGAAATTTTTGTCTCTTTAATTTTAGGTAAAACAAATAGAGAAGAGAGATTCAGTTCTAACATCCAAAAATCAGATTGAAAGATTGACCCGTCCTGGTTCTTCCTACTTCAATTTGAACCCCTTTGAGGTGAGCTGGTTGCCATGGCCTCTGTGAAGGGGAGCTTTGCATAGTTGCATGCTTGCTTACAGCATAATACACACCTGTTTTGTGTCATAGTTCGAACTGAACATGGATAGTGTGTGAAAAGAACTTGAATGGCAGCATGTGAGGAAAATGAGGTGGTCGTTTTGCTCTTTGCTCTAGCAATCATTCTCCATTTTGTAGCAACCCCAGTATATACAGATTTATCTTCAGATGTAAAGGGATAGTTAACCTCGACCAATTTAAGGTCTTTGATTTAACTTACTGGTTAAAACTTCTCTGTTGCACTGCAATTAAAAAAAAAAAAAAGGTAGAGCCTCCCTGGTGGTGCAGGGGTTAAGTCTCAGCCACTATGGCATGAGTTTGATCCCTGGCCAGGGAGCTGACCCACATGACACAGCAGATTTCTCCTGTCTCGCCTGCTGTTCCCCTCAGCAGTATATTTCAGTAGATCTGCCTGTTCTGCTCCCCACTCTGTCTCTGGTGAAGCATCTCACCCTCTGCATCTCTAGCCTTTACCCTAGTTCTTATGTGCATAAATAGATAAAACTTAAAAAAAAAAAAAAGTTGTGGCTCTTCCTGGTGGCGCAACAGGTAAGGACACAGCACTGCAAGCTTGCTGCAACTGCTTCAGTGTGAGTTCAATCCCCAGCCCTGGAGGTGACCCACAAGGCATGGCAGACCTCTCCTGTTGCGTCTGCTGCTCCCCTCAGCAGTGTACTTTGTCCATCAGCCTGTTCTGCTTTCTACTCTGCCTCTGGTGCCTCTCACCGTCCCTGCACCTCTGGCTTGTACCCCAGTTCTGTATGCATAAATAAATAAGTCTTAAAAAAAAAAAGTAGCTTTTGACTGAATTAGGTGATTAAGGAAATCAGTGACTTCTGTTTTTCATGTAGCAACTGTTGAGATACCTAAATGAATCAGGTTTTTTTGCAGAGTTAAACAGACTGGTTCTTTTTCTGCTAAGAAGTAATAGCTGTCCTCTCAGATAAATTAAAATGTGAATAGGCTTCCTATACACCCTCTTACTAGGCAACAATAGAAAAGGGAGAAATTAGATTGGGGATTTGAAGGGCCTTATTGTAGGAATCCTTGTTCAGGGAACCTCTTCTCCACCCTTCCTACAGCTCCCTGTTTGGACAGATTTCTAACTTTCAGCCCATATCTCTTAAGCTTCTGATAATTATTCTCTGATTAAGGGTGCTGAAGCTTTCCATAAGCTTAAAGGAGCCATTATGCCTGCTCACTCCTGCCCTTTTTATGTACATTCTTTTCATTTAATTTTCAGGCTCAAGTAGGCAGCTTTGTTTTCCATTTATCTTACTCAGTACCTTGTAGTTATTTATTTCACAGCATCTGGAACTTGTACTTTGTTAACAGGTTAGTGAGTTCACGTCTGACCTAAGACTGGATTTCTATTTCAAGAGATCCTAAAGGAGACTACTATAGTTTGTATGAGTTCAGGAACTTATATAAATGCCATGTTTTCTGTGATTAGTTAAGTTTGAGATCTAAGTTGGGGCTTTTCATTGTAGTATCCCCAGAGCCTGGGCATAAAAGGAGTTCAGAAAAACTTTCCAAGAATCTGAATAGACCTTTGTGCTTCCTGAGAGCTGTATTGGTTTTAGTCACTTTTATAAGAATTACTTGTTACTGGTCCCTTCCCTGCTGGATCTTAAATTCCAGGAGAGCGCTAGTAACACAATATCTAGCAATTCTCCAGAACTTTGCATTGAATGTTTAAAATTTGGCTTAAAAAGTTTTAGGCTTATTGTTCCCACTGTTTTCCTGGCCTCACTATTTCACTGTTTCCAACTCTTAAATATCAGAAACAGGAGTTGGATTAGCTTTGGAGGCAGTCAGTGAATATTTATTGCTTGTATGTGTATACTCTGACTTTGCGCCAAGTCATTGGGAAGTTGCAACACTATCACAGATGCTTCACATCTGTGTACTTTACTCATTTTTTTTAATGCATAAAAGAATTGAGGTGTTGGCTAGAGGTGTGGGGGTAAGAGGATTCACCTGAGACAGATTGGGGGATAGAACAGGCAGATTTACTTAAATATACTGCTAAAGGGAGTAGCAGATGAGACCTGAGATGACTGCTGTGCCATGTGGGTCAGCTCCCTGGCCAGGGATTGAACTCATGCCACAGTGGTTGGTGATAGCCTGACAGCACTGAGACTTGTGCCACCAGGAAGGCCCCACATTTGGCATGATGATACTAACTTCATGGAAGGTTTTTCTGATGAACTTGGGAACATTTCCATCCTTTCTCATTTTGGATATCTTTTAGGGTTTGTTAGGCTTTGTTTTGGTCTAATACAGTCCTTTTCCTCAAAACCAAGGAAGGTAAGATTTTTCTTTAAATATTTGTGTTTTTGCAGTTACAGCCTGCTGTCTCTCTTATATGCTGCCTTCTTCCTCTTGAGTGATGTTCCTCCTCCCCAACTCTTTTCTCCCGTGGTTTGACAGGGTACGCTGATTTGAAAATTTTTTGTTAAGTTTTTTTCCTTCTCCCCATATGTATGCCTAGAATTTGAGAATGGGTATGCTTTTGTCATAACCTTTAAAAGTCTTTAATGCAGCGGTGATTCAGCTTCATCACCTATCAGTAACTCCATTGTAGGTGGACAGTTGGCATGTTTTGAGAGCTGGGTATAAATCTTCTTAAGATTTACTTATTTATGCATACAGAATTGGGGTACAGGCCAGAGGTGCAGAGGTGGTGAGAAGATTCACGAGAGACAGAGTGGGGAGCAGAACAGGCAGATTCACAAAGTACACTGCTGAGGGGGGAAGGGGACAGGTCAGAAGAGATCTGCCTAGCCATGTGGGTCACCTCCAGGGCCAGGGGTCAAACTTGCACTGAAGCAGCTGTAGCTTGCTTGCATTGCTGTGCTTTAACCCATTGTGCCACCAGGAAGGGCCTGGTATAAATCTTGATGTTATTTGGTCCAGGTTTTTCTAAGACCCTGTAAGCATCTGATTATCATGACAGATTACTTTTCAATTTTTGTTTCAAGCTATTTTTCGCTTCAAGATTTTTTTTTGGTTCTCTTTGCTCCTTTTAATAATGGACCCTCAATTCTACTAATTTTGCACTTCTAACCCCCTTATCCTTTTTTTAAATCAGGGTTTCTCAAATCTTAATATGATTCAAATCCCCTGGAGATTTTTAACTGATTCTGATTTATTTGCACTGAAGTGGAGCCTGCTTTCTGAATTTTTGACAGTCTTCTCACCTTCTGCTGTTTTAGCACATTCTTCTGACCTAGAATGCTAAGTAAATAAATATGTAACAGGTGCTATAGCGAATCCATGAACTGTACAATCACCCTATCCTTTTATTTATTTTAATACAACATGCTTTTTTTTTTTTCTTCTTTTAAAGCATTTATTCATTTATACATACAGAACTGAGGTACAGGCCAGAGGTGCAGGGGCAGTAAGAAGATTTACCAGAGACAGCGGGGAGTAGAACAGGCAGATGCACTGAAATACACTCCTGAGGGGAGCAGCAGACGGGCCAGAAGAGGTCTGCCACACCATGTGGGTCACCCCCTGGCCAGGGATTGAACTCATGCTGAAGTGGCTTTAGCTTCCTAGTGTTGTGCTTTAACACATTGCGCCACAAGGGAGGGCCCAATGACCCTATCCTTTTAATTGTACATTTTTCTTTTTCTTAAAAAGCACTTAAAAAAAGGTCTTACCTGCTTACTTATGGATGCATTTCTAGTATGTAGCAGTTGTGCAGCTGGTAGTAGCTACTATATAGATGTTTGAAGGAATGTGTGTATTTCAGTGATAGGGTCAGAATACTCAATATCAACACTAAACTACCAGAGTGCAAAGGAATGTTCATTTTTAAAACGATGCTTAAAAATACAAATGTTGGATCTCTCTGGTGGGGCAAGGGGTTAAAACACAGCACTATGAAGCTATCTGCAGCCACTGCAGCACAACTTCAGTTCCCCACCAGGGAGGTGACCCACATGGCGCGGCAGAGCTCTCCTGACCTGCCCGTCACTCCCCTCCACAGTAAATTTAAGTCCATCTGCCTGTTCTGCGCCCCACTCTGGCTCTGGTGAATCCTCTCACCTCCTGCACCTCTGGCCTGTACCCCAATTCTGTCTGCATAAATAAATAAATCTTAAAAAAAAAAAATACAAATGTTCCTTGCCATTGGGTCATACATATCCCAGTTCTGCTGATTTGGAATCAGACTTCCCCAGAGCAGGTGCTGAGCATTGCTTTCAGGTTTCCACAGTGTGATTCTGATGTTCACTCGGGGTTGAGAACCACTGGGTCATGTAAATTGCTGCTGATGGATGGTGCAAGTGGGCATATCTGGACGATAAATACCAGGTGGCCAGGCTAGATTTTTCCCTGTTGAGTTGCTGTGCTTTCTTACATCTGCAAAGGTTAAGTATGAGTGTGTGTTAGGGAGGACACTTCAAGAATGAAGGAGAAATGCGACATTTTCTCAAGACTGAAAACATGTTTCTGGTTATTACTTTTCTGATGGAGTTAAAGTAGCCACTGTACTGATCGAGAACTCTACAACAGTATAGCTATTATTTTGATATTGATTTGCTCATTTATGTTTCTTGAGCATTTTTAGAACTATTCCAGGTGCTGGTCTAGTATGCTTAGTATTATTTTGATGCTTACTGTAATGTGTGTGTAATTATTGGGCACCTCTTAAATTTATACATTCTTTTAATTTCTTTTACAGTTTTGATTTTGATTCTTCCAGGTTCTTCAGATAGATCCTGAAGTGACAGATGAAGAAATAAAAAAGAGGTTTCGGCAGGTACAGTACTATCTCTCTGTAAATAGATGGAGTGTGAACCTTTTAAAAATATATTATGTACATGATTATGTTAGGATTTGCTAATATTACTTTGGGGCCAAAATGAAATTTTTTTAACTTAGGGCTTTGTAACTCAGAAAAACTTAAAAAAGATTTTTGTATTGTCATCTTAATCTTGATAGCCAGCTTGTGAATAAAATGAACTTTCTATTCATATAGAATATTCTCCCCTTATTAGGAGAAGTACAGGTTGATTAGGACTTACATGAAGTCATACTTGCTAAATCCTCTGGTTTCTAGGAGATACTATGTTAACTGATTCATATAATTTTTTTATTTCTAAGATCCCGTTCCTTTAATTTGAGTTTTGCAAACTTAAATGAATACCTAAAAGATATCTGGTTTAATATAAAGAGTGCTTTCTGAAGAGTTCTCTAGGAAAGGAGACACAATGTCTGATTCTTACCCATGCAAATGTTTACTAAAGGCTATAAAGTTGTAGAGTGGCCTTTTAAAACACCTTCCATTTTTGGCAGTTGACTTACCCCAGCTCTTTCTTCAGTGAGTTGAATAATCTACTCTCCCTTAACAGCTTTGCCATTTTAAATTTTCTTAGATTTCATGTCCTTTTTTTTGTTTTTAACTTTCTCCATCTTCTTTATCTCACCTATGCACTTATATTTAATAGGGTCTTATCAGTGCTGAGCTCACAGTTCCTGCATGATGCTTTAGTACCCAGTGTCATGCCTGCTTCAGCAGTCATTGCCCCCATATTGCTGGCTCGTAATCATCCTCTGATCTGCTAATAAGCCGAGATTTTTTTTCTTTATCTATTCAGTTATCTCCTATTACATAACTTAATGGATTATTTCCCAGGTTCTATTTTGCACTTTTTTAAAATAAAAATTTATTTATTTATGCATACAGAACTGGGGTACAGGCCAGAGGTGCAGGGGTGGTGAGAGGATTCACCAGAGACAGAGCGGGGAGCAGAACAGGCAGACTGATGAAGTACACTGCTGAGGGGAGCAGCGGGCGGGTCAGGAGAGGTCTGCCACCCCTATGGGTCACCTCCAGGGCTGGGGATCAAACTCGCACTGAAGCGGCTGTGGCTAGCTTGCAGTCCTGCGTCCTAACCTGCTGCGCCACCAGGGAGGGGGCCCTATTTTGCACTTTTATATTAAGCTTTTTTCTTAAGTTTCAAATGTCCTAATTCTATGCTTTAGTCTTTCTAATTAAATAAACAAACATTCAAATCTATAGTCAAAACAATTTTTTTTAAAGATTTATTTATGCATATAAAACTGGGATGTAGGACAAAGGTGCAGGGATATGAGTATGTGAGAGAAGAGTCACCAGAGACAGAGTGGGGAGCAGAACAGGCAGATCGACTGAAATACTGTGCTGAGGGAGGCATTGGGCAAGACAGGAGAGGCCTGCTGCTCCATGTGGATCACCTCCATGGCCAGGGCTGGAACTTGTGCTGCAGTTCCTGCCAATAGCTTCATAGTGCTGAGACATAACCCCTTGCCACCCCTGGAAAGGCCCCCCAAACAACTTTTTAAGTAGCTATCAAATAACTCTTCAGAGTTCTTAAATTTTGTCAATATGGTCTAGTAGTTAAAAGATTGGGTGCTGGAGCTTTATGACTTGTGTCTCAGTCTTGACTGTACCTTTTGGGAGCTGTGTGAACTTAGACACTTTCTGTACTTGTTAACTTCATTTGTAGAATGCACATAATGATGGTGCTCACCCCAGAAGGTTA
Source organism: Condylura cristata (assembly GCF_000260355.1). Lineage (NCBI taxonomy): Eukaryota > Metazoa > Chordata > Mammalia > Eulipotyphla > Talpidae > Condylura > Condylura cristata. Next base: position 13,474,398 of record NW_004567109.1, on the reverse strand, counting down.
CTGTAATTATTTCAAGGAGATAATACACGTAAGTCACTTGGAATAGGTCCTGGCTATAGTTGTGTTTTAGACAGTATGCTGAGTTCTTAACATTATCTCATTTCAGTTTTACAACAATTAGCTTGTAAGTACCTCGTATTGTCCATCTAAATGCAGAAGAGGAAACTGACTAAGAGAAAGGTTAAATGAATTGCTTAAGAGCTCACAGCTAGTAGGTGATTGAAACCAGAATTAGAACCTAAGATTCTGGCCCTCCTAGGATGCAGCACTGCAAGCTCGCCGCAGCCGCTTCAGTGACAGTTCAATTCCCAGCCCCAGAGGTGATCCATATGGCACAGCAGATCTCTCCTGTCTCTCCTGCTGCTCCCCTCAGCAGTGTACTTTGTCAGTCTGCCTGTTCAGCTCCCCCACTCTGCCTCTGGTGAATCTTCTCACCACTCCTGCACCTCTGGCCAGTACCCTCTGTTCTGCATGCATACATAAATAAATCTTTAAAAAAAAAACTTAATTTTATAATGAGGCCAAATACAGGTGAAAAGTTACTGATCTTCTTATTGACAAGTCTAACTTTTCTCTTCCTGTAGTTATCCATATTGGTGCATCCTGACAAAAATCAAGATGATGCTGACAGAGCACAAAAGGCTTTTGAAGGTATTTGTAAATTTACCTGCTCTGCATAATACATTGTCAGTGCTAGGGGCTGACTTCCTTGTTCTGGATCAAGAACGATTGTTATAGTTTTATTTTCTGGTCATGAAACTGGTTTTCAGTAGAGCAGTTGTCATTCTAAAGCACAATGTCACTGTATAGTAAGTAGACCATAATTTTGCTTTGTTACAACTTTAATTGCTAACAAAGACTGTTAATGCATAGGATCTTTTTTAAAAAACATAAAAATAATTGGACATATGTTATCATTGAATTAAATCTAGATATGGTGTATTTAGTTAGCCTCAAGTGTATATTTACTTTTTTCCCAAGACTCAGGAGGAAAGTCACTGTTACAGTTGTATCTTTTTAAATTAGTTTGAAAACAGTAAATAATAGTTTAACCAAGTAGGGAGTGCTTTTAGATAGCACAAGTCCATTTACACTGCCTGAGTATAGTTCAGACTTTCAGAGGGTGTTTGCAGAAACAGTTAATTTCAATGTTTTGCATTAGCTGTGGACAAAGCTTACAAGTTGCTACTGGATCAGGAACAAAAGAAGAGGGCCCTGGATGTAATTCAGGCAGGAAAAGAATACGTGGAACACACTGTAAGTATTTATAGTGCTGCTGTGTTTACAGGAAGTATTAGCACCTTATAGGAGGGTAAATGGTAATGAAGCAATGCCCACTGGCATAACTCGTGACTTCTTGTGTGCTCACCACTGGCTGTGGTGGACATGAATCGAAAAGTTTATGCTTAGGCCTACGGAAGAACGTAGTTCACTGTAGAGCTCAGGCTGGGAGTAGCTAGGATGCAGCTCCTACTTTGTTCCCCACTGGCTCCATGTTGTGGAGAGGACTTCTCATGTCATTTCATCACATGTTGTCCAGTACCCCATTTTTGAGAATGGAAAAGTGGAACAGCCTTTGTGATGCTTGAGCCTTGATTCCTATTCTTATCTCTATGACGGGGTTGGGACATGGGCTTTAGAAAAACAGGCAAGGGGATATGAGTAAAAATTTTTTAAATAGGTGGTACGTACTTACATTAACAGTGCTGGGGAGGACTTGACTGAAATAAATTCAGTGTTAGCTTGGGGTCTTTTGTGTGGGGGGCACTATCTAAATCTCCTGGGTAGTGGGAAATGTTAAGATACCTTGCGTTAGATGAGAAAGGTCTTTGCTTTACTATTTTACTTGCTGGGACAAGATTCTTGAGACCATTTGTAGGAGATGTTTCAGCTGGGAGTGAATATGGTTGGGACCTTTTTCTATGAAGAGCTTTGGGAATTTGAAACAACTGTACAACTAGTAACAATACTAGTGAGTATATCAGTAATGAGGAAATGGGTGAAAAGAGGAGACAGATAGTCATAAATGTGCCCTATTGATCATTGTGTTGGAAGTGACTCCTGGAGACCAAAATCTGGTTAGAGATCAGAAACGTTTGTGATCTCTAATGATTTTCCTTAAATCATTGTGGTATTAGTTTGTGAAGGAGCTGTCCACAGGCTTTTTGACCACAAGGTGGCAGTAGGGCATTCTGAGGGTAGAAGCCCTGGATTTTTGTTGGAGCTATGGGACTGATCTTGTTATCTAATAGAAAAATATAATTCTGGTGTGAATGGTATACCTAATTTTTTGAATCTCTATGGTTGCCAGAGTGATAAAAACATCAGTATGATGGCTTAAGGCACTTTTGCCCGTCTCACAGTGAACATTATCAGGATTATAGTTGTAGAAATGCCAGAAAGCAATTACACTTAATGCCACAAATTCTGTAGTTGCTTCTCAAATTTGTCAAGTACATTTCCTTTGCTATAAACACATAGCTGTGAGAGATAAGTGGGTAATCCTTTCAACATACCAGAGGCTTTTTGGATGTGGTAAGTTGGGGACAACTTCCCTCTTGTCCCCATTCACCCTTGGATTTTAGGTGAGGTTCGAGAAAGGGCTGCTGGTTCCTAGCCTTCCTTGATATTGTTGCTGTTTTGGAGGTGGGGGGAGAGGCTCATTTAAAATTCTTTTTTAACATCAACCTTGTGTTTTATCTATAGACAAGGGCACATATCATGTGTGCAGATCAGTGGATATTCTCAAAGTATTGCCTCATTTTTTTGATGGGAAAAATTCTTCCTAGGTGAAAGAGCGAAAAAAGCAATTAAAGAAGGAAGGAAAACCTACAAATGTGGAGGAGGATGATCCTGAGCTGGTGAGTTAAATATGGTCAAAACTGTTTGCTCTCGCATGGTTCATTAAACTGATTGGCGGGTTAGAGAAAGGGAAGTCTGAAGAATGATGCAAGGTGTTGTTTGAACATTTTAACCAAAAATATTTAAATGTACATTCACACACACCCTCCCCACTTTTTTATTCACCCTTTTTGATGTAGTGCTATGGCCTTTTCTTTGTGCATTTGCAGTTGACTGTGTTTTGTAAAAGGTGAACGCAAGCATTACCCATAGATTCGACTTGTGATTTCTATTGAGGTACATTGGAAACTTGGGAGTCTTCTCCAGATGTCTTACTGATACTTTACTGGAATAGCAGCTACTTTTAGGGACTCATGTCTTATGAATATTTCATAAGCATTCAGCTTAGTTTAAAAGAAATAATAAGCATTTGTTTTTATAACAACATCTATCAAGTCTGTAATGCTTAAATTATATAAGTACAGAAACAGCTGCATCTGGCATAGACAGCTTGGGGAGCAACCACAGGTGACTCTTGGTGAAAGCTATTTAGTAGCCACAAGCACTTATCGTATTCAGGTAATAATTGACAGAAAAAGTGAGCCTTTATAATCAGGAGAGGTAAAAGACAACTAAAAAAATGGTGATAGAAAAAAATCAGAATCCCTAGTAATGGTCCATCAGGAGAGTGGAGTTTCCAGAAATAATTGACATACTCATTAGAGCTTCTCTCACTCTTGCTGTTTGCCTTTATTGGGGGCTGGGTCTTGTCAGCATTGAGCAGTGCCTGGAAATTACAGTATGGAAGAGGTGACAGACTTTGCAGTGTCTCTGATTTTAGGATATTGGCTCTATGAAATCTGTATGGTAGATTATTTTTTGTATATTTAAATTTTTTTTGAGCAGGGGACATTTTAAAGAGAGAGTTCTGTTTTCTATCCAATGTTGTGTTCTTTTTCTGATCAGTGTATCAGTTAGAATATAAATTCAAGCGGACACTGCGACAAAGTCATGAGGTCTTGAACAAGAAAGTATAATTTGTTTTCTGTGCGGTAGTCTTTGGGCAGATAGCCGCTGGCCTGGCAGCTGTGGACCACGTTTCATCCAAGCACTTTCCTGTGGCCTTGCCAAAAGGGGGTTTTCCCTGGCCTCAGAGGCCAGGATGTGTCAGCCTCTCTCCCGGGCGCCATGTAACAGCATCGAGGAAGAGGGCAGCAGGGGCTAAGCCTGATCCTTCTGAGATTCCCAGGCAGTTTCTACATCATATTTCCAGATATCCCACTGACTGAAACTTAAGTTACGTGACCGCACCTCATGGCAAGGAAGGCTGGGAAACAACACTTTTAAGTTTGGTGACTGTGTGCCTCAACAGGGACTAATGGGACGGAGAACAGATGCTGGAAAACCAAGAGGGGTCAAGTCGTAGCTCTGCCAGAGCCAGGAGACCCCTGAGGCTGGGCTAGTTCAGAGCAGCTTCCTATTTTAGTTCCTAGTTCAGTGCCTTGCACAGTTATGACATAATATTTATGGAAAGCATGAGTTATTTTTTGAAGTTTTTTTTAGAGGAAAGGGTCCTCTAAAACCTCAAGTTGTGGAGTAAAGGCGCAGAAGTCCTTGCTTTCCCAGGAATGAGGTTACTGTGTGTTATGTGCATAGTGAAAGTGGAAAGATGGCAAAGGCAGGTTTTTATCTCATGAGGGAGAGTCAACTCACCGAAGTTTGTGCTGAAGAAATTTTTTTTCCCTGCTGGGTCCTAATCTGCATTTATCTTAATTTCCATCTAAATGTACTTAATTCGAGTTGCTGATAAATAACCTGCTTTTATTTTCTTTTCTTGATTTTTTTTATAGTTCAAACAAGCAGTATATAAACAGACCATGAAATTGTTTGCTGAGCTGGAAATTAAAAGGAAAGAGAGAGAAGCCAAAGAAATGCATGAAAGGTATATATGAGTGTATTCATTATGTAAACTGTATCTAAATACCTATGTAAAACCATTTAGAATTCCATTGGGGAGTCATCTAACAAAGGCATCACACAGAATGTTAACTACAACAGCCAAATCTTTGAATCACCAGGGCAAGAGAGTCTGACTCCAGAAAATATTGAATAGACCTGTACTTAAGGAGTTTGTAGTCAAGAATGTGTGTCTTCCTGATTTTCTGGAATGAAAAGGGTTAGTATTGTACAATGTAGTCACTTTCAGAATGTTTACTTTTCTTTTGTTTATCAGAAAGTTTGAGCTTAATTGAGTTTATTGTTGATGGGTGTTTAGCAGTGACATTTTTTTACTGTTTGAAGTTATATGAAAGGTTCTTGTTTGTGATAGGCTTTTGTCCAGAGATCTTGAGTAAGAACCCCTGGTATTACAAAGGTCATTCTGCTGAAGTAAAGTGGCTTGGATTCTCAAGGAGGCTTGCCACACACTGAGCCCAGTACCTCTGATTAGTGTTGACTGAGCTTGGACGACCTTAACCTACCCACAGCCCTCCTCTCCTCGGTCTCATCTGCATGTTTTAGAGTCAGGCATTCACAATAGAGCCTTTCTAGGCAGCCGTCTTTGTAGAACTCCAGAGGACTGATTTAGTTAGTGTATATGCTTGCTTCTATGGGGCGATGCCTTAATTTGTATGGTTAATAAAGTCTCCATATAAATACTATGATCTGGTTTTCCTTCTAGGAAGCGACAAAGGGAAGAAGAGATTGAAGCTCAAGAGAAAGCTAAGCGAGAAAGGGAGTGGCAGAAAAACTTTGAGGTAAATTTCAAAGTAGCCGTGGCTTTTATTCCAGAGTAAGAAAACTTCGCATTTAGAAACTGGGTCCTGTTGCATTCTCAGGAGTGACAGAAGCAGACAGGGAAATGGGGTATGTGGGGAAGAGTGGAAACTTTAGAGACTAAGGCCTGATTCAGCCACCTGTCAGCTCTGAGCACTGGCAAGGCCAGTGAGGATCCTGATTGTTTTTTTTTTGTTTTTTTTTTTTTTAAAGATTTGCTTATTTATGCATATAAGAACTGGGATGCAGATCAGAGGTATGTTGGGGGCTGAGTGAGAGGATTCACCAGAGACAGAGTGGGCAACTGAACAGGCAGATTGACTGAAATACACTGCTGAGGGGAGCAGCAAGCAAGACAGGAGAGGTCTGCTGTGCCATGTGGGTCAGTTCCCTGGCCGGGGATCGAACTCATGTTGCAGTGGCTGGAGGTAGCTTGACAGTGCTGTTTTTAAATCCTGTATCACCAGGGAGGCCCCTGAATGGTTTTTTAAAGATTATGGTAAGTACAACTGCCAGGTGCATTCAATAACAGTGCCTCCATGGTGCCACAGCTTGTTAAAACTGCGAAGTTGGCTGCAGCTGCTTCGGCACAAGTTCCATTCCTGGCAGGGAGCTGACCCACAAGGCACAGCAGACCTCTCCTGTCTTGCCTGCTGCTCCCCTCAGCAGTGTGTTTCAGTAGATCCACCTGTTCTGCTCCCCACTCTGTCTCTGGTGAGTCCTCTCACCGCCCTGGCACCTCTAACCTGTACACCAGTTCTGTATGCATAAGTAAATAAAAAAATAATAAAAGAGCAGGGCTTGCACATTTAATTTAGGAGGTAGATTAAGTCTCAGGGTAGGGGTTGGTAACCAGAGTTGATTATCTTTGGCCTTTTGCACATGGGAAAAGAGAAGTGAGGACTTGATAGAGACCATAGTGGCATTCTCAGCACAACTAAGTAGGCCGTGTGCTGACTTTGAGCATCCATCTAAGTAAGTTCTGAGGGCAGAAAGGAAGGAGTGGCCATACTGCTTGCTATTCATCTAGTTTTGAGAAAAGGATTTAACTTCTCTGAGTCTTGGCAGCATCCTTCCTGAAGTGCCCACGACCCAACATTCTGCAGCCAGCTTTTTATGAGGTTAACAATAATGTGCTAAATGTCTAGCTCAGAGAGCATCCAGCAAATGGTGGCTTAATTGTTGCGGTGAATATTCCTCATTCCAACTGGAGCTTCTAGGGCTGGTATGACACTTGCCTGGTGTCATGAAGTGGAAGAAAAGCTCTGTTCTACTCTGCTTTGTTCTCCTCCAGAGGGCGGGACAGGATGGGGCGGGGCGGGGCGCCTGGAGAGTGCGGAGCAGGTTCGTGTCCTTTCTCTCCTTGACTAGCTTTCTCACCTCACATCTCCTTCTTTCACGCTAGGAAAGTCGAGATGGTCGTGTAGACAGCTGGAGAAACTTCCAAGCCAATACAAAGGGGAAGAAAGAGAAGAAAAATCGGACCTTCCTGAGACCACCGAAAGTAAAAATGGAGCAGCGTGAGTGACCACAGCCACTGGACTTCTCCCCGATTGTCTTCCCTCCTGCTTTGAAGGACTCATTCTTTCCTCCCATTTCCTCCCCAACATAGACTAGTATTTGCTTTTTAGTTACTTTTGTTTTCGAATACAATTTAATATCGATCAGAGAAATTCTTTTGTACATTGAAATGAGGGCTTGGTTTAAAAAGAAACCTCCCCTCTCCCCGCCCCAGACCGACCAGGATTGGAAGGTGACACCGTGGGTGCACCGTCTCTTCCCCACAGCCTGTAACTCAGTGTTTTGTACTTCACGGAATTGTGACAGTTAGACACTTTGCGTATAGTTTGTGGAAACCATCCTATGAAACACGCTGCTTACCGTGGTGTAGCCGCGACTTCAGAGACAAGCTGGGCTGCCTTCGGGCATCCCTTTGCTTCAGTCGCTTGCTCCTGGGTGTGGCTTCCTTCGAAACTCCGGATCAGTCATGGAAGGCAGTGGGCTCACGCGGCAGGCCCTTGCCCTGGTCGCCCGTGGTGTTTGGCATGTGCTCTCCTGTCTGACTGGCCAGTCCACACGGCATGAGGCCCCAGCCACCCAACCCTGTCCACTTTCCAAAGAGCTAGCTGTCCTTCATCAAATAGTATTGTGTCCTCCCTAGCCTGTCTGCATTTGTTAGTGGTAATACTCTGTATGTGTAATAAAATTTTTATACTCTAACCTCTGATGTACTCTTCCTTAGGTGATATTGCACGGGGTGGGCCCCTGACCCACTCGGCCAACCCCGAACTGCCTTGGAGTTGGACAGACCTGCGTCCCTACTGCCTATTTGTTGAAAGATAACACCTCAGTTGGAAAGCTGTGAGAAGCTGAGTGACTTGAAGTTAGACTTTTCACAGTGATTTAGCTAATCAAGAGGTGCAGTAGTCATGGTGTCCCACTGTGCCCAGGGCAGTGCAGCTCTGGTTCGCTTCCCTCTGGGCAAGGACAGAAGCTGCGTCTCACTGTTCTCCCGGGTGCCGTTGAGCTGTATACACTACAAGTGCGTCAGAGCAGCGTGGTGGGTGGAGGGTGGCTGCGGCTCTATCTAAAACCAAACCAAAAACCAGAGAACGAGTCACTGCAGCGACCCACGTTCTGAAGAAAGGCAGCCTGGCCCGGGCAGGGAGTGGCAGCTGTCTCCTCCACACCCCAAAGGCGTCGCCCCTCAGTCCAGCATGTGCACATACACCCCCCTTCTGCAGAGGGCAAGAGGAGTGCCATTTGGACTGTTTGTAAGGGCCAGGGCCAGTGTCTGCCCTCCAGGCAGTCGTGCCAGCGGTCAACAATGCAGTGCTTGTTCGTTCACTAAATGTGCTGGTTAAGGAATGAAATGGTGAACACGCAGGGCTCCTGCCGCTGCTCTTGTGGTATGCGCAACTGCAAAGATCAGCACCTGCTCCGTGCCCCTGCCGCTCAGAGATGGGGCCCTTGATCCTGTCCTTAATAGTCAGGGAATGTTTCCTGGAGGAAGTAACTTTTTGGGAACTCAGAAGTAATGCTTCAGTTAGTCATATTTTTGAATGCAAGGAAAAACTAGCATAAATGAATGGGGAATATCCTACTCATGTTAGAAGTCTGGTGGTAGTTTCAGGGATTGCTCATGGGTCACCAGAACTACAGGCAGGTGCTTACTATGCCTGCCTTTGCCCACCATGGGTCTTGGCATTTCATGGCCTCACAGCCTAGGAAGGTTGTAGAACTAATCCTCATACAAGCTGCCAAGCAGAAAGAAGTCATCTAGTAGGCAAAAATCTCTCTCAAGAGATATCAGGGCCTCCTTGGTGGGGACTAAGTCTCAGCACTACGGAGCTATCGGCAGCCTTTGCAGCCAGGGAGCTGACCCACACGGCGCAGCAAACCTCTCCTGTCTGGCCCGCTGCTCCCCTCAACAGTGTTTCAATGGATCCATCTGTTCAGCTCCCTGTTCTGTCTCTGGTGACTCCTCTTCCTCTCTCCCTCTGCTCTTATGCCTCTAGCCTACACCTAGGCTCTTGTATACATAAAATAAATAAATCTTAAAAAAAAAAAAAAGACATCATCAAGTGGGCCACATCGCAAACCTCTAAATGTAAATTTGTTAAGATAGCACAGAGAATGGCTAAGTCACAGACCGGCACTTGTCTTTTGGGCCTGAACACTACTGTTTCTAGTAAACTTTGGTTGACAAAAGGAAAGGAGATTGACCATGGTGGGTGACTAACGATGTCTGGCGCAGTTAGGGTAGGGCTCGGAGCAGTGTTTTATTAGTCACAGGGTGCGGCATGTTGAAAGACAGATTGGAGCATATTCCATCCCCTCCTTTGTCCTATCTGGATCAGAAATGGGCTGAGGTGAGATCAAGGAAGTCAAAGTTAGATTAAGAAATTGGGGTTACAGCACAATTCCCTGTTTCCCAGATGGGACCGATGCCTTCCCACTTCCTTTCTGGCACATGCAGCCACTGACCCCTTGGGAGATCAGCTGTGATGCCAGCCCACTCTCATCACTGCTCATCCCATGATGACCTGGCCAGGGAGGGGGGTGGGCATTGAGTATTAATTTAAGCAGCTTTAGTCAAGACACCTCCAGAGAGGGGCTACAGCTTCTCCAGCTCCATCCACATGGGTTAAGGGGCGCCTGGGCAGGAAAGGCCTGCTGGAGGTGCGCCAGGCTCTAGCGCCATTCGCTCTTCTGTGATTTGCCTTGAATGGAGCAGAGAGCTCCCACCCACATTCCCAGCTACTGCTGGGGAACTGCTGCTGGGCCAAGGTGAAGAAGCCAGACAGGGTCAGAAGCCTGGCATCTGGGCCAGTGACTTCAGCTCTGAGCCTTAGATTCCTTGGATGCAAATTGGGAAGTGGACCTTTAAAAAACATCGTATTGTCATTGGCAGACTGGTCACCCTCCGCCCATAGTCCTCTGAATCCCCCATCCCCATGGTCATGGCTTTCAGTGGCCTCCTGGGCTAGCCACAGCCAGGCCCCACCTGCTCCCTTGCTTCCTGGGGTCTTGGTGGAGGTGGGAATAAGTCCTGGTGGCCTGCAGGTGAATCTGGGTCTGCACTGAGGGTAGAGCCTCAGTGAAGCAAGATTTCCCCCCCTTTTTCCTGCCTGCTCTTCTCTACTATCTGCACACATCTGGAGCATCTGTTATTATCATTGGAGTTGGGAATTGTGGATATGTCTGAACTCCAGCATTGAGAAATGAGCACAGAGGGGCCTGGAGTCTTACTTGAGTGCCTATTCTGCCACTCACGCACTTTGCAATGCCTGCAAGTTACTGCCTCTCTGGACTTTAGCTTTGGTGAGCTAAGGGTCAAATGCCTCTTTTATTGAAGCTGTAAACGGAAAATGGAGATAATGGTCACATGTTTGGCATCAGGCAAACTGGAGTTTGAAATTTTCTGAGCCTCAACTTCCTCCTCTCAAATGTGTTGCCCCAGGGTTTAGTTAATGTGGGAAACCAGGTTCCCAGTGCAGTGGGGTGCTCTGTGAGTAACCTTCTGACTGCCAGCCAGCAAAGTGTTTCCTAATCTGAAGAACTGGCTGAAAGAGCAGAGAATTAAGGACACCTGGAAAACCTGTTGCAAACACATTCTCTAGTCTTCCTTAAGATTCAGTTTCAGGATTCAGCTTGGGATGTGGGTGTGAGAACTGAGACCGGGGTGTATGGAAAGAGATGGCTGGGATCTTTAATAAGCTCCAGTTAACTCAGTCCCTGGGCCACCTACTCAGAGTCACCTGCATGCTTGTTAAGTAGTCATTTCCTGGGCCCCACAACCAGCTCTGCTGGGTCAGAATATCCCGAAGTAGAATCTGAGAAAGGACTCTTTAAAAAGCCTTTAGGGTTTCCCGGTGGCACAACAGGTTCATTTGCAGCACTATGAAGCTATCTGCAGTGTGAGTTCAAACCGTGACCAGGGAACTGGCCCACATGGCACAGCAGACCCCTATCTTGCCCACTGCTCCCCTCAGCAGTGTATTTCTGCTCCCCACTGTTCTCTGGTGAATCCTCTCACCCTGCCGCATCTCTGGTCTCCATCCCAGCTCTTGTTTGCATAATTAAATAAATCTCTAAAAAAATTTTTAAAAGCCTTCATTTTTAATAAGTACTCTGAGTCTAATGTGTAGAAAGAATTTGATTCCAGTTCCGTGGTGCTGGGAAGTTGGGTAAAGTGATCTTCATTTATATTGAAGGTTGTGCGCTGGCTGAGCCTAGAGGAAGTGTGTGTTGCTGTCAGCCTGTCAAGAAGCAGATGCAGAGGGGAGGCTCAAGCTGCCCCTGTGAACAGACACCTTCTCCTGGTGAGCCTGATCAGGGTGAGGGTGTGGGTGGGGCGGGGGAGTGGAGAGAGGAGTAACTTTCAGTGAGGTCCAAGGCAGACCATGGCCTTGGCCTTAGACTGGGGACTTCTCAAAGGATTTGTCATCGCCCTCAGCCTGGGGTCTCATGAAAGCAGGGGTGGCTTCAGAAGACGTGACTTTCCGTGTCCTGAGAGAGTGGGCATCCCTGGAGACGCAGGGCAGTCCCCTCTGCGGGGCACTGTGAGCAGGCTATTGCACCCCCTGGACGGTGGCCGTCTGGGAAGACTGGACTGTGTGTCCCCTCAAACAAGAGTCTCTTCAGAAGGCAGCTTTGGGTCTTTTCCATCAGTTTGGGGCTTACTGGAGTGGGGCTATGCCCACTGACACTTGGGGTCCACAGAACAGGCTGTACCCACTGCTCCCTGCCCCCCCCCCCCCCCCAGTCCTTGTAACCCACCTCCCACCGGACTGGGGGCTCTTGAGGACAGGCTGGAGCTTCCCCAGGTGGGAACCCACCTCCCCTCAGACAGGGACCCAGTTCCTTCCTTCCTCTGCCAGCTCAAGCCCAGCTCTTCCTCCCAGAGGGCTCTAGGGGACTAGCCCCGTGTTGGCTGAGCTCATGCGAGAATCCGGGCTGGATGTGGGTCTTCTGGTGACCTGGGGCTTGGAGCTCCACCCAAGGAACTGACTTTGTGGATTTATGCCCTAACCACTCAGCGGAGCCAGCAGCAGTCTCCCTGTACCCTTTATCCTGGTGCTGCTGAACAGGGATTGGAGGGTACAGTGAAGTGAGTCACACACCTAGGTCTGGGCCTGTCTCCTGCATCCTCCCCATTCCCCACCCTGCTTCCTGAGTTCACTGAGAAGCTGTCCAGGAAACATGCTCGCTGAGTCTCTCATCTCCACCTCAGCCTCTTTGCCACTTTGTGGACTGCTGCCCCTGCTGTTTCTCAGGTAAGAGGCTGTTGTCCTGGGTGAGAGGGTCAGGTATGTCTATTTTGTCTAGCTTCCCTGCAGATCCTTGAGGCTGATCCAGCTCTGGTTCCCTGCAGAATCCTTGAGGCTCTGGAGTGATCCCAGAACAAGCTCTGGAGCGATCCCAGAACTGGGTCTCCTCTGACTTCCCTTCCATCAGCACCCCCCTCATCGACACACAAACCTTCGTTATTCGCAGACACGGCATGCACCCTTTCGTTCTTCACATTTACCACACAATCACAGCGTCTGTAGCATTCCCTCACTCCCCCCGACCAAAACACGCACAGCTGGTGACGGTAAACCCAGCCAGGATTTATCACCTGCCAGTATCGTACTTGACATGGTACTTTTTTGAAGTCATTGTCATCATCCTCATTTTAAATCTATGTTTTCATATAGGTTCAGTGAGGTTAAGAAATGTGCCCAATATGCCACAGCCGATAGGCAGCTGTGAACCCAGAATTCACCTCCTTTTTGTTTTTTTACCTTATTTTTTTAAAGATTTATTTATTTATGCATACAGAACTGGGGTACAGGCCAGAGTGCAAGGGTGGTGAGAGGATTCACCAGAGGCAGTATGGTGAGCAGAACAGGCTGACTGACTGAAATAACCACTGAGGGGAGCAGCAGGCGAGGCAGAGGTCTGCTGTGTCATGCGGGTCACCTCCGGGGCAGGGATCTAACTGGCCCTGAAGTGGCTGTGGCCAGCTTGCAGTGCTGCACCCTAACCCAGTGCACCACCAGGCAGCGCCTTTTTACTTTATTTTTAAAAAGAGGCAATAACTTAGCAAGTCAAAATTTCAATAGTTACAAAAGAACACACAGGAAAATACTTCCTTCTATCCTTGTTCTCTAGAAACCAGTTTTGCTCTGTGGAGCAAGTTCCCGCTTGGAGACCTCACTGTAAAACTCATGATATTGGATCGCTGATCCTTTGCAACTGTGCCGTTTCCAGCCTGGAGGCGGGCTGCAGCCTTCTGGGGCTTCGGGGAGCGGAGCGAGCAGGGTTTGCCCAGGAGTCTACCTGGGTGGGAATCGGGCTCCTGCCTTTGCACTGTCTCTCTGTGCCCTGCCGTTTCCTTCTCAGGGGTAGCAGGGAGGGGTGCAGGGCTTGCTCAGGTATCCTTGGATCTCCACTCCAGTGCCTGGCGCCTCGGGGTGTTCAGTACAGGCTCACTGGGTGCCCAGTGAGTGGGCAGATGGCTGGAATGGCAACCAGGGAGCGCTGGCCATCCCTTCGCTGTGTACACATGGGGTCCCACCTCCCTCTCTCTCACCCCCACCCTCACTCACCCACACACACTTGCAAATTCATTTTTCACTCCTGGAGCTGCCCACAACTTTCCGCCCTCGCTGGCTCCCACTAACTCTTGCATGCTGCCGAGTGTCTGCTCAGGGTCCTAAGTGACTTCCTCCTCACCAGCCCTGCAGTTTTGGTCCCCAGGGTACTTGGGCCTGGTGCCTCTGGCTCTCTGGGGAGGCCCAGCCCATCATGCCAGTGGCCGCAGCAGGTCCTCCGTGCTCCTCCTCCACGTCCTTGTCATGGTCTAATCGTCCCTGCCCCCACACCCCGCTGGCTGACACAAGCAGCACACGCAGGCTGGTCTTTTTCTTTAACTCCCTTGGGCTTTGTCTTCTGTCTGCTCAGTCCTCTCGGGGTCTCTGTTTCCATCTGTCTCTGTGTGCCCTGATCCCTCCACCTCGCCTTCTGCTCTTTCTCATTTTCCCCCCTGACTTTCCCTCTGGCTGCCTGTTTTCTGGGTCCCTCGTTTCTGCTCTTTCTCTCTGCGCTCTGCCCCCCTCCTCTCTCCCTCCCCTCGGTTGCCTCAAGCCATGGCTTCCCCCTTGCTCTGTGAGAAACCCCCAAACAGTGTTCAAGGCTTGTGATGACCCAACTTGGGGGTTGTTGTGGGAGTTCTAGGGTCACGACATTTCCCTCCAGGAGTGACTTGGCAGCAATTGCTCTACTTCCTCACTTCTGCAATTTCCAGACGGCACAGAGGTTGGGTCTGCAGAGAGAGACACCCCAGCTTCACAGCTGCAGCTGTTGCCCCATACAGGTAAGGGGTGCCCTGCTGGCGGGCTCTAGGGAGGTTATGAAAATGTTCTTGTGAGAGCAAGCTCACGACCCCAGGCTGCACCCAGGCAAAGGGGTCGTTTTGTTGAGGGACCGGGGCATCTTTCTCAGGCCCAGAGTCTCAACTTTCTTAGGGAGTCCAGCTCCCCTCTTGGTTCTCTGAGAACAAAACAGTGCTGAAGTGACCTCAAGAAAACTGGGGGGCAGGAAGTGAGGGTGATGAGAGGGGTCCCTAAATCTCGGAGCTGAATGCCCATCCCCTTTGTGACCTTGGCCAAGTTGTACCCACTCTCTGCACCTCAAGTTCCCTAAGTTGTCAAATGAAGTCTCCTTTGCAAGGTCATGGGAAGAGGAAAAGGGTCTGGCACTGGGGTGGGAACTCACAGACGCTCTAGGGGTGAGATTCTCCCAGGGATGGAGATGACCAACTCGGTACAAAGAACCTGGCCCATAGCTGATGTTCCCCACCTGTGTCAGGTGATGAGAGGGGGCACCTCACCTGCCCTGCACTGGAGGAGGTCTATCTAGAGGCTGGTGACTAGCTGCGACCAGGACACACCTGTGGTGAGGTCAGCATTCCTCCCCCAAGGTTCAGGAGCTCAGGTTAGCTTTGACTAAATATGCAGCTGTATTCCAGGTTCTTGGAGTGTGTGTGTGTGTGTGTGTGCTGCGCGCGTGCATACGCACACACGTGCTAAAGAAGCAAAAGAAAGAGATGTGAACAGCCCTAGGGCTTGAGAGGTGCATCCCAGCCTCCACCCTCCTCCCCAACCCTCCCCTCTCCCCTTTCCTGCTCCCCCTCCTTTGGCACCTTCCCTCCTTCCTTGCCGCTTCTCCCCTCCCCTACTCTCTCCCTCTCTCCTGCTCTCTCTCCTCTCTCCTTCCCTCCCCTCTTGTTCTCTCACTGCTCTCAAGGTTTTAGCCAGCTACCTAAAAGATGCAATCTTTGAACCTCATTTTCCTCCTTTGCAGGTTGGGGTTTAAAGTACTGAGCTTGTGAGTTGTGGGGAGAAGTGAGAGCTGGGTAGGATGGTGCTTTGTTTCCTGCAAGATGCTGTTCAAGTAGAAGCAGTGTGTGACCAGCCATACTACACTGCCTGGAGGAGTTTGTTGGCCCATTGTTTTAGCCTTGGCCTTAGCAGCCTGGTGGGGGGTGGAATCTTAGAATGTGAATTGAGTAGATGAATGATAAAGCACTTGAGGCAGTAGATTGCCTGGCTTCTGGTCCCTGCTCTGCTCTGTTACTACCTTATGCAAATCCTTTTACTTGCCTGGGCCTCAGGGTCCCCATCTGTCTGTAAAGGTTTGGAGAAGGAGTTTCACTACTGCATTATTGGCAAAATGTGCCTTCAGGACTCAGTTTTCTCTCCTGGTTGATGTCAGGAAGAAAGGGGGTGAGATGAGAGCCGGGGTGCTGTCCTCTCTTGGGGAACCCTTTCTAGAGAGACCTTCACCTCCTTATAAGGCCCTGCTGGGCTGCTGGGGCTTCTCCTCCTTTTCTGTGGCAGTTGTCCTTTCCCATACCGCTTCTCCACATGGCCTCCAAGTGGGCCCAGGAGACAACAGCTGCACTATAGCTAGGGATCAGGCCCTGACCGCTCCTGGGGGACAGTGTCTGATCAGGAATGGGTGCAGTTCCAGGGGGGCAGGTGCTCAGCCCCAGGACAACCACTTCTTCCACCAGCCATGGAGGGTAACTTGGCAGTGTGATGGAAGGGCCATGGAGAAGCTGCTGTGTGTCTTTGTGTGTGCATGCCTTGTTGTGTGGGGTGAGCTGGGGCACTGACTCTGGTCATATCCACATGTGCCTGGAGCGTGTCCATTCTGTGTGTGTGTGCATGTGTGTGTGAGAGAAAGAGAGAGAGCCAGAGCTTCATGCAGCAGCCTCACCCCACACCCTCAGAGCAACTCAGGGCCTGGTAGGGAGTTGAACTCAGTTGGCTAATGGAAGAAACATGTCAAAAACTTGGGCACAGCCCTTTACAGTGAAGTCCGTTTCAGTTTATCATGCCCATTCCTGTTTACTAAAGCTTTTATGCTTAGAACAATTTTCCTTCCCTTTCACAAGAAGGGTGTAAGTGGGTGGGTGGTGGTGGTTTTACCCATATTTCTGATAAAGATCCTGAGGCTCAGAGCTGGGAAGAGACTTACTGTGGAGATTGGGTACACAGCTGAGGTCAGAGCCCAGACCCCTTGACCCAGTCCTGTGATTTCAGCCACACTTTTTGCTTCTTTCAAAAGAGAAGATGAAACTTGTATATGTTGGTTGTTTTTTTCTTTTTTTTTGGCTTTTTTATTCATGATACAAGCATTTTATGAGATGGGGGAGGGGAGAAGAACTTCCAGTTCATTGAGCAATCTTATAGGCATAAATTGCTTTGTTCTGCTTTTATTATTGCTCCAGTGAGGAAGGCTTATTTTATTTTCATTTTGCAAATGAAGAAAAGGGGGCTTTGAGAGTAAAAGATCAGCTAGGCAGGAGCAGTGCCTGGTACTAAACTGGGTCTGCATGACCCCAGGACCTGGGCCTTTACCCTGTATTTACCCTTGGGCCAGGCCCAGGGCTGGTCATGAAAGTACCAGGAGGACTCAGGAGTGCTCACGGCTAGGAAGAGGCCTGGGCACATCCCTGGGCCTTCCTACTTCCTCTTCCCTGGCCTGATTCACAAGGAGGGGGAATCACACAGAAAAGGTGGGTAGAGACCCAGAGGGGAGGCCCAGGCCAGGTTGAGGGTCCCCTAACTCCACAGGGTTGTCTGGGGCTGGTTGAGCAATCTGAGTCTTCATCATGTAGTATACGTAACCGGTATCAGTGTGGAGGCTCCAGAGAGAAGCAAAGTTGGGATTCTCTGACTGGTACCAAGGATACCCCCATCCTTGGGCCCTGGACCCTGTCCCTGACTTTCCCCAGAGAAGGAGCTCCATTCACTTATCAACAAATGTAGCTGGCTGGTTGCTCAACTCTGCCATGAGGAAACTTTTGAGAGCAGAATTCACCAGAGGTCAGCCACTTGTTCCTCAATTTGCCCCCTCAAATTCCTCTGCTTCTTGCAGAAATAGTAATAAAATCTCTCCATCAGGGGTATCTTTAGAGGCTGTGGTCAGCAAAGACTAGGGCACAAATGTCAAGCAGCAGAGAAGAGCAGAACAGATAACTCATTTATTGAGCATTTACTATATGCAAGTACTTTAGAGGTTTATCTGCCTTCATCCTCAGGGCTATTAGTCACATTTCTAGATGAGAAAATGAGGATCACAGAAGGGGAATGATTAAGCTATGGAGTTTAATGACCTTGCAAATGTAAGGTCAGAGTGTAAGGGCTTGGAAGTGAGGATGAGAGGCGTGTGTGTATATCATTTTATTAAGTATTTCTTGGGAGTTTTCTGGATAGCATGTCCTCTAATGCCTACTGACAATGGCACCCAGGGAGTCCCCAGTCCAGAAGTCTCAAGAAATGAGTAACTTTTATAGTGCAACATACTATTTCATGAGAACCAGTGACACTTCAGATTCTTGCTGGGGAACGGGAGTAAGGCTAACAGTCGCTGATATTCACTGAGTCCTTATCATGGACCAGGTGTTTTCTATTTAATTGTACAACTCGATGAGGTAGTTGTTATTACTTTATTTTTACAGAAAAGTATTTTATTTTATAGATGAGAATGTTACAAGTATAAACATTCAAGAAGATGAAATTAATTATCTTGGCAAGAATCAGCTGGTAGCATTTCAGCTCCATAAAAAGATGTGACTGGTTCCCAAGGAGCTCACAGAGTTACTAATCTACTTGGAAGCCTAATATAGTTGGCTTCAAGCTGGAATGAACTTGATGTGAGTGGTTGTGGTGTATTTTAAGAAGCCTTCGATTTGATCTAAGTAGGAGATTGCCTTAATTTCCTGTAGACACAGCTTTTTAGAGCTGTTGGTTTTGCACACCTTGAATGGAGCTCAACACCTCACATGCATTACTTACTGAGTCCTCACACCACCCTGGGGACGTGTGTTCTGGGAATATCATAACTCCATGAGGGGAAGGACTTGAGAGTGATGTGTTTGGTCATGGTCTTTAAATTAGGCAGTGACAGAGACAGAATTTGAACCCTGGTTTTCTGGCTCCAGATTCTGTTTTTTATCACTGTTCTATCTGCTATAACCTTTAT
Organism: Condylura cristata; assembly: GCF_000260355.1. Taxonomy (NCBI): domain Eukaryota; kingdom Metazoa; phylum Chordata; class Mammalia; order Eulipotyphla; family Talpidae; genus Condylura; species Condylura cristata. The sequence goes on along the minus strand of NW_004567109.1, from coordinate 13,455,741 downwards.
GCTCATGAAACGCCATAAGGCAGATGTGTTCTTGTTCCTTTTAAAGATACAGTCCAGAGAGGAGAAGCAATTTTATTAAAGGTTGTCAGTTACTAAGTCATACAGCTGAGCCTTGTGATTCTAAGTTAAAATGCTAAAGCTGTCATTTCTTAAGTTATTTTCAAAATAGATTTTTTATTGTGATAAGAAACACATAAGATGAATTTATCCCCTACACAATTTTAAGTGTACATTCTATAATATATACTATTGTTAACTATATGCACATTGCTGTACAACACACCTCTAGAAGCTTTTCATCACAAGATGAAATTACCCAGCCCCAGCCTATATCAAACACTGCCTTTTTTTCCCCCATTAGTTCAAAATACACTTCAGATTCCTCCTATAAGCAAAATTGGCAGTATTTGCCTTTTTGTGTTCAACTTACTTGCTTACTAATATCTTTTTTTTTTTTAAAAGATTTATTTATTTATGCAGACAGAACTGGGATACAGGCCAGAGGAGCAGGAGTGGTGAGAGAGTCACCAGAGACAGAGTGGGGAGCAGAACAGGCAGATTGACGAAATACACTGCTGAGGGGAGCAGCAGGCGAGACAGGAGAGGTCTGCTGTGCCATGTGGGTCAGCTCCCAGCCAGGGATAGAACTGGCGCGGAGGCAGCTGCAGCTAGCTTGCAGTGCTGCATCCTAACCTGTTGTACCACCAGGGAGGGCCCTTACTAATATCTTTAACTTGCAGTCATTGTAGCATGTGGTTGTAACAGGCAGCATCTCCTTCCTCCTTAAAGCTGCATAGTGTGCCATTATGCTTTAATTCCTTTCAACAATGTTTTATAGCTTTCTCTGAACTAGTGTTTTGTTTCCTTTTTTTATTCCCAAGTATTATATTTGGTGATAATATAAATGAGATTGTTTTATTTTAAAGATTTATTTTTATTTATTTATGCATATAAGACTGGGGTACAGGCCAGAGGTATGGGGTATGTATGAGAGGATTCACCGGAGACAGGGTGGGGAACCGAGCAGGTGGATCTGCTGAAATACTCTGCTGAGGGGAGCAGCAGGTGGGTCAGGAGAGGTCTGCTGTGCCAAGTGAGTCAGCTCCCTGGCTGGGGATCAAACTCGTGTGCTTCCAATAGCTTGATACACTGAGCCTTTAACCCCTGAACCACCGGGGAGGTCCTGGGATTGTTATCTTAATATCTTTTTTTCTGGACACATTTTTTTATTTTATTTTATTTTTATTTTCTGGGCACATTTTTTAAAAGATTTATTTATTTATTTATGCACACAGAACTGGGGTACAGGCCAGAGGAGCAGGAGTGGTGAAAGAGTTACCAGAGACAGAGTGGGGAGCAGAACAGGCAGATTCTGAGGGGAGCAGCAGATTCTGAGGGGAGCAGCAGGCAGTCAGGAGAGGTCTGCTGTGCCATGTGCATCACCAAGTGGCCTAAGCTTCTTAGTGCTGTGCTTTAACCCACTGCGCACCAGGGAGGGTCTGGGCACATTTTTAAAATCTTCATTTTACTAGTTAAGAAAGAAAGACTTAGAATCATAGAGTAAATTTAATATTTGAATCAGGATTTGATTCCAAGCCTATTGTTGTCTGGTAGGCGTGAGTCAGATACAGAGCAGAACTTTCCCTCCCTTTCCCATTCAATTCCTGAGCTTGGGGGACATAGGTGAAAGCCTGACCCCCAAGTCAAAGACATATGACATCATGGCATCTGAACCTCCCATTCTCAGACTGTGGGGCAGGTCTGTGAGTGGGTTGAGTTGGTGAAGTAGAGGTTTGCTTCCAGAAAGGGCTACAGGTTGCCTTGGAGAAACAAGATGGACCTTGGAGTTCAAAATTCCTCCTGCCCTCCCCCCCGCTGTGTGACTACGGACAAGTCTGTTTCCCTCACTCATCTTACTTCCTCACCTGGAAAATGGGCATTTCCTAAAACTTATTTCACACAACTGATTTATGGGGTCAATATGGCCAAGGAAAAGGAGTGTCTGTACACTTAACTAGTAAATGATGTCCAGGGCCCTGAGTTTTAGTGGGCTGATTTTGGGTTCCCTCCAATCAAACCCTCCCGCCAGGGCAAGGAATCCTTGGGTCCAAGTGAGGGCGCCCACTCAGCAAGTATGCAACCTGCCTACCCTCCCCCTACTTCTGGCTGAGGCAGTTACACTTGCATGATTGTTAGGAGCTGTTGGTGCAAGGGATGTGCATGAAGCAAGATGTGACTGATTTATTGCTTATAAATATTTGGACATTTGCACTCTTGACCCCGAGTGGTCCCACAAACGATAAGGGCCAGATTGACTGGTAAACCTAACTTTAATTCAGAGTCTGCACTGGAAAGTATAAGTACATACTTCCTTCTGCCCAGATCTTGGTGGTTCTCCCTTCTGACTGTCTAGCTGTGGGAACAACTGTCTCTTCCTCTATGTTCCCTGGACTGAGAATATTTCCAGATGAAATGACAATGCAGGCAGAGTGAGCGCTGTATATGGCAGAGGGGGGAAGGTCCAGATGACAGAATTCTTGTCTCCATGAATATTTACGATCTCCTCCCCCCCCACCCTCAGCTAAGTTTCTGGGCCTGAGCCTGCTGTCAAGCCTTGATCCATCAGGGTACTATGCCCACATGTTAAGTTGGTATGAGCCTCCTTCTCTGTGTCCCTTCAAAACTCATTCCCTTGCTAAGCTGTTGAAAGCTTTGTTGGCATTAGGCTGAGGCTCTGTCAGGAACTGGTAGGAGAGCCAGGTTGAGTTAGAGTGCTAGGGTCAGCGGTACTCATAAACCCCAACTCTCGCTTCCTGTTGCTGGACCAGTGGGAAAGAAGAAAGCCTGATCACTTGTGATTCAGCCTTATTCTAGGCTCTCTCTGCATGCTCATCTTTGGAACCATTACTAGGATTTTGAGATTTTACAAATGAACTGACTTCAGAGAGGTGAAGTCAGTTGTCCAAGGTCACACAGCAAGTAAATGGCAGAGCCAGGTATGAACCAGGTCTTTCAGACTCCTCCTTGTTCCCCCTACCCTGACGAACTTCCCTGCATTTCCTTCATGCCTGGTTCTAAATAGTCATGAGAGGCTTCATCGTTCATTCATTCATTCAGCTCCAATGTCTGATTTTGGAGATAAAGACTAGAAAAATATCTAGTCTTTATCCTCATGAAGTTCCCAGGCTAGAAAGGAAACAGCCACAGAAATCAGTACTTACAAGATTCTATGTCAGGTGTTATCCTGAGGGGTTTGCCCAGTGCTGTGGTGATACAAAGAAGGCAGCAACTCATTCTACCTGTGGCAACCAGGGATGGTAATCCCAGGGCAGCTCCTCTGAGAAGCCACCCCGATCACTCTATGTAGCACCCTACCCAGTCTGTATCAAATCATGACTTTTATTGAATTCATCACTATTTGAAATCAGTTTGTCTACTTGTCCCTACTTATTTTTGTAACTGGAATGCGGCTCCTCAAGAGCAGGAATCCTACCTGTTTGAATCCTGCAGTAGCCTCAACACAGCATCTAGCAACTGGCAAAAATTGTTGGGTGAATGAATGGCCATGGTCTCTGCCTCCCAGGAGCTACAGCCTAGTATGGCAGGAGGACGCACACAGACAACATCAGTGGGAGAGTTGAGCTATCATTTTGTACATTTTTTTTCCATCTCAATTGTAATCCCCGCAGGTTTCCCATCACCAAGTCACCCGTGTGCCATCACCATAATCCCGTGCACTTCCCTCCCCACCCCCCCGTTTTTTATCCCATTCCTCCACACTCCACCCCTGCAAAATGTCTCTGGTATATGGTTGTTCATTATTTTTGTTATTTTCTCGCCTGGTCCATTATACTCCTGCTATGAGTGAAACCATCCGTATTTTTCTTTCTCTTTCTGGCTTATCTCACTAAGCATGATCTTTTCCAGCTCCATCCAAGTTGCTGCAAAAGACATGTGTTTCTCTTTTTTGGTTGCTGAGTAATATTCTATTGTCTATATGTACCACATCTTTTTTATCCAGTCATCTACTTTTGGGCATTTAGGCTGCTTCCATGTTTTTCCAATTGTAAATAAAGCAGCAATAAACATGGGGGTACAAGTATCTTTTTCAATCAGTGTTTTTGTGTCTTTTGCTGGGTCATAGGGAAGCTCCATGTTTAGCAATTTGAGGAACCTCCAAACAGTTTTCCATAGTGGTTGTACTAGTTTGCATTCCCACCAGCAGTGCAGGAGAGTTCCTTTTTCTCCACATCCTCGCCAACATTTGTTGTTGCTAGTTGTTTGAAGATGTGCCAGTCTCACTGGGGTGAGGTGATATCTCATTGTGGTTTTAATTTTCATCTCCCTTATTACGAGTGATGTTGAACATTTTTTCATATGCTTGTTGGCCATCTGCATTTCCAAAATGAGAAGTTTTTTTTTAAATGCAGGTGCTCAAATAACATTGATCCATTCAGCACCCAAAGCCATGTCCTTGGTGCCTCCTGTTCCCACCCATTCTGGCTCTGCTGTTGATGAGAAAAAAAAAAATCCAGGCCCACATGAAATGATTCATTTAAAGAACTGTTTGGGTGATACGTCACTGTTCATTTAAAGTCACAGTTCTAAGAACCTATTGAAGATGTTGAGTGAGAACTTATAATGACAGAAAAATTCATGAAGGGCAAAATACCAAAATTTTATTAAATTTTTATTAAAAATTTATTTATTTAAGCATATTAAACTGAGGTATAGACCACAGGTACGGGGCAGTGGTGGTGGTGAGGTGATGGACCAAGAGACAGAGTTGGGAGCAGAACAGGCAGACTGATAAAGTACACTGCTGAGGGGAGCAGTGGGAGAGACAGGAGAGGTCTGCTGCACCATGTGGGTCACCTCCCTGGCTGGGGATCGAGCTCGTGCTCAGTGGCTGCGGATAGCTTCACAGTGCTAGTCTTTAACCAGGGAGAGCCCAATACCAAGATTTTAAATGGAGACAGGACCATAGTTTTGGGCTCAGTAAGACTCAGTAACACTGATTTTGATTTTTTAAAAATACTGCATTAAATATGGTGATGGCACATGGGTAATTTGGTGATGGGAGACCCAAGGGGATTGCAACTGAGATGGAAAAATACACAAAAATATGCAAAAACAAACTACTATAATTTTTTAAAAATATTGCATTAAAATATTATTTATCTTAGTTACTGAGATTTTTGGTTGCCCATTAAATTGTGCACCCAATAAACACCTTCCAAGTCTCACCCTGGTCCTTGTCCTGGTGGAAAGACTTCCTCAATAGGCCTGGGCAGGCAGGGCTCAGATGGCCCTGGGTTGATCCCTCTGGCTGGAGAAAGACAATTTCCAGAAGACAGTAGCCTCCACCTGACTGCACCGAAATCTAAACAAAAGTAGAGGGAGAGATATCTCTAGTGGGGAACAGATAAAACTGTGACTCCCTTAAAGACCCAGAATTGAGGCCAGGAACTCACTGCCCAACTGGTGCTTCCTCCCTCCTAGTTCCAGGCCCCAGGAACAAGGTCTTCCCAGTGTTAAAATATGAAAGTGCTGAGTCCAGTAACTACGGAGACCCAGGTCTGATGTAAAAGCAAAGTGAACCTTTTAGCTAGCTCGAGCTAGGGTCCGACCCAGAGTGATGCGAGGCAGCGCTTTTCTTAAAGTCATGGGTTTATAAAGGCATTGTGGGAGGGGCTGGGCAGTCACAAGTCCCTGCTTGCCAGATGCCTGATGCAGATAACAGTTAGGTCCTGCAACATTTACTCCAGGGAGGTTCACAACTTATCTTTGGGCAACAGTTTTAGCAACAGTTTTACTGGCCTTCCAGCCTTCTCATTCCTCTACACCAGGACCCAGCAGGATAAACAAAGACTGTCCCCCTGGGGCTCAAAGGAGAGGGGGCTGGGTGGGGTGACTCAGAATGTGCAGCATTGACTTCAGATCTTCTGGTTTCTTTATTTTCTTAAAAATCATTGGGATTTCCAGAGAATTTTTGTTTACAGAGGTTCTATATACCAATATTTACCATGTTCAAAATTAAAACAGATGTTCTCAAAATTTTTGTCTTTGAAACCAAACAATAAACTCATTCTGTTAACATAAGTAATGAATTTTTAGTGAAAAGTAAGTAGATTATTAAAAAAATAGGCCCTCCCTGGTGGCGCAGCGGGTTAAAGCACAGCACTGAGAAGCTAAAGCCACTTCCGCATGAGTTCGATTCCCGCCTGCCCCGCAGGTGACCACATGGCGAGGCAGACCTCTCCTGACCCGCCCGCTGCTCCCCTCAGCAGTGTACTTCGTCGATCTGCCTGCTCTGCTCCTCTCTCTGTCTCTGGTGAATCCTCTCACCCTCCACATTTCTGGCCTGTACCCTAGTTCCATATGAATAAATAAATAAATCTTTAAAAAAAATAATCAATTTAGGGAGAAGAGTGGCATTGATTTATATATTTTTTGCAAATATCTTTAATGTTGCATTTCATAGAAGACAGCTGGATTCTTCTATTAATTTCTGTATTTAATCTGTTATAATGGTTCTTTGGTGTATATGAAGAAAACCTGCCCTCACACAGGTATGTATTTATAAGGGAGGATTATTATTTTTTTAAAATAATGTAATAGTTTATTTTTACATCATTTTGTGCATTTTTCCATCCCAGTTGTAATCCCCATGGATCACCAGATCACCCATGTGCCATCACCATAGTCCAGTGCATTTCCTTCCCCCCACAGTTTTTGATCCCATTCCCCACTACACCCCAGTAAAATGTCTCTGGCATATAATTGTTCATTATTATTATTATTATTTTCTCATCTGGTCCTTTATACTCCTACTATGAGTGAAACCATCTGGTATTTTTCCTTTTCTTTCTGGCTTATTTCACTAAGCATGATCTTCTCCA
>NW_004567109.1:13423103-13448553 GCF_000260355.1 Condylura cristata | reverse complement strand
TCGCCAACATTTGTTGTTGCTAGTTGTTTGAAGATGTGCCATTCTCACTGGGGTGAGGTGGTATCTCATTGTGTTTTTAATTTGTATCTCCCTAATTACAAGTAATGTTGAACATTTTTTCATATGCTTGCATTTCCTCTTTGGAGAAATGTCTTTTTAGCTCTTCTGTTTATTTTTGTTAAGTTTCATCATTTCTTTGTATATCTTTGTGATAAATCCTTTAATCGCTAGTTTTTGTGAGAAAATTTTTTCCCAACCAGTGGGATATCTATTTTTTGTAATGTCTCTTTTGCTGTACAGAAGCTCTTTAACTTGATGTAGTCCCATGTATTTATCCTTGCCTTCACTATCGTTACATTGGGTGTGGTATCTTCAAAGATGTTACTGAAGTGTAGTCGTGTAGTGTTTTGCCCATCTTTGCTTCCAGGTAGTTTATGGTTTCCATTCTTATGTTTAGATATTTAATCTACTTCGAGTTGATTTTTGTGTGTGGTGCAAGGTAGTGATCTAGTTTCATTTTTTTGCATGTAACTTCCCAGTTTTCCCAGCACCATTTGTTGAACAAACTTTCTTTGTTCCATTGTATCTTCTTTCAGGAGGATTATTTTAATGGCTCTCCCATATAATTAGTGATAACGCTTCTCTGATAATATATCAAAGTTCAGAAATGGCCATTGCAGTGATAACCTGAATCTTATCAATGCACTTTTGTAACTGTTACACTACAATGATTTACTATATCAAAGTTCACAAATGATCGTTGCAGTGAAAAAAATTATTAAGGCATTTAAGAACTGGGGTGTAGGCCAAAGGTGTATGGGGAGTGAGAAATTCACCAGAGACAGAGTCAGGAGCAGAATAGCAGTTCTACTTAGCTACACTGCTGAGGGGAGCAGCAGGTGAGACAGGAGAGGTCTGCTGTGTCCTATGGGTCAGCTCCCTGGCCAGGGATCAAACTGGTGGTGCAGTGGTTATTGATAGCTTGATAGCACTGTGTCTTTAACCCCTGAGCTACTAGGGAGGCCCCCCAAATTAGAATTTTTCTCTTGAAAGTTCAGATTTATCGTTGTCAACAAATACCATCATTTGTTTCTCTTGAAGGGACATTCATACTTGAGAAAATATCTGCCAGATATTCCTATATGAAAAGCCATAGTCAATTATTTTTTCAGTTGATAATGGTGATCTGCCCCGAAGGTTCAGCAGCATTATGCTGTTCCTGAAAACAACCACTGTACTTCAGTTTGCAGAAGTGTTTCATGTGTATTTTTCATTTTGACACACAGAATATTTTTAAAAATGTTACTCAAGACTTAATAATGTCTTTGCTTTATCAAGGAACTTACAAGTGAAACTGGCTTCTTTTCTAAGAATGGCATTTCTTTTGAAATGGATATATATATATTTTTATTAAAACATGGGTCCTCCCTGGTGGCACAGTGAGTTAAAGCACAGTACTAAGAAGCTAAAGCCACTTCAGCATGAGTTCCATCCCTGTCCCAGAGGTGACCCACATGGTATGGCAGACTCTCCTCGCCTGCCCTCTGCTCCCCTCAGCAGTGTACTTCGTCAGTCAGCCTGTTCTGCTCCCCTCTCTGTCTCTGGTGAATCCTCTCACTGCCCCTGCACCTCTGGCCTGTACCCCAGTTCTGTGTGCATAAATAAATAAATCTTTAAACACTGGGCATGCATGGCTGTGAGAACAGAGGCTCCTCCCACAGTTCCATGCCTCTGCCTTGACCTTCACTAAGAAGCCAGCGATTCACTCATAATTGTGCTTCTTTAGTGCAAATCACAATGGAAAAAGCAAAAAAAAAAAAAAAGCCATTGGGTTAATATGGAAATAGTTTTGACCTCATGGAGTCCCTGAGAGGCTTCAGGGTTATTTTTTCTGCCTCCCTCATTTTCATGGACCAACCCTTTGAGTATCTAGATCGTTGGGACCAGATACCAAGGTTACTTTTAGAAGTGGAAAAGGTGGCAGCTGAGTGGAAACTAGCAATTCCTGCTAGGGAAGCAGCATAAAATTATGTAATTCAAATAACTATGTATTTCTCAATGTTAATTAAAGGTGAGGTTTTTTTCTTGAATAATTAAATACATTTGTCTAACATAGATAAACCACTGTATTTAGTGGACATAAGCACAATGTTCCACTTAGGACCAGTTTTTTGTTTTTTTTTTTTAAACTTGCCCGTTTGTATCTTTAGACTTCTTCATCTATTTCTACTGTTCAAGAGCTCCTGAAGAGGTAGGTGTGATCAACAAGAGTTAACATCCATTCCTTCATATATTTTATTATTTTCTAAAGATTTATTTATTTGTGCATACAGAACTGGAGTGTAGGCCAGAGGTTCAGGGGCAGTGAGAGGATTCACCAGAGGCAGAGTGGGGTGCCCAACAGGCAGGTTGATGAAGTACACTGCAGAGGGGAGCAGTTGGTGTTCAGGAGAGGTCTGCCAGACATGTGGGTCACCTCTCTGGCCAGGGATTGAACTCGTGCCAAGTGGCTACGGCTGGGTTGTAGTGGGGCATGTTAATCCGTTGTGCCAGTAGGGAGGGCCTCCATTCCTTCATTTATTGTTTCATGATGCTGGGAATAGTGTTGAACAGACTGTCACTGTCAAGTGGGAGAGTGTTAGACAATCTCACAAATACCAGTATGATTCCAATTGCACTAAGATTGATGAAGGAGAGCAGGAAGCTCTGAGACTAAACCTGGCCTGGCCCAGGGGCTAATGAAGGCTTTTTTGAAGAAGTGAAATTCAGCTAAAATCTGCAGCACAATTTGGAGATGGCCAGTTGGAAGCAGAGTGTGGGTAGGGACCAGGCATGGGTTATGGGACAGGCAGACAGGAAAGGTCTGAGTAGGTTGAAGATCCACTTGGGAATTCCATCTTGGCTGTAGGTGGCGGGAAGGTGGCATGGGAAGCAGGTGGGGTGGCAGCCAGAGGTGGAGGCAAGGGCCATCACTGACCTTTTTTCAGTTCCTAAAACCTACCAAACACTTCCCTGCCTGAGTCCCAGACCCGTGCAGATCCCTCTGCCTGGAACACTTCCTCTGTTCCTCTTTGGGCCTCAACTGCAATGTCACTCCTTTATAAGCAGATCTCCATCTCTTTCTTATACCAGCCCTCTATTTTCTTCATACGGCAGCTCTACTTTCATCTATCTTTACCGCAATACTGTAAGTTTCTGTCAGTTGTGCTCACTTTATGTCTCTCATGCTTAACTGTCTTTTTTTTTTTAAGATTTATTTATTTATGCATATACTAGGGTAGAGGCCAGAGTGGGGTGTGGGTATAAGTGTGAGAGGGTTCACCAGAGACAGAGTGGGAAGCAGAGCAGACAGATCCACTGAAATACACTGCTGAGGGGAGCAGAGAGTGAGACAGGAGAGGTTGCTCTGTGGCCGTGATTGTCCTCAGGCTATAGCCATGATAGTTCTGAGCCCTAATCTCTAGGCCACCAGGGAGTGAACCTTAACTTCTGTGCAGTCAGTGCTCAGGAATATTTGTTGGCTGAATTGGTGAATGAGCAAGTGGACAGAGCTGGAGCTGAGATCCGGGTTCAGTTCCTTAAGAGCTGTGTGACTTTGGACAGCTTATAAATCTACCCTGTGCTCATTTCCTGTTTTATAAAATGAAGATCATACTTTCTATCTCAGAGTGCTTTTGTGACACTCAAGTGCATGGACAGCACCTAGTAGAGGTCTGGCTCCAGAGAGGTGCTCCTGTTAGTTATTTTTATTGTGTCTTATTCCCAGTTTTGTGCTTTTTTCAGTGCATTATAATAGATGATGAGTAGACAATATTTTACCCTGGATGCTGAAATGAACATCATTACTAATTTAAGACAATATTTTTTATCCAAGTTATTGTGCTTTTTTCAGTGCATTATAATAGATGATGAGCCTCAAGCCTCACTCAGTCCCCTCTGAACCCCTTGTCATAGCAACACAAACAATATAGGACCTCTGGGCTCATGTGATGGCAGCATAGTGGGAGGAACAAGAGGGAGGGAGGAAGCAGCTGGTTCCACGCGTGGATGGCACGAGGGACTGCCGAGAACAGACCAGACTGGGTAGTGCTAGTAGGCCAGTTTTAATCTTCTTCAATATATTTCCCTATAAAATTTGGCTGTGAAATAATTTTAGGACTTTGAAAAAAGCTGCAGAATAGTAAAAAGAGTTGAAGTGTGCTCTTCACCCAACCTTCCCTAATGTGAACGATTTACACTGTAATGCAATGATCAAAACCAGGAATGAACACTGAAATGAGGTCAACGAAATTTCATTTGCAGTCACCCGCTCTCCCACTAATGGTTTCTGTTCCAGGATACAACCCAGGATCCCACAGTGCGTTTGGCTGGTGTATGTCTCCTTAGTCTCCTCTAGTCTAAGACTGTCTCCTTGTCTTTCATGACTTGCTATTGGTACCAATCAGTCATTTTGTAGAATATCTAACAACTTGGGTTTGTCTGATGTTTTCTCATGACTAATTGAGACTGTACATTTTGGGCAAAAACACCATGGAAGTGATGTTGCGTCTTCGGCACATTCTACAGAGGGAGAGAAGCTGTTGTTAAGTCTTATGAATGATGATGTTAATCACATGGTTAAAATATCGTCATATTAATGATGATGTTCATCTCAATAACTTGGATAAAAAATATTGTCTTAAATTAGTAATGATGTTCATTTCAGCATCCAGGGTAAAATATTGTCTACTGGATTTCTCTACGATATACTTTTCTTTTTGAATTACGTTAAACAAAAAAATTACATGTAACATTTTTAAAAAGAATTATTTATTTTATTCATACAGAACTAGGGTACAAACAAGAGGTATAGGGGTGGTGAGAGGATTCACCAGAGACAGAGTGGGGAGCAGAACAGGCAGATTGATGAAATACACAGTTGAGGGGAGCAACGGGCCGATTAGGAGAGGTCTGCCGCCATGTGGATCACCTCCAGGTCCAGGGATCGAACTTGCACTGAAGTGGCTATGGTTAGCTTATAGTGCTGTGTCCTAATCCGTTGCCTTACTAGGGAGGGCCCCACATGTAAATTTTTTTTTTTTATATTTCAAAGCTAATAACATTTAGATATGACAGTTAAACAGATGTTCCCAAAGAGCCTCGATAAATTATCATAGACTCACCAGATAGGCAAGACAACATGTATGTGCCTTTCTGTCATCTGACAGCAAGATCCAAGACTGGTTGTCTTCAGGCATTTTAGACTTAGTGCAGATCAATGCCATACAAACATTGCATGTATTTTATTTGTGGATACTCAGTATAATTTCCCTTAATAACTTCATTCTCATTATCTGTGTTCCCACATGTAACATTTTTAATTTTAAAGTAATAATAAAAAAACTTCAGCAAAACAAAATTTGTATAAAATAAACTTCCCACAAAATCCGCCTCACTTGTCCAGAGGTTACTTACCGTTCTTAGAGATGTATCCTTCTAGATCAAATTCTATTCACATACCCATAGATAATGGGACAAGTCAACTCTTCATTTTGTTTTACTGAATATTATTGGTGCTAACTTCCCAAGTCAGTACAGTCAACTATAACTCATTCTTTCTAATGACAGGTTAATATATTTTTCTCTAGGTTACTTTACTATACTTCTCTGTATTTTCTATATTTTTAACATTTCTATTATTTTTTCATTTAATTTCAAGTTTCTTCAACTTTATTTCTTTCTTAAATAGGAAGATATTGAAATTTTGCCAGAAAATTAAAAAATTTAAAATCCTCATGTCTTACCACCAGAAAAGAAAAATGATCTAACATTTTAAGTCAAATATAAGCCAGAGAATAAGAAGACATCTTATTTTAATAGAAGAAGAAAAAGAAATTGAATGCCGTTAATTTCATGGACTCTGAAGTATCATTCATTGTAGAAATACATCACTGTTTTCTATAGAAAGGGAAAAAATGCCAATGAATTGGAACATGTCATTGATTTTAGAGTTTTTAAAATGTGCAAAATGGTAGTCTTCGAATTGATGAATTTGGCCCTTGCTTAACAGGTGTTCCCGTGTGGTCTTTCAGGCACCAGGAAGGCCATACGGTCGGCTGCTCCACCTGGTCCAGAGTGATGGAGTCAAGTGGCTTCTCGCGCGTGGACTCTGAGTTCAGGTACACCCTCTTCCCAATTGCTTACAGCATCATCTTTGTGCTGGGGGTCATCGCCAACAGTTACGTGCTGTGGGTCTTTACTCGCCTGTACCCTGTTAAGAAACTCAGTGAGATAAAGATCTTCATGTTGAACCTCACCTTGGCTGACCTGCTCTTCTTGGTCACACTGCCCTTGTGGATCATCTACTATCACAACCAGGGCAACTGGATCCTCCCCAAATTCCTGTGCAATCTGGCCGGCTGTTTCTTCTTCATTAACACCTACTGCTCTGTGGCCTTCCTGGCCGTCATCACTTACAACCGCTTCCAGGCAGTGACAAAGCCCATCAAGACTGCCCAGGCCACGACCCGCAAGCGTGGTATCACCTTGTCTGTGGTCATCTGGGTGGCCATTGTGGCCGCTGCATCCTACTTCTTCTTCCTGGACTCCACCAATACAGTACACAACAAGGACGGCACAGGCAACATCACTCGCTGTTTTGAGCATTACGATCAGGGAAGCATCCCAGTCCTCGTCGTCCACATCTTCCTTGTGTGCAGCTTCTTCATTGTCTTCCTCATCATCCTCTTCTGCAACCTGGTCATCATCCGCAGGCTGCTCAGACAGCCTGTGCATCTGCGGCACAAGGTCGCAGTCAAGCGCAGGGCGCTGTGGATGGTCTGCACGGTCTTGGCCGTGTTCATCATCTGCTTCGTGCCCCACCACATGGTGCAGCTGCCTTGGACCCTGGCCGAGCTCGGCTTCCAGAACATACACTTCCATCAGTTAATAAACGATGCACACCAGGTCACCCTCTGCCTCCTCAGCACCAACTGTGTCCTAGACCCCGTCATCTATTGCTTCCTCACCAAGAAATTCCGCAAGCACCTCACTGAAAAGTTCTATAGCATACGCGGCAGCCAGAAATGTTCCCGGGCCACCTCGGAGACAGGCACGGAAATGGTCATGCCACTCTGATGGAGGCTGCCTGTTCCTTCAAAAATTAGTCATGATGGCTGGGGCCAGACCAGAGGCTTCTTCTCTATGGACATCACAGACTGACCTGGGGATGGAAGGGGTGTTTACTGTGACCGGTATACCTTCTCCCTGGGCACTTGTGTTCCATCAGCAGTGGAGGGTACCTCACCACGGCAGGGATGATAACAGAGTCAGACTGCTTGGAAATCCAGGACTTGAAGAACCCCTTCAGCTGCCAGCAGCACAACGCATAATTACCTTGGCTGGTGTCCTCATCTTAAGCCTGCTAGTTCTGGGAGGAATGTCAGGACCACAAGGCCAGGGGCAGGCCTTGGAGTCACCCAGTCTGCCCCACAGGGCAGCAGCCCCAAATGAGTGTGGTCTTGAGCTTTGGGTAACAACTCCCAAGTGAGGAAGGCAGAGGACGGGGCTTTGAGAAAGGGACACTTTCCTGGCTGTGTGGTAGTTGGTATCTTTTGGGCAAACTCTTGAACGAGGATGGTACCACCTCCCTCCACCCATAGGCACATTTCTTGGGGACACTTCTGGGGCTAGTGGCAGGGTGGAACTTTCCCCCAACTTAATTAATCCAATCACCTGTTCTGAGTGGCACGTGAACAGAGTAGATAAAACATACATAGACCTGAAACTGAGATGTGGAGCTTATTTCCCGAGGCAGTCGTGTCTCTGCACAGGCCTCACATCCAGCTTGGGTCAGCTCTGGACGAGTGGGAACAACACAACCACCACCTCCACTTGTCTCCGCACTAGACCCTGAGGAAGTAATGGTCTCCGCAGTAAACCACCTCCTTCGGGGCAGCCACTCCCCATGACTGGGCGAATTTAAGCCATGCAGGACATCACCATGGGGCTTCCATGGCATGGCTGCTTAGGCTGAGACGCACCTGTGTGTGGAAGGAGCTGGAAGGTCCCCCGACCCTGGCCCTGCCTGGCACTCTGGGGGCTGCTTCTAACTTAACTTCCAGGAGTTGGGAGGAGCATGGAGTTACTTTGAATTCTGGGTGCAGAAGACAGGGGTCAGCTTCTCAAGGACCTCTAGATGTTGGCCAGTAATTTTCAGCAAATGTATTCAAGCAAGTCTCCTTGGAGCCTGAATCCAGCATCCACAGGCTGAACTTGGAAGTTGCAGACTGGGGGGCTTGGATGAGCCGCCCTTGGTCTATTCTAAGTAAGTCCAGCCAGTGTCCCCATAAAGTTCAGATCCTTATTTCCTGCCTACCGGGCAATTTTGATAAACACATCCCAACTGGCCAGCCACCTGGCTGGGTCTGGGATGACAGCTGTGCACTGGACTTGGATGATGGTCACCAGGTGGGCAGAGCAGTGTCCGTGAGCTTGGGTGTCAGACAGCCCCAGGTTTGCCATTTCCTGTCACGGGTCTGCGAGCTGGATTTCCTACCTCACAGGGTTGTTATGAACTGGGAATGCTGAGGCAGGTGCCTTGTGGTCATCGGCTCACCCCGGCTTCTCCCCTTTTTTTGTGAATTTGCTCATCTCTGTCCTCCTAGGCGGATGAGAGGTGAGCATCTGGCCCGTCATATTCTCTCAGGAATTGTCAAGCTCAGGAATGCTACCTTAAGCTCTGCAGGTTACATACCTGAAGACATAAAAGCTCTGGAGCTGTGAGTGTGTCAGGTGTGGGTCTGTCTGTCTTGGGGGTGGGGGTGGTGGTGGGGGAAGCTGGCCACCTGCTATGAACATGACAGGCCATGCATGGCTCTGCTCAGAATGGACATAGACACGGACACAGGAAAGTAGAGATGGGAGGGGCTGTTGACGCTCCTGCTCCAGACCAAGCCCTTCTGGAAGCTCAATGTCTGAGTTTCTTCTTTGGAATCCTGTGAGACTTCCTTAGTAGGCTGTGTTTTCTTACTTTGTTTAAGCTGATTTGAGTGGATATAGATGACAAGCAAAAGAATGCTGAATGAGATAAAGGTTTATATGCTAGAGCACCATGTTTCTTGGATTTCAGTGTACCTGCCTCACAGTTTTTGCAATATCTGCACACCGTCTGTATGTTTACTTAATAAAGTTTTCTTTAAATCGAGTCCCTTTTTAAAACTTAAATCTATTTTAAAGGATCCTTTAGAATTCAACTGCACTTAAACACTGAAAACACCTGCCACACCTAGGAGGCAAGCACAAACATAGATATTAAAATGTTTTGGGCATCTTGTCTCAAGATCCCAGGTGGCTAGGCACACTTCAAGAAACACAGCTGGGATGTGCATGAGGTGATACTGCATCCAGTAAGTGCTCAATAAAGAGTCAGTCTGTCAGTGCCAGAATGACCCCTTGCTTCTTCCTCAATGTTTCCCCAACACACAGGCCAGGGTCTCAATCCCCCCTGGCCCATGGAGGAGTGTCTTAGCATAAAACCCATACTTCAGGCCTGCTGCTCTCCCTGCCACTCAGATGCAGCTACCTTTACTTGGCCATGACCTCTGGTCGTGTCTGCTCGTAACCTCAGATGCACTTTCTCTCACACATGACACCTTCCACAGGCAGTTGTCCTGAATCCCTCCAGAGAGGGTAAATGCTTCTTCCTGGAAGCATTTTAGGACTAGCAGGATCTAACTTTTTAATTCCTTAATTACTATGGCATTTAAAGGAGCTCATTTCAGTATCTGTCTCCCCTGTCATGGAGGCAGGAAGTGAATCTTCTTTTAAAAAAAA
The DNA here is from genome assembly GCF_000260355.1 of Condylura cristata. Taxonomy (NCBI): domain Eukaryota; kingdom Metazoa; phylum Chordata; class Mammalia; order Eulipotyphla; family Talpidae; genus Condylura; species Condylura cristata. The sequence continues at coordinate 13,438,740 of NW_004567109.1, read as the reverse complement.
TATATTTATTTATGCATACAGAACTGTGGTACAGGCCATAGGTGTGGGGGGTGAGAGGATTCACCAGAGACAGAGTGAGGAGCAGAACAGGCAGATCTACTGAAATACACTGCTAAGGGGAGCAGTGGGTGGGTCAGGAAAGGTCTACCATATGGGTCAGCTCTCTGGCCTGGGATTAAACTCATGCTATGGTGGTGATAGTGCTAAGACTTAATGCTTAGGCTGCTAAGGAGGCCCTAGATTTGGCATTTCTGTGACACAAGTCATCTTTCCCTTCACATCTTACCAATAAGTCATCTTTCCATCCATCCGTCCATCCATCCATCCATCCGTCCGTCCATCCATCCATCCATCCATATCCAGGTAGCCAACACTCTAGAGTATCTATTTTGTTCTGGTAACTTAGCACAGCTTTTAGCTGTTATCTTACTGAAGCTTCACACCCTCCCCCAAAGCTGGATGATTCTATCCTCACAGCATGAGTAAAATAAATAAGGGCCCAAATTTGCTGAATAAGACAGTGGTTCCCTCTCAAGAACTTGCAACAGAAGGAAAAGGACCTACATTTTGTTGCCTCCCAGCTGTTTACTGGCCACTTTCACACATCTACTGTCAGAGTCCTCAAAACCACTCTACAGAGTGAATATTTTCATGCCCATTTTACAGGTGGGCAAGTTAGAGGGGGCAATGATTTGTAAAGGTCAAGGAGATAGCCAGTGTTAGAACAATATTCCAGCCCAGATCTGCCTTCCCTCCTATGGGAAAGTCTCTTCCCTTCTCTCCTCCCGCCATGTGACTGCACTCTTGCCCAAGACCCTCTGACTTTCTCTGCTTGGTGTGTGTTTGGTGAGGCGTCTCTTGAGAAAAGAAACAGCTGGTATTCCTCTATCTCGCTGACTGCAGTTTCCTTTCTTGGAGGGCTCTTTGCGCATGTGGGCAGAGGCTGATGTGGTCAGTTAGGGAGGAGGGCATGCCCAATGTGAGGTATAGTGATGCTGTGAAGGATGTCTGAAGCCAGAGTGGCATTCTTGTGAAGCTAGAAGATTATCTGGGGTTGTTCAAAGGTTATCTGGATCCTGACCTTTCGTACAGAGAGGGGAAGGGGTGCCCTGACCACTTAGGTGTGTCTGGTGCTGTGAGGGGCCTCCATATCACTATCTAGGAGTAGAATGTCTTCCTTCTGCCTGACTTGCTTTCTCCCCTGGAAGCTGTGTAATTTCTGCTCTCACCTCCTTCAAGGCTGTTTTCAAATGTTGCCGGTTGCTGTCTCTACAAGGCCTGCCTTGGTCACCTCACAGAAAGCAGAGTCAGAGAGAGAAGTGATTCCCCAAAGTCACCCAGTAACAGCAGGTCAGTCTGGCCACTCAGGCTTGTGCTTTCCATTCCTCCATGCTGATTTCCTCTGCAGACAGTCTTTGTGGTGTGGGCTGAGGAAGTCCTTGTCTTCCATGTTCCAGACAAGAAAACAAGTGTCAAGAGGTGAACTGGCAGAAGAACCAGTAGCAGAAGCTGCCATTGGTGGGATTATGCCTAAGTCAGAATCCTGCCTTCACAAGGAACCTAGTTATGCAAGTTTCTATTTCCCTAAATCCATATTTGGCACTGTTTATCTTTCAAATGCTGGATGTATGAAGTCAAATCTTGGTGTTAGTTTGACTTTCTCTTAAATTACCAATAGGTTTGTAAAAACATAGTTGCTTGTTATTTGAGTTTGAATTCAGATAATTCTGATTCCAAAGCCTGTGTGTGCAGTATTACAAAGAGGCCATTGAACAAAAAAGAAATAAAATAAAATGAACTGAAAAATAAAAAGATACTTTTTTAAAAGAGGCCATATTGTCAGGATTTAATTTCTGGCTTTATGTACTCTATGATTTGGGTAAGATTAACCTCTCTGGTCCTCTATTTCTTCATCCATCCAATGGGGATGATTTTACTGTTGATTTGTGGCCTTGAGGACTTAAAATTGTTTAGAATAGGTCAGAACAAGTACTAAGTAAATGTCTGATAGATTGTTGTTCTCTACACAGTCTCCCTTTTTAAATGTGTATATCTGTGTATATCATTTTAGCCCACAACCATAATACCCCTGTCTCTTTCCATGAAGTTCATATTGCGTAAGCCCAAATTTCCTTAAAAAAGTGAAACTAAGAAAGAGAAGAACAGAATGTGACTAATCTGAGCCCCCTTTTACTTAACTTCCTGGGTCGTCCTAAAGTATGTTCAAGAATGTTTTAGAATTGCCACAAGAGTTGGGGGTATTGTGGCCTTGGGATGATTTAGTTCTTTAAAAGGGAGGGCACTTATCAATAGGGTGAAAAGACAATCCACTGAAGACAAGTAACTACTTGTAACACATAATAAGGAATTGCTATATAGAATTTGTAAAGAAATCCTACAACAGCAATAAACCCAACAACTTAAAAATGGACAAATATTTGAATAGACATTTTTCCAAAGGGTCAATAAACTCATGAAAAGATTTTCAACATCACTAATCACTAGAGATATGCAACTGAAAACCTCAGTGAGATAAAGACAGAAAATCACAAGACTTGGCAATGGAATGAAGAATTGGAATCGTTATGCATCGCTGGTGGGAATGTAAAAGAGTGAAGCTGCAATGGAAACACTATGCAGTTCCTCAAAAACCTAAATATAGAATTACCACATGACCCAGTAATTGCATTTCAGGGGTATATGCCCCAAAGACTTAAAGGCAGAGACATGAGCAGACGTGTGTACACCAAGGTTCATAGCATCAATATTCACAGTAGTCAAAGCTAGAAGCAACCCATGTACCTCTTGAGGAATGAATGGATAAACAAAACATGGTATAGACACACAGTGGAATATTATTTTGCCTTGAAAAGGAAGGAAATTCTGACTCACACACACTTTTTTTTTTTTTTGGTGGAGGGGGGTGATACTATTTTACCTACCATAGACGGGCTGCTGGATTGCAAAGGCAACAAATATCTATTATCTGATTTGCCTCCTAACACTCTGGCAACTCTTGTATCTTTCACAGATTCACCTTCTTTCCTGACTTTAAATATTTTCTTAAAAATTGCCATTCTCCTTCTCATCCTTTAACCAGTACATATTCCATGTAGTCAGCCATATTACTTCTGTATCCCTCAAGAACTCTTCTGCTCCTGGAGTAGGTGCAATTCTCCCATTAAAACTCTCATTTATGGGCCCTCCCTGGTGGTGCAGCGGGTTAAAGCACAGCACTGAGAAGCTAAAGCCACTTCCGCATGAGTTCTATTCCCGCTTGTCCCGGAGGTGACCACATGGCGTGGCAGACCTCTCCTGGCCCGCCCACTGCTCCTCTCAGCAGTGTACTTCGTCAATCGGCCTGTTCTGCTCCCCACTCTGTCTCTGGTGAAGGCTCTCACCGCTCCTGAGCCTCTGGCCTGTACCCCAGTTCTCTATGCACAAATTAAAAAAAAAAAAACACTCATTTATGGAATATAAGAGGAAAAAGGCAAAAGAATAAAAGAAGCAGAAACAAGTCTCTAGACCCTATCAACAGAATGGTGATTACCAGAGTGGGAGAGGTGGAAGCAGGATAGAAGGAGCCAGTTGGTTGATGGTGGAAGTGACATTTGGTAGTGGGTGTGGTGTGGTGAGACAGATGCAGTTGCTGAAATAAGACAGTGTTCTGGCACCTAAACTAACTTTACTAACTGTAAATGTTACCTCAGTAAAAAGACATAGGAGGAGAAAAACCCAAAACAACACAATCTCAAAAACAAAACAAAACAAAAAAACAGACAACCAAACTCACTTCAGTGGATTGAATGCAAAGAATCTGAACCTTTCTTTACTTGTGAGGAATAGGGGGCAATCAGGGATTTTTTAAAAATTGAGGTCATGTTGTCTTAGTAAGCACAGTAAAAGTTATAGGAGTCCAAAGGAAAAAAAAAGTTATAGGAGTCCAGAGTCACAGATCTTCACATGGATGTTACCATAGGAAGCCCACCACCAAGCACCAACAACCTCCAACACAACCCACCCACATCCCCTTCAGTCCCCTTCCCCCACCAGGGCCCCTTGTCCGGAAAGCTAAGAGTCTCGGGTTCTGAGTGTGGTGATGAAGACCAAGTGAGATGAGTCAACTTGTTGGCTTGCTGCAAGGACTCAGCGTTGGCATGCTGCCATCCTTCCCACCTCATTGTCTTCAGACGTGACTGTCTTCACCCGCCTTTACCAGGTGGGAACGAGTGTGGGAGATGGGATTTTTGGGTGCAGTGATACTGCCCACAGCTTGGTTTGGCCCTTTTCCAAGCTGCATCTGATCTGTTCTGACAAGTGCACACACCTCAGCACCTCACTTTGCACTCAAAGAAGCGAATTACTGATTGGGAGTTGTTTTGCCCTGGGAAGACTCCATCGCTGGATCACTCTGGAACATCTCACTTCTGGGGAAGTGACTCAGGGTTCAGCAGCCTGGATGGGTGGGCAGAGAACTGAAACCAGTTTCCCTCATTTGTCTCTGTCACGGTCCTTCTGGGAACTACATCAAAGAGGAAAAGATGTGCTGAGTAAGAGGAGAGGGTTAAGAGGCTTGGAGGGGTAGACTTGAGTATTTTTACGCATGTGACAATATTCCACAGTGGAGAACAAGCCCAGGATGGGTGGTTTTCTTTCTTTGGACCAGCATCCTCTGTCTTCCTGACTCCAATTAAACCTATCTAGCCAGCCCCTGGGCAAAGCCTGGCAAGTGTAAGGGATGTGGATAAGTGGGGTGGAAGTTTCTAGAACAGGTTTTGTCTCGTGCATCCGTTTGCATTGGGGTGGAGCAGGCAGGAGAGTGATCCCCAGAGATGAGTCAGCTGTGTCATTGTTCCTAACTCTGCCCTTTCTCCTGTGGGGAAAACAATAGTGCACCAGGTCATAATGTGTTGGAACATGCTTCCAACATAAATACCCATAAATGCACGGTGCTACCACTTTCTGAAATGGATGCCATCTGACATCCAGGACCAAGGCTGGGATTCTACCTCAGCTTCCCTACCTAGTTCTTTGGTTGTCTTTGAACATAGCTTCAGATTTTGCATATTACTGTCTAAGCTGCACCAGTCAAACACTAGACAAGTCCGCTCTGAGCTCCCCACTCCTTCTTGGATCCCAAAGCTGGGTCTGCCATGCCTGTGCAGGGTGTGTTCACTGTAGATGCTTCAGTGTCCCCTAGACCCACTTGCCAAACCTCCTCTCCACCACTGGCTTATATCCCCCAAGCCTGAATGGACTACCTCCTCTCCACCACTGGCTTATATCCCCCAAGCCTGAATGGACACTGGCTTATATCCCCCAAGCCTGTGCTGGGTCTTTGTCAAAGGAACAGCCTGGGAGAGGGTTATGGTTTCTAGAATTGAGCACTTGGGCTGGGATTCTAGAATCATTATCATTTACTTGTTGTGTAACCTTGAGCCAGCCACCTCCTCTCTTTGAGTCTTAGCTTCTCCACCTGTCAAAGAGGTTAATGATCTCTTACTTTGGTGTTGGGAGGATTTATTGAAATGTCTGGTCTACAGTGCCTAAGGGCACATTGCAGAGAAATGGCCACTCACTGCCCCCTTTCCACACAACACTGTAGGCAGCAAAGGAGTTCTGGGTCATTATTATTCTATGACATTTAAGTCATCCCTTGAGCCAAGCCTAATCAGATCAAGATATGAGCTCTGTGTTGGGAGCCCGGTCTGGGAACAGGAAACAGCTCTGGAGCTGTGGTCCCTGAAGGCAGAGACGAGGCTGAGGCAGTGAGTGGCAGTGATGGAGTGTGTGACCCCAGAGGCAGACTGGGCTCAAATGTCAGCTTTAACTCTGTTGCCCTGTGGACAAATGACAGTATTTCCATTAGCCACAGTTTCCCCATTTGGTATATGAGGAGGTACCATAGCATAGACCACACAGAATTGTTGTGAGGGTTAAATTAAGAAACCACCTATGTCAAATGTATAATACGGGAATTGCCATGAAACTTCTTTGATCCACAGGTTGTTGCCAAGTTTTTACTTCAATTTTTTCCTCCTTTATTTAATTCAAATATTCCAGGAGAGGGACTACTGCCTCCTAAAATATTTTGGCCAAAATACTTAAAAAAGTTTTTAAATAATTTATATACATTTTGCAACATTGTTCATTTTTCTATTTTTTTTTAAGATTTATTTATTTATTCATACAGAACTGGGGTGCAGGCCAGAAATGCAGAGGGTGATAAGATTCACCAGAGACAGAACAGGGAGCAGAACAGGTTGACTGAGAAGTACACTGCTGAGGGGAGCAGCAGGCGGGTCAGGAGAGGTCTGCCGCGCCATGTGGTCACCTCTGGGGCAGGCGGGGATTGAATTCATGCGGAAGTGGCTTTAGCTTCTTAGTGCTGTGCTTTAACCCGCTGCGCCACCAGGGAAGGCCCCATTTTTCTATTTTTAATAGTGTTTGCTTTCTTTCCTCAGGTGTAGTCTCCACAGAATTTTCACCACCAATTCACCTGTGCACCATCACCATAGTCTCTTGAGCAACTCCTGCCCTGTTTCAAGCCCTTTGCTTCCCTCTCTCCTGCAGAATATCTCTGATTTATAGTTTTCCAGGTTTTTAAAAATTGTTATTATTTTTCCCTTGATCCTTTATTTGGTTCTCCTATATTCCTCCCACAACTGAAACCATCCAATATTTTCCTTTTGACTTATTTCACTGAGCATGATTCCTCCTAGCTCCATCCATGTTGTTGCGAATGGCATTAGTTTATCTTTTTGATTGCCAAGTAATATTCCAATGGCTATATATATACCACATTGTGTGCCATTTTTCTGGTGTAAACTGATATCTCATTGTGGTTTTGATTTGCATTTCCTTGATTGTGGGGGATGTTGATCATTTTTTCATATGTCTGTTGACCAGACATTTGAAGTATCTTTGGAGAAATATCTTTTAAGTTCTTCAGCCCATTTTTTGACTGGATAGTTTACTTTGTTTTTGTTGAGTCATATGAATTCCCAAATTACTTTAAAAAGAATTGTGCGAAAATAGTGTGGGGAGGGAAATGCACTAACTATGGTGATGGCACACGGGTAATTTGGTGGTGGGAAGCCCATGGGGATCACAACTGAGATGGAAAATGCACAAAATGATGTAAAAATAAACTATTATATTATTTTAAAAAAAAAAGGGTTGTGCAGTTGCCAGGTCACCAGCAAATTGTGTAAAAACTGGTTTTGTCATATCTTTGCCTGTCTTGACCACTCTAGTTAAGGTTTTTTTTTTTTATAATATATAATGTGCCTTCTATGTGACTTGTTTTTGTCCCTTTAACAGCAAAAGTGAACAGGGTATGCCAATAAATAAAATTTTATTCGAACTGAGGAAGGATGGTTTTTTTGAAGAGGGAACTTAGAAAGAAAAGACATATACACATTTTGTAAATATCTTGAAAATTGAGGATGTTGTTCTTCCTGTCAACTGATGTTACTTCTCTTTTCTGAGATACTAATTTCTACCCACCTTGTTAGTTCCCTTGGCTTTGATGCTTAGATCCGGAATGTGGAAGTGCTGCTAAGTGATGATGCCTGAACAGCTGGAGAGACATTGAACTTTGAATGTACATTTTATCATGACAGCATTCCAATGCAGAGGAGTAACAGATTTCCCTAGAAATTTATTGAAGATGATGAAACTCAGTTTCTTCATATGTAAAATGGGACAGGGGAGTTGCAATGAGGTCATTTTCAAAGACCCTACATTTAAAAGGGTTCTGCTTTATTGGCCTGCAAAAGCTTGCAAGGACTTGGTTGGCAAATCATGTCGTGGGAGGAGGACAAGATAAGCCAAAGCCCCAGCAACATAATGATCCTCAATGTCCTGCTTGTCTGTCCCAGGACCCATCAGATAACAGGATGTTAAGAATCTAAGAAGCCCAAGTAGAGCAGAAGCCACAGATTCACGGTCTCCCAACCCCAATTTCATCCTTAGATTTATTGGGACAGGCTGAGTTTCCCACTCTCCAGAATTTAGGAGTTCAAGCCAATTTTATTTATGTTTCTAAGAGTTGCTATGTTCTCCGTCTCAGCAAACCCTGGCTTTGTTTCTTTTACTGAATTAACATTTGCATTATTTTCCATTCTTCTATGGCATTTTGACTTGTTACTCTTACTCTCTTCCTTACTAAAATATAAATTCCAAGAAGGCAGGAATATATCTGTCATTCATTTTTGTTATCTCCTGGAAGATGCTAAGGTGTCAAGAAATATTAATGAAGTGAAAGGTGACCCTAGTGGGTTGGAGACATGGGGGCAGTTAGGCTGCCAACCCTGGGCTACGCATATTCATTTCCTTTCTAAAAATGTCCTGTAGCAGATGTCCTTGGTAGAGATGGATTTAAAACAGACAGGCTGACTCCAGCGTCCATGTGCGTAGCCATGAGGCTTTGCAGCTGTGCAAAGAAAGGTTGATGGGAGAAAATTTTGCAATGGGTGGGTGAGTGGAAGCCACAGGCTTCAATATACAGCCCTCATCCCACAAGGTTACTGGGAGGAAGAAATGAGTTAGTAGGTGTAAAGCACATAGACAGAGTTTAGTGCATGGAAAGCTTGGAAAGTTCTTTGGACATGTTACCGAAGTCCTCAGTAAGGCACCATCACTCCGTGCCAAGATTTCTCAAGGACAAGTCAGTTGCAGGAGATTGCAACTCTTAAGAAACCCTTAAGAAATGAATGACAAAAATGAATGACAGGTATATTCCTGCCTTCTTGGAATTTATATTTTAGTAAGGAAGAGAGTAAGAGTAACAATCCTTAAGAAACCCTTAAAGAATTGCCCTGCTGGGCTAAGTAGTGTATGCCACCCTTCTCCTCTTCTCTCCCTTCCCATCTTGGGGGAACAGAAGTATAGTCATCAGCTCTCTCCAAAGATAGCTCATCAAATCCTCTCCCCTTTCTACATTGCATTGTGACCACCTACTAATATCTGTTCTAACCAAATGGTTCAAAAGTGTGAAAGTGATCCTCTATTTTCCTTTGTGATTTTTATATAAGAAGTGGCCTCACAGTCACTTTGGGATATGACATCTCTGTCAAAACAGAGGCAGAGAGGGGCCCTATTTCAACCTCTACACAGCCTAAGCTGTGTTATGTCCCCTGGGTTCTCATAAAACATTTGTCTCTGGGCCCTCCCTGGTGGTGCAACAGGTTAGGACGCTGCAGCACTGCAAACTGGCCACAGCTGCTTCAGTACAAGTTTGATCCCCAGCCCTGAAGTGACCCACATGGAGCAGCAGACCTCTCCTGACCCGCCCACTGCTCCCCTCAGCAGTGTACTTCATTTATCTGCCTGTTCTGCTCCCCACTCTGTCTCTGGTGAATCCTCGCACCACCCCTGCACCTCTGGCCTGTACCCCGGTTCTGTATGCATAAAGAAATACACCTTTAAAGCAAACAAACAAAACAAAAACCACCACATTTGTCCTAGTACTTTTCTCCTACCTGGAAACACGTGATTGCAGACCAAGGCACAGGTCTTAGTGAACTGACCTGACCTGCTCCTGAAGTGAGCAGGAGTAAGAGGAGTCAGAACAAAGAGTCTGAGTCAAAATCCTCCACAAGCTCAAAGGCCTGGCACAGAAAATAGAAGCCAGAGTTAAGGGTCAGGGTCAGGGTTAAGACTCCAGAGAACTGAAATTGAAGAGAAGAGTTGGACCCAACTTGTGATTTCCTGGCTTCAGCCTATTCCTGCTTTACACAACTTTGGTCTCTGCAGTCTGTGATGTGTCGTTGACTTAAACACACAAGATCAGAAAGGGCAGCCACTAGTATCTTCAGGCCTCTGGCCTCAGGCTTTTGTTGCATTATTTTTGGAGTGACGTTATAGAGTCAGAAGATTTATATTTGGCATCAGTTACCAGTGACTTTGCCAAGGTGGTGCCAGTTAGCACACTGCCGTCACAGAGGAATCTCCAGAAAAAGTGCAGGTTCCAGGCTCCCTGTCCTATCTGGTGAGGGGCAGAGCTGAACTACCAGGTGAAGCTAAAGAAGACTTGGAGGAGACACGGGAAGCAGAAACAGGAGAAGGGCTGGCTTAGATCTCGGCTTTGGGCTCACACCAAGAACTTGATGGATGTGGAGGAGACGTGCAGTTGGGACATCTAGAGACTCTTGGAACAGACACATGGGTGAGAGATCATGGAGAGGCTGACAACAGTAGCTTTTATCTTGATTTGTATTTTGATTTTGCTCCTTTCATCTCAGACTTGCCAGTCCCCTTCTGTCCCTTTCCTGTGAATTCTAGACTAATTCCAGTGTATGAGATGGATAGTCCTTTGCAACAAATCCTCGTCCTACCCCCAAATGCTACTTGTGTTCCCAGTTGAGCAACTGGCTAAGAGCTCTAAAGCCCAGGTTGAAACACAGATCCACCACTTGCTTGCTGACTGACACTGAACCTTCCCGGGCCTCAGTTTTCTCATCTGTAAAATAGGAACAACGAGGCATCTGTAACCTAAGACAATGGCAGCCTATATGCTAGGGATGCCCTGAGGCTTACATGAGTCAATATATACAAAGCTTCTAGGACAAGGCCTGGCACAAGAGAACCATTTCAGCAACTATTATCTAGTGTTGACAGGAGGTGGCATAACAAACATCATAAAAACACTTTCCCCCCATCTTCAAATAAATCTCTGACTGCTTCTTTTGAAAGTTCTCTGGAAGAACTTTCCCTCAGGGGGTTGTTAATGTCTATATTTATTATTCCCCAGAAGAAATGTTTCCCTTCACATAGGGAACATGAAAATGGTTATATCCTAGAGAGTGCTTCAATTCCAAACAATAGAATCATCACACACTAGTCTAAGCAAGTGAAACATTTTTGTGATGGGGGGAAGGAAGAGGGCTGGGTGCGCCCAGGGGCAGGAAGTACACCACTCTCATGAGGAACTAGAACCAGGAACCAGAAACTTCAAAATGACCTAGGTTCCTAATCTTTCTTACCACCTCCTCCTCCACCACCCTCATCCTGGTAAGCACCATCCTCCTGCTTGGGTATTGCAACATTCTTGGCATCTCCCACCCCTCTCCACCCATTCTTCGCACACAGATGATCTTTTAAAACTATAGTTTTGTGTTGTTTTCCTACACTAAACCTTTCTGTGATTCCCATTACACTCAAGGACAGGAATTTATCCCTCATTCACTGCTGTTCTTTGGGCATGGCACATAGATGCTCAATAAATTAGCTGACTCCCTGAATGGAACCACACCCAGATTCTAGCTTCTGGGATAGAGACTATGGAATATCTTGTCCTTCGTGTTTCCTGGTGTGCTCTGGGTTCCTACCATTCCAATTCATGTGGCACAGAGTGGCTGCCCCAATCTGGAGCTGGGTCACCTCCCTGCTTCAGCACCACCTACTAAAACAGCCCAGAATCCTAATGTTAAGGGGGAAGGGCTGTCTGAATAAACTTTAACATACAGGTTCTGTGGACTCTACCCCCACTCCAGACATTGGAACTACAAACCCCAGCATCACCAAAGGGATCATTGCTAGGCCCCGAGGGTGGAGTTAAGCAGCCATTGTGTCTGTTTTGATCTAAGACCAGACATTTTGGGCTTAGGCGCTCTAGGCCTCTTGGCTCATGGCTGAACTCTTGCTTTTCACCAGCTCTCAGTGTGTTTTTGGGGTTCCAGGTCAGCAGAACTGGTAGAATACATTAACAAACTTATCTCTCTCTCCCGTTCCCCCTGACTTATTCATTTCCCTTTCCCTTGTAAATAAAACCCATTAGTAACTTTTTATGTTGTGTCTGCAGTTAGATTTTGCTCTAAGTCCCTTTGAAGTGTCGGGTGAGGACCCCCAGTCAGACAACCCATTTCACATTGGGGTTTGCTTTGTATCACTAATTCCAAAATTTCAGAAGAGAGAAGATAACTGGTCCAACTTGAGTGAGGGATCTGCTCCTGTCTTTTCCGTTATGGCTGGGTCCTGCGAAAGCCCTCTCCCATGGAGAATGTGTTTTCAGGGAAGAAGAGCATAGGGTGACAGGCACTCCAAACATCGAGGGCTCAGGTGTGGGGAAACCCTCGTTGCTCAGGGAACCCAGAAGTATATTTGAATGGGCAGTTATACAGTCATACCTCATCAAGGAGATCACAAATCGAACCAGGATATGCAATAGATGTAGTTCTAAGAACTTTCTAGATATCAACTAAATCTTCCCAACAATGCTATGAAGTAGGTAATGTTATCCCCATTTGACAGATGAAAAAATGGAGGCACAGAGATTGTCAGTGATAACGCCAGAATTCTGTTTTTTTTTTTTTTAAAGATTTATTTATTTATGCATACAGGATAAGCCAGAGGTGCAGGGGGCAGTGAGAGGATTCACCAGAGTGGGAACAGAACAGACAGATTGATGAAGTACACTGCTGAGGGGAGCAGCTGGCAGGCCAGGAGAGGTCTGCCGCGCCATGTGGGTCACCTGGGGGCCCCGGGGATCAAATTCCCATTGAAATAGCTGCTGCTAGCTTGCAGTGCTTTAACCCACTGCACCACCAAGGAGGGCCAGAGCCAGCATTCTAATAAAGTATTTGAACCCCGGATTCTCCTGTGCTCTCAACACCTAAACAGGATAAGGATATCATCCCCATTTTTAATGAGGAGAATGAGGTTCAGAGCAATAAAATAAAGTAAAACATACTGATTTCAAAGTAGCAGAGCCTTGTCTGGAATAACTCTAGAGTCCTTAGACCAAACTTCCCCCATTACAAACTTCCCACTATAATTACGAAAAACAGGTATATTGAGATAATTCATATAATTTAATAGTTTCTAGTATGTACAGCCATGACCACAGTCAATTTGTCCAATACATTTTTACAGGTAAGATAACTTTATTCTCCAAAGGGGAAGCGACTACCCATTTAAGTAAGAGATAGCTGATAGAATGCAGGACACATTTTTTTTTTAATTTCTATTTTATTTATTTTTTTCAGCAGAACATAGTAGATTTATCGAGGAAAGGAAAAAGAGGAAAGAGAAATTCAGGCCACATTCTTAACCACTCCAATAATGCTTCTGGAAAACCCCCATGTGTATAACTGTGGGTGTCAGAAAAGGGATCTCTTGTGGTGTGATGGCCTGACGTAGCGAGAGCAGGCCAGAGCTGTTAGGACTAGAAGCCCTCATCCCCACAGAGACAGTGACTTTGCAAAGCTGAAACTCTGACATTCATGACTTCTCCTGCCTTCCCACACAGATTCTTTGTTCTCTCCTTTATGCCTTTGACAAACTCTTACAATATTATACCCTCAATTATTTCCTCTTCCAGAAAGTCTTCCTAGATTTATACTCCCAGGCTGGGGCAAGTGCTCTGCCCAGGTGCCTGCCAGGTCTTTATCACAGCAGTACAGCTCCTCTCTGTCTTGGTTCTTCTGTCTCTGCTCAGAATCCCCCAGTGCTAAGTGTGTAGTATTTGGAACGAAAAAGCATGGATTTGAATTCATGTTCTACTTTGGCAATCTTGGGAAAACACAGAGTAAGCCCTCCAAAAATTTTAGTTCCTTTCTCATTTCTTGGGAAGTCCTTATTAATCTTCGGTTTGCACTGGAATCCTGGTGTTCTCATGTCCTACAGGCTTCTGAGATGTAGCAAACACATTTTTGTCCTTCATTCTGTCTTCCTCTGGGAAATCATTCTCCCCTAATTTAGTTCTTGTGGTTTGGGTGGTCTTTCTCCAAGTCCCTGGGGTGGACAGAAGACTTAAGGCTGATCAGTCCAAGCCCCACATTCTTTGCTTCCAAAGTTTGGTCCAGGAGTCGGCCTGTGAGTTCATTAGAATTATGTTATCAAACTTGTTACGTGGACATTAGAAGACAGAAGATCCTTCCCTTATCTCCCCTGCAACCATTATCTCCCATAAACCCCTGCCCTGTCATCCTGTCTTCACACTGAAGTCCAGGCATACCAGCAGCTACCTTGCTGTCTGTCTGACAGTGAAACCAAGCAGAACCAGATAAGTCTGGAAGATGGAAGTTCTGATGTCCTCCTGGATCCACACATCCTGAAGTCCCCTTGGAGTCTTGTTTTCCTTAAGATTGGATTTCTGTGGCCCTCCCTGGTGGTACAACAGGTTCAAGCACCGCATTATGAAGCTCTAGAAGCCACTGCAGCATGAGTTCGATCCCTGGCCAGGGAGCTGACCCACATGGCGCGGCAGACCTCTCCCGACCTGCCCACTGCTCCCCTTAGCAGTGTGCTTTGTCAATCTGCCTGTTCTGCTCCCTGCTCTGTCTCGGATGAATCCTCTCACGCCCCACAACTTTGGCCTGTATCCCAGTTCTGTAAGTATAAATAAATAAATCTTTTTAAAAAAATTCGATTTCTGACATTTTTAAGCAAAAGAATTCTGACCAACATATGGTTAACTTTAACATTCAAACATGGCAGCTGGATCTATGATGTCTTGAAGACAAGCCAACAAGCTGTGTAATGCAGAACATCAAGAGGCAAAGAATGTGAGCTCTTGACTCTTTTAAGTAGCTGCTGAATTAACCAGCCCTGGGACCCATTTATTTTAGGATTCTTGTTGCATGAAATAATAAAATGACCTTATCAGTTAAGTAAGTTTAAGTTAACTTTTAAATTACATGTAGCCCAAACCAATCTTAACTTGGTCTTCAGCTCTTCTCTCCTTAACTCATGTGATTTGGCAAGAGATAAAGAGGAGGTGAGAAGCTTGCTCTATCATTGGCTCATGTCCCATGTCCTGGCTCACGCAAGGGACAATTTGCTTCTCGCAATTGCTCTGACTCCTTTGATACTCCTTGTGGACATACCCCTGAACCCATTATTCCTCCAAGCCTCCCTAATACTTAGCAGTTTCTCTTGAGGTTTTGGGGAAGTAGAGAGGAATGTTCAGAAAAGTATAGATACCAGCTTAAAATGATCTGTGAGACATCACTGTCCCTATATTTCATGGGCCATTACTGCCAAGAGAAACCTTCTCTGGCTGTCTCCCTGCTTGAGGACCAGATTGTTCCCATCTCCTCCAGCTTCTCTCTAGCTCCATTCCCGTTTCCAGAGTCCACTCAAAGATTCCCTTACTCTAGAATGACAAATGTTTTCTTCTCAGCCAGGCCCTTGACTAACCTTCAGGCTAAAGTTAATACGCTGAACAGTCATTAAAGTGTTCTTCAAAACAAAGGACCAGGAGTTTTTCTTTGACTAAATAAAATCCTTCGCTAGAGTCCCATTCCCTCCATTTTTGGGGAAGCTACGTAAAACACTACAACAAATACTGCTCTTGTGCCTAAAGCACAACTGCTCTTAGTGCTGTGCTCTAACCTGCTGCGCCACCAGGGAGGGCCTTAACAACTGCTTTTTTTTTTTTATTTTACAAAAGTTTATTTTTACATCATTTTGTACATATATATTTTTTTCCATCTCAGTTGTAATCCCGTGGGCTTCCCATCACCAAGTCACCCGTGTGCCCCCACCATAATCCTGTGCACTTCCACCCCCAAACCCCGCCCCCCCCGTTTTTGATCCCATTCCCCCACTCCACCCCTGCAAAATGTCTCTGGTATATGGTTGTTCATTATTTTTGTTATTTTCTCGCCTGGTCCATTATACTCCTGCTATG
>NW_004567109.1:13401405-13422523 GCF_000260355.1 Condylura cristata | reverse complement strand
CCTGCTCTTTTTAAAAAAAAAAATAATATAATAGTTTATTTCTACATCATTTTGCACATTTAATTTTTTTATTTTATAACAGTTTATTTTTACATCATTTTGTACATTTTTTTTTCCATCTCAATCCCCGTGGGTTTTCCATCACTGAGTCACCCGTGTGCCATCACCATAGAACAACTGGCTCTTAAGGGAAAACACTGGTTCCTCATTCTTAAGTATGATGGTATCTGGGGGTTTGTAGATCTCTCCTTATCTGACTGAGAAAGCTCACTGTACCCCTTGCTTGCTTTTACTCATGAAAGGGTGTTTGTCAAATGTCTTTTTGTGTCTATGGAGATAATCATGCAGTTTTGTCCTTTATCCTGTTAACAGTATATTACATTGATATTGTATAAATTTTTCACATTCTATGCTGGTAGGTTAAATCATCAGACTGGTTTATAAGCTCAAGGTGGCATCATTTTAAGAAAATTTGACATACAATCCAGATTTATGTGACTATAGGCTTAGTGATTTAGATTTCTAAAGTTTTTTTTTCTCGACATTTTTTTGTGAAGGAGAAAATTCACTGTGAGTATATAAAGCATAGTGCAAAAATGCCATGTTTGGGTTTTTAGTGTCACTCTGACCCTGAGAAAGCCTTCAGCATGCACAATGATACTGTGCAACACAGACCTAACTGGTGGAATGGGCCCACGCTGCACAACTGATCACTGCTCTCTAGGGCAGAAAAATAGAATGACTTTTGAATAGAGATAAAGGTCCACAGTCCACAGGAATCTGCCTTCTCCAACTCTACCCCTCCCAGCCCCATTTTTTTTTTTACTTTTAAAAACATTCTCTCTTGGCCCTCCCTGGTGGCGCAGCGGGTTAAAGCAATGCACAAAGAAGCTTAAGCCACTTCCATATGAGTTCGATTCCCGCCTGCCCCCGGAGGAGATCACATGGCGTGGCAGACCTCTCCTGACCCGCCCGCTGCTCCCCTCAGCAGTGTACTTCGTCGATCTGCCTGTTCTGCACCCCACTCTGTCTCTGGTGAATCCTCTTACCCTCCGCATTTCTGGCCTGTACCCCAGTTCTGTATGAATAAATAAATAAATCTTTAAAAAAAAAAAAAAACATTCTCTCTTGTGACATTTTCTGCCCTGAGAGGAGCAAGTTGCTGCAGCAGATTTTGCTTCAGCTGGAGAGAGTTGTGCACTCAGCTCGGTCAATTATTTCTACATTTTTGTTGAGATTTTTCCTGCATTGCTTCTTTCTGGGAACTTCTCTCTCACTCTTGCTTTATGTGATATTTGCAGGGCTGTCAATCACTGGACTCAGCCTCTAACCACAACCTTGACTCAGCTCTGTTCAACCAGACTTTCTCAAGACTTTGGAAACCTGAGCAGAGACATCCAGGTCTGGAAGGTAGTTGGAACTGCATGTCGCTTGACGAGCTTACCTCAGAGCAGTGATTTCTCGTCTGACTAGTAGTGTATGAGAACTGGTTAGAAGTACAGATTCCCAGGCTCTACCCTGCACCCACTGAATAAGAAACTCTGAAGGTGGGCTCCAGCAGTCTGGGTTTTAATCAAGCCCTCGAGGTGATTCTGCTTTCCGAAAACTAAGTGTTTCTGCTAGTGGGATTTCTAGCATGTACCTGGCTCTTTTCCTTTCCTGGGCGTTGATTGTTGAGACTTTTCCTGGATCTCCCTGGTATCTTTCTAATAAATTCCTTTCTGGTTTTATTGGAAAGAGTCAGTGTCGCCCTTTGGTACTTACAGCCTAAATTATAATCCCAGCTATTCAAGTCCCGAGGGCCTTCGTACTTTGGGTAGACTGCATTGGGTCAGCGTCACCCTAGTTTTGGCAGACAGCTGCCGTCCACCTGTATTAACTCCAGTCTAGACCAGAACAGGGCAAGCAGGAATTCTGGCCAAGCACTGGGAATGCCCTGCTCCCTCAGCAGTGTATGTCAGTGGATCCACCTGTTCTGCTCCCCACTGTCTCTGGTGAATCCTTTCTCTCCCATGCCTCTGGCCTGTACCCCAGTTCTTATATGCATAGTTCAGTGGCCTTCTCCAGTCATGCAAACCCTTGTATCTTCCAAGACCTCTTACTAAAAACTTCTCCTGTTCCAACCTTTATGTGACTCCTGTATTTTTTCATCCCTCTTAGCTCTCAACCCCCTTTGTAAACTATTAAAAGCAACTGTTGGCTTAGTGCAGTTTGTTTCCTATACTAGCCTGGAAATAGAACAACCTGCTTTCATAAAGGGATCCAAAAATCAGGTACATTTAAACTAACTTACTTAATGGCTCTTTTTTCTTTTTAAGCATATGAATGGTTTGGGCCCTCCCTGGTGGCCAAAGGGTTAAAGCACAGCACTTTGAAGCCACTGCAGCACAAATTCAATGCCTGGCCAGGGAGCTGACCCACACAGCACAGCAGACCTCTCCTGTCTGGCCCTCTGCTCCCTCAGCAGTGTATGTCAGTGGATCCATCTGTTATGCTCCCACTGTTTCTGGTGAATCCTCTCTCCCCCACATCTCTGGTCTGTACCCCAGTTCTTATATGCATAAATAAATGAATCTTAAAAAAAAAAGAAAAAGAAAAAGAAAAAGAGAAACATATGAATGGTTTAGAGAAAGTCCAGAGGCGAGTAGTAGCTCTCTTCTGGGTTGTCATTTAGAGACATATGAGGCAACTGCCTGGTTGCTCTGCCATCTTCCAGAACATCATGGAAGCAAACTCTCTACTTTCATCTCTGCCACTCAACCCATGTTAGAGGAGAAGAGGAAGTGGATGACTAACAATTTCCTCTGAAGAAATGATGTAGAAAAAGTAATGCTTGTGTAAATTGCTTTCATATTCCAGTGATGGCTGCTCACATTCTCACACCCTAGTAGCTGCAAGGGACACTGGGAAAAAGGTTCTCTAGTTGGGAGGCCACAGCCCGGCAACATCTTGGGGTGAAAGTTACTTTACTAGCAGAAGGAAATAATGGAAAGTGGAGGGCAGCCAGCAGTTTTGCAATTCTTTATAACCCTCAGCCTCATATTCATGTGGGGAATAGCAAATGTCTTCTGAGCTGGTGGGTAACTGAGGAGACAACCTGGGTGAGGAGTAGATGAGCGAGGTGACTGACAAGGTGGCAGCACCGCGCCCTGTGGAAAGGGAAGGGTCGCCTCCCCAGCGGGCTGCCCCATCTTTGCTAACCGGCCTTTAAGCTGGTTTGGGTGGTAATGGAAACAGGCCATACGTGATCATTCCTTACCAAATTATGAAATTTCTGCTGCTGGTCTCCAGCCTTCCTTACAGCTGTGAGCGTCCGTATGACTCAGCCATGAGAGGTTGGGGAAGCCCGTTGCAGAGCTTCTGAGAAAGCTTTGGCTTTCCTAGTAAAGAGTCACCATGAATGGAACTTCCTGTTATGTGTTCTTCCTACTTTGAGGGTGGGTGTGATCCCTGCAGCTGGGGTGGTATCTTACCACCTTGACATGAGAGACATGAGGGGAAGCTTCGCCCAGCAAACTATAGTGATTTTTTTTTAATTTAAAAAACGTATTTACTTATATCTATTTTACATCATTGGCCATTTTTATACAAGATTTACTTTCTCCTCTCAGGTGTAACCCCCTAAACTGTGGGGCTTTTGAGCCAGTGATAGCCAGGGCCAGAGGCTGCCAATATCCAGAATGTTTTTACATGAAAAAAACCCAAAACCAAAGACACCTGTTTAAGCAACTTATACATTGTTTATCTGTACTTCATGGACATTTAAAACTAATTTAACCTTCTAGACATTTTCTAGTTGTTTATTTACTTTGTAAAAATATGATGTACGCTGCTTTGTAAACTGATTTCCAGCATGCAATAAAGAATATAGAATATTGCACAATATTAAAATAATGTACATCACAATTTTCTGTTATTCACCATTGTTCAACTATAGCTTGAACAATAAACAGTTGTTTACTGTGTTTAAATGCCTGTAGAATATGCATTCTATGACATATAGTCAATCCTTTATCACTGGATGTGGGTAATTTACATATGAGTTGGTTTTGTTTTTGAGGGGGCGGGTGGCTGTGATAAATAATTCTACAATATCATTGCACCTAACTTGTAAACTTCTGAACATACTCTTGTAACTGAAAGTTGCATCTTTTACTATCTCCTTAAATTTCCAGAAATAACAGGACTAGATACTACATGGCACACAATCTTAAGAAAAACGTTACACTTGACTTTGGTTCTATCTCTACTACCAACCGTTATTTAAATTCATTCAACAAGTCCAAGAAACCTGTGGTAGTACTAAGGGACACTATGAGGTGAGTAAAATGTGGCATGTGTCTTCGAGGAGCTCATAGTGGAGTGCAAGGGTTAGACAGGACAACACACAATGGCAAGAAGCAGCGAGCTGCAGGAGGCAGCTTCTGACGAAGTTTGTGATGTTTCTTGCCGCCTGGTATTTATGTCCTTGTCTAACTGGGACTGAACCTAGTGAATGGCTTTTCATGATGGTATAAGACAAAAGCAAAGTAGTGTCACTCCTGTGATTAGGTAACAATGTAATCCCCATAAAATAGGAGGTTGTAATTTCTCTGCCCCCTCTCGGGAAGGGTGGACGTACATGGCAAGGGGAAGCTATACAGGACTTGGAAGAGAAGCTGGAAGAAGACGAGGCCAAGGAGATTTGGAGGAGGCATACAGAAAGATATGTGAAGAAGCAGCCCTTGCTTCTCAGCCTTGGACTTGCACCAAGGACTTGGGGACGTGGAAGGAGACAGTTGGAAGAGTCATGGATGAAAGACCCAGGGGGAGGCTGACAGTGGCAGCCCTGATCTTGGCTTTGCTTTGATTTTGCTCCTTTCCTTCCAGACTTGCTTGACGCCTTTTGCCTCTTTCTTGTGGGTCCCCATCGGAAGGTACCTTAGACTTTCAGCCCTTAGTGGCCCTGCCTGGGGCTTTGTTTGGCTGGGCTTTTAATCACAAGAGGATGGGTAACCTTGGGTGTTTCACTGGAAACTGTTATCTTCTCTTCTTTCTATCACACACTAAGTCTATTAAAGTTCTTGTGCATTGAGTATGTTTGTCTTTATATGGCAGATGGCAGAATCCATTTAGAGCATGCTAGTTTGGGGGTCCTGGGAGAACCCTCAGTCTGCTTGCTAACAACTAGGTTACAAGGGACTGCGGCTCCACTTGCTAGCACACACTTGCCCTCTCCTCTGCTCTGGCTGATGAAGTCAGAGCCATCCTTACTAGTGGAGAGGCCTACATGGCAAGGAATTGGCGGAGGCCTCGGGCCAACAGCACTTGAGGAACTGAGGTCTCAGTCCAACAGCCTGCGAGAAACTGAATCCTGCCAGCAGTCACATGAGCTAGGAAGTGAATCTTTTCCAGTTGAACCTTACGAGCACCGAGCACTCAGCTAAGCCAGGCCTAGATGTCTGATCCTCAGAAGCTGTTAAGACATGAAAGTGTGGTGTTTCAAGCCACTACATTTTGGAGAAATTTGCTATGTAGCAACAGATGATAAATGAAGAAGTAGAGATAAGCAGCCTCGGTGATAAGTGCCCACATGAAGGTGTGGCGCCAAACCACTGTGGTGGAGGAGGGAGGCATCTGCCAAAGCTTCCAAGAGGAGGTCAACAGCTGCCTGGCTTTCTGATGGCTGAAAGTCTTCAGAAGAAGAAGGGAGAGTAGAATAGAAGACCTTTCTAGGCAAAGTTGGCAGAAGAATGAGGCTGCATGGGCTTTTCCCAAACTCACTAGTCACACCCTGATGAAAGGGGAGCTTGCTGTGAAAGCAACAGAAATGAATAAGCTTCAGGACCCACCAGCTGCACATGCCCCTTCCAAAGGCCAGGAAGAGGGCCCTCCCTGGGGGGCAACAGGTTAAGCGCAGCACCGGGAAGCTGGCTGCAGCCTTGCAGCCCAAGTTCCATCTGTGGCCTGGGGGCTGACCCACAAGCTGCGCAGACCTCTCCTGACCCGCCCCTGCTCCCCTCAGCAGTGTGCTTTGTTGATCTGCTTGTTCTGCTCCCCGCTCTGTCTCTGCTGAATCCTCTCACCCCTGCACCTCTAGCCTGCACCCCAGCTCAGTATGCATAAGCAAACAAAAATCTTTAAAAACAACAACAAAACAAAGACTAAGAAGAACCTTAGCAGTTTGGTGTTGGTAGTTTTGTTGTTCTTTTCTTGAAAGTTTTCTGTCTCAGTGAACTTGCCAAGACCTTTCCATGCCCTGCCACTCACCCCTCCCAACTGGCAGCATGAATTCGCAGTATGTTTTTGTATTTTGTTTGGCTTTGTCCTTTGAAAACGGTTTCTCAGCAGCCCTTAACTTCCTCCATCTAAACAATCTAGGTTCTGTAGCCTTTCCTCCCAGGCCCTACTCTCTAATCATTTTTACAGCTGTTTTGGAAACTCTGAAATTTCCGTTAGGTGATGGTGCCCAGAATGGGTGTGTTTTTCTAAACAACAGGTCTGGCTCCTGATCAAATGACAATCTGTGCCAGGTCACTGTGTGGTTCACCCAGCCCCTGCGTCGCCCACCACCAACTTCAGAATGGTTAAAGTTCAGTGACCAGGGAGAAGGTAGAAAGGGTGCTAGGAAAGCACCCTTACTATTTCCTCAGGACTGGGACTTCTCTTTTAGGATGCTGGTGGCCATATTAGGATGTTGGTGGATTTCCAAAGAGGGAAGGAAACAGACATCATTCATGCCTAATCTGGACACATGGATGTTGAACCCTTATTTCATGGAATCCACACTACATCCTTTCAAGTTCATAGTGATTCTCCCATTTTAGAGTTGATGAAACTGAGGTTCGGAGATGTGGAATGTTCATTGTCTCACTGTCAGCAAGTATAGCACCAGGCCCAACCGACTTGAGATTCCAGGCTCCAGGCCCACTTCAAAGCCCCCTCGCTTTCATGGGGGCATATCACTAGTGTTTAAGTTCTAGATGAAATTAATGGGCGCTGCAGCCGAACTCCACCTGGAAATACATTTAGTGAATAAAAAAGTCTAGCAGAATATGTTCTTGTTTCTGGAAGATCTGACTAAATGAAGACCCACTTTTCTATTTTACTGCAAACGAACATCAGTTCTTTGTTGAGTTTTGCCATTAATCCGCACACCTGAAAGAAAATTATTCTTTCTGATGACCCTCATTCCTTTTTCATCTTTTACAGCAAATTTGTCTCATGGCCAATTAGTTATGTTACAAAAATTTTGCAGCAAATATGTTTGTGGTGTATCAGACATGCTTTTTAAAGTTTATCTGATAGTTTTATATATATTTTTATAGACAATTTTTCTACATGAAGGAATGTACTCAGATTTATTACCAAATTTAAGAGAATATGCCTAGACTTTAATGCTTGCTGAGTAATTTAGGTGAGGTCATAATCAGTGGGTTAACTTATCACCAAATTGAAATAAAATGAATCTTCTTTAACAGTTTATCGTTTAAATGAATAACTACTCTGGCCTCCCTGGTGGCACAAGAGGTTAAGTCTCAGCACTATGAAGCTATCCACAGTCACTGCAGCATGGTTTTGCTCCCCGGCCAGGGGCTGACCCACATGGCACAGAAGACATGTCCTGACCCACCCGCTGCTCCCCTCAGCAGTGTATTTCAGTACACCTGCCTGTTCTGCTCCCCACTTTGTCTCTGGTGAATCCTCTCCCCCTTCTCACCTCTGTCCTACACCCCAGCTCTTGTGTGCATAAATAAAATAAATCTTACAAAAATGAATAATTACTCTTTTTATAAAAAGTATTTATTAAAATAATGTAGTTTCCTATAATAAAAAATTGCTTGCTTCATGTTACAAGTAAATACTCTCTGGAATTATTAAAACAAGCATTCTAATATTATACAAAAACTTTTCTTTTTTAGTTAGAAGACTTAATCTTTTTTATGATGACTTAGAATTCATTTTGATCTACCTTAAATTTTATGGCAACT
The DNA here is from genome assembly GCF_000260355.1 of Condylura cristata. NCBI lineage: Eukaryota > Metazoa > Chordata > Mammalia > Eulipotyphla > Talpidae > Condylura > Condylura cristata. Next base: position 13,414,553 of record NW_004567109.1, on the reverse strand, counting down.
CCCATATAAAATTTCACTAAGGCTTTCCTTATCTTTCTAGACAAAAGAAAATAGATAATCCAGGGCTTGGTAGTCTCTAAAATACTTGGATTGGATTATGAGTTTATCTTCTCGAGTTTCCTGATAAAGGTCAGGACTTCAGGATTTATTATCATTTTTCTACATCTCTAAGCTGAAACCTTATAGTTTAGCTTTTATATATCCATTCTTTTCTGATTTTTTTTTAAAGATTTATTTATTTGTGCACACAGAACTGGGGTACAGGCCAGAGGCTCAGGGGCGGTGAGAGGCTTCACCAGAGACAAAGTGGGGAACAGAACAGGCAGATCGACGAAGTACACTACTGAGGGGAGCAGCGGGTGGTCCAGGAGAGGTCTGCCATACCATGTGGTCACCTCCAGGGCAGGCGGGAATCGAACTCATGCAGAAGCGGCTTTTAGATTCTCAGTGCTGTGCTTTAACCCACTGCGCCACCAGGGAGGGCCCTCTTTTCTGATTTTTAATCACTTATATAGGTATAGCACCTGGCATAATCTAAACCACTTTACATATGTTTATTTGCCACAGATCCACAAGAGACAGGGCTTTTTTATTTCTTTTCTTTTGGTGGGAGAGAAGCATCTTTTTTAAATATCCAGTTTATAAATGACAAAACTGAGGAAATGAGACATTAGTTGACCTTCCCAATGTCACACAAGTTACCAGTGGGTGAGCCAGGATTCAAACAGACACAGTCTCTCGCCAGTATCCTTGTTGTTTCTAACTAATATAATAGTCTATTTTTATATCATTTTGTGCCTTTTTCCATCTCAGTTGTAATCCCATGGGCTTCCCATCACCAAATCACCCATGTGCTATCACCATAAGGGTCCTTGTTTTTAATGTCTACACACCCTCACTATAGTGAAGGGGGAAAAAAGCAAACTTGACAGATACATATAAAATTAATGGTTCTTTAGGACCTCCCTGGTGGCGCAGCAGGTTAAAGCACAGCACAAGGAGGCTTAAGCCACTTCCACATCGGTTCGATCCCTGCCTGCCCCGGAGGAGATCCACATGGCGAGGCAGACCTCTCCTGACCCGCCCGCTGCTCCCCTCAGCAGTGTATTTCATCTGTTCTGCTCCCCACTCTGTCTCTGGTGAAGTTTCTCGCCGCCCCTGCACCTCTGGCCTGTACCCCAGTTCTGTATGTACAAATAAATAAATCTTTAAAAAAAATTAATAGTTCTTTAATTCTACTCACAAGAAATACCCATTGCTAATAGCATTCGTGGGGGGAAAGTACAGTCATAATTAGAAATATACATCAATCCATTATCTGATTGACAAGAAACTTCCAAGTGACGTCAGTGTGATCCAGATCAAGTCATGAAATTGGACAGGTACAAGGGGTGGAGCCGACTCATCTTAGTTGTTGGCAGCTGGCAAGTAACACTCACAACAGAGGGGGCTACCTGAATCAGAGAGGAACCAAGAGTGGGAACAGAAAATCAAAATGGGACAGAGTAATGCTGAATAAGGTGAAGGCAGCAGTAGAAACCAGTATCCTGAATAAGAACAGCTGGAAAAGGTAATCCAGCACCAGTTAAGTGAGGGCCTAGTACATGTAGCTAGTGTTGCCCATGAGGACAGTTCCCAGGTATGTGGCATCCAAAGGCTGTGCCAACACAGCTGCTATTAGACACAAGAAGACGCTGTCTCAAGTATATTCATCAAAATAGAAAGGCATCCCAGTAGAAGAGTACTGGACACGCAGGGCTATTGTTAGCCTGCAGACTGAGGGGCACCCCGAGACCCACAAATTTGCACAGTCTAAATGGATTCTGTAACACATGGACAAAGCATAGGCTTAGTGATTGAGATCTTCAACAGAAAAAGAACTTTAATAGAATTAGTATGTATAGACAGAAAAGAAGAGAAAGGATATGGTTTCCAAAGAAACAACCAAGTTACAACTCCAGCTACATGCACTAGCCCCTCACATTACTGGTGCTGAAACCCATCCTCTCATGAATAAATGCCCTGCCAAACAGGGTTGGCCCAAAGCCGGGCCACTGAAGCCCAAGTTTGCCACAAGTCTAAGACACTTTCTGATGGGGAGTCACAAGAAAGAGGAAGAAGGTTTCAAGCGAATCTGGAAGGAAGGGAGCAAAATCAAAATAAAGTCAAAATAAAGGCTGCCACTGTCAACCTCCCCATGGGTCTCTCACCCATGTGTCTCTTTCAAGTGTCTCTGGATGTCTCAAAAAGTTTGATTTGTAAAAGAAGCAGAAAGAAGGACAGAGTGGCTGGAGCTCAGTATGTGAGGGAAGGAAGGAAGGGCCTGATAACATACAGAAGTTAAGAGCAGGTCCAATAAGGACCACGTAGATCATAGTAAGGAGCTTGGACTTTATTCTTAAAGGACTATGAAAACACTGGAAGATTTTTATTACCAGTAAGTACAGCCCTCGAAAGGATTTTATGTGCTTTTGGCTAGCACTGTCTGAGAATTCTGAGTACATATACACATGATGTAGTGAAATTTCAGTGGTGAAAACACAATAGTTACTCTTGGGCTCCCCCTGGTGTCACTGAAGCCCGAGCTTGCCTGGTTTCAGAACAAAGAGTAAAGGAACAGTATCTTTTCAGTCAACAAACATTTATTGGACTCTTACTAAGTGCTAGGCTCTGTATTAGTACTGAAATACTATTAATGAGCAAGACAGACAGCACCCATGCCCTCGTGGATCTTATATTGTGGCGTTCATGCATGTGTGACTTGAAAACAAATTTGCCAGCATATTGTAGGCTAGCATGTGTGTTATTAGAGAAAAATGGACTAGAAAGTATGAGAAGAATGTGGTTCTTCAATTAAAAAAATAGTGTCAGGCAAGTCTCATTGAGAGGATGACATTTGAAAAAGGATGTAAAGGAGATGATGGGTAAATGATGCGGTTATCTGGGGGAAGAACAGTCCAAGATCAGCAAGCACAAAGACCCAGAGTTTACATGCAGGTTTAAGGAACAGCAAAGAGGTCAATGTGCCTTGAGTGGAGGGATACAGAAAAGAGTAGAAGATGAGACTAGTTGAATTGGGGAGTAGGCCAAATCTTGAGGATCCTATCGACCAATGACTAGCTTTGGTTTTCACTTTATTTGGAGGAAGAATATGATCTACTTAAGGTTTTTAAGAGGACCTCACTGCTGCTGTGTTAATATAGTGTGGAAAGACAAGAATATAAAAAGGGCAAGCAGTCAACGATTGCCCCTGAATTGTACCCAAAAAGGCAATAAATTGTCAATTTCTGGGTAGATTTCTGAAAGCACATCCTGTGAAACATGCTGATGAATTATATGTGGGGTATGAAACAGGGGAGTCAAAGATCTTAATAATGTTACTTGGTAGAACGCTGTCATTGGAAGGGGTTATCAAAGAACACACAGCCAAAATATATAGGAAAAAGGTTTTTTTCAGTGTCTCAAGTTATTAGTCAATGCTGTGTAGTTTTTGTGGAATTTAAAAGTTCATGGTTTGTTATTTATTTTCTAAAGATTCTTTTTTATACCTAATATTGTCTTAAAATTCTGGACTTTTTAAAATAGGGGGCCCAACTTGAATAAACTTTAGGCCCCATAAAATCTGAATTCAACCTTACTCCTACTCCTATTTCAGTACTAATTTAAAATAAACAAAGTAATTAAGAATTTTATTTCTGATAAAATGATTACATAAACAATGTACACGAAATAGAAGTTAATTGTAAGTTCAACACAATATTAAATAGTAACTAACATTGGAGATAAAAATATCAACATGAGGGCCCACCCTGGTGGTGCAACGAGTTAATATACAGCACTACAAAGCTAGGGGCAGCCTCTTCAGCATGTTCGATCCCAGGCCCTGGAGGTGACCCACATGGCAGCAGACCTCTCCTATTCCGCCCGCTGCTCCCCTCAGCAGTGTACTTTGTCAACCTGCCTTTTCTGCCCCCACTCTGTCTCTGGTGAATCCTCTCACCACCCCTGCACCTCTGGCCTGTATCCCAGTTCTGCATGTAAATAAATAAATAAATCTTCAAAAAAAAAATGGGTGTAATCTCTGTCTCCCTAAAACGTAAGGAGAAATGTTGGATACATTTGGTAGATGGAGAAAAACTGAAAGAATGGGTGGGACGTTTTGAAAGACACCCTGGGGGAGGCTAACCCAGAGTGGTTTTTTTTTCTAAGATTTTTATTTATATATGCATACACGAACTGGGGTACAGGCCAGAGGTGCTGAGAGGATTCACCTGTTTCTGGGGAGCAAAACAGACAGATCGACGAAGTACACTGCAGAGGGGAGCAGCGGGAAGGTCAGGAGAGATCTGCCTCGCCAAGTTGATCGCCTCTGGGGCAGGCGGGCATCAAACTCATGCGGAAGTGGCTTTAGCTTCTTAGTGTTGTGCTTTAACCCGCTGCACCACCAGGGAGGGCCCGATTACACGTATTTTAAAAGACCTTCTAGAGAAATGAGAGCCGAATTACTTTCCACAGGGGATGTTACTGCCTCAGTAGTACTAGTGCCTGGGCTCAGCAAGATTCAGTGCACTGGCACCACGCGGTTTAGAAGCCCTGAGCCAAGCGTAATCAAGGGCGGGGCGTAACTAGGGGCGGGGCTCCAGGGGCGGGAGAGTGGGCGGGATCTAGGAGCTGTACCGCCCCGCGAGGCCTGACACATGCGCCTAGCGGCTAGTGGAGGAACGAGGTGTGGATTGTGAGGTGACCCTGGTCGCTGACTTCCGGTTCCTAGGGATGCGCATCCGGGTCACGCTAACGCCGCGGTTTCCTCCACCCGCTTGGTTCTACTGTGGGTCTGGACCGGTCCCCATGTCCTGTTGTGGGGCCTCTGCATCGTTTGGGTGAGTCTTCTGGGCCGACAGGGTCTGAGTGCAGCCGGTCGGGTCCAGCCTGTGAAAAGAGCGGGTCAGCAGTTTGCCCCGGTCCCTGTAGGTGGGGGTTCCCATCGCCTGTCCCTTGTCCCTGCAGGGCTACCCTTACTTCAGCCCTTCCCCTTACGCTGGCCGCGCCTTTCACCTCAGTTTAGCTTCTCGTCTCCGCTTGCCTCTCGCCTCGCTGTTCCCCATCCCAGCCTCACCCGTCCCTTTCAAGCCCAAGTTTCTTGCCTTCCACTTCAGCTCTTCCCCAGCCATTGCCTCCTGACCACCCCTCCCCAACCCCGCTCTTGTTAGCACTCTCCTTCCCGGATCCCGGGATCTCGCAGTTCTTAACCCAGCGGGACGGCCCACCCCCCTTTGGGAACCCACCTCCTTTGCGAACCGGAGCCTGCATCTCTGTAGGGCCCTGGGTTCTCGGTCCCCGACTTCACTCGCTTTTGGCTCCTACTTCTTCCTGGGATTAGTAGGTGACAAGTGTGCTTCGCCTGGGGTTCTCCCGCCTTTTCTTAGCTAAGAAGAGGGCTTTGCCAGGCCAGTCTGGGCCGATTTACTCGTCTTGGGGGAAGTTTTGCCTTCAGGCGTCACGGTAAACTGAAGTCTCGTAGCTCCTGAAGTTAGGGAACAACAAAGGCATCACCAGTTCCTGGCTGGAGCAGTTTTGGGGGCTCAGTGGGCAGGCTAACAGGTGGCCGGCACGCGGAACTGCTAGTGATTGGGCGTGTGTGATCTTACTGTCAGATCATGGGGCCGTCCTGTCAATTTTGTGTTCTCTATCCCATGAAAATGGACATACACAGCAGAGGCCAAAATGCGGATGTTTGGGACTTGGAGCTTCTGTTTCCTGCATGGACTTCACTTATATGACAGTTGCTATGACAGGACAATTTCTTGTGACAGTAGTCCCAGATTTATAAGCTTATTGTCAAAATATTAGTCTGTTTCTGAAATGTTTTACTAAAGAGTGCAAAGGACATTTTCTTCAGTTGTACTCAGTATGACTATGTATCTTCATTCTTCTTGTACATTGTCTTTTATTTTTATTTTTATTGTATTGACACCTTTTTCATTTTTCTTATTTCTACATAAACCAGACTCTGCAGAATGTTATTTCTTGAATAATCAGATTTCCATAGATTCTTTACTATTTCCACCTTTGTCTTAAACCATCCTTTTTTCATTTTGAATTTAAGTTTATCTTAAAATTCTCTGGAGATTTAGTCATCTCTAAAATAAAGGAATTGGATTCAGTGATGTTAGTGTCCCGTTTCCTAAAATTCGTGATCTAAGGTGTATGTTGACATCGGATAATTTTTATTTTTGTTTTTCCCAATGTCTGTGAAGTATTTATAGCGTTTGATTGCAAATGCTTTTGTGTGACCAGTTTCTGTAATTATATAAACTGTGACCTGAAATTTAGTACTCAGTGAATAGAATAGTTCTTAGCACCTGCTTCTCTTTAGACTGATGGGTTATAGAAACGTCTCCATCATTATATGGTTCACACTTAGGAGAACATAACAATAGACAGTGTCTTACTCTAAATTGAGCTGCTCCCTTCAGCTATTTTTAGCAAAGGACTTTGGAACTTGGCCATATCAGTCCTAGAAGACATGGAGATGTACCCTTCTGGTTAATTTTCAGAGCTTATCTAACTGCTGAGGGAAGCCTCTTTGAAAGTTCCTAAGCAGTCCTTCCTCCCCAGCAACTATGTTGGAAACACTTCTGTTCAACCTTACCTCATCATTTCCCATTCTTAAAAACCAACCTCACCAAATCTAAATTGTTCTCAAGCTGCCTGCTTCCTTTCCTCCAGGTTTATGGGTTCTAATTTCCTCCCCCCCCATGGTATTCTGTAGATAGACCAACATTTGAATTGATTCAAGACCCTCTTTCAATTTTTTTCACTTCTGAACTTTTAGTTCCTTGAGCTTGTTTTAAGTTATAGACATTTCTACATAGTTTACAACTGGGGGGAACCATAGAACGCAGACCCACTCCATCATTTTACAATTAAGAATATCAGGTTTTAAAGAATTAGTGATGACTTCTTCAGGGTCATTTTTACAAATAAAAAAGTCCTTTAAGTGTACTAAGAGAAATGGATTTTAGTTCCATCAATGCTATAGGCTGGAGAGCATAGTATAGTGTTTAGTAGTTCAGTTCAATCAATTTATGTCCTAGGAATGAAAGTTTTAGGATAAGGAATCTATGATACAGATTTTTAAATTTTAAGTAATTTGCCTTCAAAGAGGGACTATAGGAAGAAATTGTGCAGAAATAGAAATTTAAAAGTCTTAAGTAATTACTGTTCCAAAATCACTTTGGCCTATTGTGACATAAATCCTGTCACCTTGTTTGAAATTAGCATCCCATGTTCTCATTAGAACAGTTGTGTTTGCCTTTCTTATCTTTGTATAGTGCTAGATTTTCTAATTACTGAAGTGCCCACACCTCTTGCTTTTCAAACAAACAAACAAAAAATTCCATTATAGACAACTTAGTATTGTATGTGTGTTTAAAGGTGAGGAGAGGAATCACTGTTGATTTTCTTCCCATATTTGTAATTAGTTTGGCAAAGTGTTAGTTTGTAACCCTGAGGATCCAATTTAAAATATATTTCTGCTTATTTATGTCTACCAGGTTTTTGTTTTGATTTAATTATTTTTTTATTTTTGGTCATTATACTTGGTTTACATTTTTATCTTTGAACCTTAGAATATATTTTAAAGAAAATGAAAATTTGAAAATTTAAGAAACACATGTCTTTACTTAGCATTTATACCTTGTGGTATGAGGGTTTCTCTTATTTGCCTAAGCCTTCACAGCTTTATTCTCTTTGCTTTTTTTTTTTTAAGATTTATTTATTTATGCATACAGAGCTGGAATACAGGCCAGAGGTGCAGGGGCAGTGAGAGGATTCACCAGAGACAGAGTGGGGAGCAGAACAGGTGGACTGACGAAATCAAATACACCCCTGAGGGCACTCCTGAGGAGAGCAGCAGGCAGGTCAGGAGAGGTCTGCCATGCCATGTGGATCACCTCCTGGGCAGGGGATTGAACTCTTGCTGAAGTGGTTTTATCTTCTTAGTGCTGTGTTTTAACCCACTGTGCCACCAGGGAGGGCCTATTCTCTTTGTTTTAATTAAGCATAAAACGTTATAGAACTTCTTTGTTGGTGTTTTGTCTAAAAGATTTTTGAATTCTGTATATAACAGCAGAATATTTAAAGTTATGTGTGATTTAATGGAAAGCTGATCAAGTTAGAAACATGTACTTGAGAATATTATTATTATTATAATTATTACATAATAATTATATAATATTGTGCCTGGTGGTGCAAGGGGTTAAGCCTCAGTTCTATGAAGATATCAGCAGACATTGAAGCACAAGTTCAATCCCTGGCCAGGAAGGTGACCCACATGGCGCAGCTACCTCTCCTGTCTTGCCCATTGCTCTCCTCAGCAGTGTATGTCACTAGGGCCACCTTTTCTTCTGCTCTGTCTCTGATGAATCCTTTGAACATCCCCACACACACACACACCCCTCTGGCCTACACCCCAGCTCTTGTATGCATAAATAAATAAAATGAATCTTTGAAAAAAAAAAAGACAAGACTATTAGGAATTGTTTACTCTTCCAATATATTTAATTTAATTGGTTTATACCAAGGGATTGGATTGTTATTTTTATTGTAAAGTAGAAAATAGGTGGACTTTCTGTCTGCTGATTAATTTAAAAATATAGGTATATGTTCTTTTGAAAAATACATGGCTTAAGCTATAAACTGCCTTAGGGATATGTTTCATTGGCAGAGAAGCAGAGAACATAGCAAGCAATGGAACAACAGCCACATTCATCATCTTGATTTTATTTGGCCTTATTAACCTAAGTTCTAGGATATCTAATTTTTAAATATAGAAATAATTGGGGTATTCTCTCTTTTATTTATAGTATACTAATAACAAGTATTTGGACTTTTACCTAATAAAATTTATCTCTACTGTTTTCTTTTACCTGTGTAGTGTGGAATTTTGAGTGAGAGGGATATGTATAAGTAGTATTAATGTAAATAAGTTAACACATCTGTCTACTGAGCAGTACTGGGCAATACTCAGTATCTTAAAAGTCTTAATCCAGATTGTGTTAGATATACCTTAATGCTTGCAATAGATTTGTTTTTTTCACCCTAGAAAACAGTTAACAGTAATTTTTGTATACATTTCTTTTAGCTAATTTCATTACCTATAAAGTACATTTACAAGGATACATACATAAACTTTCTACAAACTAGGTGCTGCTATATGGAAAGTGTAAAATTTAATTTTACACTTAAATTCTGATTTTATTTGTACATATCAGAATTAAACTATAAGACTTATAACCTGTAACCTGCATTATCAGAGTATAGCAAAAAAGAAATTAGAATTAATATAAACTTTATTTCTAAGAAAGTGTCACTTGTTACTAATGAGAATGTTTTTGATTTCTTAAACTAAAACTTATTTTCAGAAGTACTCAGTGTTACCTCACTTGGGTTTTAAGATTCTTGCATTAGTCTTCATCCTCCTCCCTTAATGAATACAAATTATGTTCTTTTTTTATAGGTATAATTAAATAATTTTCATTTGGAAGATTTTCACAAACTGAACTGTAAAAATCTGCAACAGTAAAACTAAAGGCAAACTTTACAGAGCAGTTGTGTGCCAGTAAATTGTAAGTGGTTTTCATATTCATCAATCCTTAAAACCCTATGAAGTAACTATTTTTACTGCCACTTTACAATTGAGGGAACCAAAACACAGAACTTAACATACTTTGCTCAAAGTAACACAGCTGTTTAGCAGGAGGGATGGATTTGAATTTCATTTTCCTGGCTTTAGAGTTTATACAGAGTTCGGCTAGTTTTAGTCATTTCTTTTATCAACTAAGGTTAAAACATCCACTTTTTCTGAAACACAAAAGAACATTGCTTTTGGTTGGGACCCAGGGGGCAGTAAAGAGGCATTTACCAGATTTTTTTATTAATGCTGGTTTAAGACAGCAACCCTTTACTGCCTGTGCTTCTTAGATAGCAAAAATGGTGTATTAAAAGAGCAGAACAGGCTCTCCTGGGTGGCACAGTGAGTTAAAACACAGCACTAAGAAGTTAAAGCCACTTCTGCATGAGTTGGATCTCCGCCTGCCTCAGAGGTGATCCACATGGCGCGGCAGACCTCTCCTGACCCGCCCTCTGCTCCCCTCAGCAGTATACTTTGAAAGTCTGATGCCTGTTCTGCTCCCCACTCTGTCTCTGGTGAAGCCTTTTGCCACCCCTGCTTCTCTGGCCTGTACCCCAGTTCTTTATTCATAAATAAATAAATCATAGAGAGAAAAGGCAGTGTATTGAATAAAATGCATTTGATATTACTAAAATATATTACCCCTTGGATTCTTTTCTTTGATCTGCATATTATTAAAAATTTATGTAATAATGGTAAGCTCTGAAATCTTAATCCCCCAATATGAATTTGACAATTTTGAAATAATAATCAAGAGATTAAAGTTCGTAATTGTATCTTATCTCTGGTTTTATTTCTAAATTTGGAAAATTGTGCAAATAGTAAGTACATCTAGTTCTTCAGGACTACCATGTTTAGAGTAATATATTTAAATTAGTGTTTTTGATAGACGCTTTGATTTTTACTTTAGAAGAGAGGAGGAAACCATTCACAAATCAATTCCTTTTTATTTTTTTACAGATTTATCTTTTTATACATAAAAGAGCTGGGATATAGACCATAGGTGCAGGGTAGGGGGTATAGCAGATTCAACAGGGACAGAGTGGGAAGCAGAATGGGTAGATCTGCTGAGGTACCTGGTGAGGGGAGCAGCAGGTGAGACAGGAGAGGTCTGCTGTGCCTTGTGGGTTTGCTCCAGGCTGGCTGGGATCTGTGCTGCTGTAGCTGTGGATAGTTTCATAGTACTGAGAACTGACCCCTTGTGCCGCCACCAAGGAGGTCCCCAATTCCTTTTTTAATTAAAAAAATAGAAGTAGTAATTTAAAGTATTAATCACATATTATTTTTGTACTTTAGTAATTCCCAAACAAAAAAACAACTTAATTATATCTTCTAGAGAAGGCGACAATTTTATATTAAGGTGCAACTTAATGCAAGATCTTAGAGTCATACGGTTGAGAAGTTTTTTTTCTGAGTATTTTAAAGATAACTGAGAATCATGAAATCTGGTTAGCAGGAAAAAAATGACAATTATTTCTTGGTTTGGAATACTTTTCCTTTTCACATATTGACTATTTAGAAATGTTAAGTAAGTTTTTGATTTTGTAGAGTAGCTTTTGTATTGACTTTTTCCCCCCCATCTTTGGTGGGAAAAGTGTTGTGAAGCTGAAAGTGTCAACATTGCCATGATGATTTACTTATTGATATTTAACATTTACTTTGATTTCAACATTTAATTTTTGTTTCAAAAGCAACTCTTATATGTGGGTTTAAAAAATAGTTTTTATCTTCTAAGACTTTAACAGTTTCACCTGAAATTTAATAATGTAGCAATTACTAAATTTAGGAAAATTGGTAGCTTGTTGCTATCAGCACTGTTACTATGGAAATAAATTAGATGATTAGCTCTTGGTGGAACTGAACTTTATTCTTTAGTTTCCATAGTAGTTGAAAAAGATGTAGGTCAGATTCACCTGTTGTTTGTCCTTTTCTCAAAATAAATAGGAATTTTAATTTAGCACAATGATGTTATTTTTTTCCCCACTAGATTGATGCTATTAATACAGTCTCACTGTCTTTACTGTCTCAGAACATAATCCAAAATAGGTGTGTATAATGTTTTTCATAGACTATGTAAGAATTTAGAGAACATTTTGGTATAAAAAGTAGTATATATGTGTCTTTTAAAAATATAACCCTGTTAATCATTGTGTCATAACTTCAGTTTTTAGATCTGCTTTTCCCTTTCATCAAGTCTTTGCTATAGGTTAGGAAACTGTGATTAGATAATACTGATAATGTGTTCTTGAAAGTGAGGGCAAGAGCTTTTGCAGAGAATGGGCCATGTGGCACTTAATAGTTAGACAGACTAAACATTTTGTTTTACCTCGACTGTATGTATCTCCTGTTAGTATGTATTTACTTAATTTAGTGTTGGTAACTCACATTCTGTGATGTTGTTTATTTGGAATATCAGAACTCTGCTATACTTTTGATTATTACCCAGATGGTTTCATCTTCCATTTTTGTTCTGTTTTTTTTTTTTTCAGAGGTTTGTCCTTAAAAAAAAAAAAAAGGTATATTATTTAGAGAACCACTGAAGCTGTTACTTCATTAAGTAGTTTGAAGTGAATGTTTTCGCCTTTTTTGACTGGCCAAATTTTTTATCTTTTGGTAACGTGGTTTTCATACTTCTTTATCTGTGATCCACAATAAAAACATGTTGCAATGTTCATATTTTATAATTAAACTATTTTGTTGTTCATGATGTAGTGATCATTTGTAACACATTCTAAATAAACCCACAAATCTGAAACAGCAGTATATACATTTCTTTACTTTTGGGAGGTACTTTTCAGTTCAGTGTGCACTGTCCTCTCCATGGAGGCGGGAGGGGACATGGGCCTGCCTTTTGAGAGTCAAGCAGAGCATCAAGAAAGACTCAACTATGGGAAGCCTCATTTTTGTGTACTTAAGTACCGGTCAAACAAAAGTGATTGCAAAAGGGGTTCTCCGATCTCCCACCACCCCAGCCCCTCCTCCCCCCAAAAAAAGTGCTGTTCAGGTTTTCAGCTTTAAGGTATCTTTGGGAAACTTTATTTTGATTTTTTTTTTCTTCAGAAGTGACTAAACAAATTAAGATGGTGCGACTTCTGAGACAAAATCCTTGCCCTCAGAATCTCTTCCCCTTTCTTGCAGTTCACAAAGTGGATTATATGTCCCATATATTGAGGTGACCACTTATTTGCTTCTCTGCCTCCTTGAAAGAAAAAGATTATATTTTTGCCATATGAAACTCATCACCTTTTTCTGGGTCTCAAGCTGCTGTTTCTAATAAAAGTGCCATCTCATTGTGCTTTGTTATCAGTGCTGGAGAAACTTTGGAGTACTGGCCATCTGACTTGACTGTGAGAACACTCTAAAAATCTCTTGGGTGATTTTTAAAATGTTTCTTTCCTACCTTAACCCCTCTTTTAGTCAGGTTTCTGTGAGATGGTAGGTCTGTATACTGCTA
>NW_004567109.1:13398360-13400145 GCF_000260355.1 Condylura cristata | reverse complement strand
AAAAAAAAGATGGTAGTGATATCAACAGTGCCTAGTGTATGATAGTTATTAGAGTGAGGCAGGATCAGTAGGCATACTTCAAACTATTCTTTTCTCACTACTACTATTTAATGAGCACTTACTATGTGTAAGCTCTATTTAAAGCATTTTACTTGTTAAAAAAAGCATTTTACATGCATTAACTCATACTTGGGAGGTGTGGAACAGAATGTGAATGAGAAAGGGTAAAGAACACTTCCTTCTTAGTATCTTACCTAACTTATAAATTCTGACTTCTGCTAACTATCACATGACCTATATGTTTTTAACTTGGTCAACTTTCAGAAATCATCAGACCTGCCTGAGAAATCATCAGACCTGCCTGTGATGTTCCATATTGAGACACAGCTCTGGTCTGAGACCTCACACTTTGAATCTAGGATGCTTGAGTTTGAATTCCAGATTAAAGATTTACTTAGTTTATATACATAAGTGGTTCTCTGGGCTTTAGTTTTCTCATATGTAAAATAGTGATACCTGTTTTATAGACTTATTGAGAGGATTGAATGAGTTGACATGTGTAAAGTACTTACAGCAGTGTCTGACCCATAACAAACATTCCATAAATGTTAGCTATTAATATCTTATAACTCACAGTTGTATCTCCTTAAAGTGTTTGTGACCATGAGTTCTACATATTTTCTGAATAACAGGACATGATTGATATTCAATGTTATATTGCCCAGTGGCTTGAAAAGTGCTCTCCTTGAGGACCAGTGGGGAAAAGTCTTATATCGAATATTTGGAATGAAAGCCAAGTGATAAAGGGCATCAGGACTGCAGGCCCAACTCTTTAATCTCTCATAGGAATCACTTGTTATTGAACTTACCCTTAATAATTTTATTATTTTACCCTTTGAAAAACTTGGAGTAATTGGTTAATATATTGACTTTCACTCAAAACCTAATTTCTTACCTGAGTCTGTTTATGTCTAAAATATTTTTTCTTTGGCAGTTATATTATGCTTATATGTAACAGCACTATTCTAAGAGCTTTATAGATACTAACTCATTTAAACCTTATTACAGATATGAGAAAAAACATGTATTTCCATTTTGCAGATGAAATAAGTCAGGCTCAGGGAAGTTAAAAACTTGTTTTAAGATCCTACAAAAAGTCAGGGGTGATTTGAACTTACTTAGTTCACACAATGCCTTATGATTGCCAGCCCTGTCCTTTGCAGGTCTACTGTGTGCCTACTGACCCTACCCGCTCTATTAGCTATCATACACTAGGCACTGTTGACATCACTACCCTCTCTTTTTCCCCTTTGCAATTCCAGGAAATGAATCAAGACAGTGAAGACCAGTGTACTGTAACAAAGCCCAATTCTCTTCAACTCAATTACTTTCACCAAACCATATAGATACACATATGAGCAAAACTGCTTTACTACTCAGTTCTCTTTTCTTGATTTAATGTTGAAAAGGATAAAATAACATGTTAAAATGTGCCCACTGTAGTCCTTTTCTTCTTTTTTAAGATTTATTTATTTTGCATACAGAACTGGGATACAGACTAGAGGTGCAGGGACGTTGAGAGGATTCACCAGAGGCAGAGCGGGGAGCAGAACAGGCTGACTTGACGAAGTACACTGTCAAGGGGAGCACCCGGCGGGTCAGGAGAGGTCTGCCACGCCTTTTAGATCAATCCCGGGGTGGGGATTGAGCTCATGCTGAAGTGGCTTTAGCTTCTTAGTGCTGTGATTTAACCCCCTGTGCCACCAAGGAGGGCCCTCACTGTAG
>NW_004567109.1:13392334-13397250 GCF_000260355.1 Condylura cristata | reverse complement strand
AGCTGACAGTGCCATGATGCGTTGTTAGTCAGTCAGGCCTCCCAAATAAAGTAGCCAGAAGAATTCACCAGCTTTACCACAGTCAGTGGGCTGGGCTGTTTATTTATGGAAGGAGTTGACCAGCATGGTGATGACATTTGTTTGTGTGTAAAGTTCAGCAGGTATAGTTGATTGCAAATTTTTTTGACCACAGAAATGTGATTCGTATTGGTACTAGAATTGTGAGAGCTAAAAGGCTTTCTGGGGGTCACTCTAAAGGAAATCTTAAAGGTAAGTCGCTGAATGCAGTCTTGTTGGATATTTGTGTCTATTTCAGTGGTACTCTTGAGTACAAAGGATTCTAAGAGGGTAGGTCAATAGATGTGTTAGGTGTTTTTTAAAAGGGGGTAGCTCAAGAAAGGTTTCCATTAGCTGATGAGACTTCAGTGGATTTTTGAAAGATGAGAAACAGTGAGATTGGATCAATAGAGTAACTAGAAGAAGAAACCACAGCTGAAAGTAGAAGTTTCAGAAATGTACTAGGTTCCCAGTAGGCAAATATGAACAACAGGAGGAGGCTGGATGGTGCAGTTTCCTGTGTTTGCTCCCTGGTTCGAGCATCTGGTTTGTCCTCTGAATGTAGTCTAAATGCTTGGCAGGCACCTTGAACAATGTTTCCTTATAGACTTTTCTCCATATGGCATTTAATGTACATCAATCCAGTCATGTCATTCTCTTGCTTGAATCACCCACTTCATTATTCAGACCTCTACTGAAATGTTACTTTCTCAGAGAAATTATTACCTATCTGAAATAGCTCCCTTGTACACTCTCTGTTGACCTTGTTTTAAATAAAGTTTTATTGTGTTAACATTGGTTTTTAATATTATATAAGTTTCAGGTGTACAGTACTATAATTTTACATCCCTGTATACTATGTGGTTATCATCACTTAAAGTCTGTTTTCCATTTATTCTCCTTTACCTATTGATCCCTTTACCTAATTTATGTACTCCCTACCCTTCTTCCCCTCTGCTCACTACCAGTCTGTTTATCTAAGTGTTTGTTTGCCTTGTTTATATTTTACATGAGTGAAAACAATGGTTTATTTTCTTTATCCATAATACCCTAAAAGTCTTCAGATAGCAAGGTTTCATTATATTTTATGGTTGAGTTGTATTCCTTGTAAGCACATTCCTTCCACATCCTCCTTATACATCAGTGATGGCGATTTAGATTGTTTCTTTGTTTTATTTTTCATAGTGCTTATGTCTTTGTAACATTATGTTTTCTTATGCATTTATCTTCTAATTAAAATAAAAGTTCTTGAGCTTGGGGACTTTGTGTTTATCACTGAATTTCAGTATTTAAAAGTGGTGTATAGCAGGCATTCAGTAAATAATTATAAGTGAATGGATACATTTTGATGTTAGACATAGAAGCAGGCACAACCTGAAGCTAGTTACAGATTGCTAAAACAAAAGTAAGGAAGCAAAAAGCAAAGTGATTAACTAGCTGCAGTGTTTCCCCTTGGTTAAAGCGATTATAGCCGTTCTCTAAATAAAAGTCCTGAAACTAGAGACCAGTAACTTATGTGATGTTCAGAAGAGACAGGAATTCTTATTATAGAAACCAAGTTACTGGCAGACACTACCTAACTTTATATATGTATTTTGCTCTTAATCCCATAGTCATTAGTGATGGGTATCTAGAACTAGAACCTAGAACCTATGTATAATAACAGAGGAACAGAGATTCTCATCTACTCTGAGGAATAGTTTCTTTGAAACTCCCAACTACAAATCTGAAGTGATAACCTAGATTTATCAGTCCTTTGAGGAAAATTAACACTATCAAAGATGTTCCAGGTGCAGACAACCCTAAAGGAAATCTGAATGGTATAAGTTGAAGGAGATTTAAAAATAAGCATTACTAGTTACTTCATAGGAACCACAAAAGGAAATAAATGCTGAGATTTTAAATATCAGATGAACTGGATAACAAATTACTTAGTATAAACTTAGAGTTTAGGAGCTTCTCAAAATTCTTTGCAGAGAATGTCAACAGTAAAGGCAGAGAAAGAACTTCAGAAAATTCCACTAATGCAGTAGGAACACTGGCAAAAATAATCAAAATCGCCTTCAGAATTTTAGTGATTAGCAAATAACTGAATCTCTTCAAAAAGCAGTGAACTTTTTATAGCATGTTGCCCTATGCAAGTCCCATTCTCCCCAAATCCACAGTTGCCTTGAAAACCAGCAATCCCCAATCATGGTTAACACCAGTAATGTGGGAAGGACAGAACAACATTGGACCCCCTTTCCCAGAAAATAGCCATTATTCGCTCTCTCATTGGTGCTTCTTTGAAAAACCTCACTCATAAGACTGTCTACGTGACCTGACTCAGAGCTCAGCCTATATAGGGGGATCTCTCCTACCCTTCAGGATTTCATCGAAAGTAATTACTGAACATCTCAGCTGCCTGTGTGGGTGAATAACAGTTGCAGCAAGTAACAGGTTAACCAAAAAGTTTTAAAGGAAGAACTGGAGAATAAGATGTCTATAAGGGGATTTGTAAAACTCTGGTATATTTTTAGGAGTCTAGAAAGCTGTGTACACTTGTATGGTTATGCTCATGTTTAAGAAAGACCTGAGAAGACTTAAGTTCTCACTTATGGTTCACCTTGAGGTTCTGTGCAATCACCTAGTAAAGGCTGAGGGAGAACTGCAAACTGCCTGGCTGAGTTTGTGAAGGAACCCCTAAGATGCATGATCCTTTTGTATAGACATAGAGAGTTACTGGCTCTTGGCAACTAAGGAAATCTCTGTCAAATCATTAACCATTAAAGTAACCACAGTGTCAGTGGCTACTATGACAAAGTACCTAGACTATGGAATTATTTTTTCTTATTTCATGATCCTATTTTATTTTTCTTAACATTGATTAAATAATAGAGTGTTGTTTATTATTATGCATTGTTTACTTGTTATTTATAAACTCAAAAGCTACCTTTTCTTTTCCACAATGCTGTACTTCTAGTGTTTAGGACATAAAATAATTTCTTGAATAAATGAATAACTCAATTATCAGTCTGCTTTGTGTCTTCTAAAATTTGTTGAATCTTTGTTCCCTAAAGGTATTAATTTTCTTTATTGTTGTATATTCTGTTTTATTCCTTTACTTTTATTTTAGTGCGGTGCATCTCTGGAAGGGTATAAGCGTGTGTGCTTCGTCAGTTTTTATGAACCAGATGTTCTGATTCCTGATGTTGATGAGCAGGAGGTTCAATGAGAGTAAATTGATTTCAGTGAAGTTTGGCAGGTTATTTACACTAATTCAGCATTCTAAAATAGAGAAAGAACCAGCTGTAGACCTGCATATATGTAAAGCCCTACACAAATAAACTTGACAGTCAGAAGAAATGAATGCCATTTTAGAAATATGTTAGCAAATTTTACTCCAAAAGAAATTCAGTAGAGCAATAATAATGAGAATTAATAAAATTATCAAAAGACTACTCTACAAAAATCTGTTAGATCCAAATGTTTTCATAGATAATGTTAGCTCAAAAAGTAAAAGAACAGCTAATTCTGTCTGCTCCAGAGCCTCGATATAGAAGGAAAGTTTACAGTTCTTTTAATTAAGATACTGAAATATTGATTCTAAACTTTAATGGATAGCACACAATAGGTAATTATGGAAGAACTTTACAAATACCAATGTAAAAATTCTAAATCCATTGTTAGAAAATAGGATTCAACTGTAAATTAAAATGGTAAGCATACCATTTAAGGGTTTTATCTCTGAAATAAAAGTGTATGTGCCACAATATAAAAGAATATACTAATGTATTTTATTAATAGGTGAGTGAAAAAAATATGGTATTTTTGGATGCCAAAAATAAATTGACCAAATATCTGTTTCAAAACATTGTCTATATAACTAAACTGATGAAGTCTGATTTAGCGTGATTAAGAAAAATACATTTTAAACCAAAATGTATCATGTTTAGTAGTGGTTTGCTAAAATATTATTAATGTGAGGAACATGAAAATTAAGTAAGCTGTATTCAGTAAGTTATATTTAAGCAATATCAGATAAGTTATTAAGTTATTACTTAATATTGTAGTGGAAGTGTAAGCTAATTTCATTAGGCAAGAAGAAATAAAGGCTTCTATTGGGGAAAGAAGAAATAAGTTATTGCTTATGCAACAGGAGATAATGTATATATAAAACTCAATTAGCCATCTTAACTCTTCTGGTTATTAATAGACTTTGTTAACATGGACATTTACAAAGTTACTATCATTAGCTTTCCTATATATTTAAAATTACTTCACTTTAAAGGAAAGAAAAGCTTTAACAAAATGAAAAGGCAACCTACCAAATGTTACAAGTTAACATAAGTTATATGATAAGGGGCTAATAATATAAATTGTATGAAGAATTCACACAACTCAATAGCAAGGAAACAAAACTATTTGAGTTAACAAATGGACAGAGGATATGGACTGATACTTTTCCAAAGATGACATACAGATGACCAACTAGTACATGAAAGGGTGTTCAACATTAGTACTCACCAGGGAACTGCAAGTAAACATCACAGTGAAATATTACTTCACACCTGTTTCCAAAACAGACCATATAGAATAATTATTATTAAGAAAGAAAAAATAAGTATTTGAGAGGGTGTGGAGAAAATGGAACATAACTGGTACAGCTCCTATGGAAAACAGTATGTAGATACCTCAAAAAATTGTAGCCTTTTGATCCAGCACTTTCATTTCTGGGTACTTACTCAAAGGAATTGAAAACACCTAACTTGGAAAGATAACTGAACCCCTTTGCAGCATTATTTATAATAGACAGCTATGGAAATAGCCTAAATATTCATCAGTAAGTGAATGGATAAAGAAAATCTGTGTGTGTGTGT
>NW_004567109.1:13384719-13392234 GCF_000260355.1 Condylura cristata | reverse complement strand
TAGTGAACTATTATTCAGCCATAAGAATGGATCTTGAAATTTGTAACAATATTGATGGACCTTGAGAGCATTATGCCTGCTAAGTCAGAGAAATACAAATACCCTATAATCTCACTTAAAATATGAACTTTTTTTCTTCTTTTAAATCAAACCCACAGAGAACAGATTAGTTGTTGCCAAAGGCAGGAGAGTGGGTGAAGTGGGGGAAGGTAGTTGAAAGGTATAAACTTCCACTTGTGACCATTTTGCAGTATGTACAAATCATGTTGTACACTTGAAACTAGTATCTCAGTAAGAAAAACAAATATTTAAAAAGTTCCTTTTTTAGAAAATAAAATGAGAAGTATTTTCAAAATACTTAATAAATAAAGAGGATCTACTGAGAGACATTAAAAAAAGATTAACTTGAAATACATACTGTGCTCTTTGATAGGAAAATTCAATATTAAAAACTTATTATTTTTCCTAAATCAATTTCTGTATTGAGTGAGTCTAAAATATCATTAGTTTATAATAACTCTTAAGTTCATTTGGAAAGCATAAAGTATGATAAGACTAAAGAGAGCAGTCTTTCCAAATGCTAAAACACATGAAGTTACTCAGAAAGCCTCTACAACAAGTCAGTCAAACTGAACAGAATCTAGAAATTACACAAGAATATACAAGAATTGTAGTTTATTATAAAACTGGCATTTCAAATAACAAGAATAAGGCAGAATTTGGTAAATGATATTATGAAAATATGCTAAGCTTTTGGTGGTTCAGATATGTCATAAAGTCATCTGACAATTATGTTGTAGACCTGAAACTAGTTATATTTTTATAATATTACAAATTTCTTCAATAAAATATTAAAAATATAGATAAATGGCAAGGTGAAGAAAAAATATATTATGTGAAAAAGCTCATTTCCATAATTTACAGTTAATTCATACCAAATATTAGGAAAGTGGCCAACAACACCATAGAACTTGGGGAAAAGATACAACTAAGCAATTTACTAGAATGTTAGACATTTGTAATAGCCATATAAATTTAATATAACTTGAGATCATGTTTTGCTTTTTCAATTATGCAAAAATTTTTAAAGATTGATGGTACTTGGTGGTGATCCGGCATAGGGAATTGTGCTCTTTACTACATTTTAGGTAGCTTGTCAGGGTCAGAGCAGCAAAACTATTTAGGAAAACATATTTCCATACATATGTGTATGCATTCATGTGTATATTCTTTGAATGAATTTTTAAATGAATTCATACGTAAGGAGAAACTGAAACTACTTGCCCAGGTTCTTTTAAGCTGGCTGGTTAATAGAGCTGAATCTTTTGACTCAAAAGCCCATTTCTTTCCTTTGTACTAATTAGCCCCATTAAATTGCAAACTCCTTTAATGCAAAGAATAACTGGCTATGAAAACTTGATCACAAACTCCTTAGCAATGGCCTTCTCACAAAGCAAGCTTATTTAAGCTTTTGTACCCTTTGGATTTACACCAATAAGCCCTTTAAATATTTTTTTAAAGAAAGTTATTTGATGTTAATGTACTGATACTCCAATAGATGAGGACTTCTTTGTGACTTTTCTCAAGATTTAAGCTATAGAATTCTCTTTGGGATTCCCACACACACCCCCCCCCTTTTATTGCTTTTGTCAGATGCTACATGTTTTTTCATCAAAACCAGGCTTGTAAAGTATTTTGGTTTAGAGTAGTTCTTCAGGTTTGATAAAAGATTTTTTTGGTAGAGATCTTTTTACTTGGTTTGTTCCATCTCTTTAAGTTAGTCCTACCTCCCCATCTCCCTTTTCTTTCTCCCTTTCATCTTCCTTTCTCTGTTTTTCTTTCAGTGAATATCAGCTTCTATTTTAGGTATAATTGTTTCCAAATGATTGTATATTGTTTAGACTGTATTTTGTATAGATCTGAAATACTAGCTTTATAGATCTTTCTCTGAGAAAGTTTCAGCTATTAAGTTTTAGCCAGGCAAGAGTAAGTTTCTACAATTTTCTCATGTACCAGCTTTTATTGGTTAAATCAGCTAAGCCTTTATATACTTATTCTATTTGAGCTATGCATTTTAATGTTAGGCACTTAAAGTGGGAAAATGAGCTTTACTCTTGAGGATAGTTTAAGATTTGTTACTTAAGATCAGCCGGAAGAAATTTGCATATTTTTCAGGTTTAATGCTAGTAAAATTTTTTTTCCCAAGCAAAACACCAAACAGCAAAGTACAGTGATTATATGCTGATTTTAAGGCAATCTTAAGATGCTAGTGCTTGAACTTTTCTCAAAGCATTAGAAGAATCAGTAATACTATGAAAACACCTGGGACCACCAGTGTTAACCATGTTACCTCAAAATTTCTGCCTTTAGGCAGAACTTTAGGGCTCTTCTCCCCTCCCCCCCCCAAAAAAAAAGCAGAGAATGCTAACTTTGTAGTTATGTGGCAGTTCTAGGCAAACTGTCCAATGATTTAGAAACCTTTTGAGTGATTTATGTTCACCCTCTTCACGTAATGTTTGGGAGCACTTTTGCAGCTGTATTTTTAATCACATTGTGTTATCTTATTTACATACCTTTCTTCATTTCCTACCTTTGTTTTCAGCCTGTGCATTTCGTTCAGTGGCCAGATGGCTGACAAACCCAAGTAGAGAGGTATAATAGCAAAAACGAATGAAAAGTAAAATAAACTTCTTCGCTATTTTTATTAGTTTCCTGTGACTCCCACAACATATTGCCACAAATTTGGAGGCTTAAAAAAACGAAAATTACCCTTTCACAGTTCCGGAGACCAGAAGTTTGTTGTCAGGGCTTTGCTCCCTGCAAAGGCTCTGGGAGGAGAATTGTTCCTTTGCTCTTCCAGCTTCTATAGCTGCTGGCATACCTGGCTGTATTCACTCCAGTCTTTGCCTCTATTCCCCTTCTCCTGAGTGTGTGTGTTAAATTTCCCTTTGCATTTCTCTTGTGCAGCCCCTTGAGATGGTTTTTTTTTGTTTTCTTCGGTTATTCCAAATTATTTTTTTCTTTTCGGATTCTTTATTTTATTTGCTTTTGCAAGGCTTTTTTTTTTTCCCAAATAAGGTAACTAATATTAGCTCATTCTGGGAATGAGGGCGTGAACCTGGTTTTGGCTAGAAATCTGTTTTTTGATGACTGTGTTTGGGGAAGGGGATTCATCTCTGTCTGTCCTTCTCCTTTCCTACCCACTTCCTCACTCCTCTTTTTTAGTTTGTTTGTTTTTTAATTTAAAACTTTAGCTTTAAATTAAGGGAGAGAAACCTAATGGCCCCTAACTTTTAAGTAACTAGTACCAGTGATCCTTCATTGTAGACGTGATATTAAATTTTAATTTGAAGTATTTCATTCGTTGCTTTTATTTGAAGGGAACTTTTCAGTTAACACAAATTTCAAAATGTTTCTCAAGTCAGTTAAGAAGTCTTTGTAAAGAAAGAAAGGTGTGGCTGGGCCCTCCCTGGTAGTGCAGCTGGTTAAAGCACAGCACTAAGAAGCTAAAGCCGCTTCAATATGAGTTCGAGGTGATCCCCATAGCACAGCAGACCACTCCTCACTCTCCCACTGCTCCCCTCAGCAGTGTACTTCCTGGATCTGCCTGTTCTGCTCCCTGTTCTGTCTCTGGTGAAGCCTCTCACCACCCCTGTACCTCTGACCTGTACCCCAGTTCTGTATGAATAAATAAATCTTTTAAAAAAAAAAGTGATTTATGGCATTTCTGACGAGAAAAGAGAGAAGTGAAGATTTGAAGTTTTTGTGTCTAAATATATTGGTTTTAAGTAATAACAATAATCTAAAGCCTAGAAATTGTGCTTGGTTGAAAAAATATATTTATTGAATGCCTATTAGGTGCTATCATATTAAAAGAAGGAAGGTAGTCTCATTGTGGAATTTGGGGTCAAAATTTCCCAGGTATTTTAGGATCAATGGAAAAAAAATTTTTTTCTAATAGAATTGTTGACTGTCAGATTTACAAACTACAGTAGTGGTCAAAGGAATAACTTTGAAGAGTTCTAAAAATTATTAAGTAGCAACGAAACACGTAGGTTTCACTAATAACTGAGGGTTTTTGTAGGTTGGAGATATATTATTGTTTTTAAAGTCATGGTGTAGTAAAAATTTATTTCACAAACATTGTAATTAAAGTCACCTTTTTTCATTTACAATAGATCAAAATCTGCACATTGTAAATTAAATAGAAATCAAATTGTTATTTCTCATGGACTACATAGAAGTTTAAAAGAAGAATTTAAGCTTCTCATTTTAAGATTTCTAGCAGGTCCTTAAATTGCCAATTAACACACTGAAGAAGTTGTTTTGAGTTTATAAGTTAAAGCATTTAAAAAAAAAAAAACCTTTAAAACCATGGTGTTATATACCATGAGGTCAAGTACGACAAACTAGACATTTAGTGAAGGAAGAAGAATAATCTGTAGTAGTATTAGGAATATAACTTAAAAGTAAGACCAAATGTCAGTCGTACATGACGGAAGAAAAAAGCTTCGGATATAGAGTTCAGTCTTAGGTCCTACTGCTGTTTTGCAGCGTAGACTTCAAGAGGCAATACTGTCATTTCTTTGGTTGTAGTTTACTCAGTCCTAAAATGAGGATTACCTCTGAAATCTAATGTTTTTGTACTCATTGTAGCATTTTGTTATATATTTTCTTGTCCTTAAAGAGTTACTAATTTTTGTTGTAATGTATAAAACTAAATGTGAACTGTTTTCTATCAGATTCTTTAGCAAAAAACTATTTTGCCCAGACCCATTATACACAAATCCTGGGTTTGTGTCAAAATCAAAATCTGAAGATTTTTTAGTAAAGAGAGCAAGAAAATCAAATAATTTTTCTGCCTATAGTGTTATCATTAATTTCTTTTAGATTTTGCAAGGAGGAGGACCACTGCAAATTAAATTTCTTTTCCCTCAAAGCTGAAATTTTTCCTGGGGCAAGAATGTAGAATTTATGTCCAATTTTATCTTTATGTCCTGAGAACATTTTTGTAGAAATAGTTTTAGATTATGTACTTTAGCACCCATCATTGTATCCCTTTGTATCTGCCTTTGAGGCTTATTAAATTATATTTAAGCTTATTACTATGCAATAATTAATATAAAATTGCACACTTTGTCCACCTTTTAAAGGAGCTTGTATTGAAATAGGTCACAGTTTTCATTTTAATATGAAATGTCCAATGCAGAATTACAGCATAGCAAACACTCTACATGTTGGTTATTTCTAATGTATTTCTGTGAACAAGTTTTTTAGAGTTGTTGTACTCTTTTTAGAGTTGTTAAATTTTTACCACTGTATTTAATTTTTGGGGAAAGAAAAACTGTTCAGACCATGGGCAGTTTTATGACCTGTTTTTTACTCTAACCAGAAAACAGCCTGAAGATACATTTTATTTTACAGATGGCCTGAATACTTCTTATTTTATAGTGTTAGATTTTATTTTTAGAGTTATTTTTGTTTTTTAAGAGTATGATGTGTTATCTTTAAAATATTAAGTATATTAATTAGAAGTGAAAGTTTTTCTCCGGTGCTGATTTGACCTTGATGATTACTTAAATGTTTATATCCATTGATGGGTGTGTTAGTTATTGGCACATAACAGGCGATCTGTAAATGATGAATTGATTGGGCTTATATTGTAGACAGCAAGGTTTATCATAATTACTGCAGGTATTATTTTCATGTGTTAGATCCTTTTAATTTTGCATTTGTTATTTTTTCATTGAAGTAAAGTTTTGTTTTATTTTTTTTACATAATTGGACCTGTTGATTTGTTGCTTATGCTTTCTTTTATACCCATAGACTTGTCTCTTTTTCACACATGACATAATAAATGCTATTTTGTTTCCTCCAAGATTTTGGAATGCTTATTATTTTTTTATTTGTTTAGAACCAATAACGATGGTGTATGAATATTTTTCCTTTCACACTGACACTTTAGTTTTTCTGACAATATTTTAAAATACTGATTTTTCTGAACTCATAAGCACTTTTTAGATTTGATCATTGTTTTGTTATTTCCAGGCTTATGTATCTTTTTTATTTTTTTCATTATGGTAAAATATATATAACAAAACTGAATTCTTACCCATTTTTAAGTATGCTATTCATGGGCATTGTTGTGTCAGCTATCACCACTCTCCTTTGGCTGAAACTTGCTATGCTCAAGCAAATTGTTTAAATTTCTGAATCTCAGTTACCTTTTCTATAGTAGGAGAATGGTAGCACCTATATTTTAGTATGTTTGTAGAGATAAAATTAGTTAAGATGATGAATGTAAAAATATGTGTGTATTGTAATATGCTCCTCAGTAACTGATTGCTAGCCAGCCTTCTCTTAGCCTTCCCACTGGAATTGATTTTAAAGATTTGCATAGGGCAGATATTCCTTAATAGCCTCTGTTCCATCTCCTCCAATATCTGTTATTTTTGCCTAATATTCAGTTGGATATTTGTAGGGATTGGAATAAGCCTTTGTTCACTTCTTACTTGAAACCTAATATATATCTTCTATAGATCATGAACCCAACTTACAATTTTGTATCATCCTTACCAAAACTTGCTGCTAATAGGCACTGTTTCACAAGAGACCGCAGAAATGTTTTCTTGTGTTTTTAAACCATTCTCCTGATTTTACCTGTTCTACAAATTCTGATTTATTTTGACCAGTATCCTTAGGCTTTGTGTTTGATACTTTGAGTGTTGGCACACTTGTTTCTGAGTTCATTGATAGGCCCTTTAGAATAGATCAGTTATTGTTGAATAACAATTTTTGAAGTAATTGCCTTTAAGCAATTAAGAGTATTTTGGTTTTTGTTTCCAGTCTTTAAGGATTAATTGTACTTATATACAGTATATACACACACATATATACACACACATACATACACATACTGGCCCTTTGAGGGCTAGTAAGTAGACTTCTAGAATACAGTATACTTGGTGATCAAATTTATGAGTAGCCAACCTATTTTCTACTTAGACCTGTGACAAGATAGTTAACTTCTGAATTCTCTGGAGTTCCTGTAATAAAACCATTCTGTTCTAGACACTTGTAATTAAGTGATGTGGCTTCCCCTTTATATGTTACGAACTATAAATATATAACACATTGAACCTCCACTCTTGCTTATGATCATAAACAGTTACTGGTAAGTAAATACTGAGGTGATGAACTTGGTACAAAATAAAATCAGGAGGTAGGAATCTTAATTATGAGTTTGGAAATTAGATGTTTGTTATTATTTCCTTTCTAATTTCTGTGACATAAAAATAAAAGTTATGGGGCCCTCCCTGTTGGCACACAGATTAAGGCACAGTGCTATGAAGCTATCCGCAGCCACTGCAGTACAAGTTTGATTCCTGGCCAGGTTGCTGACCCATATGGCGCAGCAGACCACTCCTGACCTGCCTGCTGCTCCCCTCGGCATTGTTATTTTAGTAGATCTGCCTGTTCTGCTCCCTACTCTCTCCCTGGTGAATTCCCTCACCT
>NW_004567109.1:13380047-13384614 GCF_000260355.1 Condylura cristata | reverse complement strand
TTCTCAGTGCTGCGCTTTAACCCGCTGCGCCACCAGGGAGGGCCATAAATAAATCTTAATAAAATAAATAATAAAAGTAAAAGTTATGGCTGCCATATTGTAAAAGGACCTTGCTTTATTTATGAGCATGTAAAATCATAATACTACTCCTGTTTTTAATAGTGTATTTCCCCAAATTTCTGTCCGTGAAAGCATGTGAATACTGACAAATTGTCTCAAAAAGTTGTGATGAAACAGTTGTATTTAGCAACCAATGATAAGAACTGAAATTAAGAAATTACTATTTCAGTGCCTTAAAGGGATACATAGGACATTAACTCTGTGTTTTGTAATTTCACTAGCTACTTGTCTAAGTCATAGTTATAGTCATCCTAATTACATTAAGAGTGTACTGTTGCTATTGAAAGCTGTTGTACTATTGGATATTTTAAAAGATGAATTTTATCTTTAAATCTAAATGTAGAAAACTGTAATGTTAAACTAATGGTTAAAAAAATAAAACACTTTACATTTAAATCAAACTCTAGAACTAGTACCTAGAAGTGAGAACACTGAGAGCAAGTTATGGTACTGTGTGTTATATATAACACTTTTATTTAAATGTATGTTGGTACTTATAGAAAATGTATAAGGCTACTTACTATTAAAATTTTTAGTAGGTAACTAAGTGCCAGGAAAAAAGATAAATACTCGTATTCTTGTACTTAGTCTGTTCTTACATTTCAGGTCTCAAATTATTGGAGGAAAGGAAGAAAACTGATAAAATGTAATATCAGATATATGTTGTGATAGAATTACATAATTTATAGTCATCATTATTAACAAACTTCCCATATATCACATGCCAGGAAAATTCCCTAAGAGTCTGTAATAAATCATATTCTTTCTTTGTGGATTATTGTTTTGGTTTTGGTGGATTTTGGGGGGGGGTTAAAATGTTTTTTTATGTAAAAATTGTAGTGGTTATTGATCAGTTACTTGATATTAGGATTTTTTTTCCTAAATATAGACATATTTATGTCCCCTTGGTTCCCCTCAAATGAAAACCTGAGAAAATAAAGGAAATTGTTAAGATGGAAATGACAGAGTGCTTATTTTCAATTAAGAATAGGAGCAGTAGAAAGTAATGTCATCCTTTTTTCCTTAAAGATTTTCTTGCATCTTGCATTGAATTTATCTCAAGAAAAATAGGAAACTTGTCTCTTTCTATTCTGAAATCACTAATGTTACTGTATTTCTAAAAAGCAAAATTCAAATTCTTAACAGTTTTGTATGTTCTGTAAATGTAATTCCCTGTTATTAAGTTCTGTACTCTTTGTTACCTTTTAGAACCCATTACCTCCTTCTGGTCAAGTAAAAAAATAAAAAGTATGTTCTTTTTCATCTTGTTCATATTTTTAAAATAAATTAGTTCTTGTGTTTAAAAACAAAGCACATGTTGAGGTTTTTTTTTCTTCTTCTTTTTTAAAAAATTTCCTTCCCTTTCTCACCCAGAGATAAGATTTTACATGGGATACTACATGGGAAGAAAAATCACCTTCCTTTCCTTTGCTGAGAACCCACTAGTTGGTGGCTACAATTACTGTAGTTATAGCCCTCAATTAAGTATAACATGAAATATTACCACTTTTAGTGTAGGTGAGAGCTTGTCATACAAAAAATTTCAACAAGTGACGTCTTAAAGGCATTACTACATTTCCCTAATGATTTGGCCCTATTTTACTGTTTCTTATGGAGTGAAATCATGTATGTACACAATGTACACTTAGGCAGTACTTAAAAATCTCAAAGATATTTCAGTTTAAAACTAAGGTTGGTAGAAGCTGTTAAAACATAAAAATGTTTCATCTTTCACAGTGTGAATCAGTTTCACGTCACATTGATTATGCTCTACTGAGTAGAGCAAAACAAGTGCGGGAAAGATAACTCCTGTGAGCTTTAGTTGTTGCACTCTGTAATTCTGCAGCATATTTATCTGCGTCATGTAGTATGAGAACGTAGCTTTTGAGGCTCTTTTGTGTTAACTACACGTGAGTTTATTAAGTGTCAGGTGCTTCTGACCTTTAAACTTTTTTTTCCTCTTTTGACATTCTAACTCAGGGCAGGGAGTTAGTTAGAACTGTTTGAATTGGATTATTTTGCCTCTAATTGTATCCCTTCCCGTGTATTTTCTCTTCTTTTGCCATTCTTTAAAATGGCTCTAAAATCAAGTATGTTGTATTGCACCAGGAAAAAGCAATAAAAGTAGAGTGAATTGGCAAAAGTGAGGTTTTCGTTTGTTTTCATTACTTCTACAGTAAATGCTTTTGCCTTACATGTTCAGCTAGTTCTAGTGGTTGGTAGAAGTGAAAACAAGTGTGACCTTAAGGTACACAAACAAACACATTTGTTTCAGGTAAGTGTTAGCTTTATATTAATTAAGTAGAAAGGGAATTTTTTGGTTTTCAAATATATTTTGTTTTCTGATGTCTGTCTGCTTCTGCCAGCAGCACATAGGAAATTGCTTATTAGTAAATGTAGGACTTATAATTCTTTTCCTTTTAGTTTGAAAATCAGGACTGGAAGAATAGGATCTGAGATGGTAAAGATTCTGCTAGAAAAACTGGTCAGTGAATTTAGTGGAGCTTGCTATTTAGTATTAAATTTGGATCTTTGCTTTACATGATTATTTTCTCAATTCTAAAAAGTTTCACTTATTTATTTTCATTAAGAAATCCTGAAGAATGTTTTTCTTTAACTTGATTACATGTCACACATCATTAAAGAATTTATTTTAAAGAAGCATTTAATTGATTTTCTAGTTTGTCCTATTTAAAGTGATTCTGTGTGTCTTTGTTAACAGTTACGTAAATGTTCCACATTAAAGCAGGTTAGATGTTATCATAACTTACTGACTTACTAGACTAGTTTTTGTCATTTTTTAATGTAACTCTAATCCTAAAAAAAAATTTGTTTTAGTTATCTGCCCATGACTGTCATGTAAAATATTTAATGCATTCAGCACTATAGTAACCATGTTTTAAGTACAGAAGAAGTGGTTCCACGTGCTGGCTTTTGAAAGGTATTATAAAAGTCATCGTTTATACCTATTTTGACTTGGTGCAGCATATCAGTTTTGAAAAGCCACGTGCAAGTTTGAGATTTGGAGATTGGAACGCACGTAGAAAGCATGGGGTAGCAAAATATTTAAACATTATTTTCTGATGGCCTCGATGATAGTGCTTTAAGAGTACATAAAGCTTTGAATCCCCACTATTTTTTAAACAGACTGTGAAGACTGCTGAGAAAGACTCGGAAACCAGTCACATAAGCATAATAAAGAAACATTGGTCCTCATGGAAGAAGAACAGGATTTGCCAGAGCAACCAGTAAGTACTTCTTTTAAAGGTCTAAAGTTGATTGTAGAAAAACTGACTTCAGAGATTTTAAATATCTTGTTATACTAGAATCCAAATTAGAAAAAAAAAGGAAAGGACTGCGTAATATTTTTCTTCTAAAGCAATGTTACATGTTTTTAAATTCATATTTTTCTAACTTAATGCAGAATGGTCTGCTTAGGAAAAAAAGCAAATGTACTTATAAATATCATTTTAAGAAATTGCTGCTTTTAGAAAGTAAAAAAGGATGTCTTTTTGCTAAGCATTTATACCATTTCTGCCAGAAAATTCAGTTTTCTTTTTACCTAAATTCCCTAATTGACTTAATTTTTTTAAAAAGTCAAAGAAGACAATATGATTTGACCAAAAGATAATTAATTCTTAAAAGTAAATTTAGGGACTATTTGAATTTTTAATTTCTTTAAAATTTTTAATATAAAATAAAATCATTTCCATATCTCCGGGTAATGAGGATTTACAGACTTGAGGTTTTTTTGGTTTTGTTTTTGGCCTATTATTTTGACCCATAGCATTTAAACAAAAACAATATAATCTTTCCATTAAGATACTTCTATGTATCTTAACTAACTTATCCTTAACTATAGTTAAAGGATCTTTTTTGTGTTTGTGTTTCTTTTTCTGAAATTAGGAAAACAATGATTCAGTTTGCTATTCTGAGTGAGTTTCTTGTACTTCATACTAAAATAGAATATAGTTCACATTTGCTTCTCTTTATGAAATTCCAGCCTGGATAAATTTGCAAATTGAAAACAGGTAATTGGGCTTATTTTTTATGTTCTAGTTGAATTATGTCACACAAGAATATACACCATCATTAAAATAGTTGTCTTTTATGTATTTTTAACATTTTCTTTTTGTTGAGAAATGCATGTGATGATTATTTTGTGGTTATTTTTTAGCCCTCTCACTTATGTCTAAAGCATAAACAATTGGTAAAATAGTTTTTTATAACATATGATATTTCGT
Organism: Condylura cristata; assembly: GCF_000260355.1. Lineage (NCBI taxonomy): Eukaryota > Metazoa > Chordata > Mammalia > Eulipotyphla > Talpidae > Condylura > Condylura cristata. Next base: position 13,380,250 of record NW_004567109.1, on the reverse strand, counting down.
ACCCTATCGTACATTAATAGTGAGGGAAATGGTGGGATTAAAAATCATCCCAAAAAATATTATCCTCAGTATGTTATAGGACAGGGTGAGGACACCCAGAACCCCCAAACCTGTCTGCTCTAAATAAGTTCTGTCACCTGCTGCTATAAGACAAAACGTAAAAGGCATTTAATGGAAAGGAATTTTAATAAAATTAGTGGGCA
>NW_004567109.1:13377801-13378892 GCF_000260355.1 Condylura cristata | reverse complement strand
AGGGAGGGCCTCATTGAAGTTTTATATGTTTTGTCTTGTTGCCTGCTCTAACCCACTTAGAACAGGCAGGTTTTGGGGTTTCAGGGGTGTCCCTCTCTCCCTTGTCATATAACAGATTTTGTCCTATAACAGGTTTTGTCCTCTAACAGAATTGGGGTGCCCTATAAAAACACAATGTAAAACTTGTACTTTTGAGAAAGGTAAGAAATTGAAGCACTTTAAAAACTTTCTGATGACTCTAAATAAGCTTAATTTATTTATTGATTTGTACCTGGGTCTTTTTTTTTCCCCCAGGGGAGAGCACAGATACAGTTCCCCACTACCACAAATTATGCAGTTGAGTTTCCCACATTTGGGAAAATCGCAGGGTGTGCCTAGATCTTAATTTATAAAGTGATACTAGGTAGAGATGAGTGCCACTGGAAGAAAAGTTTGTTACTCAGTTTCCTTGGAACTGAAAGGCGTGGCACACCACACACGACCCAGGGGCAGTTGGTCAGGCGGCAGAAAGGAGTGAGGAGGCATCGGGCTCAGCCTTTACTGGGGTTTCTGCGGGTAAGACAAGGCAGGAAAGGCTGAACAAAATAGGACTGGCAAATTTGAATAATTTCAGGGAGTTTTAGGTTATAGGAATTGTCTCTTATATCTGGTATGTGACCCTGGGTTGATTAAGAGCAGAGGAAATACTGACTTTATATGTAAGAGTTAGATAAAATGGTCCAGAGTATGGACTCGGGATTGCAGGGGAGAGGTAAACAACTTTGGTCCTGTGATTAGTGGGTGCCAGATAGATGAATATGGCATCTAAGAAAGTAAGAATGCTCGTTGACTATTAAAAATAAGAACATGGAAAGTAAATGTCAGGTTTTGAGGATGAGAACATTTTCACAGGCTATACTAGAGATGTAAAAATTGCTTGGAGAGAATGATTCCATTCCAAGTCACTGACAGACAAAGCCAAAATTTTTAATCCTCCTGTTTGCCTGTATATATAATGTTACTGATGGACATTATTATTGGAGTTATATTTGTCCCATTTCTCCTTGTCTCTTGTTTCTCTGGTACTTACTTGCTCTTTTTTTTTTTTTTTT
>NW_004567109.1:13365190-13377221 GCF_000260355.1 Condylura cristata | reverse complement strand
TTTCATAAACATTTCCCTCCCCCATTTTCAAAGCAGTCTTGATTAAGTAGGTAGCTGTCTTTTTCTATACATGTTTCTATAGAGGAAACATATTGAGAGGTAAATGTATTCAGCAAATTAACTATGAGAGCTCAGACTTGAACCTGGCTTTTAGTATCTTCACAGTTACTCAGTCATCTCTAGAACCAATTTTAGAATATTTCCATCACGCCAGAAAGAAATTCCATACCATTAGCAGTTACTCTCCAGTTTCCCTATCCTTCCTTTCCCAGGACAACTGCTGATCTACTTCTGTAGAAAGATTTATCTATTTGTAGACATACCATGTAAAAGGAATAATACAGTATGTGGTCTTTTGTGACTAATTTTTTTCACTTAACATAATCTTTTTAAGGTTTCATCCATGGTATGGCATGTATCAGTATTCATGCCCTTAAAATGCTGAGTGATAACACATTGTATGGACTTATTTCTCATTAATCATTTTATTTACTGGTCATCATCTTCTTTACTGTTTTATTTGTATTCATCTGTTTATATACTCTGGGGTTGTTTCTGGTTTTGGGTTAATTTGATTGATTAGTATAAGTTTTTGTGTGGACACATGCTTTCATTTCTATTGATTATATAGCTAGAAGTGAAATTGCTGCTTTATATGGTAACTATGTTTAATCTTTTGAGGAACTACTAGTCTGTTTTCCCAAATGGTTGCACTGTCTCGCTTTCCCTCAATTTCTTGATTGTATTGTTCCAACCCATATAATCCAGTGAAATCTGTGTTCTGTGAGTTGGTTTACATGCCTCTAAAGCCAGGGCAGCACATGCTTCCTATTACTGATTTACAGGGACACATAATTGCCCAAATCAAGGTAAGCAGTGGGCCATGAGTAGTAAAAAATTAACTATTAACATATTTTCCTCCCCGCCTTTTTTTTTCCCCACAAGACATGATTTGAGTGATATTTTCTCTACTTCTACTTGTATTTGTCTACTTACTTATATTTGTTCTCTATAACTGAATTGGCACTGTAATAAATAAAAAGCTGAAAATATGTATGTCATTGCAAAATCCATTATAATATATTCTTAAATTTTGTCCCAGGACCTTTCCTGGGGGCAGGGGGGAGTTCATTAAATTTGTTGGCTCCGCAATTCTTATAAAGTTAATACTATAAGTTAGATTCTTCAGTGTGCCAGTGTTATTTGTATGGTTTGCTCTTTGCCGGCCATTGACTATTTTGGTTACTCAGCTAGTCAGTTTATAAATGCATTGCTTTCATCCAAAGAGCATCTTTGATGAGCTAAACCTGAATTCATTCCCACTATTGGAAAATTTCATTATCCTCTCACCTTCTTTAAATAGTGTCATCTTCAGGTGGGAAGGACACCACATTTTATATCCAGAGCCTCTGCTTTGTCATTTGTGATATTATTGCAGGTGAGCTAGCTAGTTGAATTTTTCTTTTGCTTGTCAAAGCACCATTTTCCAGTATTATTTTAAGTCATCTCATTTCCCCCCACCCTTTTCTGTAAGGTTATTTTGTCACAGTATGTATATCATCTGGGAATCCCTTGACTTCCAGGCTTATGTTATCTTTTATTATGTGGGGTTTTTGTATAATCAAGTCTGTTTTCTCCTGTATGGCTTTTGAATTTAATGTTATGCTCAGTAAAGGTTTATATATCTAAGTGTATATGTGCATGCATGCACACACACGTTTCCTGTTTCTAGGGTTTGTTTTGGTTTAGTTTTATCTGTTTTTGAATCTGGAAATGAAAAATATTAAATAATAAATTATTTGTAATGCCTTTTTTTAAAAAAAAATTATTGGTACCTGTAAAAGTTAAAGCAACATTAAATGTGTGTAAGGAAACAAGAACATTTGCCTTTATTTATTTTATCATGAGAAGTAGATGACCAGGAGAAATTTTAGGGACCTTGTGTTTATCTTCTTTGAAAGGTTAAATTTAATCATACTGTATCACTATTCTGTTTCGGTTGTTTAAAATTATCTAGTAGCATTTCTATCTTCTGTTGTTGTTTTGAAATACTTTAAGTGTTCGTAAATTGTATGTCTTGAGTATACTCAGCATGCTCCTACTCTATTCATTTTGAACCGAGAAAGCTCTAAATCTGGTTCTTTTTAGTATGAAAGCAGGAAGCTCATTAGTATTAGCCTTTGATCTTCCATTTGTGGATTCTTAAACTGTTTCAATGGAAATGTTTTTATATCTGAAGGAATATGAAGATGAAATAATGGGGGAACAATAATGCAAAGAATATTTTTTTAATTAATGATATCCTGTTAAAAATGTCTTTGTTTTTTTAATGTAAGTTATTTATACACACTTATGTTGAATAAATGAGTCAGTGATAACCAGATTGCCCATACTTACTGTTTGATAATATAATCAATATAATTGTGTTTCAGTTAAAATTTGAAATAGCTAGTGTATGTCCATGTTTGAATATTTTATTCTGGTAAACATTCCACCTTGAATCTGGGGGGAACAAAAGCGTTCTTTTTTAATTCAAAAGAACATCATGTGAAAAACAAGTCCATCTCTAACTCTATAGTATAACAAGGGTTATTAATTAAAAAATCACTACATTGCTGTGTTTCTCTTTTTGCAGGTAAAAAAAGCCAAGATGCAAGAATCAGGAGAACAAACTTTAAGGTATGTAAAGTTTAATTTTCTTAAATAATCTACTTATAATACTTTTATAATTTGATTAGTATGTGAATATGGGTTAACTACTCTAGTTATTTTTTATGTTTGTATATTTATCGTTTTTTGATACATGATCATTAACGATTATTTTTGCAATGTTACTTGTGACCAATTTTTTAAAAAATTATTATTTGAGGTAATTTTGGCTTTTAATGCAGTAGCTGATTTAGGGGAATAGGTTCATACCACAACACACCTGTCACCAGAGCACACGTAGTGCTCCACCATAGCCGCGAGGTCCCTTCTCCCTCTAAACAGCTTCACTTCTGCAGTCATATTTCCAGAGTTGGTTTTGGTTTAGTTTTGGCTGTCCCTTTGTTTTATTTTTCTATATTCCACAGATGCATGAAATCATCTAGAATTTATCTTTCTCCTTCTGACTTACTTCACTTAGCATTCTCCCCCAGTTCCATCTCTGTTGTCACAAATGTTAAGATTTCGTCTTTTTCTTATCTCTGAGTAGTACTGTGTTTTGTATATTCACCTCATCTTGTCTTTATCCATTCTTCTGTTGTTGGGCACTTAGGTTGTTTCCATAACTTGGCTATTGTAAATAGTATTGCAATGAACATATGGATGCATATATGAAGGATTTGTTTGCTTAATTGAGCAAAGATTCTTAAGGACTAATTGATTGTTTTTTCAGCTCCTGTAGGCAAAGTTCACTTCTGTTCCAAATTATGAGAAAAGTTAATTGATCTGTTCCAGGTTCAGATTTCCTGTTTTTTCCCCCCAACCCTGCTCCACCTGTGCTCAACTGGACACACAGTGGCTATGGAACTTCAGGAGACTTCCAGACACTCAGGGTTTCAGGCGGCCCCAGACCTGTGAGACCACTGCAGGCCTACAGCTCCTAGCAGCTTTCCTAGAATCTTTCTAGGCCCAGCCTTTCTCTAACCTCAACAGTGGCAGAGCTCTAGGGGCCTCCTGCTTGTTGCCCAACACCAAAAAAGGATGCTGGCCAAGTGTGGGTCACACAAGACTTCTGTGAGCTCAACCACTGCGTCACACAGTTGGACTTTGTCTGCAGTCCAGCACATGTAGGAGGAAGTTCACACCTTACTAGAGTACTTCCAGCTCATTCTGAGCCCAGTGTGTCCGTCGACTTCCCATAGAGTCAGAAGCAGATGCTCTGGGTGCTTCAAAGGGCTCCATGTTGAAAGCAGTGATGGCCAGGGTCTCCACCAGATTTTGGCCCTTCAGGTTGTACAGGAGCATGGTCTTGTCAGCTCAGTCAGGGCCCCTCAGTCCACCTTAGGACTTGGAATTCACAGAACCCATGGTGGTCACTGTTAAACCCCATAGTGTTGGTAACTATGACTGAAAACGCCTCTGTGGTTCTCCTCTGCCGTGTAGTAACTTCTGCTAGTCATTAATGTCCCTAGAGCTAGATGTGAAGGAAATAACAGTGTCTTTGTTTCTTTCCTCCACTTTTTAGTTCTTAATATCAATCTTCACATTTTGAAATTAGTTTAAAATAGTTTTCCTTCAAAATAGTTTGTCTCATCTTCCCAAGATGAAGCCATAATCATTAAAAGTAAACTCTCATTTCCCCCCTTCTCCAATATCTGGCAACCACTATTCTACTTTCTGTCTCTGATCTTGATTACTCAGAGCTTACCTCATATTTGAAGAATCATACAGTTTATGTCTTTCTGTGACTGGCTTATGTCATTTAGTAGAATGTCTTTCTCTGTGTTGTAGCTTGTATCAGAATTTCCTTTTTAGGGCTGAATGATACGCCATTGTATGACTCTACCACGTTTTGTTTATCAGTTTGTCTAATGACAAACTGTTGTTTATTGATAGTTCTGTTGGCAAAGAATGAGTTATTTGTAAAGCTTGTTTTGTTCTTTTATTGGGAAGCTGTTTTGTTTATTTTTTTTATGTAGAAGTACTGGGGTATAGGCCAGAGGTGGGGGTGGGTGGGGTGAGTGAGAAGATTCACCAGAGGCAGATTTACTGAAATACACTGCTGAGGGGAAGCAGCAAGCACAACAGGAGAGATCTACTGTGCCATATGTAAATTAGCTCCCTGGCTGGGGATTAAACTCAGGCCACTGTGATGATAGACCTGAGATTTAACCCTAAATTACCAAGGAAGCCCCTGCCATTCTGCTTTAAAGCATCTTTTTGTGTGTACACTATTAAACAAAATTCATGTTTGTATAACTGAAGATAATTACACATTGAGTCAGTATATACATTTTCAGGAGATACTAATTTCAAATATTTAACTATCTAAAATTGTGAGTCAATTCATTGTTGGCAAGGTTATTTCTATTTAATTTCTAATCACTATTAGTAGGTAGTATATTTTGCTAGAACATAAAATTCCTGGGTCATAAAACTTTAGGAACTGGTATATTTTATACTGAACTATACAAATATATCTTCTAAGATACAGGATCTAAAAAGCCCTTCACCAGTAACACTGAATCCTAGACATATTCAAGTATATGTGGAAGACAAGTAATCATTGTAAACAAAAAAATGTAAATTTCTTGTTCAGCCTTATTTATATCCAGCTTGAAATTCTATTTAATTAGACATGAGAAGGGTCCAGCAGTCTGTATTTTTGCCAATACTTACATAACTGTAATAGGGTAGTTTGGGAAACTGATCTAATTACTCAATTGAGTTTTTCACCAGTGCCCTTTAATTCCCATAGTCTTTTGGTTAATATATTAAGTACTGTTCTAAAAACAAGTATTTTATTAAATAGATAAAAATAAGTATCTATGGGTTTAGCTTTAAAAATTAATCTGAGGGGGAAAATTTTGAACATTCTGAATATACAAAGAACAAGGAAATTTTGTTGATATTATACTGGAAGAATTCCATCTAGTAATGAAATGAGAACTTTGAGAATTTTTGTACTATGAACTTTTTAAATAAGTAACATTTCTTTTTAAAATTTTGCTATGTAGAAACTACTCTTAACACTTACTAGTCTTATCTTTACCAAGATATGGAACCTCTGGTAGGATGTCCTATACTCCCTAGCATGTAGAACAACAAAGCAGATTTCTTTCTAGGTGGGAAGGAGTGTGGGTTGGGAGGGAGTTGTAATATAATAATACCAGTAAGTTATATTATTCTTACTCTGTTCTAGTCTTTGCTCTAAGTACTTTTCACCGCTTAATTCATTAATCACTATAAGAACCCTCTGAGTTAGGTTCTGTTATTCTTTATTGGTACTGAAAAAATGGTGACTTGCCTAAGGTTATAAGGCTAGTTACTGGCAGAGTGGAATATCAACTCAAGTAATCTAGTTCTAGAATCTTTAGCCAGTATGCTATACTGGTAGCAGAGGGAATAACTGGAGGGTGGAAAAAAGGAGGACATTGTAAGAGATGAAAATATAATCTCCATTCCATTTTCAGCAACAATCTTCCCTACATTAAATGTCTGACATATGGGAAAACTGGATAGTCACAAGCCAAAAAATGAAGACCACTCTCTCACACCATTCACAAAAATTAACTTACTATGGAGTAAAGACTTGGATTTAAGACCTAAAACCTATGTAAACAGGCATAATACTTCATGACATTGATCTTAGAACTGGGTTTTCAAGTCAACTTAAGTGGCAAGGAAAACAAAAACAAAAGCAAAAGTTGACTGTTGGGGATACATCAAACTAAAATGCTTCGCAATGAGAGAAACTGCTGTTAAAATGAAGAAACTTCCTACTGAGTGGGTGAGAATTTTTGCATATCATATATCTGAGAAGGGGTTAATATCAAAGATATATAAAGAACACATACAGCTCAACAACAAAAACGAATAACCTTGTAAAAAAAATCACAGGAGATCTGACTAAACACTTCTTCAAAGACTATGTTTAGATGGCCAACAGGCACATGAAAAAATGTTTATCATCCCTTATTATTAGGGAAATGCAAATCAAAAATATAGTCCCACACATGTGAGAATGATTTGTATCAAAAAGACCAGCAACAACAAATGTTGGTGAGGTGTGGAGAAAAAGGAGCCCTTGTACGCTGTTGGTGGAACATAAATTAGTACAGCCTGTGAATAACAGTATGGCACTTCCTCAAAAAGTCAAAAATATACCTGTTGTATAATCTAGCAGTTCTACTCCTAGTATCCAAAGACTATAAGAACACCAATCCATTTATGTAATGTATCACCACATATGTTTATTGTAACTGAGCATTATTTCCAGTTGCCAAGATTGGGAAACAACCTAAATTCGCATGGATCATGCGACAAGGATCATGAGACAAGAAAGATGTGGTATATATGACCAGTGTGTGTGTGTGTGTGATAGGTGGAATCTTGCCATTTATAACAATTTGGAGGGAATTAAAGGCTATTATGCTAAGCAAAATAAGTTAAAAGGATAAATGCAAATATGGATGATTTCACTCATATCACATATAAAGAAATAAAACAGGAACAGAGAAAACAAAAACAAAACAAAACCATTTGATTCTGACTGCAGAATTGAGGTTACCCAAAGAAGGGTGAGCACAGGGTGGAGAGAGTCCAGTGGACTGTGGTGGAGGTGATAGTGTGCTGACATACATTTAAGAGATGACCCTGTACACTTGAAGCAAATAATGTTGTAAACCTTTGCTACCTCTATAAAAAAAAAAAAATCTTCTATTATTAGAAAAACTAGGAAACATTTTACTTTATGGTGATAGTGAGTTTCATATAATATATAAGTTGAACAAAAATTTTTTACTGGGAAAGAAGAGAATAATGAATGAACCATTTTAAGATACTTCCTGGAAGCAGGAACTCTTTCTTGGAAGCAAGCATGCATCACTTGGAAAATAACTCAAGTGATTTTGAGAACCACTGCTTGAAATGAGGAATCTCTGCTTTCTTTGGACACTTTGGGAATAAAGTAACAGCAATTTTAGTTGTGGAATTTTTCACTCCCGGTCTTTAGAGAAGGCGTGACTTGCCCATGACAGCTGAAATTTCTGAGTGACATAAAAGCTAAATGGGTCTAGGGACGTGAGAAAAACAGTAGGATGCTGAGGGCACTAATTTCTTCATGTGGCTGCTGAAAACCAAGAATAACATAAAGAAGAATCACTTTGTCTCTTACTTGCATAGACTAGAAGAAATGAGTTTGATTTCATCACTTTTAGTGATGTAGCAAATCAGTTGGGCTAATGTAATTATTTTGGTTTCCCCAGTCAAGTAAGCAACCCTGAAGTCAATGATCAGAAACCTGAAACGTCAAGCCTTGCTTCAAACCTTGCCATGTCAGAGGAAAGTAAGTAATCATATTCTGTGAATGACAGAAGAGGTATTTTTATATTAGGTGATTATTTTCTTTAAAAATCTGATTTCACTGATTGGCTTATTTGTCCCAGAAGCCCAGAAGGCTTTGATTTCCATGTATGTGTTCATCCTTGTGCATCCTGTAAAATTTGTTGAGATAACAACAGAAACAAAATCATATGGATTCTACCAACCCAGGCAGTCACACTTGATGATTTCATTGTTGATCTGAAATTGGAGGTTGGAAAATTAAATGTGCCTTACTCAAAGTCAGAAAAGTTTGTGGCCCTATCTCTGACTGTTACTCAGACCTGGTATTTTCCCATCTTTCTAATAATCAAATGACTTATCAATCTAGGCCAAAAAAGAAAAGCAATTCAGAACCTAATGTTGATACTGGGATATCCAGATCTATTAGATACACCTCCACTTACCAACCCTCATCCTCTCTTACATTAGACAAAAAGTTATAGGGTGTTCTGGGGACTTTTTTATATGTGGAGATATAGGTGTTCCCTAGCATACTTATCTCCTGTATAGTTCCCCCTATGACAAATAGTCCTCCTGAAATAAAATAGCTATATTCTTCCATATTTTTGCTACACTTTAAAAAGAAGAAAAATTTGTCTAAGACATTTAGAAGAAAAGGCGCTTTGTTTTGGAACTATTTCTTCTCAGTGTGATTGTGATTAATCTTATATATTTCTCATGTATTAACTTATAGTGTGACTTTTAAAATGGTATGGCATCAGGTGTGTATATATTATTTCTTCAAAGAAATAATGGTTCCCAAAAGTTAGCATATCCAGGGATCATCTGAAGTGCTTGTTTGTAATGGAGAATTACAGCCTCATCTTCGGAGATACCATTCAGTAGATCTCATATGGATGGAATCTGCATTTTAAAAAATTAGCTAGGTGATTTCTGGCACATATCCAAACTGTTCATACTGTGGGACACTTCTGGTTAGTTGAAAGCACCTCTTCTATTTTTTAAATGTCCCATTTATCACAAGAAAAAAGATCTTCTCCTTACATATTCCAGGGCCAGGAAATAAATTAAAACTTCTTGCTGCTTCCATATAATTTCTCTTACCCCCTTTCCTTCAAAACCTCTAATTTTTTGGGAATCTATATGGATTTCTTCTGCCACTTTTCCTTTTACCTCAGACTGACAGTCAGTTTATCATTTTTACCTCTGTCAAAACAGGATCTCCTGGTGGCACAAGGGGTTAAGTCTAAGCACTATGAAGCTATCAGCAGTCACTGTAGCGTGAGTTCAGTCCCTGGCCAGGGAGCCGACCCACATGGCACAGCAGACCTCTCCTGATCCACCCGCTGCTCCCCTCAGCAGTGTATTTCAGTATAACTGCTTGTTCTGCTCCCCACTCTGTTTCTGGTGAATCCTCTCAACCCACCCCTACCTCCCACACCTCTAGCCTGTGTCTCAGCTCTTGTCTGCACAAATAAATTTTTTTAAAGATATCCTATATATAGTTTTTTTTTAATTTTATAACAGTTTATTTTTACTGCACAAATAACTCCTTTTATCATCCCACTCTCAGCAGGTCTTCAAACCTACCTATGTTTCCGTATTTATCTTTCCAGCTAACTTCTCTTCCAATTTAGTTTGCATATTCAGCTTCTTTTAGACCTCTTCACTTTGATGTCTGAAAGGTTATACTTAAAAGTTGTGAAAACTCTTTATTCCTTTTTCTCCATCAAATCTATTCTAGCCAAAAAAAAAAAAAAAACTGTTCTAGCCCTAGAATTCCCCATTGTAGAAAGTGGCATCACAGTTCCTTCAGCTGATAAAACTAAATCCTAGAAATCATCCTCATCCTGTATTCCTTATGCCTTACATGCAAATCCGTCAGGATTTCCTGTTAGTTTTACCTTTAAAAAATCAAAAGTTTTGGGGGCCCTCCCTGGTGGCATAGCGGGTTAAAACACAGCACTAAGAAGCTAATGCCACTTCAGCATGAGTTCGATCCCCCGCCCAGAGGTGACCCACGTGGCACAGCAGACCTCTCCTGATCCACTCGCTGCTCCCCTCAGCAGTCACCCTTTTACTGCTCCCCACTCTGTCCCTGGTGAATCCTCTCACTGCCTGTGCACCTCTGGCCAGTACCCCAGCTCTGTATGCATAAATAAATAAATCTTTAAAAAAAAATAATTGAAAGTTTTGCCTCATCTCCACTGCTACTATTCCAGTATAGTAGCAGTTGTGCCTTGATTCTAATTCTTTCTTGATTCCCATGTACTGCAAAGATCAGGGTAATTCATTCTCCGAAAAAGGAAAAATTAGCCTACGTTTCCCAGAATGTTTTAAATGTCTTCTAGAACTAGATTAAACAGAAGAAGAGAAAAGTTTGAGTTTTTGAAGGTACTTGTCAGCAGAGTAGGAATCACCATGTAGAATTCAGATGAATTTACCTAACATTCTTTGTGATAGGTGCTAGGAATCAAAGTGATGATGGATGAATGTGATCTGCAGATTTCCAGTAATTATTTGTAAAAACCTTGAACAATTACAGTGGACAAAATCTCCCATGATAAATTCACAGATACTGAGTTGTACTTTCGGGCCTAAATTGATCCCTCATCTGCTGTTTAACAGGTTTCCCTTTTTGAATGAGGCACTCAGAACTCAGCTAGACGTAAGGTTAGTTCACCATTAGTGTCCGCATTCATGATAAAGCAGCCTACAAGTATTGGGGGAAGTTTCTTAAATAGTTCAGAAATCTAGTAAAAGCACTTTATGATATGACTTTCTACAACACAGACTGCTGGTTCTGTCTCCTTGGGGTTCATCAGGGCAGCACATCACTTCCTCAGGTCTATCTCTCCTTTGTTCAACTTAACAGCCTTTCCTACAGAGCTGAAAAAATAGTACTACAGAAGTATACGTTCCTCTTTTTTGCAATGATTATCCACAGTAGTAATTTTCTAGTAAAATTGAGTACTTTTTGTAAGTCATTCATATGGCTTTTTACTCAGAATAGAGCAAGCACAGAATGAACAAACTGAAGAATTATAGTGTAGTTTCCTAAATATGGATAGTTCCCCTGCTCTTCAAGTTTGCCTGTGAGTACAACTGCTAGTTTAGGAGGTTGCTCCATCTTTTTCATGAAGTGACAGAGCAGTGATTCATGAAGGTCAGGAACAGTTAGTGCTGATTCTCTGCTTTTTATTCTAGACCCCTCACATTCCATCTTTTACTGTTCTAAAGTCTCTAAATCCATTATTAAGATGGAGAGATTATCTACTGGCTGTATAATCTTTCTAAATTTCTGATGTGCAAGCTGTATCTGTTACTGAGTTTGAAAGACTATACAGTGAGACACAACTTTCCCATTTCATTTTTGAAGTGTTCTAACTTTTTACTTGATAATATCTGTCTTTCAGTTATGACATGCACCGATTACATCCCTCGCTCATCCAATGATTATACCTCACAAATGTATTCTGCAAAGTAAGTTGATTAATTATTTTTAAAAATCTGTGTGCTTTCTCTCTAGGTTCATTGAATATTTTTACTTTATTTACTATTAAGTTGATATGTAACTTATTTTCTCCAATCTTGTTCTCTCATGCCTCTAAATATAGTCTCTGTAACATCCTTTTGAAAAGTACAATGTTGCATGGAATAGATCGCTGTTACCCAGGAGCTCACTCTGAATGAATAGGCACTAGAAATGCAAAATAGTGTCAGTGATCAGAGAATATCACTGATTGATCTCTTATCACTCCCTTTTTCCTTTATTCTCATTCATAGACCTACAAAAATATCTCAAGCTAGCCTCAGACTGGGACTTTTCAGTCTAATTTTTCTTCAGTTTCTTGTGTTAGAAAGATAAAATGAGGTTCATAAAATTAAACGGGCTTATTACTGTGTTGACTTCACTGATTGGCAACATTTTGGGTCTTTATTGGATAAGATCAGCATTTAAGATACACCAAGTTAATTTTCTTCATATGAATAGGTGAAGAACAGTGTTCATACAAAGCCATCAACAGTGATGCATTGA
>NW_004567109.1:13363293-13364225 GCF_000260355.1 Condylura cristata | reverse complement strand
TTTTTTTTTTTAATTGAACCACCTTTTCCATCCTCCCTCCCTCTTTTAATCCATTTACAAATCAGGGTCAAATTAGTCTGTATTAAAGAACAATTCTAATCTTGTCACTCTTTACAATTTCAGTGACTCCCAGTTGTTATAACGATTTGTCTGAACTCTTTTAGCCCGGTCTTGAAGGTTTTCACTCTTTCTCCTGTTACTTTTCTTCTCTTTGTATATTACCTTAATTTTTATGCTCCTTGCATACTGAAACATTTGCTTGCCTTCCTCTCTACCTTAGCCAGCATTTTTCCTTTCTGTATAATGCCTTGTCTGTCCCAACTATGCAAATCATCTGCTCAGCTTACATACCACTTATTGATAGCCTTCCTTTTTCTTTTTCCCCAAACTGAAAAAAACTTTGCCCCTTCTGAAAGATTATCAGCCCCCAGTATTTTTATGTTATGACATAAATTGGCACATACAACACTTTTTCTTGTATTATAAGTATGGGGTAACTCCCCCAGTAAAATCACTGGCCTTTAAAAATGTAGTGCATAACTAGTTCAATCCCCCACCAGGGAACTGACCCACACGGTGCGGCAGACCTCTCCTGACCTGACCACTGCTCCCCTCAGCAGTGTACTTTGTCAGTCTGCCTGTTCTGCTCCCCACTCTGTCTCTGGTGAATCCTCTCACCCACCACATATGTGGCCTGTACCCCAGTTCTGTAAGCATAAATAAATAAATCTTTTTTAAAGAATGTTGTGCATAAAATGTGGGACCATCTTATTGCATCGATGAAACGGCTAGGTCATGTAGCTAGTCTATAAAGTCCCAAAAATTTCACTGCTGAATTAAAATTCTCAGCTAACTCTGATGTGATTGATATCAACTAATGCTTATTTGTCCTGGCTAAAATTTGGGTCCTCTCTAGGACTTTCCAGATTTTA
>NW_004567109.1:13361038-13361913 GCF_000260355.1 Condylura cristata | reverse complement strand
GATGGCCAATTTCTTCTTAAAAGAGGTAATCTAAATATCAAATAGAATATGCCTTCTAATTTCTCTCTTTCCCTCTCCCATACTCCTTCTTTTGCCAGTATTTCTCTCTTCCCCTCCCCACCCCACTCCAGTTCTGATCAAATGTTACTGTGTTGTGCTAATACAATTACCAAGGGGAAATCTCCTATATTTTATTATAACTTTATTATGTGCATGGGAAGTTTTGCTTTGAGTTTTAGGTATGGGTATGAATTATAAGTGATTTATTTGCTAGAAGTCAGTTTGCATTTCTTCGGACACTTAGTAGCCATGCTGATTTTTATCTGTGAATGTAAATTGTTGGATATGTGTATTATACTTCATTTTTCTTTCCCTGCTGGTATCAGAAAATTGAGAGAATGCTGTATTATTTTAAAATAATGTAATGTGTTGGATTACCTGCTCAGGACCGCTCTGTCTTTAGAGAGCTTTCCTATCTGTCTCCATATCTAGTAATTGAACTTCTTCCTTTAAAAAATGAAGTAAAATATGTAATGTGTTCATAAAATTTTATCCATTTATCCTTTACTGAAACAAGCTGGGAAAGCAATTTAGATTTCTTATCTTCAAAATAGATTACTGCAGATGCGTGATGTATTCGTGGTATCTCCTTTTGATTTTTACTTCCCTATTTCTCTTGGCCCGTTTTGTTAGTCTTTTAGGATAATAACAGCTTTCTTACTTTTAGGCTCCTTAGTGGCTCCTGGTAACTGTGAGAAACCAAAAACTGGAGCTATGTTTAATGATAAGCAAGGGTTATCTTGCACGTGTTACATTTGTATGTCCAGCATTCATGCCTGTCACTATCAGCCAGCATACTAAAGTCTTAAGTTTAT
>NW_004567109.1:13358052-13359993 GCF_000260355.1 Condylura cristata | reverse complement strand
CATTAAAAATAGAACACAGCTGTTTATGTCCAGAACTGTACATAAACTTGGGTCTATATAAAAACAATGATCTCATAGTTAGAAATTAAAAGCTTCCTCCTCTTCAAGGAAAAAGACTAGAGAAATCTTGGAAGTCAATATTATGAATAATCTTTAAAAGTAAAGGAATGGTAGTTATATTTCTTCCAGAGTATATAGATATATGAAGGGATAGAAGAAAAAATATTAGCGGTTTAATTTCCATTGCTCTGAATTAGTATGTATGAGAAAAGGATACACATTTATTTTGAGAGTCTCATAAAATATGCCCTTTAGTTGACTCTGTTATAAATTTCTTTGAAAAGAACTTTAATGTGAGGTATAGTCTTGCCAATATCTATTTAGAGCCTTTAAGGATGTTTGTCATTTTTCTCAGTAATTCCCTGGGAATCCATCCTGTAGACCTAATTGCAATCCATGTTATCCTATGGAACTGACCTACAAAATATGCTAACCAAGATATTCATCATAGCATTATTTATAATAGCAAAAATATTGTGGAAAAACCTATACATTAAATCTAAAGCTATGTGTTAACTTGCAGTATATCCATAAAATGGAAAGTCATGCAATTGTAAATTATTCTTTAAAAAATGTAACATCTAAGAAAACTATTATTAATTGAAAAACTAACAGTATGTAAAACTGGGCACAATATTAATATATATTTAGTGCTTTTAAAAGTATTTGCATAGAGAATAATTTGGAAGAAAAAAATGTGAATGCTAGCAATAGAGGCACTACATTGCTCTGTTGCCACAGAACCATGTAAAACAGGTTTCCGTTAAAACAATCTTGTGCAAAACCAAGAACTGCCGGTAATTTTTTCTGTGTGCTAAGACTATGTGATTTTCTCTTTTATCTTGTCTTTATTTTCCTAGTTTTCTATAATATACACCAGCTTCTTTTACAATTAGAAAAAACACTCAAATTACTTGCACTTATAATAGTTCATCCCAGTAAGTTGTTGAATCAGCAAAGCAAGGTGTTCTTTCATGTGTTTTTCCCCCTAGCATTAATGTGTCCTTCAATTTCTAATCAAACTAATAATTTCTAACTATCTGCTAATCTGCTGTGCATTACTATAAACTGAACTGCTCAGATTGGTCAGTGACTAACCATAGTGAGGTATTTGTGCTGAGAAACTTGGATAGTGTTTGTGATACGACCCCAGTGTGGGGCAGCAGGAAGACCGCACTCAGAAACAGGTTTCCCTCAATCACTGTTAGACTCCTTGTTGCTCCATATCAGCCTTAGTCCTTTTAAAATTAGCGGGAAGTTGTGTGTGGAGAGGTATAGGTTTATTACTGGAGAGTCATAGAGCAGTAGACTTAGGAATCAGGAAAATAGAATTTGGTATCCTTATTCACTGTGGGCATTGGTTTCCTCATTCATTGACTTTAGTGCCCTGTAGTCAAAGCATTTGGTCATGGTACTTATTACATGGAATTCTGGGAAGAGTGGTTTTAAAGAAAGTTGTTAATATGCTTAAAGAACAAGGCTAGATTGATGTTAGAGGCAGTGTCTACATGGTCTTTTATTCCTGTATTTTTGAAGGAAGGCATTCAAAACTTGCTATCCCCTACTTGTCTCAGACATTTTTTTACCCTAATTTTTAACATGGTTAATAGTTTTTGGAGACATTACAGTTTGACTCTTAAAATATATATATATTAAATAATGAGACTGGAAACATTCCAGTTATTACTGTTGTTATTAATTAGATGGTATTTCAGTGTAATTAAAATCCGCACCTGAAGTTCAGATCCTACTTAGGGGGAAAAAAAATCACATTGATTACAATAAATCTTAAAATTGTGGTGACTTTGTAATAATTTGTTTATCCAATAATGTCATATTCAGTGAGGAAGAATTATGGTGCTAGTTTTCAAATTTTACATC
>NW_004567109.1:13355663-13356832 GCF_000260355.1 Condylura cristata | reverse complement strand
CTAATCAGAAGAAACAAGTGACAAAGTAACCAGCTTAAAAAGACAGAAAAGTATTTAATATGTCCTAGAAAAATTTGATGTTTGTTTAATGGGTAAGTGAAATGTGAACTTAGTGGAATGTCTCCTACCTTGAGAATGAAGATAAATGATTTCTCACTGTATGTAATGCTCAGGCACTCTTTACAAGAAATACTCCAGTTGGGTGTCAGTAACTCTTTTTGCAAACCCTAGTCAGTTCCCCCCAACCATTGCAATGAACTTACATTTAAGACATTTGGGGTTTTTGAGAAGATTTTTATTTCTCTGACCCTACCCCCTAATTCTTTGAACTTGTATTTGCTTGTGGTATATTATGAATAGGAGAATTAGTCTTTTTCTCTTACAAGCAAATTTATTTTTTATTTAAGATTTAGATTTTATACCTTCTGGCTGATATTTGAAAGCATAATCATACTCTTCAGTCACAGTGTATTGTTTGTAATTGGTCCAATTTATCTGATTCAGGTGCATTGTGGCCAGGTATGAAACCTGAAAGTGGTTTAATTCAGACTCCATCTCCAAGTCAACACAGTGTTCTTACCTGCACTACAGGGCTAACCACAAGCCAGCCAAGCCCAGCACATTATTCTTATCCCATTCAAGGTAAATAGGCATGGTTGTGTGTGTGTTTTGAACTTACTGTTTTTTGTTTTTAATCTACCTATATCCAAACAAATTGGGTTATACAGGAGCTCTGACTTTTGAAATAGAATGGGGTGGTATTTGCATTTGTGCATGCATTTTGTGTTAGGCAAACCAGTGCCTGGGCGTGTGGTTTGGTAGTAGTTTAGCCTTTGAATGTGAACTGTTTTGTGGAATTGAAACTTCTTTTGCATGTTGATGTCCATAAAACCTCTCTGATTTTGTTCTAGTTTGTTGGTGGAATTTTGTTCTATAAATGAGCAGAAGACTCCATAGATTAGCACCTTGCTGACTTCTTTTATATGAAGTCCAAATAGAGTAGAATGTGAGTTGGATGCTGCTTTTCTGCTGTGTTTTGTCATATCTTCTCCCCCACCTGTATCTTGGTGACAGTACTGTCCTTCTTCAAAAGCAGTCTTAGTTCTATTTTCTGATTAAAAACAAAAGGTTAAAGGTTGAATTCTAAACATCTTTGCTTTCCTGAGTTC
>NW_004567109.1:13352605-13354923 GCF_000260355.1 Condylura cristata | reverse complement strand
AAAGTACTGTCACTAATCCCATTTTCTAGATGGGGAACATAAGACAAAACAAAGTAACTTGCCCAGGACCGCAGTTAGCAAATATATGTCAGCATGTAATGGGCATTTTGACCCCAATACAATAATACAATAATATTTTTTCAATATTATAATCATGATACCCCTATAAACATACCTGTATTTGAGGATCTATACTGACAAATATCTAAATCTCATTTTTCATCTTTTTTTTAATATGTAATAGCTTGGTTTTTTACATCATTTTGTGCATTTTTTCATCTCAGTTGTAATTCCCATCACCAAATCACCCTGTGCCTTCACCATAGTCCAGTGTACTTCCCTCCTCTCATTTTTCATCAGTTTGTAGCCCATTTTATTGTTCTTTAGAATTTTCACACAAATAGACGTTAAGATAGAAATTGACTCTGAATTACCTGGGTTCTCCACTGTCAGTGTCACCTTTTCATTTTGCATGAAATGAAATGCATGGATGGTCAATATTAGCTATCTGGGATTGCTTTTTTCCCTTTATGTAGTAACTGGCTACCCAGGCATCCCACAGAATACAAACAAGGAACCCTGTACCGATGTATGTATGTATACTTTTTAAGGTGTCAAAATAGCATTGTCTCCTTCATCCCACTGCAGTTGACAGCAGTCTTCCCTAGGGAAGTTATCTCAAAAACTAAATTCTATTTCAGTAGACTATAGTAGATCAGGTACTTTAGTAGATAAAGTAGTAAACTTGATCAACTCTAATCAGAATCTTTTTTAGGTTATATCTTAGTGGTACCAAATAAAGACCTGCCTTTACATGTTCATGTAACCATTAATTAAGTAGATGTGATTTCTTTATATTATACGTTTCATGGTTCTGTGACTGTGTCACTCAGTCTCTGGTTATTCTTCACTGGGAAGAAATAAATAATAATTAAGTGGCAAATTTAATTTCAGAAATTAATTTTTAGTTAAAATTAAGTTTAATTCAGTCCTAATGCTTTTGGGCTAATTATTGGTAATTGTAAGTTCTCTGACAGGAGATTTGTTTTTATTAATAGACTTTTATTTTTTAGAATATTTTAGAATATAGAAAAATTGAACAGATAATATAGAGACATATATTCCTCTACTCTACTCATGGTTTCCCCTACTATTGACATCTTACATTAGAATGGTCATTTGTTACCATAGGGTACTCAGTTAACAAAGTTCATGATTTAAAGTCTTTACTGAATGTCCCTTTTCTTTTCCAGTATCCCACCCAAGATAATTATGCTACATTTAATTGTTATGTCTCTTTAGATTACTCTTGACTGCAGTTTCTCAAACTTACCTTGTTTTTGATGACCTTGACGGTTTTGAGGAATATTAGTTGAGATACATCGTAAGATACCCCACTACTGAAATTTTTCTGATTTTTTTTTTTTCTTATGATTAGTCTGAGATTGTGGGTTTTTCGGGGGAAGATGATAGAGGGAAAATGCCTACCCTGTCATATCACTGTGCATACTGTCAACGTGTCTTATGACTTAGGAGGTTAGCTTTCATCATTTGCTGAAGTAGTGTTTGTCACGTTTCTTCCCTATAAAGTAACTGCTCCTCTCCTACCTTCATTTCCATACTGTATTTTTTAGATAGAAGTCACTGTGTGCAGCCCATATTTAAAGATTTATGTTCTTCTTTCGTTAGGGTGGTATAGCTACATAGTACATTTGGAATTGTCTATACAGGACATATTTCTTTTCTCCTCTGTTGATTAGTTTTAATACACCGCATGTTTATGGACTCATAGGTATTTATTTTTACATTTTGGATTGTAATTCAGTACTGCTTATTTTATTGTCCCGAGTTAACCATTGGCAACTCTTTGAGTAAGCTCCTATGCCTTTTCACATATCCCCAGTCCTATTAACCAGCCATTTCTCTGTGAAGTTCTGGTTCTCTTTATTGGAGAGAATGGTATTGGAAACCAAGATTGAGACATTAGGTGTGTTCATTGCTACAGGAGTGTCATTTCTTATAGATTCTCAGCTGATGCAACACAGAAATTTAACACTTCACTATGTGACAGTCTGTATCATCAAGTTAAACTTGAGTTCTTACTGATGTCTCTGGCTCTAACCCATTGTCACATGGATCATTCTAGCCTGGCTGATCTGTAAATTTTGACTATAGTAATGTGAAAAACCTTGTTCAGGAAAGTTTTACTACTGCTATTTACTAAGCTCCTTGAGGAAGTCTTCTTTTGTGCATTGATACAACTCAAGCACGTAGACAGTACTTATAAATACTAGGCACCTAGTAACTGATAAAAAAAT
>NW_004567109.1:13346591-13351435 GCF_000260355.1 Condylura cristata | reverse complement strand
TCAGTGATAGTGACAAGAGCCCAGATGAATATTGTTTCTTTAGTTATTTTCTAACTTCTTTCATTAGAATTGAAAACTCCATGGAGGCAGATACTTTTTCTTGTTCACCACTGGTTCTAAGCACATAGGAGAACCCTGGTTTGCTGAATACATAATTAACACAGGAGTTCTTATTGAGCCCTTTAAATTTTCCTATCAGCAGGCCATCAACTCCTATAATAGAAACCACTATTTGTAAGAGACATTTGTGATTATTGGTATGGTTTATATTGAAAGCTTAGTAGCTAAATTTAAAAACTAACTAATGAAGTCTAAAACTTCCTGGCAAAGATAATAAGAGTACATGCATGGCTAGCTGTTTATAAGGTCTTTCTTCCCTTTTATCTCCTGTCCATTTTATTAAGTGATCTAAAAAATTGTTAAATGTGTAAAGCTATCATATCAGTCAGATTACCTTTTCCCCATGTGTGTAAAGATCAGATATGAACAGTTTTACCTCCAGACATTCATAAGTGAGTAAGAAAGTAGGACAAAATAAAAGTTCAATAAGAGGGAAAGAAAAATATGTACCAGAACCAGAGCCAAAGAAAAATCTAGCTAGAGAGAGGGGCCGTGCTGCAAGAGATAAATTTAAGAGATTAAATAAGTACTTTATTTTCTTTACCACCTTAGATTAACTGTGTTCATTGTTTTCTTGCAGTTTTATCTGGTGTAATGTGCTAGTAATAGAATTTGGAATCTGTACAGAATTCTTTGCCTAAAAGAATGATTTAAACCTGCTTACAGTATGAATAGTCATTTCTTAGTACCTCCTCTTAGGAAAAAGGAGTTAAGCCACAACAGAGAAGAAGATGATTATTAATGGGGAAAAAAGACTATTTTCTTTCATTTAGGGTTAAGAAGGTAAGCACTGAAGAGCTATTTAGTTCCCCTAGGGAAGGAGTTACAGTAGAAAGAAAATGTTATTTATCTAATGTATCTAATACTATTTCTCTAATAAATATCCTATGTTGTTTATCTGAAAGCTAGGGTTGCAGCAGTAGCTGTTCCTTTTATCTAATTTACCTTATTCTCCTCTAGGCTTTATTCTGTGCAGAGTATTCATGGGAAAGGATTAAAAAGCTCTGATTGTCACTAGCACTCTCAAGTTTGCGATGCATTTTTTCATCTGCGTTGTTATTAATGAGGTTTTCCTATTAGCTTTCCCTCTAGAGGACTCTTGTTTACTATGGGATAAATAGTCATATAGTCAGGTCTACCTGATGTTCTTTTAGTGTGTGTGACTGTAGTAGGAACCATGTCTAAGTGTGCTTAGGGAGAGGAGGTCAAAACCATTATGTTGTCCACTTGTCCAAGTCTCTATGAAACGGGTGTACAGGGCAAAAGGGCAACAAGGCAGGAGCCAGATGAGAGGATGTAACAGCCACCCACCTGCCCGGGCTCTGAGGCCAGAGAGCCAACAAAAAGCCAGAAACCAAAATTAAGAGCTAACCATGGGCAGTGCCCGTTAAGAGGACACGTCACTGTCTGTGGGTTCTTACCCACTCTCACAATTGCAAGCGCCCTCATGGTCCAGGAACAACCATCATGGGATTTATTTTTACAAACAAGGGAATCCACAGGTGGCTGACTGCCTCACCCAGGTAGCATCAGTGATGGTCACCAATGGTCACCAGGAGTGCTGAACAGCACTGTCCAGTAGTGATGGTCACTCCTGGTCCTTAAGAGGCAGTGTCAGATAGACCCAGTGTTAACAACTTTTAGACACCAGGCCCAGGGCCTTTGGAGCTACTTTCAGGCAGTGTCAGAAACAGAACCGATGCCCGGTCTGACAGAAGTCTTTGGCTTTTCCCTCCTTGGAGGTTAGTTGCTGGGTGCTTCTTTTCACTCTTTCTTCAGAGGCCAGGAACTGCGGCTTCCCCTTCTTTCTTTCTTCTTCTGTTGGAGGCTGGAACTGTCTTCTTCAGGGGCTGGCATCAGCAGCTCTCTCCTTCAACGGCTCGCATCGTCTCTTGCAGCTCCCTCTGACCCCTGCTTATATCCTCTTTCATGTCCCACCCAAGTCTCATTGGACCGTTTTTCAATCCTGTGGCTGCTGGGACCATTTACCAGTCAGTGCATAGCGCCTGATCAGCCCATCGGAACTGATTGGTCCATTCCACAATCCAGGAAGTGCACTTTACATAAAAGGGCTCTGAGAAACAACTGCCACAACTGATGGTGCTGGTACATCAGGGTGAAAGAACACCACTGTCCCTGCCACCACCTACCACTGAGGCAGCTGGGTTCCAGTAACACCTGTGGCAAATACTAGCTACTGAGATCTGGACTAAAGCCTCATTAGAATCTGTAGTGGCAGGATATTTAAAACTTAACCCAGACAGGCTGCCTAAGTAACATGCATATAGAGTACACTTATTTAGACAGAATAATACTGAATAATTTTTTCAGTTTTTGCAGGCTCATTGGTAAAAGCATAGAATGCTAGATCATAGTGTTCGTTGATCCCCATTAATAATCCATTGTTTAAATAGAACCTAAGAAACAATGCCAGGCACTTCAGAATTTAAAAGACTAGCTCTGTTTAAGTTAATTATATTCATCAGGAAAGGTGGAATTTGGGGCAACTGACAAATATCACAGTGTAGTATTTACCAAAGCTCCTGTATTTTCTACTGATCTGTCACTAGGTCCTGTTGCAGGTGAGTCATTTTTCAGTTGCTGGAAAAGATGGATTGATTTAATTTAACTTCTTGTTCCATTAGTGCATTGTATATGTAAGAAGAGTTGAGGACTTTAGTTGAAATAGAAAAATATGTCAACTGTTTTTCTTATCAAGCCTAAATGAAGGTATGGCATGCAAAAAAGCAAAACCAGTATTTGTTTTCTTTATCAGTGTTCTTTATTTCCTTGCAGATCTATTTGCTTAAGATACAATAAATATTCCATTTCTTCTAGCCTTTACATAGTATGTTTAATATATCTTACATTCTCAATTCTATAGCTTCAAGCACAAATGCCAGCCTGATATCTACTTCTTCTACTATTGCCAATATTCCAGCAGCAGCAGTTTCCAGCGTCTCAAACCAGGTATAGTAATGCTTTTGTTGATCCTATTTGATATGTTTCATTTGGCTTGCTCTTCCTCTTCTTTCTGTGGTCAGTATGCCAATCTAACCAATTTCTGGGTGACCTCAAAAGTAGGACCCTCTAGTTTCTCAGACTGTAATCCCATTTCTCTCATTCCTCTGTTAAGACACCAAATGTTAAGATTATATCTGCTCCTTCATCTACTATATCTGTTTCTTGCTCTACTCCCGTCCCCTCTATAAATTATCCTCTAGAGTAAGGACTTATTTTCTGTTTTGCTCACTTTATATTCCCAGAGTTCAGTAAAATGTGCAGCAGACAGATTAAAGGCACATAATATTTGTGGAAATTGTAAATATCTCCACTATGGTTTAGTTTTGATCATAGTTCTACTAATTCTTCATGCTTAGATCATCTTTAGTGTTTTAAGTTTTTGTTTTTGTTGTTTTCTCTGAAGCAGATAATATTACCACTCTGTCAGCGTAGATTTTTTTTTTCTGACTATAATTAACATTGCTGTTCTGGTTCATATTTTCCATTTGACTGTTCTTGTATTTGTTTATTCTTTCAGTTCACAAATATTTACTGAATTCTTACTGTGTACTTGGAACTCTTCAGGGTACTATCTGTCTCTTTCACAGTTTTTCATTTGGGTACTATCTTCTGTTTCTTCTATCTTGTACAGACTGTTCAGTTTTCTTTTTTTAAGATTTTTTTATTTATGCATACAGTAACTGGGGTATAGGCCAGAGGTGTGGGGGGGGGGGGGGGGTAGGGGACTCAACAGAGACAGATTGGGGAATAGAACAGGCAGATCTACAGAAATCCACTGCTGAGGAGAGCAGCAGGGAGACAGGCGAGGTCTGCCACACCATGTAGGTCACCTCCCTGGCCAGGGACGGAACTCATGCTGCAGTGGCTATGGATAGCTTTATAGTGCTACGCTCTAACTCATTGCACCACCAGGGAGGGCCCTCTGTTTGGTTTTCAACATGATTATTACTTCTTTCCTGGGAATGTTTAATTGTTCTCAGAATATTTACGGTCTTAGAAATGCAGGCTGATTGATGAACACATTTCTTTCTAAATCCTGCTGTTTCCCTAAGTACTGAGGTTAATCAAAACTAATCTTTCATTTCATTCTACTGTTTTCTTGTTCTCCAAAACTGCAATCACTTTTCTCTCTGACTTCTCAATTCTTATCATTAACACCAATTTTTAATAAACCTAGTCCTAAATAAGACTATACCAGTCGTCTTTGGTTTTGTTCCCTCACCTAATACTTCCTTCTTCATTTTTGCTAGCAGTTAACATGTTTTGGTATGTTTCCCTTTTAACCCTGAATTACTACATTTTACTGCTCAACTCTGATTTTCTCATTTGTCCATTTTCTAAAATACTGTCTATTTTCTCTAAATACCACATTTCATCATGTCATTTAACTGCTCAGACCTTTTACATTTTTGTTGGTGTGAATTTGATAGTCTCCATTTCCTACCCACATAAACTCTACACTGTTGCCTACAAAATCTAAATTGTATTCCTTAACCAGTCATCCAGGCCTGCAAAGATCCTTTGTTTCAGTCAAACTAACTATCTCGGTGCCTTTAATTAGCCTTTTTAAGGTCTGTTCATGTTTGTAGCTGCTCTGCCTAGTTTTAGCCCAGAAAAACTGTACCATACTCTTCAGTGATAGTTCGTTTCCTCTGTTTCCACTCATTTGACTATCATTATGTTGGCTTTTTTTTTTTTTT
>NW_004567109.1:13344602-13345661 GCF_000260355.1 Condylura cristata | reverse complement strand
CATCTCCTGGATTGCCACAGAATGGCACAGAATGAATTTTGAAAGTCATTGGTTTAGGTGGAAGACAGATAGGTAAATGAGAAGTTAAATTAATGTTTCAGGGAAATAGTTATAAATAAGAGGTACATGAGACCTTTGTGCTAAAATTAATGTTACGATCTTTTTAAGTGTCTTGTTTACCTCTCTCATTCCCTTTGGCCTACAGGACTATCCCACCTACACTATCCTTGGCCAGGGTCAGTACCAGACCTGCTATCCCAGCTCCAGCTTTGGAGTCACAGGCCAGACTAACAGCGATGCTGAGGGTACCACATTAGCAACAGCCTCGTACCAGACAGAGAAGTCTAGTGTTATGGTCCCCACGCCTGCAGCACAGAGACTTTCCTCTGGTAAGCACTGGGAATCTAAAGACTTTGACTAGAGGGTAGTATATCCAGCAGGTGATGATGAAGATTATTCTGTTTTGGGCTCAGGCACTATATATACCATGTAGTTAAAAAGCCCTCACTTTTTCTTTCGGTGAAGTCTATTTTAATATTGGTGTGGTTCTTAATGAGTCATTGGCTGGCCAAATGTAATACCTGATATTATGAACAGAAACATACCAAGAATGAGAGGACTATTTATGCCTCCCACTCTATTCTTTCTGTGACTTTAATATGCTTTTTATAGGGAACTTCAGAAGTTTGAAATTCTTATAAAAATTGGAAGACTAGTTTTAGCTTGTGAATATTTTAGATGTATACTAAGACCTCAGAGCAGTGGTTCTAAACTTTTTCTGTCCTGTGGAACTTTAAGATTCTGAGGAAAACTGTGGTCCTTTGGTCCTTTGCCTCCTATATTGAACATATAAAATTCAACCCACAAATTTAAGACATTAAGAGCTTTGAAATGTATCAATCAATTATGATGTTCAGGTTTAAAAAACACCCTGACATAAAGGCCTTGTACACATTTAACAAAAATGCATACACATTTTATCTTTATTTTTTCATGAAAATTTGGTAGTTCCTATAACTTGAGGAAGGACTGTTTATCATAGGCACTCTTTTTTTTTTT
>NW_004567109.1:13341067-13343242 GCF_000260355.1 Condylura cristata | reverse complement strand
TTTTCATTATAGTACCACATTATTTTGATTACTGTATCTTTGTGGTAAAATCTGAACTCAGAAGGTGTTGAGTCTTCCAACTTTATTCTTTGTTTAGATTATTTTGGTTGTGTGTGGACTCGAAATACATGGGATCCTTTGAGGTTTAGGATAGTTTTCCCCTTTTCTTTAAAAAAGGGATAAAGATTACATTGAATTTGTAGATCCCCTTAGGAAGAAGTAGTATCACCTTAAAAGTGTTCATCTTTGAACATGGTGTTTCTTTATATCTGTCTTCTTCAGCAATGTTTTATAGTCGTGTAAGTCTTTTACTTCCTCTGTTAATTTATTCTTAAGTATTTACTATTTTGACAGTATTAATAATGAAATTGTTTTTTAATTCCCCTTAACCCCTTCATGCAAGGATATACAAAAGTAGCTGATTTCTTTCTTTCCTTATTGGCTAACAATTTTTTGTGATTCTTTAGGGTTTTCTGTATATATGAGATTTCATCTGTGAAAAGAAATATTATTTCCTGTCCAATTTGGTTACCTTCTTTTTTCTTATCTAGTCAAATTATTCTTGGCTAGAATTTCTAGTACTATGTTGAATAGAAGTGGCAAAAAACAGACATGCTTACCTTATTCTTGATCTTAAGGATTAAGTTTTCAGTCTTTCACCATTGAGTATATTAGTTTTTCCATTTATGGTCTTTATCATAAAACTTCCTTCTAATCAGCTTTGAGTGTTTATATCATGAAAGAGTATTAAATTTCAACAAGTGCATTTTCTACATCAAGTGAAATGTGTTGGTTCTCCCCGCCCCATTCTATTATAATAAATTGCCATGATTAATTTTAGTTTGCTTATTCATCTTTGCATCCTGGGAGTACATTCTACTTGGTCATCACATATAATTTTCTTAATATGCTGATGAATTTTGTTTGGAATTTTGAATCAATGTTAAGTGGCTTTGGTCTGTAGTTTTCTTACCTCACAGAGTGAGTGCTCCTTCCTCTTCATATTTTGCAAAGAGATTAAGAAGAATTGGTGGTAATTCTTTAATGTTTGCTAGAATTTACAGGTGAAGCCATCTGGTTCAGAGCTTTCTTTTGTTGGGATGATTTTGGTTACTGATTCAACCTCCTTAGAAGTTACAGGCCTATTTAAAATTTTTAATATTTTCTTCAGTTAATTTTGTCACTTTGGGTATTTCTAGGAATATGTCCATTTCATTTAAATAATACCATCCACGTTTTCATTTCTGATTTTAGTCATTTAAGTCTTCTTTCATTTATTTTTCATGGTAAATCTAGCTGAAAGTTGTCAATTTTGTAGTTCTTTTTCAAAGATCAACTGTGGGTTTTGATTATTTTCTCTCTTTATTTTCCTGTTTTTTTGTTTTTTGTTTTTTGTTTTTTGTTTTTTGTTTTTTTTTTAAATCTCTAATCTTCATTTTCCTTTCTTCTGGATTTGTGTTTGGTTTCCTCTTTTCAAATTCCTTGAAGTTTACGATTCAGTTATGAGATTTTATATGCACATAAACCTAAAAATTTTCCTTTTTACACTACTTTTGCTGTAATCCATAGGTTTTTAGTATGTTATGTTTTCATTTTTATTCATCTAAAGCTATTTTCTAATTTCATTTGTGATTTGATCTTTGATTTTTTAAGATTGTGTTTAATTTTCACATATTTGTGAATTTTCTAGTTCTTGTTGATTTCTTGTTTCAGTCTATCATGATTGGAAAAGATACTCACTCACTCATTTTTTTTTCCCCCCTCTTCCAGCGGGTATTTCTGTGGGACTTGGATGAAACTATCATCATCTTCCATTCCCTTCTTACCGGATCCTATGCCCAGAAGTATGGAAAGGTAATTTGAGTCTTTTTTCCTTTATTGTTATTGGCCCTCTTGGCAGTATGGGCAAAAGTCTCAAATCACTTTCTCTGCTACCTCCATTTTATGCTGTTGGTTTTTCATTTCCCATGTATAACTTTGTCTGATGGTTTGTGCTAGACAGGCTTTGTGGTCAGACATGATGATGATAAAGCTAAAAAGTAGGCCTAGGACTAGTGCTAAAAGCTGTGAATATATTCAAGATTGGTATTTGGAAGACTAACTATGGAAATGAGGCTAAAAACAGAATGGAGTCTTGGGATTATGTATTTCAAAGACTGATTGTTATCTCTTTGT
>NW_004567109.1:13336611-13339617 GCF_000260355.1 Condylura cristata | reverse complement strand
CTGTTTCTTTTTAAATACAATGTTTTACTCAACAGACAATTCTCAAAAAACTAAAATTAATGGACTCTATACTCCAGTACTTTTTGTCTTAAGTTCCACAATGCTTTTAATCTTCCCTCAACTTTTCCTGTTAATGAGATAGAAGAACATCATAATTTTTATTCAGCATTTATTGAAAACCTACTAGGTGCCAGTAATTACTGCCAACTTGTATTTATAATGATTTTCTAGACGTATTCCTCACTCAGGACTTGTGAGTACCAAGTCAAACAAAATTTCCTCTGTCTTCCAGGACCCAACAGTAGTGATTGGCTCAGGTTTAACAATGGAAGAAATGATTTTTGAAGTGGCTGATACACATCTTTTCTTCAATGACTTAGAGGTAATTATTTTAAATTGTTTTTGTGCTTTAGTAAAACTTTGTGTTTAGTATCTATGTATTGAGCCTGTGCTTGTTGTATTTGGAGGAAATGTGGCCAGACCGCATGGGTATGGAGAGGCTAGCTGACCACATAGGATTCCAGAGTCTTGCAAGAACTGTGTCTTGGTTAGATCCCCACACACAATCTTGGTTTGGGCCTTTAGTTTTTGTTAGCTCATTTGGAAGTCATCTAGCTTTAAGAAATGTGCCCACACATCAGGCAGAACACTAATACATAACCCAGTATTTCAGTATTTTCATCTAAACAATATGTAGGAAGTGGGTTTGATTATTTGTCGCACTTATATTTTGACTGTTCTTCAGTTTTACCTTCTTGAAAGAAAGTCTCTTGATATGTCAAATCTATTATAAGTAACTGCTTAAGTGCTTGCATTTTTATGCATACTTATTGTCCATATTTAGGCTAACCTTGATGTCCAAAATCATTTTATAGTTAGGTGCAAGGAAGACCAAGAACAATGAGAGCTTCTTGGTCGAATTTTTTTTTTCCATTAAAGATTTATTTGTTTGTTTGTTTGTTTGTTTGTTTGTTTGTTTGTTTGTTTATGCATACATAACTGGGGTACAGGCCAGAGGTGCAGGGGTGGTAAGAGGATTCACCAAGACAGAGTGGGGAGCAGAACAGGCAGCTTGACAAAGTACACTGTTAAGGGGAGCAGCAGGCAAGACAGGAGAGGTTGCTATGCCATGTGGTCACCTCCCTGGTTGGGGGGATTAAACAACTGAAGCAGCTGCAGCCAGCTTCCTAGACCTGCACTTTAACCCTTTGAGCTACTAGAGAGGGTCCCTTAGTGGAATTTTTTAAATTTTATATTTGAATTCACCTTTGAAGTAACTGTGGTAGAGTGGAAAGAGCACAAGATTGAGAGTCAGAAAAGCAAAATGTAGATCCCAAGTTAGAAAAGTTATCTCCCCATTCTAGGTCCCTGTCAAGCAGTTATCCTACAATCGGGGTGTGAACTGCATTGCTTGGACACAGAAGTGGGAAGGAACAGACTTGTCACTTCATTTCTTTTCCAGTTTTGAACTGTATGCTACATATGTTACCTAATTTTTTTAATAATGAAAATCTTAAAATA
The DNA here is from genome assembly GCF_000260355.1 of Condylura cristata. Taxonomy (NCBI): domain Eukaryota; kingdom Metazoa; phylum Chordata; class Mammalia; order Eulipotyphla; family Talpidae; genus Condylura; species Condylura cristata. Next base: position 13,338,096 of record NW_004567109.1, on the reverse strand, counting down.
AAATAAGATAGTATTTTATAAGCAGATGAAGTGATCCTGTTTCTTTTTAAATACAATGTAGTTTTACTCAACAGACAATTTTCAAAAAACCTAAATTAATGGACTCTAAACTTCAATACTTTTTGTCTTAAGTTCCACAATGCTTTAATCTTCCCTCAACTTATCCTGTTGATAAGTTAGAACATCATAGTTTTTATTCAGCAAACATTTATTGAAAACCTACTATGTGCCAGTAATTATTGCCAAATTGTATTTGTAATGATTTTCTAGACATAGTCCTCACTCAGGACTGAAAGTTCTGTGAAGAATTTGACCTGAATGTGTTCCTGCCCCCCAGGTCAGTGGTTCTCAACTTTAGGGGGCATAAGAATCACCTGGGGAGCTTGTTAAAAATGAAGATTCTTGGACTTCACTCCCAGAAATTCTGACTTAAGTAGTTCTGGGGTGGACCCAAGAATATGCAGTTTTTAAAAACTTCCCCAGAGGATTCTGATGCAGGTGGACATCACAGTGCTGCCCTGGATAGTGTCAGAGGAGTGACTGTCAGATCTAGGCAGTGGGTGGCATTTGTAATAGTAGCATGGACTTGGTGGGAAGAACCTTAAATTTGAATCAGAAGACTCAGTTTCATTCTAGTTTCTTTCTACTAACCAGATTTATAATCTTGGGCAGATCATTTCACCTGACTTTTAGAACATGAGGAGATTTGACCAATATGACCTCTTCTAACTCCTAATCTTGAATTTGTAAATTTGTTCATCATTTATAAATTTGTTTTGATACCATATTCTACAAGCATCTGTTTTATGTACAAAAATGTGGTGGGGAATCTGCTATGTGAGAGCACTGGACTAGACTTGAGGGGTGCAAAGGAGATTGTGGATATGGGACCTGCCATTAGAAGTTAGAGTGCAGTACAGGACAGACACTTGACAGTGTAAGGGAGCTTGTGTTATACCTGTCAGCTGTTGGGAAAATGAACTATAGAAAGAGGAGCATAACTCCTGAGGGGTTGGGGTGGTCAAGGAAGATTGCACGAAGACTGTGGGACGTGAATCAAGCCTTAAAAGAAGTTGGACAACAAGGGGGGTCAGAGTAAACCCCCTTACATAAGCAAGACCATAAGGTATTTCATCATCCCACCATTTTTTGTGGTCTTTTTACAATAGATCACGGTGATAATAGCACTTCTTCTCTTGGACTAAAACAGTGTCTGGTTTTGTCTCTTAACAGGAGTGTGACCAGGTGCATGTAGAAGATGTGGCTTCTGATGACAATGGCCAAGACTTGAGGTGATAAAAACAGTGGTGTCTTAAACATCAGTATGCCTGTTTTGTACACAAGGTTTAGAGGGCAACAGAGATGAATAAGACATTGCCCGAATAGAGATCACAGTGTACTAGAGGAGGTACATTATGTGAGGTGACAGGAGGCAGATTATGTGAGGTGACAGTAGGAAAGAAGTTTTTCTTTTTTTTTTTTTTT
>NW_004567109.1:13328392-13336166 GCF_000260355.1 Condylura cristata | reverse complement strand
TTGTTGTTGTTGTTGTTGTTAATTAATTTCTCCCCAGGTCCTTTATATTCCTGCTATAAGTGAAACCATCCAGTATTTTTCCTTTTCTTTCTGGCTTATTTCACTAAGCAAGATGTGTGAGGGCATATTTTTAAGCAAACACGTTGACCCATGACCTTAAATAAAGCAGTCAGCAGGTCACAGAGGGAGAATATTCCAGTTATCTTACTACTAGTAGTATTTTAGTTATTTCTTTCCATTATTTTTTCATGAAATCATAGCCTCTCTCTAGTCAATCCCTGGGGGAAACTGGTGCTTGAATTGTTCTCACCTCTTTTTCCTGCCCTCTCCATCCTTTCTTTGATGGCAGTGCCAGTGAGATGGGAGACTAATGATGGCTCAACTCTGACCTTGCAGATTTAAGGAAAACATACTAGAAGTTTTTAGCCTTGAAATCAAATACCAGGAATAGGGAGGAGAATCACAAGTGGCATTTGGCCAAAACCCCCATGCAGTATAGATTTTCATTATTATCATCCTCTCTTTGCAGCAACTACAGTTTCTCAACAGATGGTTTCAGTGGCTCAGGAGGCAGTGGCAGCCACGGTTCCTCTGTCGGTGTCCAGGGAGGTGTGGACTGGATGAGGAAACTGGCTTTCCGCTACCGAAAAGTGAGAGAAATCTATGATAAGCATAAAAGCAACGTGGGCGGTAAGTGTGGCATCCAGCCGGTCTAACGCTCTGTTTCTGTTGCCTTCTAGCTCCCCTCTAGTTTCCTTCTCCAGGGAGGCTTTACACTCTCCTGGCAGCTGCTCATGAATTTGTGCTACAGTAATATTGTAACATTTTTTAAAAACAGAGATTTGAAGCTCAACATTTCTCATAGATTTCTCTTAGCATAACTTTGCAAAGACCTGTTGTTATTTTTAAACAGTAGATTATGTTTTGACTTGTGCTTGTTCTGGAGTAACAGCTACTATCCAGACTATTTTAGAGGGTATCATATTTGTATAAACCCATGAAGACAAGTCAGAACTAGGTGAATAGTAGACATAAAACTAGGTCCAAGATTATAGATGAGCAGTGTCCATGTGTTTACAACTTGAAGGACCATGGGAATTCTTTCTGCCCAGAAATAATTTCAAATGTTAGAGAACACTGTGTCTCAAATACTATTATTTAGAAATAATTCATTGACCATAGATTGTTCAAATTGAGAGCTAATCTTGAGAGTTGAGAAAATTGATGAGTCTGTCGTGAAGGTCGTGACATAGCAAGTTGCTTACCATACTGTAGCTGGAATCCACATTTCCTAACTCTCTTCCCAGAGCAGTTATGAGAAATATTTAACACTGTGAAGTAATCACTCTTAAAAATATATACTTCACTGTTGCATGAAGTTTCAGGGTTCCATAGACTGTCTAGAGTTACATTACCCAGGTCAGTAGAGCCTGCCAACCATGCCACACTACCTTACACTGCGGTGCAAAAAGTAAGAATAATGGGCCTCAGGGCCTTGGGATCAAGTTAACTTTTCAGCTTCCTTCCTTTTAATTGCTGTTTTCATGATTCAAAGTCAGTACTTTTTATTTTGCAATTCTAAGTCTTTGCTTTTCCTCTTTTGTCAACATTGGCTTATCCTGTGTTGGTTTTCTTGTACACCCTAAGTGTCTGATTCTTTTTGAATCAGGCCCGGTGAGTGCCTGAAATTGGGTTCCTGAAGAAAATGATAATAATAATCCTCTGTGTAAAATTTCATTGACTCACACTACTTCTGAATTGAATTTAGAAGTCTCTTCTTCATTGTCAGCAGGGTAGGTTGTTAAATGATAAATGTGTCTGTTTTTATTCTCAAAGGTCTTCTCAGTCCCCAGAGAAAGGAAGCACTGCAGCGACTTAGAGCAGAAATTGAAGTTTTGACAGATTCCTGGCTAGGAACTGCATTAAAGTCCTTACTTCTCATCCAGTCCAGGTGTGAAAATGGTTCTTTATGGTCTCAGCCTCTTGGAAACATACACTTTCCTACCCTAATCAAGGATACTCCAATCCCCAAAAAGGATTTGAAATAGGGGTTTAAATGATACTGGGAACTGCTTACGTTAGGTGGGAAGAAAGGTCATTTCACACTAACAGCACACCTTAAGAGTTTTCAGAGAACATTTGTAGATGAAATCTTCCCCCCCTCCCCCCTTACTTTTGCTCTGAGAATTAAAACTCAGTAACTCATAACTTCAACCCAGCAAATGGATTGGTGACAACAAGGAAGGCATCTGTAGGAGACACATACACACACCTAAGTACAGGAACCTCCAAGAAGGACTGTACCAAAGCCCAGTCAGAAAGGAAGGAGAGGCAGAAGGAAAAGGGCATCTTAAGGAAATCTCAGCTTAAAGCTTAGCCTGAGAAATAAGTGCAGCACCTCTATACCAGTATCTTTATTGCTGCCTCCCAGAAAAGCAGGAATTCCAGCTCCAAACCTTGGTAGAAAATTAGTAAAACTGACACCGTGGAGTAAATGCTTAGTGAAGGTAAAGGACGTGTGAAGTTTATGTTGCCATTGTATAAAGACTTAGGATTTGACTTAAATCATGTCTCACTTGTGGACTGAGTTGTACTCTGATGAAATAGCACTGTAACAGAAAAATCTTTGTTGTGTATTTTCCAAAGTGTGGTAGCAGTAACATGGGTCACTGGTATTTGCAACCAGTACAACAGGTTAGAATGGTCAGAACTAAGGTAGGAATTACATTGCTAATCCATGTCGACTGTAGAATCCATGTTTAATATGACAGATAAATAAACCTGAGACAATTAGAACATTGTCACTGAACAAATACAGTACCAGGCTCTTTGAGGGTAATTTTTAATACATCTACAGAGTCGACTCAGTTAAATTTATTAGTTTAGTTTTGTTTTCACCTTTTTCTTTTCTCCTTTCTAGAAAGAATTGTGTGAATGTTCTGATCACTACCACCCAGCTGGTTCCAGCCCTGGCCAAGGTCCTTCTATATGGACTAGGAGAAATATTTCCTATTGAAAACATCTATAGTGCTACCAAAATTGGTATGGCTTCTATTCTAATCACTGAGCTTACAGGAAATCTCCCTGCTTAAGATACACTTATTATTTACCAGCCTATGTGAGAAACACTTATCTATATGTTATTTATGAGGCTGTTCAAATATAACAGTGGTGTAGCTGATCCAAGGCTTCACAGATAGTAAGTTAAATAAACAGGATTCAAATCCAGGTTTGTCAGACTTAAGGTTTATCGTGTTCTCTTTTATAATATTTAAACATAATATCTTAGTTTAGAAATCTGTTCTTGGAGATTTCATTCTCTTTCACAGAGCAGGCACAACAGTGCAATATGATAGAAAAAGCACTAGATTAAAAATCAGGAGCTAAACTGTATACTTGAAAATGGTTAAAAATTTCTTCATATCCATTAGGATAGGTACTGTGGGAAAAGGAAAATAAACGTTCAGCAAAGACATAAAGACACTGGAGCCCTGGTCCGATGTTGGGGCAAGGGTAGTAAAATGGTGAAACTAGCGTGTGATCCAGCTGTCCTACCTCTGGGAAAAATGCAAAAGAGTGGAGGCAGAATGTCAAAGAAGTATCTGGACACCATATTTATAATAGCCTTATTCACAATACCCGGGAAGTGGAAGAAATCTTAACTGTCCATTGAATGGACAGATAACCAGTGTGGTAGATCCATATAGTGGGGTAGTATTCAGCCTTCAAAGGAAAGAAAATCCTATTATGTGCCACCAGCATTTGGATGTCTTTAAGTCATGAGCCAGTCAATTCAAAAAGATATATACTGTCTTTCCAGCTATTTAAGGTACCTGCAATGTTCATATTCATAGAAATGGAAAGTAGGATGGAGGTCCCCACAAGCTTGAGGAAGGGGAAATAGGAAGTTGTTAAATTGGGTATAAATTTCAGTTTTGCAAAATCAAAAAGTTCTGGAGCTTTATTGCACAACAATGTGAGTGTACTGAACTCTGCTGAACTCTACATGTAAATATGGCAAGAATAATACATTTATTTTACTTGACTTTTACCACAGAACATTAAAATTTTCCTTTATCTACCATTTATAAAACCTGAAATATTTACTGTCCGTTTTCATGAAGCCCATTCTTGAGTGATTCTTTTGTGTACAAGGACAAAAGAATTTTGTTTTTCATGCTACTTTGTTTATAATTGGAAATAGCCTGTGAACCTGTCCATGAACAGAAAATAGATATATAGATAAATAGATAAATAGATATATTCAAACAATGGCAGCTATATAGCAAATTAAAAGTGGGTGAGTTAAAAATACATGTGTATATATATATATAAGGATTGTTATGAAAAACAATGTTGAACACCCAAAAAATAGCACATTACAGATAAAGATATACAGTATATAACATTTGTATAAAGGTTCAGAATATTCACAGCAGTATATTGTTTATGAAATAGGCTCACGGAGAGAATGGCACTAGGGAGGGGTATATTGGAAACTTCAGATAAATCTGGAATGTCATTTTTTATTAATAGCAACTATGAATTATTAAGACTTGGTAGATATGTAGGCATTTCTTTTCTTATTTGGTATGGTTGAATTGTTTAATTTGCAGGGAATTTAAGAATTGGGAAGAATGTATCTGAAAGCCCCCTTCGTATTTTATTACTGCTGCTGCTGTTGTACTACGTGTTTTGTAGGAATCCAGGCCCCTGAAAGGTAGATTTTCTCTTCTGTTTGTTAGATTGAGTCCTGGTACCCAAAGGTTTATCAAACTAATGGAAGTGATTTTCTTCACTCTGGCAGTGTTTATTTGGTGATCTTGTGCAGTCTCTCGTCCAGAGCTAAGTAGACGTGGCATAGGCTCCACGGCGCCCCTGCCACAGCGGGAGGCTTGACGTGTTCCTTGTAGAACTCTGACCTGCCAGCAAGGAGAAGAAATAGTCGTTCAATTCCGTGGCTCTCTTGAGGACTATTCTGTGATGTTGGACATTGAAGGAAATTCTCAAAATCATTTTTGAAAGTGTCAGAAGTGTTTTTGATAGGGGAAGGCCAGATATCTAATACTTTCTAAAGGCTAGCTGGTCTTGCAGTTACAGATTGTTTGACTTTGAGTAAGCTAACTTGTATTGGCCTTTTCCTCCCAAGCAGGAAAGCTCATCCTCAAGATTGTTTTAATGTGTAAAATGGAGGGAAAATATTTGCCATCTCTGTAGGAGTAAATTTTTCATGTACTTTCAGCTGTTAGTAACTCTCAGACTCTTGATACTTTTAGAAAAGACATTCCTAAGTGTATTTCATCCTCTATCACTGTGTGCCTGGACCATGAAAAATCGCTATCCATGTCCTCTCAATAAAAGATATTTCTCTGTTGGGTCTTAGGAGAAAAGAATGACTTAAAAGATTGGTGTTTTTGTTTTTGTTTTTTTCTGTTGACTTGGTAAATAAGATTGCTTCTGACAGAGGTTGGCTAGGTTTTAGGGATGTAATGGTTGGAATGGAATTAGGTAAAGAACTCTTTAACACTTTGAACATAATAAGAATTCATTATTAGAGATAATGTTTGGATTGGGGCTTGAAACATGAGCAATTATCCACTGAATCATTTGTAAGGTTTATGTGCATTTACTTAACAGATGTTGATTGAATGCCTGATATGAGTGTAAGGTGTGACTGAGCTATTTCACATGCACTGAAGCCAAGTTTTAGTAAGCCAGAGGCTGAAGCCCAAAGTGACCTAGAGTCTGGTCCAGATGACTAGTCGCCCTGGTTTGAGGTACCACATGGGTTGGGAATGACAAGTGGTAATTGCCCAATGTCCCACACAGGATTTCTGAGAATGAGTGTCAGTTTCTTGTCAGTCACATTAGATTTGGATATTGTGATAGCAATATAGTTTTCCAGCAGATGGCAGCCAAGTGTCTTGAGGAAGAGCCACCTTTTTCTTATTCACTCAGGAACCTGGTGCTATGTCACTGGATCTGGAAAGAAGAAAGGATGAGAAGGTTAATGGAGCAGGATGAAGAAGGAAGCAAAGTTAGGACCTTGCTTAACTGAAGAAGGTGGCAGAAACAGGGAAATAAAGTATAAAAGTTAGTGAAAAAAAGGCAAGGGAAATAATTTTCTTTTTATTTATGTGAATATCTTTTCCACAGCAGTATCATCTGTACATTCTTTAGATGTTGGTTTCAGGTGGGATTTGAATTTTTTGATATAACAACGTTTCGCAGAACTATCTGCAGTGAATTTAAATCACCCATTTCCCGAGGCCTGTTTGACTGATAAGAACAGTTTCAGGTACAGTAAACAATGGTTACAGTAAAGTAGGGAGAAGGTTCCAGACGTGGCCGTATCATTGGCACTCTAGGACTCCTCTCCTGAAAAGGTTCAGGTCTAGGACTGGCTCTGGAAAATTTGTTATTATTTACAAAAAAATAAAGATCTTTGTTTCCTCTTCTCTTTCCTACACTAAAACAATTTCCTCTCAAAAATCGTCCTTTTATGAGGGTGTACTGGCCTGAACCTAAACTTGGGGTCACAAGCCCAAAGTCTACTAGCTAGCTTAGTTGTGGTCTGGGCAAGTCACTAATACTTTGGGTCCCATTTTATCTATAAAATGAGGAATATTACCCATCTCACTGGGTAATTTTGAGAATTAAAGGAAAGGATTACTTGACAACTACTTTGTAAGCTGTAAATACAGGAAAGGTGGGAAGGAAGGTGGTGGTCCCGTGCTCACACTGCCTACGCCCCTTCACCCCTCATCTATGGAAATTCTTCACACTAAGATCTTAGGGACTTCACCCTTGGCATGAAGGTTGAAATAAGACCTGGAAAGTCTGTTGGTGTTTTAATGGCACAACTTCAGTCTGGTAGAGGGCCCGTTGGATCTCTAGGTGCACCCCTGTACCCCACAAAGATACTATATGGGCTGCCACTTACTTTGTCCAAAAAAGTGGACCCTTTTCTTTGGTGTTAGGGGGAAAAGATAGGGAGGAATGTCCTGATAGTCCTTGCCTTTTTCTTACCAGGTAAGGAGAGCTGCTTCGAGAGAATTGTGTCGAGGTTTGGAAAGAAAGTGACATATGTAGTGATTGGAGACGGACGCGATGAAGAAATTGCAGCCAAACAGGTAACCATGGTGAAGAACACTTTGTGGGGAGGGCATCAGGGCTTAGAAAAAAATGGTAAACTCAAAATTCCTAGCTATCTGTTGGGTGTTTAGAGTATTTCTCCTTCCTTCTCTTCCTCCCATTTTTCCTTAAAGAAAGAGGAAGGTTTTGTTTTTTGGTTTTGGTTTTTTTTCCCTGAAATGGAGTTTTTCCTGTAAGCTACTTCGCTCTTCTCTCCCTCCACCTGACATTCAAACATCTTAAAGTCTTTGAGCCTGCCTCTGGGACTTTTTCCAGTCATTAAACCTGACATGGCCCTGTCTTCTGTCTTTAGTATGCAAGGACAGTGCTTTCTCAAGAGCACTTAACTCCAAAAAAGGCCAGTCATGCTGACTTTTCCAGATTCTTGAGACAAAGTTCTTCCTGCTTCTAAGCTCTGGAAAGATAGCCCTGATGTTTATCTCTTCACTGTGCAGGAACCCAACTAGTTATCCCTTCACAGTACAAGAACAGTAAATGAAAGTGTCTTCTTGGCTATGGAGCCTCAAACCAGATGGCTCAGATCTCATTCATTTATTAGCGCTGAACTTTTATCCTCTGAATTTCCTTATCTGTAAGGTCAATCTACAGAAGCTCTTTCCCCTCTTTTTTTTTTTTTTTT
>NW_004567109.1:13315095-13328176 GCF_000260355.1 Condylura cristata | reverse complement strand
TCTCTCTCTCTCTCTCTCTCTCTCTCTCTCACACACACACACACACACACACACACACACAGGCACACACACACACAGGACCAAACTCATGCTGACGCGGCCGCGGTTAGCTTCATAGTGCTGTGCTTTAACCCACTGTGCCACCAGGGAGGGCCCATTCCCTTCCTTTCTACCCCCGTTTTCTTCCAATGGCTTTGTTTTTTAGACTTGGAAGCAGTGGGTCTCCAGCTAAAACCAGTTCTGATTTTCTTCATCCAGCTAATGTACAAGCCTTCAGAAACTATTGTGAAGTTGGTAATCAGTGGGCATTATTGCCTTCTCATGTTTTCACTTGCCACTTAATGGAGCAGTTCAGGGGCCCCTCTGTTTTTCATGTGTTCCTCTAAAGTGCTGGTTGACCTCTGGGGAATACACCAGTGGATGTAGTCATCAGTGGAGCGGGGGAGATAAAGAGCAACTCAAGTCATGGCAGAGCTGGTGTCCATAAGCTGATGCCTGGAATCGTCTCCCATAGCAACACACATACCAGTCAGCCCTATACTTGTTGAGGGGCCTCTAATGCAGCCTCTTTGACAGAAGACTTGAATGTACCCATGGCTGAGGAGGCTGCCTCCTAGGTGTGCTGTCCACTGTGGGGCCATCCCAGCTGTCCAGATGCTTCTCCTTCCATTAACTAGAATTTCTAATGTTCACACTCTGGTCCTCATCTGGTACTACTGACACAAGATAGCAGATCTGCTTCCTCTTCTGTAAATTAGAAGCCTTTTAGATATGTGTAAGCAAGCAGCAGACTTGAAAGGATGCTGAGGTATATGCAGGTAATTTGCACACAGTTTGAACAAGACAATCAGTAAGCCTCTTCAACTTCATGGAACATAATTTCTATCACTTGGCATTATTCAGATCTCATCTCTAAAATGAGGCTTCTGGGGCTTCCCTGGGGGGCCTAGGGGATCAGCCTCAGCGCTATCACTGCTGTGGGCTGAGTTCAACCCCCAGCCAGGGAGCTGACCCACATGGCACAGCAGACCTCTCCTGTCCCGCCCGCTGCTCCCCTCAGCAGTGTATTTCAGTAGATCCACCTGTTCTGCTCCCCACTCTGTCTCTGGTGAATCCTCTTAGCCCCCAATACCTCTGGCCTACAACCCAGTTCTTCTATGCAAAAATTTAAAAAATAAATGAGGTCTCCAAAATGATACACAATGTTCTGACCCTAATTCTGGCTGTTTAATACTATTGTTATTTCTCAGAGTTGTAAGAAAACCTGAGAAACACCACTAAAACCTAATGAAAACCACTTATATTTGTAAGGTATCCTATAATGTACTTAGTTGATCTTTATGACAGCCCTGTAAGATTTACCAGATACCAGGAAGCTACATCTGTGGATGAATATGAGCTCCCAGAAGGAGTTGGGTTAACCAGCCACCCCCTCTCTTCCAGCACAACATGCCCTTCTGGAGGATCACAAACCATGGAGACCTGGTGTCCCTCCACCAGGCGTTAGAGCTTGATTTTCTCTAAAAACTGGAATGAAGAGCCTCCCCCGAGCGCCTTTCCCTCCTGAAAGGAGCTAAAGACCGGAACCAACTGGGAACACACTCTCTCTCCTCCCCCACCCCCTTTTTCCTTTCCTTCTCCATGGAATGCCGGCGAGAACACAATCAGAACCAACGTCTGTGAGGAACGGAAGCTTATTTTACTGAGTAAGCTGCAGCCCGTGTTCATCCTCACAGGAAAATAGGAGGCAGTTGGATTGAGAGAACAGCCTCACCACAGCCACAGTGCTTTTAATTCCTCTGTTACTTTTTATTTGTTATATTTTGTTTCACAAAATGAAGAAAAAGAAAACCCTTGGGGCAGAGTTGCACTCTTAGTCCATGACCAGACTGCTCTTAACTTGTGGTAGGATAAATGCGGCAGACTTTTATAAGAACATCTCTGGCAGTCTTTATAATCTCCTTAGCGATAGAACATATTCCCAGTGAATGTATGTGTTATTTTTATAGGTGAGGATCTGATCTCTGAAGCAAGTCCCCCACCCCTTTCTTTTCTAACAAAAAGGGTGTGTAAAGTTTCCTTGGAAAATAGTCATTGAAATATCGAAAATACCTCTCTGTGATGGTAGCGCCTCTTAGCTGCTCCAGGATCTGATCTAGATGGTTTCTTGCCTGTTCTTCCAGCTCCTGGTCTGCTGAACTATGGGGCACTGGACACTGAATACCATTAGACTTTTGATGTTTCCCCTCCTGGAAGCCTTAGGTTCCTCTTCCAGTCACTCCTCCCTTTAACCAGATAGCACGGCTGCAGAAGCACCTCCTCTAGGCAGGAAAGTGTGTCTTCAGCTTAAATCTCTCATTCGAAGACAGTGACCGTAGAGATTCCTCCACACTGCAGAGAAGGGACTAAGGCTTCCTGACTCTTGAAATAGGAAGATTCCACCTTTTCCTCCTGCAGAGAAGCGCCCTTCCCCAGTAGACACTCGCCCTACAACAGTCTCTTCCTCCTGAGTCAGCAGTGTGTGGCTCTTACCCTTCTCCTATCTTCAGTCCTTCAGATCCACCTCTGTGCCGTCTGGCCAGTCCCTGGGCCTGGGCCCAGGCCCACTGAGTCAGGTCTAAGGACATACTCTGCATTTTGACCAAAACTACTAATGTACTTGGCTTTCCTGAAAGCCCTCAAGCCCTCTGATGGGTATTCTGGACATACATTTACTCCCATCTCTGCCCGTGGCTAAAGAGCAGATTGCCATGATCAAAACCTAGTTTTCCTGTGGAATACCCTTCCTGCTTCCTCCTCAGATTCCATTCTGAAATGGGAAAGCAGAAGGCCAGAAAGTCTTTCACTAATTTCAGTGAGGGTGCTGGACCCCCTCCTCTCTTCCAAAAGGTTAACCCTGTGAGGCAGGGACATCTCAGCCTGATCTCTGGGAAGTTTAGTGGGTGCCAGGCATGAGTCCCAGACCTCCGTCCCAACTGTTTGTGGATGCTCTGTCCCTCCACGGCCAACCTGGGCATCTGTTCAGGCAGGATAGATGCCCTAGAGCGGAGGAAGTTCTGGTTGCAGGGAGGAGACTGTGTAGGCACCTCAGCGAGCTGGGGCCCCAGCGGGAGATGTCCTTATCCAGGCCAGCTCTACCAGCAGTTAGAGTTCCCTGGCTCCCCATCTCCCTCTCCAGAAATACTGCAGCACAAAGAGGTGAGCCTCCTTCCGATGCCAGCACCCAGATGGCAGTAGCGGAGAGAGGCTGGCTCTATTCCTTCAGGGCTGGTTGAGAAAGTGGCCATCACGGTTGTAGGATATAGGCCTTTAGAGAGGAGTTACGGTCAGTGTTCATCATCTACCTGCCTCTTTGGTCTCCTTTCCTTCATGTGGTCAAGGCTGGGGAGTTGGGCAGGCTGAGGTTGAACTTCCCTGGTCTGTGCCGCAGATGCTGCGCTGCCTCACTTGATAGTTGGTCTCAGAAAGCTGTAGGATGGGGCTTTCCTTCCAGGCGAGTGCTGCCCATGCTGGCGGGGTAACTGGTGTCTTGTCCTGGACGTGAGCCCCAGGTTGGTGCAAGCTCTGGGCTCTGGAGTGGTACCCCATCATGCACATATGGCCCCGCCCCGCCCTTCCCTTGGGAAGAAGCTTTCGATTCATCCTAGAATATGACTTGAACCCCTTTTCAATGCCACTTTAGGTCTTTGCGAAAGGAACTTGAAATTATCCAAAAATTGAAGCTCTCATAACAGCACCCTTTGTTCTTTCCTGGTTGTACCCCCTCAATAGAGGGCAAGCAGAAAATGGGGTTCTTGCACCCCCTCTGCCAAAATGAATTGTTCTGGGACGCAGTGCTCTTTCACCCTGTGCTTTCTTCCTCCCCAGCACAAAGATCTGGAAAGGGAGATGGAAGCACAGAGCTCTTGGGAGCTGAGGGCCAAGGATACTGTGGTCCTTCTCAAGGGGGAAGCCCTTCTCACTGGAAAAGTCTCCCCAGCGAGTGGGCCACATGGGGAGGCCTTTCTTCTAGCCGGGCTTTGTAAGGTGGAGCTGTACACAGGTGAGGACTCGCTAGCTGGGGGTCAGGAGTTGTCAGTGTGTCCTGGGAAGAGGCGGCTCGACTTCCGAATGTAAAACTGACTGTGCCTTAGCATCACCCTGTCCAGGGGCTCTGGGGCAGCTGGTGGTGTCCAGGAGATGGGGGACCTGTTCCAGACTTAGATGCCTGTTTGGGCTTTTATTTGGATTGGGGTGTTCCTGTCTTCTGCTCTGCAAGTTGGGGGTGGAGAGGGCGAGGTTAGTGTCCCAAGAGACTTGTGCCACAGCTTGTTCGCAGTTTACAGAAACTCAGCTTTAAAGCTTCTTTAGCAAACTCCAGTTGCAGCACGTGGAGCTTCTATATGTTGGCTACCTTGAGAGGGTGCCGTGCCACTGAAGCGGGCACGGAGAGCACGGGCAGAGCCATGTCCTCCCTCTCCTGGCAATGTGGTCTGTGCCGAGGGTGGGGAGCTTGGGGCTTCTTTCATTGCTCCTGCAGAAGGGAGTTGTTAGGGCTCCTCTTACCGGGGCTTCTATTTCTCATCACTAATTTGGTTTCTTTTCACACCCAAAAGTTGGAACTCCCCAGATTTCACACTCTAGGAGCCAAATCTGAGATTCGAAAATATCTGAAGCCACAAGAGAAAATCTAGTTCTGTTCTGTCCCCACCAGCATGCCTCTGCCCCTCCTGCCTGAGTTAGACAGCCCCAGCAAGCAGGTTCCTCGGCTAGTCCCGAACGCACTGACAGGAGCCATCCATCAAGGACGACTTCTGCTCAAAACGTGACCCTCGATGTCAATGCCTCGCTTAGCCGGACAAGGCATGAACTGGATTGGATATATTTATGTGACTGCGGGCATTCATGGCTGTAGAATCCTTGACCATGATGTTATCTGTAACGGGAACTATCTTATAAACTTGAAAAAATAAAGTTTTTATTTTCTATACAGTGTGCTCATGTCTTTTCTAAATAGGATTGGCCAGTTGCCCAGCTGAGTAGTGTCTGAGTCAGGCTTCTTACAAAATCTGAAGAGCTCATTAGAAAGATGGATAACTGAGATAGTAATTTTACCAGAAAGGTTTTAAACAACCATTAATGAAATGAATGTACATGAAAAAATTTTTTAATGATTTGCAAGGGTAAGTTTCTTGTTTCTAATATGTATTTTTAAAAGTTTAAGACTACAATAATATTTCATATACCATCACATGGCTGAAATTTATTAAATCAGTTCCTTACTGTGCTGAGCTTAAATACCAAACCTTGTCTGACTGGTGGAAACAGATGTCTTTGCCTTGTGCACAGGAGACTGGGGTCAGTTCTGACTTGCACAGACCTTACATGGCAAGATTGTGAGATGTATTTTTCCCCAAAATAATGTCTTCAGAAGAGGGGGTGATGCCTTGTATTCTAAGCGTTTAATCTTTTCATCAGGTGGTGCATATTTCAAGCCATACTAAGGGAAGCTAATTTGCTCATTAAATTTCATCAATCGTGGGCCCTCCTGGTGGCGCAACGGGTTAGGACTCAGCACTGCAAGATAGCCGCAGCCACTTCAGTGCAAGTTCAATCCCCTGCCCCAGAGGTGACCCACATGGTGCAGCAGACCTCTCCAGTCCACCCACTGCTCCCCTCAGCAGTGGGTACTTTCTCCATCCACCTGCTCTGCTCTCTACCCTGTCTCTGGTGAAGTCTCTCATTGCCCCTGCACCTCTGTCTTGTACACCAGCTCTGTCTGAATAAATAAATCTTTTTAAAAATACAATTTCATTGATCATAAGTGCAAACGCTTGAATAACGGCTTTTCCAGTAAATATCATCCCCTTACCACTGAGTATAGCAGCTGCCCCCTTCTCATCCTTCAGTGTTTTTATTCTCAAAAAATGTGACATTTTAAAAGGTATTGATAGAAAACTTCAAAGGTCATTTCTAATTGCTAATAACCTCTTGTCTTCAAAATTGATTTGTAAAACTATAATAATATGAATATTATATATAACAAATGAAATGACAAACTTAGTTTATGTGATACACTATGTACATTGCTTAGATTTAATTACATCCATGTGACTTATTTGATAATTTCATCTAGAGTAGAGATGAAAGCTTTCCCTGTGGCACTTAACATTGTCAGACACACTCATTCCCTGTGGCACTTAACACTGTCAGACACACTCTTCCTGTTTATTGGGTCTTCACTAGAGTGAACAAGCTAAAAACAAGGCTGCGCCCTAGTTCCCATCACAGTGCCTGAAGCCTTCCTCCGGCACCCCTTGCTTTTTCTCTCCAAGCCAGACCTCCCAGTCCCATAGTCCGCATCCCCTAAGCCACGTCATACCATTTACTTCCCCGTTCTCTCTCTCTCTCTCACACACACACACACAGGACCTCTTCACACAGGTTCTTGTGTTCATGGTGCTAAGAAAAAGTGCTTGTGGCGTTCCTGCCTGGTTGTGCAGAGAGCTGGTTAAAAACGTACACACTGGCATCAGCCCAGATCTGGGTTCTGATGCCCACTTGATAACCCCACATTAGTGCACCCGTTTCTCAAACTCCCAAGCAAGATTAAGAGGTGCTGCCTAAGGTGGTGTTCCCCCTGGTCGCAGGGCCTTTACCGCGCTGCAGGGGAGGGCTGTCCCTGACCCCTCAGGCGGCTTTGAATGCCGTAGATTTAAAGACGTGACTAAGTTGGAGCACTCATGAGGTTTTAATAATAACCTAGTAATACTGTTAAACAAAACACTTGCAGAGACACGTGCACACACCTCTTCCTCTCATAGACTGAGGTAGAAAGTACATGGTCCAGAGGACAGAAACACCAATAGGCTGAGCCATGGCCCTGACCACAGGTTCACAAGGCACTTGGTTGACAGAGGCCCCTCAAGTACAAGAGCTGGGCTGGACCAGCTTCACTAAGGCCGAGGAGGGGCTGGGAGGGGCCAGCCGATTGGGCATCCCTGGCTTCCAGTCTGAGTGCCTGGAGGACCTGGAGAGAAGGAATGGTACAAGGGTGTCCACTGATCCTTGCAGGTTCCAAACATGGAATGATGTTCTTGGCACAGAACACAGTAAACACGTTGAATGAACTGAACGACTGGGGGCGGGGCAGGGAGGGATTCCAGAGAACACATCCTGGAGTCCCAGGGCCTTCTAGCCCCAGGGAGGGGAACCCAGGAGTCTGACGCCACCTTTAGCAATTAATGTTACAGGTGACTGGGGAGGTATAAGTATCAACACAGATGCTTTGGAACACCAGCTACACTGGCAGGCATGGGGTTAAGGGAAGAAAGGTCTTTCCTCTCAAAGTGTCTTGTACATTACGAGAGCCCTTGACTCTCTGCGGCTCAGCCCTTCTCATCTGGCTCCCATTCTCCAGGCAGGCCTGTCTCACTCCACTCTGGCCTCCAGAGGCTGCACACAGCAAGCCACAGGTGCCTGTTGAGAGAACCAAGGCCCATAGCAGCATAATTAGCTTATCTTCTGCATCCTAGCAACTGACTCATCAGTCCACTGGTCCCTGGCTGGGGTTGACCCTCCTCAAAGGACCCCATTCATGTCTCTGTCCCATGGCAAAGCAGCCTCAGCCCTAGCCTTGGGGAAAAAGTTCTGAGCCAATTTAGTCATGCGCTTGTTCTGAGGCAGCTGACGCAACTGTTGGGAGCGGGAACCCAGGGTCCCGTCCACTTGGTCAGGCTCCCAGCGGGAGCTGGGGTGTAGCCAACGATAGTAGACAACCCGCAAAACCAGACCCAGAAAGAAGCAGGCCATGCCCATGGGCAGCAAGATCTGCAGCAGGCTCCCGCTGGGCAGCCAGGTGCCATGCATCAGCCAGGTGACCACAATGAGAACGGTGTCACCCAGGAGGAAAACCAGGTGGATGGCGGCTCGGCCTCGGGTGCGGCCGTCCGCCACATTGAACCAGGAGAAATACAGGATGGTGGCCACGGTAGCCCGGTACAGCCACTCAGAGCAGGAGCCTGGCATGAAGTCTGTGCCCTGAAGCCAGACCCAGAACAGCAGCACCAGCCACAGGCCCACGAAGTGCAGGGCCACATAGCGGGGGAAGAGGGCTGAGAACAGGGCCACCACCAGGACGCGGGGCCACAACAGCAGCAGGTTCCACAGGAAGTAGATCACGGAGGAGCCCGGGCCCAGGAGGGGCTTGGTGGGGAGGCAGGTGCGCAGGGCTCGGTGGTAATCCAGCAGTGCCCACGAGATGCCCAGGAAGGACACGCCAATGGCGACCCCTACGAACAGAGAAGCCAGGTGAGACCCAGGGCTGTCTACCCAGTGGTTCCAGGGGGCCCTCATAACTGTGAGGGTGTCAGAACCCCCAACTTGTTGAAGGGAAAACTGCAGCTGAACAGCATAAAAGATGCGACAGTCTACCCTTCACTGAGCTTTGCTTTCCAGGTGCTGCCACGGTGATTTTTCAAGGATCACAGGGTGGGTGTGTGGTTTGTATACTTTCCTCAGCAGCCCCAGCATTGGCCACACCCTGAGCATCTTCCAGAGCCCTGTCATACTTCCTTTCCAGAAAGACTCAAGCCTTTCTTGGGTTTGAAAATCAGCTGTCCCATTTCCCCCTTTTCTGGTCTCAGAAAGAGAAGCAGGAAGTCCCGGGGGTGGCATTAGGCCTCTGGCTACCTTTGGGGCCAGACAGGATGTTCCCCACACCCTCAAGGCTGAGACTGGGCCCGCAAGATCCCAAGACCATAACTTTACAGTGGGCATCCCATCCATCTCCTGGTTACTCGCCTGGACCAGCACCCAGGGCCTACAGCAGGGATAGGTGTGTCTACACACTGCTTTTTCCCCCCACCCCCTTCCCACTGATTCAGTCCACACAGGTTGCTTGGGGACCCACCCCAAACTGGAATCAGAGGGTGGCCACCATGCTCTCTGAGTACCCCACTCTGAGATTCTTTTAGTTTGCCCAGCATGCCCCTTTTTTGGTCTCAGAAAGGGAAGCAGGAAATCCTGGGGGTGGCATCAGGCCTGTGGCTGCCCTCGCCTTGACAAGCTTTGCACATCATGTTGGGACGCCCAGGAGCACAGGCCCCACTTCCCTAGCCACCCCTCCTCCCTGCAGGTCCCAGCTTAAATATCCCCTGTAGTCCCCCATTCGGACCTCACCTCACCACCACACTGTGCTGACTGTCCTGGGTCACCCCACCCACTTCTGTCAGGAGTCTTCCCACACTGGAGTTACCTGTTTCCTCGTCTCCAAGCTCCTTCAAGTTAGCAAACAGATTCTGCTCCCCTGAGGTCACCAGGCAGGCCAGTATCTAGCATGTAATAGCCACTGAATGTTTGCCAAGTAAAAAGCAGGAGAAATCTGTTTCTTCCCTCACACCCTCCACACATTGGGAGGCCTCTCTTAGCCCTGAGTGGGCACATCCACTATCGAATGTCAAACAGCTCTTCCCAGCCCCTGCCTGCAAAGTCACTTCACTTTTCGGTATCTGTTTCTTCCTCAAATGAAACAGAGACAAACACACAGACCCACAGGGCTGCAGTGCCCAGCCAACAGCAGCCCCTCAGTCATGTTGTTCCGACTACTGGTCTTGTCCAGCTAACATTACAGACCCAGATTAGCAAGTCAAAAGGCTGCTAGGGGCTCCTTTTGTCCCCACTTTGTACAACGGCAGGGGGCTAGACAAGGGAAGACTTACCGGGTCACCCAGGGAGAAGTGGCAGAGTGGGGACTGTCCCTGGGAGGCCTTGAGGGCAGGGGTGAGGAAGGAGACCTCCAGTGGGTCCTGAGTCAGAGCCGCAGTGTGGCTACGAGCTGGGTCTGAGACTGGCCAAGCTTCCTCCCTGTTACAGGAGAAAACCTCCTCCCCCAAGCTCCTCATGGCACAAGCGTCTCCCCTGGCTCATGAAGCATGTGCCTCTCCATTTCCAGGTTACTCAGCGCACCTTCTGAAACTACCTGTTTTGCAGCCTAGCTAGCGTCCCGGCGGGGCAGGGCCGTGACCTAGTTCACAGCAGAGTGCCCGGCACGGACCAGGCACCAGGTGCTCGGTGAAACCTGAGTGTGGCTAAGTGCCCGGTAAATCACTCGCTGCCATCAAACTGCCTGTCAGTGTCAGGCACTCTCCACGCTTCACCTGTTACCCCCAAACTAGTAACGCTCACAGAGAGTGAACCGCAGGCACAGCTTTACAGGCACCCTCTCATTCCTCCTTCCCCACTGTGAGTAGGATCGTTCTCTCATCTATTTACAATGAAAGCAAACTGCCATTTGTCCAAACTCATGTGGCTGGACAGTGACTTCAGATTTGAACCCAAGTCTGCCTGGCTAAAAAATCTATATTCTGGCCCTCCCTGGTGGCGCAGCGGGTTAAAGCACAGCACTAAGAAGCTTAAGTCACTTCCGCATGAGTTTGATCCCCGCCTGCCCCGGAGGTGACCACATGGCGTGGCAGACCTCTCCTGACCCGCCCCCTGCTCCCCTCAGCAGTGTACTTTGCCGATCTGCCTGTTCTGCTCCCCACTCTGTCCCTGGTGAATCCTCTCACCCTCCGCATCTCTGGCCTGTACCCCAGTTCTGTATAAATAAATAAATAAATCTTAAAAAATAAAATCTTTTATGTTCTAAGCAGCCCTGGGAAAAGAGTGGAAACACTCCTGACAAGGGGGCGTTTTCCTCAGTCATGGGCTGGCCCGTCACTCACACTGGTAGTATTCGGCCCGGCCACTCTGCAGCACGATGGCCAGCACCAGCGTGAGCTGTGGCGTCGTCTCCAGGAACGTCTCAAAGAGCCGCAGCATGCTGATGTCCAGGGCGAGGAAGTCGGCGTAGGCCAGGTCGAACTCGGAGGGCACCTCCTGCCGCCACACCAGCAGCCCCTGCCGCAGCCCCTGCAGGCACCTAGGTACAGACAGATGCCCCGCGGGCCAGGTGAGTGTCTCCTGGCATTCCTCTTGCCCTTCCTAGGTGGGCGCCGGTCCTAGCTGGTTGCTAACACGCGTGGGGTTTGGGGAAGTGACTCAGCAAGGCGACTGCAGCTCCTGCAGGCGGACCCTGTCCCAAGCTCATGACAAACCTTGTCCCTCTGGCTCCTGGTATTTCCTCTATGGGTAAGAAGTAGAAGCAAAGATCAATAAGGCAGTGGAATCAGGTTTGGGAGCCAAGGCTGTTTGAATTTGAAAGCATGCTATGAAATTGCCAGAGATGACAGTTCTCACAATGTAGCATGTATAAGGCTTTCTTGGGGTCTTGGGGAGAGCTTCTGAGCATGGGCAGCAAAGGTCAGGTTGGGCTTTAGGAAGCGAGAAAGGGTAGGAGCCTGGAGTGTTCTGATGGAGACTGGGGCATGTTAACAGAAGTAAGAGATTGCCCGGATGACCCACTGGCCCGAGGTGGGTAACAGAGCTGCACTAAGTTCTCGTCTCAGCTAGCTGCTGGGAACTGAGCCCATCCACTCACTAGGAACCCATTCGCCAGATGTTTACTGTCATTTGCCCTGAACAGAATAGGCAGCTCACTGAAGGAGCAGGCGGTGGGCCTGCTCAATTACCCAATGGGCGACCCTGCCTCAGACTAGTCACAATCAGAATAGAGACCCCGTTTTCTAAACGGAAGCCCAGTGCCATCTGTCTGACTCATGCGTGACAGAAGAGATGGGAGGATGCGTGATCTTCTGCAACCTTTAAAACTCCCCACTCCTGGAGACTTGATCCAGCTTTGTCGAGACAAGACACAGAGAATCTATAAAAATGGACTCAAGAGCAGATCCTGGCTCTCCTCACCCACGGCACACCAGAGCACAGACATCCTGACCGGTCTGTCGGCCCCTTGGTTCCAGCGCCCTGCCAGGGAAGGAACAGAACACAACCCACACAGATTTCTGGGACCAGCCCTGCGCGCATCCCTGGCTGGCTCTCAGGCCCCATCTCTGGTCTCTTGTTCCATCTCTTGTTCCACGAGGGACAAGAGGGTGGGGGGCTGGATGTAAATATGCAGTGAGAACACTGGCAGGAAATGAGGAAGTGCTGGCAAGAGGTCGCTCTGCTCTGGGGGTCGCTCACCTTGGACAGGGGCCATCCCAGGTCTCATTTCATTTACTCCTCACCACACAGAGCAGGCAGGCCCAGCTCTCCCACTGGCACAACTGTCAAGTGGCACACACTGCGCCAGGCCCCTGCCCACTTTCCCTCTCTTCACAACAGGACAGCCTGCCAGGCCTATTCTAAGTTACTGCCTCCTTAACAGAGCAGGAAACTGAGGCCAGAGGCCCTAAAGTCAGGAGTGATCCCAGAGAGGGCTGCACGGGGGCAAGAGTCACTTTCCTCTCTGGGCCTCCGTTTGCCCTCCGCTGGGAAGGCAGGGCTGGGTGAGTTCTGAGGGTTGCAGGTCTCTTTCCTTTAGGGCGGGGGCCTGCGGCAGAGGCGGCGGTGAGCACTGGGCTCAACTTCCTCTCTAGACCCCAGTCCTCCTCCCAAGCCAGACCGCGGCTGCGGCGGCGGCGGCGGGGGCGGCGGCGGCGGGGCGCTCACCTGTACAGGTAGCCCAACTGAAGGAGATGCAGCAGCGCCAGCCAACGGCCGGAGGGCTGCGACGCGTGCAGGCCGTCGGGGTCGGCGCGCAGCCAGACCCAGCTGAAGAGCTGAAGCACCACGGAGGAGAGGCCCAGCAGTGCCAGCACCAGTGCGCCCCACAAGTAGCGGCCGCTGAGCACATACTGGCTGGCAGCCCACAGGTCGACACCCAGGTCGATCAGGAAGGCGGCGGTGCCCAAGACGCCCAGGACCAAGTCCCAAAGGAGCGCAGCGCGGGGCGAACAGGGCATGACCCGCCAGCCTCTTCCCCGCCTTCTCTGTGGCCGGGACCGGGCCTGGGGTGGTCGCTGCGGTAGGAAGAAGGCGGGCACAGCCCTCGGGGCCGCCCAGGGACCGGGCCTGCTGGGCGGGACTTCCCCGTCCCGGTGACCGTCCCGCCCCGTCCGGGGAGGAGCGCGGCCGCGGGACTCCGCCGCTGGCGTCCTGGGTCTCCCGCGGGGCGCTTTAGCCTCCCCAAGCCCGCTTGGCCCTCGGGCCCTGGAGCGCGCAG
>NW_004567109.1:13298771-13314415 GCF_000260355.1 Condylura cristata | reverse complement strand
GCAGGCAGGCGGCGTAGGCGTCGAAGGCCACTGCGCGCAGCGCGCACACGTGCTCGGCGCGGCAGCCGGCGCCGCAGGCCTGCAGGTCATAGCTGACGGAGTTGTAGACGTAGTAGCGCTGCAGCGCGGCCTGCTCGCTGGAGATGCGCTTCAGAGCCTCTTGCATGGAGCGGGCGCCGGCGTCGCGCACCCGGTAGGCTTCTGTCACCCGATACTCGAGCTCCCAGCGCGGAGTCCCTTGCGCGTTTGCCTGGCTCAGGTTGACGAAGTAGGTCACCATGTCCTGGAGACAGCGCGAGTGGGCCGGCAGTGAGCAGCCTTCCGCGCCCACGCCCAGCCCACGCTCACCCCTTACAGCGGTAATAGTGACCACTGTGTGACTGAGCATTTGCTACTGGCCGGCCGCGCCGGCTTGGCACACCTGATTGAGTCTGGCCAGGTAACCGCGCTTATGACCCCACTTCACAGGTGAGGAAACTGAGGCATACGAGGCAGTGCCTTTGGGCAGGAACCTACAAATGGCAGGCATGGGGTTGACCCCATGGCCCGTGCAGTTTCTGTCCCATGGACACAGAAGATGCTCAGTAAATATTTACAAAACAAAGGGATTAAAACAAATTCAAGCGGGCCCTCCCTAGTGGCACAGGGTTTAACTATGAAGCTGTCAGCAGCCATGCAGCACGAGTTCGATCCCCGGCCAGGGAGCTGACCCGCATGGCGCAGCAGGCCTCTCCTGTCTCCCCCGCTGCTTCCCTCAGCAGCGTGTCCCCTCTGTCAGGGCAGCGCTGAAGGCAGGAAGAGCAGGTCAGGGGCTGTAACCCAGCCAAAAGGGAGACTTGGGGAGAAGGAAATGACCCGGCTTGGCAGGATTTAGAGGTGACTCCAGGGTTCCACACCGAGCTCTAGAGGCACCAGGAGAGGAGGGGCTGCTGCAGACAGCACGAGGGAAGGCAGTCATGTGTCAGCCCCCGCTCCGCTTCCTCTCTGGCCCTGCCCTGCAGACCCAGGCCCCTCACCTGCAGGCTCAGTGTGGCCCGGTCGTATTCGAACACCCGGATGCCTGGATTGTTGGCCCCGTTGACCACTCCAGGCAACGTGGTTTTCCATGGCGTGACCCCAGGTGTGAGGAACATGACGCTGATGGGGGCACCTTTCAGGAGAGAAAGCGGTGCTGAGAGGCGGGCGAAATAGGAGGGGCTGGCCGGAGCCTCCGGGGCGAGTACCTGCGTCATCGTAGAACATCCGGAAGCTGTCGGTGTGGTGGTGCCCGAAGAACTGCCCCGCGATGACCCCGTGGTGCTTGCGGACCACTTTCAGGTACTCCTCGTTGAAGCCCTCCCGGAACCAGGCTTTGTTCCGCGTCTTCTCAAAGAACCCCGGGGGCACGTGGCCAATGATGTAGACCTATGAGGGAGGGTGCCCAGGAGCGGCTCAGAGACCCCTTCCCCAGCCCCCATTTCCACCTCCCCAACTGCCCATCCCCCCAAAGGCAAGCAGACGGGCTCCATTGTACTGCTCCCCAGAGCCCCCTTCCCCCTCCCAAAACCCCTCCGGAGTTCCCTGTACCCAGAATGCATCCTGTGCTGCCCGACCCCTGAGCCCTTGCGTGGCTGTGCCCCGCACCAGGTCCCTTCTCCTTTTCTCCTGCTCTCCTTTCAGCTTCCAGGGCCCCTCCTCATGGTAATTCCGGACCCTGCGGGGCCCAGGCCTCTTCTCTTGGCAATCTCGGAGAGTATCAAAACCTTCCTGGCCTGGCTGGGCAGCACATGCTGATTAACGGTGGGGGGGAGGCAATTAAGAGAAGACTGTGGAGTCAGCCTGCAGCTTGGACTGCAGCTGTTGGGCCTCAGTGCTCTCACTGGGGGTAACATCTATGGGGGTGGGGGGTTGAGAGCTAGATGAGTTCCTCCATGTAAAGCCACATGCCTGATGCACCATCCCTGAAGTCCTGTAGGACATGCAGGGACACTGGTGAATGGGAGAGGGGCTGGTCCTGGGAAGCCACCAGCCATGCTGACTAGATCAGCACCCCTCGAGGGCAAGGCGTGGCCTGGAACTGTGGGGCGTGATATGCACTGCCACGTGGACAGAGTGGACAGGAGCGCTGGCCTTGGAGTATGCAGATGGGAGTCCTAGAGACAGCCCCGCCTACCACTCGTTGTGTGACTGGGGGTTGTCATCACCCCTCAGGAGCCTCACATCCTCAATGGGCTCTGGGTTCCCAGTTTCATGGCTGTTATAGGGACAGTAGAAGCTCCCACCTGATGACAGGCGGATGAAGGACCCTCTGGGCTGTGGTCGTGTCAGGTGGGTCCATGAGCTTCTGTGGAGGTGGGAAACTTGCTCGGGAAGTGACCCCAGAGGGCGGAGAAGGGGCAGACACCCTTACCATTTCCTTCGCTTGGGAGGCACGGGTCAGCACATCTTCCAGCCACTGGAACTGCTGACCAGGGTCAGACATGCCAGCCGTCTGCTTGTTGTTGCTATAGTACAAGTTGGTGTTGAGGACCACGATTCGCCCCGCCCTGCCGAGCCCTGGCAGTCTCTCAGAATAGAAGGCACCTAGGGCGGACATCACGGCCAGGGAAGCTCGGAAGGGCCCACTGCCTCTGCACCTCCATCCCCTCCATCTTACTCTCCCTCTTCTCCTTCCCTTGCGTCCTCTCTCCCATGCTCCCCATAGGAGGGCCATCATGACCAAAGGCTCCAGCACCAGGCTGCCTGCCTTCACATACTGGCTCTTTAATATATCACCTGTGCAACCTGGCTACTTCACCTCTCTCTGCCTCATCTGTAGAATGGGGATAATAGGAGGTAATGTTTGCCCCTTTAAACACTAGGAAGAGGAAGGGCGTCCTTGTTCTCATTTAACCCTTTCCACTCAGGTCTCTGCCCCATGGGCTAAATCAGTGTATATCTGCATTGCAGGCTTCTGGTTGGGTGTCAGTGGGGTCCCCAGCAGCTGGGGGCTGGGGAAATAGAAGAGTAGGTCAGGGCTACCTTGGCATGACTTGTGTCTCCAGACCTGTGGCTCTCAACCATGCCCACGATTCTGACCTTGTCTGGAGTCATTTTGGGTTATTGCAACTGCAGGTGTTACTGGCATAGTGGGCGGAGGCCAGGGATGCCATTGAACATGCCACCAAGCACAGGACATCCCCACACCAAGAACTCTCTGGCCCAAAATGTCCGTAGTGACCAGGCTGAGAAGCCCCACCTAGGATTGTTGCATAGTTGTGGGCTGAGAGCTCAATATATATTCACTCTGGGTCCTCAGGAGTGGGGTAAGGTCAACCCAGGCTCCTCTTCTAAGCTGGGTGACCAATACCAAGAGATTTGGTATCTTCCAGTCTCGGGCTCCTTATCTATAAAATGGGCATCGTATCAGGAACTATACTATGTAAAGAGGACATTTGGCCAGACTGGCACACTGGAAGCACATCAGTAGCAAATGATGATAGTACCTTTTTTGAAGAGAGCAACAGACTCATTACTGAGCCAGGGCCTCCACAGTTCTGCCACCCGGTTGTAGATATTATTGCTCTCTGCTGGGAACTGGTTTTTGGGGTGAAAGTCATGGTTGCCCAAAGCAGCATAGACTTTAGTATCTGGGTGGAAAAAAGAAGCACAATAATGTGTATGAGAAAGCACTCAGTGGAGTTCCAGCCAGCACTCATAGGAAGGGCACTGCACAGATAAGGAAAACAGAGGTGGCTGAAACCACACTTGATAGATCTGGTGGGACGGTCCCCAGGCCTCAGAAGGGAGAGCAGGGAGCCCCATTGCTAACCCACCCCCAGCAGAGTTTTCCAGTCAGAAGGAAACAAGCTGCAAGAAGGAGAAAGCAAGACCTAAATCAAAGTAATGCTGAGCTCTGGTATCGGCCACTTAGCAATTGAGTGTTCTTGTTCTCATCATTCCAGACCTACCTGACTGTAGGGGAGGGCTCTGATTCACTCCAGGAGGCCTCCGGACTTTCACTGTTTCTCACATCAACGAGTATTTATTGAGCTCTTAGTGTATACCAAAGCAGAGACCAGGGAAGGAGTGGGGGGATGCCAGGCTCCCTGTTAAGTTCAGAGGCCTTGCAGTACTGAGTACTGAGAGTTGTCAGCATAGGGAAGAACTGCTTGCTGCAGATGAGAGGTGTGGTCAGGGGAGGCTCCCTGAGGAAAGGGAGCTAAAGACTAGGAAGAGGAAGGGCGTCCTTGTTCTCATTTTAAAACCTCCACACATGGGTGTGCCTTATCACTGACTGAGACTAGGGAACACTGGCATACTTCAGTTGACAGCAGGTTTTTTTTTTTTAAGATTTGTTTTATTTATATATATATAAATAAAGCTGTAGACATAAAAGTGGTTAAGCTGATAAATTCACATCATGCATTCTTTTAACTACTATATATATATATATATAAAAGAACTGAGGTATAGTAGGCCAAAAGTGTGGGTGGGTGAGAGGACTCACCAGAGACAGAGTGGGGAGCAGAACAGACAGATCAACTGAAATACCCTGCTGAAGTGAGCAGCAGCTGAGACAGGAGAGGTCTGCTGTGCCATATGGGTCAGCTCCCTGGCCGGGGATGGAACTCATGCTGCAGTGACTGCAGATAGCTTCACAGTGCTGTGACTTAACCCCTTGTGCCACCAGGAAGGCCCAGGATCATTTTCTTATCCATTATTTCATTTTTATTCTGGAATCCCACGTGGAATAGAGGAGAGTGTGCTGAGTTGGACCTGAGTTTGCATCTCTCCCTGAGAACTGAGTAGCTCTGAGCCAGAGGTTCCTTATCTAGAATAGAGGATAACATCTATCATTGAGACTGGGGAGTGGGGAGAGAATGTCCTCCCTCCGTCCTAAGTAGTGACTTCTGCTGGAAGAACTAACAGGGACAAGCATGTCTGAGCTGGGTTGGATTACACAGACTGGAAGCCTCCACACAACTCTGCATAACACAGCTCCATGTAAGATGAGGGAAGGAGGTGGCAGAAAGGAGAAAGACGTGGCTCGTGTCACTCGGAGAGTGACAGTGGGTATGGTGAAGAGCAGGCTTTGAATCTCTAAAGGTCTCCACCAGTTACTTGACTCCAAAACTCTCATTTCTCATTGCTAAACCTGACAGCAGTAGCATCGCTCTCTAGAATTACACGACAGTGAATGAACCAAAGCATACAGTATTCCTGGGAATGCCCAACTCTTAGCCCTCCACGCGTAAGGTATTGCTGCTGTTGCTGCTGCTGCAATTAATTATTTTTATGAGCATTATTTCATGTCTGGGGCCTGGCAACTCCTGAGACCTTTAGAGGAAGTAGCTGTACCAGAACTCAAGGGAAGGGGCTGCTTTGTCAGGCCCCCAGCGGACAGCGTAAGAGCCTGATCAGCCCCCAGTGGGCACAATCTGCTTAAAGACATTTTCAAGGGCCATCAGGTGAGGCATCCAAATCCCTTCTCCCAGCCACATCCTGGGGCTGCTACTGTAATCACAGTTCTGCTTGCTCCCCCACGCTCCAAAGTCTTTCAAACCACCAAAATGCCTTGGCTGGAAACCAGCCTTGCCTGGAGGTCCCAGCAGTGGGAAAGGTTTGTGAGCAATGAATGGCAACAGCAGGCCAGAGCTGGAACACCTGAGGTGTGTGTGTCCATGAGAGACTTGCCCAGAGGCAATGCAGCCACGCTACGGTGTGGCTGCACACACCCTGAGAAGGAGCCAGGAGCCTGGTGTCCGCCAGGAGAGCCAGAGGCAGTGAGAGGTCAGGCACTCCTGCTAGTGGGGTTCGGTGTGTGCCCAAGGCTGCTGAGCTGCACCCCTTGCAGGTTGTTGGAGGGTAAGAAGTGAGTGCCTTGGGGGGAGGACCCTGGCGAGGACCCTGGGGGCCCATGGAGTACTCTGGGACCCAAGGGCCATCACTGTCAGAGGATAAAGTTCATTGCTCTGTCTGGCTGCCACGGTCCCTCTGTGCCAGACACTGCCGGGCCAGGAGGTGGGGACGGAGAGTGTTACCTGGAAAGACCTCTCTGATGAGCGCGGTGAGGCGTTCCACGATTCCCAGCACGGCTTCCTCTCCCAGCTCATCGTTGGGCACATGAGGGGTGTCATCACTGCAAAACAGCGCAGTCAGCTAAGGGCAGGCAGCTTGGGAGGGCACCAAATAGGAGGGGGTGGCTCTGCCTAGAAACAGGGACTGCGGGGGGGATGGCTGGGCTGGAGTTGGGGCCATGCAGAACAGTTCACACCCAGGTTGTGCCACTGGCCTGCTCCCTGAGCCCCTGGCCAGTCATTTAACCTCTTTGAGCCTCCATCAGCTCACCTGAAAATGGGGGTATAGATGGTACCTACTCAGAGTATTTGTGAGACTTCAGCAAGGGGGGGTTTATAGATTTGAAGTGTGGAACAGTAGCTGGTGACAGTTACTATTATTCTTGCTTAGAGCAGGGAGCCTTAGAGTTCCAGTTCCATCTGTAAATCCCCATGGAGCTCAGGGTAGAGAAACTGCCTTACTTCTGCTCCTTTCCCTGAGGGTCCAAAGGAGTTTGAAGCTGATTTCAGAGCACAAAATACAGGTCTACACTGCAGCAGATCCAGTCCTGCCCCAGGACCATTTAATCCTGTTTCACCTAACTTCCTGGACCTACCTTAGAGATGCTTAAGAGAGGAACAGAGCAGAGGCCTCCCTGGTGGACCAGCACATGGGGGACTCCACCGCCGCTGAAGCACAGATCTGATCCCAGCCAGGGGGCTGACCCACATGGTGGGCAGATCTCTCCTGTCTCGCCAGCTGCTCCCCTCAGCGGTGTATCTCAGTCAATCTGCCTGCTCTGCTCCCCTTTATCCCTGTAAATTTCTCTCACCCCTACACTTCGGGCCTGTACCCCAGTTCTTCTATGCCCCAAAAAAAAAAAAGGAAAGAAAGAAAGGTAAAGAAATTCTACCTAAGGTGTCTACAACTAGAAAATGGGGAGCCAGGATCTGAACCCTGTGTGGCTCATACCTGCTACCTCCTACTGTGTCTCTGCGATCCTCATTCAAGCAGCAAAAGTAGCCTTTAACCCTGTCCTGAGGAAAAGACCACAAATTCAATGACTTCACAACAAAATTCCATTTTACTTCCTAGTTTGGAAGCTCTAATTCAATCTGATAGAAAACACATCCATTTCCTATATGTTATCTCTCCAAGGGGTTCTTCTCTCTAAGAAGTCAAGTTTCTTAGAAATTGAAGAATTATTGGGAGCCCTGGAAGCCATCTCACCCAGTGTCACAGACCTCTGCATGTCCCAGAGTGTTCCCAGATGACCCAGGCTTCTGTTCAGGGGCCATGAACTTCCTGCGAGTCTTTCAGAATGTCACCTGTTTGTCCAAGGACTGACACAAGCTATGCAATGTCCATCGTCCTGACAGATTCCGGGTGGATCGGGATAAGTTCTGAAAAATCAGACTGTCCACTGCTAACTTATGTTATGACCTCCCTTTTTTGTATAAACATAATATCAAAATATTCTGAGCAACATTCAGTTTATAACTGGATTGTCTTAGCCACACAGGCGGCTGCCTGGTTCAGGCAAGCTGCCCCAGGAGAAATTCCTCTGTCTCCTGAGACAAAAGGCAAGCCCCAGGAGAAATAAGATCCCAGGACATAAAAACTCCTGGGAAGCTTCCTTGGTTTCTTTAAATAAAAAAGCAAACCTCAGATAAGGCTCCCAGGGCATAATGGACAAATTTTAACCTTGACTACACAGGTGTTGTTTGATACACAACTGTACAACTTTCTCTTAATTTACTCCTTTTTAAAACAAGCACTAACTACTCTCTGGTAGCCTTAAATTAGCTAACTAGCTTTTCTTTAGACATCACTGCTAACACTGCTAACACAATTTATTACTACTCCAAGACCCCTAACAACCTTTTGCTAACAAACTCACCCTTTCCCAGACCCCTCTTCCTTTGAGTGATATGTAGACAGCTGTATACATGATAACTGTCACAAAACGTATAATCTATTATACCATAAATTGTTAAGGGAAGAATGCTTTTTCTCCTTGTCCTTGAGAATGTTTTATGGAGATGTCTCATTAACTCACCCTATGCGTTATTACAATTAGCTACTTGCTACACAGTATAAATAAAGACCTGCTGAAGGGATAGCAGGAAGACTTGCATCCTATCCTGACTCCCGTGTCTTCCTCGCACCCGCTCCTGTCTCCCCTTTTGGAATATCCGCTCGCCCTTGCCTTCCCATCTTAGGGTCCTGCCTGTGCTGCCTCCAGACACCTCAAACGTTGGAGCTAGTCTCCGACAAAGAACCCCTCCTTGGAGAAGCTGCCCCGTTCACACACACTGAGAACCCTCAGTGGAGAGGAGCCCAGAGTCACAGCCTGCAGCACATTCTGGTAGAATGATCCCTGAGGCCCCGGGGAGCCAGAGCTGTCAGCTCCTCCAGAGACACATCACTGATGTCCGGGCTGCCCCGCCTCTGCCTGCCTGAGGGTCATTCCTGGTGACTGGTCAGTAGTACTGAGGAGCCGCTGGGGGCATTGGCTTGATCTTTCCTTTTACAATAGAAGTGTCCACTGAGGTTGGAAGGGGCAGCCAGAGTCAGAGGTCCTTTCAGCCTTCCTCGCCAGCTCTGGCTCCCGCTTTCTGCAGTCTAAGTCCCACCCCATCTGGCAGATGAAGCCAGCTGCCCTGTGAAGGCACCACGTCCCCACGCCCTGTGACCCCTCCCCTCTGGGATAGAATGATCAATGGGCTTGTTTATATGGTCCACAAGACCGTGAGCTCCATGAAGGGGAGTCCAGGTCACCCTCATCTCAGTTCCCCAGCGGTGAAGGGGGCCTTGAGTGAGTGACCAGGAAGGAGTGTCCG
The DNA here is from genome assembly GCF_000260355.1 of Condylura cristata. Classification (NCBI taxonomy): domain Eukaryota; kingdom Metazoa; phylum Chordata; class Mammalia; order Eulipotyphla; family Talpidae; genus Condylura; species Condylura cristata. The sequence goes on along the minus strand of NW_004567109.1, from coordinate 13,305,554 downwards.
GGAGAGCCGGAGGACTTACAGCAGCGGCCTGGATGAGAAGCCACTTGAGTCCAGGGGCTGAGCAGAAACACCCCCATGTACCTCAGATTCCTGACCACTGAGAATTCCCAGAGCCAGGCGGCACGAAGTAGCCAGCAGCTGACAGGCTGCTGGATCCCCTTCCCCTCCTTCCTTTCCCTTTACCCTCCCCCGCCCCCATATTTGGATCTCTAGGGCTTGGACTCCTTGGATCCCAGTGGAGGTGGCTACTGTGCTCACCCTCCAGTGGGCAGTGTCCCCGTGCCCACCCTGCCATCCTCAGAGGCAGCTGCTTCTCCTGAGGCCAAGAAGTCAAGGCCCTGGGGCAGACTTGGGAGTCTGCCAGGCCCAGGGGCCCTTGGGCGAGCTATCTCACTCCCTGCGGGCAGGTGTGAGGATGAAGAGATAGTGAGGGGAAGGTGCTGGGCTGGCACGTGGCACATGCCAGGGCCCAGGGAGCACATCTGAGGTCCTGGTTGCTCTCACCCAGTCCAGAGGATGAAGTCTGGCTCCGGCTCAATCTCCTTCATGGCGTGAATGGAGGAGTTGATCAGGACCCAGGGAGAATCGCAGAGGTAATCACCCCAGGGGCCCGCGTTGGGCACTGGCTGGGAGCCGGCTGATGGGCACACCTGGAGGGGGGTTCCGGATGCATTGTAGTTGGGGTCAAGGTGCAGGTCAGAGATGTGCCAGAACTTCCCTACAGGGGAGACAAGACCCTCCCTCAATGCTTGGCCTCCTGTGAGCCTGAATGGGGGAGTCTGGGGCTACCCTGAGTTGCAAAGTGAAAGGAAGTTTCCTCTGAGCCCAGGACTTAAAGAAAAGAGCCATGGGTCTGGCTTTGTCCTGGAAAACAGAGGTCGGGGAATGACTGCTCTGTTCCTACCCTGTGCTCTTCAACAAGGCTCTTTTTATCTCCCCACCCAGGTAGAACATAAGGGATTGGGCTGTTTGACCCCACGAACCCTTTTGGAGTTCAAAGCAGAGTGCTCGTATCAAAGCAAAGGGAAAGTGTTGGGGTTAAGTGCTCAGGTTTCTAGACTCACAGACTGACTGTGTGACCTTCAGTGAGTTGCTTCACCTCTGAATCCACAACTAGAGCCACATCTTATCACACTCCAGAGAAATACATCTAAAACTCAGGTTGGGCTGAATTCCTTCTGTTTGTTAGTGCTTCTGGGTGCAAGCTGGCAGCGGCCAGTGGTCCTGCATGCCGTGGAAGTTGACCAAAGTTGGGGCTCGGCCCTAAACCAACGGAGGCTGAAATACCGAAAACCTCTTGTTGCAATACAGACAAGAGAATATACGGAAGTAGGAGTCAGGGTGCACAGGAAATCATCCTGCAGCCCTCGTGGTCCTTCTAAATGGGCAAGTAATCAAACCAGCATCAGACAGATTGATGAAGAAAAGACAAAAAAGTTTAATAATAGCATGGGCACCTCCTTCACGGGCAGGACCCAGCACAACTGAGCTGCTGGGCCACCAGGCTGCAGGTGCCGTTTACATAGCTCGGCTAACAGTAGGGAGGCTGGAGGAGAGAGAAAGGAAGGCCAGTTAGGGAGTTTACCAAAGAAAGCACAGTGTTTACAGATTTCAGTTCTGCCTTCTCCAGGGACAAAGGAGAAGGTGATCAGATCAAGGTGTTTTTCAAAAGTAACCTCCACCCAGCTGCAGGGCCCTGCCCATGAAATAAAGCTTTTGCCCAAAAGACATATTTTAGGGTGGTAGTTTTGCTCCCCTGCATAAGCTACATGAAGCAATTTCATCCTCTGTATGTACCCAGCACTGCTATCAGAAGTTCAGTGGTTTCTTAATGGAGGGCTTAACAGGCTTACCAGGTGTAGCTTCTGCCATGAGCCCTAGCTTTCTGGCTCAGACAAGGTTGAGGACTGGGCTTTCATCATTTTTGTCACTTCCTCCATTTCATGTGTCACTCAGAGCCAACGGTCAACCTCACCCCACCCCAGGACACTGGACCTGGCCTGGGCTCTTCTGTTGCTGTTTGCATTTAATAGCCAGGATGCCACCCAAGCCGTAGGACACTCAGTGTGACGCTAGGACAGGCCTCCGGTCAAGCCCCATCCCTGATCCTCACACCCTGACATTCCTCAGATGCTTCTGAATATCTAGTCTAAATCTGGTCTCGGGAGGATCAGCTCTTCGGTCACACTACCAGCAAATGACTGATTAATCCTCTCTTGAGCTCTATGCAACCTTTTCAACCAGCCTTGGGGGTACTGTTCATTACCCCCATTTTACAGATAAGGAATCCAAGGTCAAGAGATCAGCTTGTCCGAGACCACAGGGGAAGTGGTGGAGGCCCTGTGGCTCCTGCAACTCTCCCAGAGAGATGTGATTGCTAATAAGATAAAACTGGTGCTTTTTAAGTTTAGATGTCTCTTTTTAGACAGTCTATGCCTAAATTCTTATTTTTTACCCAAGCTAAGAGACTTTGTTTATAATGGCAGAAATTTAAACTTCTCACATAAACCAAGATCATTAATATAGGTAAAATGATTTCTACAGGGACAAAGTCCTAAGCTGGAGGAAAGAAACTCACTTCAGCTCTAAGCGGGCGGAGTAGGTGGGACTTCTCAAGTCCCTGCCCTGATACAGTGAGTCACGTCCAACTAGCCAGGCCGGCCGCATCAGAAGTCCTTTGCCTTTGTCTCTGGTCTGTGGTCCCCTTGCTTCCTCTGAACAATGTGGTAGAGCCCATTTCCCTATCTCAAGCAGTCTCTTTCTCAATTAACCACAGACAAATAGCAGTCGTGCCTCTTTGATGTCAGCCCTCATAATAGTCAATGAACCTTTCTCCACTTCAGAAATTCCTTGTCAGCTGATGGAGGCTCAAGTGTCAGCTGTTGTTTTCTCTGCCTACAAATCCAGTCTAATCACTGAATCTCCTTCCGCCCTAGCTGGCATTTTCTAGTGATGTGGGGAGTGGGGGGTGGGGGCAGGCCTCATTCCAGGAGAGGTCAAGATAGCAGAAAGAACCCTCCATTTCGAGCCCTCCAGCATGGGGCTACTAGCCCTTGGGTGCCAGTCTACTCAAGATTGGAGGGTATCACAGGCATTTCAGGTTTATTTCATTTTGTCCTTGAGGCCATTTTCTGGGAAGTGTGATTCTTATGCCCATTTCACGGATGAGGAAATGTGACTCAAACCCATACCTCCCTGTCTCCAGGGCTGAGACAGAACGTTGACAGAAGTTGGCGTTTATATTTAGAACATTGCCCCTAAAAGAAAAATAACAGGCTTCTGTGAAATTAGTAGGAATTAAGCTCTCATTATCGTGTTATGAACAGAAGTGGGCACAAGGACCCCCCACCCCGGGGGAAGTGGCTTATTTAGTTTATAATCTTGCTCCATGTGTTGGCTGTGGGACTCTGGATAAGCCAGGTGGCTTTGCTGAACCTGAAGGCGTTTCCCATCTGACCTGCTCCTTGTGAACATCAAATAAAAGTAATGAAAGAGAGAGTACCTGTCCACCCAGTACAACACCCCTCCCTGTCCACCTGGGTGAGACCAGAGGGTGTGGTACTGGGCACTTCAGCCCTTTACACTTTCAGTGCCCTGAGGATGAGGCAACTATAGCCCAAAGGGTTTCCGAAGTTCCTGCCACTTCTAATACCCTGTGATGCCACGACTTGTTCTTCTGTACAGCCCACAACACCGAGTCACCCCGGGTTCCATCCAGTCTCTGGCTTTAAAGGCCAAGCACTAACCCAATAGCCTTCCTTTGTATTTCTGCCTCCAAAACAGGGTTCACTTGTTAAAACCAACATTTACTGACCCCTTGTGTCAACTGCATGAATTGCCCTATTCTCCACAGCTCTTTGGTGGAGGCTGAGAGGAACAGGTCTGTTTCTCTGCAATTAGAAGCTGTAGGGGAAGTGCCATGCCTCCGTGGGTGCATGTGGGAGGAGAGAGACCGACCCAGCGGGCTGGCACCCCACCCAGTCTTGCCTAAGGAAGGTCGAGGTAGAAACCTCACCGTTGTATGCAATGCATGGTTGCTATCCAATCCGGTGTCCCACAGTTCCTTGCACTTCGGGAAGAAACCCGGATTTTGGAAAAAAACTCATAGGGGCTGTGCAATTCTTTAATATTGTTTTTAAAGTATCAATTATACATCCCTCTATGTTGAAGAAAAAAGAAAAAGTAAATACATAAAACCCACCATCCCGGGCCCTCCCTGGTGGCGCAGCAGGTTAAAGCCCTGCACTAAGAAGCTTAAGCCACTTCCTCATAAGTTCAATTCCCTCCTGCCCCGAGGAGATCCACATGACCCGCCTGCTGCTCCCCTCAGCAGTGTACTTCATCGATCTGCCTGTTCTGCTCCCCACTCTGTCTCTGGTGAATCCTCTCACCCTCCGCATCTCTGGCCTATACCCCAGCTCTGTACGAATAAATAAATAAATCTTAAAAAAAAAAAAGAAACCACCATCCCAAGAGAATCCATCAAAGGGCATGATGAAGGCAGATGTCCTGCCGCTTCCTAGCTGTGATCTTGGGCAAGCGCTGTCTCCCCTGAGTCTCCTTTTCCTGATGCACAGTACGGGTATAGTGGGGTGGTGGTAACGGGACCTACTTCCATGGCAGGGTCTCCAAGAACCATGTACACAGTCTCAGAGAAGAGAGGTTTTAAGGGCCGGTTTCCAGGCGAGGCTCTGAGCCGAGGGTGGCAGAGGGGTTTTCACAGGCCTAGGCAACGAGCACATTCGGCAAGCCTGGCCTGGAAAAGCACTCTAAAGAAATCAATAAACAAATGTGGGCTCTTTCCCTTAGGAGTGTGTTTTTACTCCTTGCCCTAGTTCCCGGCCTCACTATTTTTAGCAGTACTTTAGGTTCTCCCAATCCTGAGCTCACAGTACAAAACAAAGACATCACGGCCACTCGCAGCGCCTACCTGTCTCAGTCCTGGCCGCTCCAAGGTGAGCCAGGAAAATCAGCACCCTGAGCAGCCTCATCCTTGAGGTCCACCGGCCAGGAGCCATGGAGTTTCCAGATGCTACTCACGTCAGTTCCTGTGACTGAGCAGAACTTTCCATCCTGTTACCTTCTGTTCCCAGTTTTCCAGGGCTCCTCTGGCCTTTGCCCAGCAGCCGGTGAGCTTGCTCTGCCTGCCCAAGAAGATGCACCAACCAGGTCTTGGACTCTGAAGTAGAAAGCAGAACCTGTTCTACCAGTTTCTCAGAGCCTCGCAGTACAACCAGAGACTGTTCTCCAGGAATCCACCAGCCCTGTCACAGAGAGGCAATATCGTCTGCTTTCCGAGTTTTTACATTGGCCCAACCGTGCAGAAAATGCCTGTGTAAAATTGTTTGTCTTTACCCTCGATGCAACATAACTCTAGTCAGAGACAGAACAGCTCCACCACAGATGAAGCAAAACTAAGCCACTCATTTATTCGGGCCACGAACCGTGTCCTGGTGAGATGGAAGGGACCCAGGGCAGCCCTGCCTTCAAGAGGGAGCAGTAAACCACTGGGCCACACAACCAGTGAGCATGCTAGCAGCTGGACTAGCTCAGAGAACTCAAACTCAGACTGAGGAGAAAGAGGATTCCTGGAGGAGGTAGGGCATAAAGTCTTTTACTGTTGAAACTGTCAAAACAGAACCAGTAGTAAAGAGAAAGTATTTAAAAAAAAAAAAAAAAAGTACCCACCCCCCAGCTACAATAATTAGGAATTTATGGCCCAATTTTTCTTTATGTTATCCCTTCCCCACCCCCACCCCACCCCCCCTGCCCCAAGCCTACTTTAAAGCAAATTCCAGAAACATTGTTTTGCCCATACACACTTTAATATATATATTTAAAAGATAAGGACTCATTTCCTTATAAAATGATAGATCAAGTCTGAAAAAAATTATAGTAATGGAAACTGAAACAGGCCAAATGGCTTAATTAGTCTTTGCCCCTAAGATCTTAAGGGAAAAGGGAGAAAACTTATCTTTCTTTTGAAACTTTTATTTTAGACACTGCCTCTCTGACTGCCTGAGCAAGTAGAAGCAGGCGACCTTGAAGGAGTCCAAGGCCAGCTAAGACTAAGAAGGCAGGGGAGGGGGCCACTGAGAGGCAGGGAAGCACCAAGAGAAATTCAAAACTCTAGTTGTCTGAAGAAAAGCTTCTTCACATTCCTTCATTTATGAGCTGCCTGTTATTAGCCAGTGAACTTTGGCCAAGTCCATATTTCTTTGTCCCAGCCCACTTTTTAGCCAATACTTTTTTTTTAAGATTTATTTTATTTATTTATGCATACAAAAGCTGGGGTACAGCCAGAGGTGGGGAGGGGTTGAAAGACAGAGTGGGGAACAGAACAGGTGGATTGACTGAAATACATTGCTGAGGGGAGCAGCGGGCAGACAGAAGTCTGCTGCACCATGTGAGTCAGTTCTCAGGCTGGTGATCTGAACTCATATGGCTGTGGATAACCTCACAGTGCTGAGACTTAACCCCTTGCACCACTAGGAAGGCCTGTTAGCCAATAAAAATTAACTCTTTGGGCCCTTCCTGGTGGTGCAACAGTTTAGGACACAGCACTATAAGCTAGCCGAAGCCACTTCAGTGTGAGTTTGAGGAGGTGATCCTCATGGCACAGCAGATCTCTCCTGTCTCACCCACTGCACTCCTCAGGAGTGTACTTTGTCAATCTGCCTGTTCTGCTCCCCATTCTGTCTCTGGTGAATCTTCTCACCACCCCTACACCTCTGGCTTGTATCCCAGTTCTATATGCATGCATAAATAAATCTTTTATATATA
>NW_004567109.1:13293154-13298628 GCF_000260355.1 Condylura cristata | reverse complement strand
GAGGGGAGCAGCGGGCGGGTCAGGAGAGGTCTGCCACGCCATGTGGTCACCTCCGGGGCAGGCGGGGATCGAACTCATGCGCAAGTGGCTTTTGCTTCTTAGTGCTGTGCTTTAACCCGCTGCGCCACCAGGGAGGGCCCTATAATGTTTATTTTTACATCATTTTGTGCATTTTTTCATCTCAGTAATAATCCCCATGGGCTTCCCATCACCAAATCACCGTGTGCGATCACCATAGTCCAGTGCATTTCCCCCCTCACACACTGTTTTTGATCCCATTCCCCACTCCATTCCCATAAAATGTCTGGTATATAGCTGTTCTTTATTATTATTTTTTTTCGCCTGGTCTGTTATACTCCTGCTATGAGTGAAACCATCGATATTTTTCCTTTTCTTTCTGGCTTACTTCACTAAGCATGAGCTTTTCCAGCTCCATCCATGTTGCTGCAAAAGGCGTGCTTTTTTTTGGTTGCTGAGTAATATTCCTTTGTGTGTATATACTACATCTTTTTAATACAGTCATCCACTTTTGGGCATTTGGGCTGTTTCCATGTCTTTCCAATTGTAAATAAGGCAGTAATAAACATGGGGGTGCAGGTATCTTTTTGAATCAGTGTTTTTGTATCTTTTGGGTAGATACCTAGGAGTGGGATTGCTGGGTCATATGGAAGCTCCATGTTAAGTAGTTTGAGGAACCTCCAAACAGTTTTCCATAGTGGTTGTACTAGTTTGCATTCCCACTATAAATAAATCTTTAAAAATTTTATCTTGGTAGAAAAGTCTTGGGAGGTGCGGGAAGGGGAAGTTCTCAGGTACAACCTTTGCCCAATGCTGATGCAGATTGTGGCTGGAGCTCAGGTACACAGAGGGCTTAGTCCACAAAGGTCAAGAACATAGTCATGATAAAGTCCATTTTCTAATTCACACAAAGGCTTGAAAAAAATTTTTTCTGCTTGCACAATGATTCCTAATGGATGGTGCTAGGGCTTCTGGGACATTAACCACAAACTGAGGGGTCTAAATGATTTATTAACATCAAGTCTAGTCACTCAGAAGCAAAGACATTTTGCTCTTTGGCCTTCATTCATTTAATGAATATTTATCAAGCAGCTTCTGTGTGCCAGGCACTGTACCTCTGTGTTCCCTCCCTTGTTCAGTGACACGAACAAACATGGGTACTTTGTTCCTTGTATTGCTTAGATCTGTTTATATGGAATGTGTATGCACTTGTTCCTACCTTGGGTATGGAAAGCAAATCACCAGCCTGTGAAAAGTTAAATGATTCCAGGCAATGGCAACAGTGGGCAGAATAAGAAGGGCTGGTAGAATGGGCTACTCACACACAATAACCAAATGGAAGATGAGGACAGCAGGACATTCCAAGAACTAACTAGCAACCATCCTAAAGTTCTGCTCCCTTCACAGACTCAACTACTCCTCTTCTAAGAGTTGAGTACTCTAGGTGGCCCTGTGAATCTACGAATAGTGTATTCCAAGGAATACACGAATTTTCCAAGTTGCAACGTTTACTATATCCCCACTGGTGTATCAAGCAGGACAACAGGGTAGATAATGTCCAAATGAGATTGAAAGTCCATGAAAGCAGTGCCCTCTGTGGAGGCGCAACGGGATAGGACACAGCAGGGCGAACTAGCCGCAGCCACTCCAGTGTGTTCAATCCCCAGCCCCAGAGCTGACCCACATGGCACAGCAGCTCCCTGTCTCCCAGCTGCTCCCTCAGCAGTGTGCTTCACCAATCTGCCTGTTCTGCTCCCCACCCTTTTCTGGTGAAGCCTCTCACCGCTTCTGCACCTCTGGCCTGGACCCCATTTCTGTAAGCATAAATAAATCAATCTTAAAAAAAAAAAAAAGTCCATGAAAGCAAAGACATCAAGTTGGAAAAAAAAAACAAAAAACCTACAAGCAAGGCATGATTTCGAATGTCTCACATACACAACAAATCACCACTGGTCAAGTTACCAGTGGCCTGGTGGCAGTCTGCTTTAACCACAAAGTAAGTGTTGAGTCAATAAAAGAATAACAATAATATTACAAAACTATAGGAGGTTAAATTTTTTAAATGGCAAGAAAGGTTACTACGGCTGATACGTAAGATTCTTTCAAATATCTTAAACAGCAGACAAAACACACCAAAAATAATGATGATTTATCTTAAGGAGGTTAAACTTCAGGGCATCTCACAGGATAGAGTTAATGTAAAATGCTTAAGGCAATGTTTGCAGTTAAAGAAAAAATATATATAACAGTCCAGGAGCCAAGCAAACATGTCTATGAAGATGTGGTTTAGACATTATGAAATTAATATTAATAAAGCAAAGTTAGAAGATACTAGAAGAGTAGAACTTATGTTCTTCCATTGCACTGGCTAATTGGTGACAATTTTATAACTGTAAATCATCAACAAACTAGCACTCTGACTTGTGGATTTGGAGACACTTGATTGACAGTGTCAACCTCTCTCAAAGACTGAGAAACGCTACTCCTTATCAGCTTCAAGAAAGGTGATTTTTCCATATTTAGAAGACTACCATTATCTCTTCTTTCTGAATGTTTTTCTCCCCCCCCCAAGAATTTTATCCATTTAATGCACCCCTATGTTTATTACAGCACTATAATAGGTAAAACCTGGAAACAACCCAAATGACCAAAATTAGACGATTGGATCAAAAGTTGTATATACACAGTGGAATACTACTCAGCAATCAAAAGATAAACTCATGCCATTCCAGGCCACATGGGTGGAGTTGGAAGGGATCATGCTCAGTGAGATAAGTCAGAAGGAAAAAGAAAAATATCAAATGGTTTCACTTATAGGAGGAGTATCAGAGAACCAAGTAAGACATAAGGAAATAACTGTATTGTTATTATAATCCAAAACACTACACAACAAAAGCAAGCAATTATAAGCCAGAGAGATCCTATAGGGAGGGGCACAGACAGGAATCCAAAGGAGGGAGGGAGGAATGTGGGGGACTGTGGTGATGAAGGACCAGTGAAGAGGGGGAGGAGGGAAGTAAACATTGTTTTAAAATGAACAATAATGTAAATAGATCTATAAGTTAATAAAAAATAAGAAAAAAGAAAGGATTTTGACCATTTATCGATAGGTGGCAGTTCTGCCTACAAAGTTCGCATTTCCCCTCTCACTGTGGAACACCACCTGGACTGCTAGGAGCACTCCTAGGTCATCATCTCTCAAAGTTGCTCGGGACCTAAAATAAAACCTTGTTTTCATCTGCTGACAAAACTCTGACTCAGTGAATTCTTTAAATTGTATCATTTTTCACAGCGTTGAAGTTCAGTGGCCAGTACAGAGACTGGGATAAAAAGAGAATCAATAAACACTTTTTTAAAAAGATGTATTTATTTATTTATGCATACAGAACCCTAGGCCAGAAGTGCAGGGGCAGTGAGAGTGTTCACCAGACACAGAGTGGGGAGCAGAACAGGCAGATACATGAAGCACACTGCTGAGGTGTACAGGGTGGTCCCCAGGAAAAGGGGAAGTTCCAGGTTCCCTGCCCCACCCAGAAGGAGGGTGGAGCTGAGCAGAGAAGAGAAGAATCTGGAGAAGGAAGCAGGATGGAGACCAGAAGGTGACTTGAGGGAGCCACATGGAGCAGGGACATGTGATGAAACTTTGCTTGCTTCTGGTCCTGGACTGGGTGAAACAGATGTGGGTGAGAGACCTGTGGGAGATTTCACTATGGCAGCGTTTATATTGATTTTGATTTTGCTCTTTTCCTCCTGTAACGGGGTGGCCCTAGGAAAAGGAGAAATTCCAGATTCCCTGCCCTCCCCAGAAGTAGAGTGGAGTAGAAGGAAGCAGGATGGCGAGCCAGGAGACCTGAGAAAGCCACATGGAGCAGCAAGCATGTGATGAAGAAACCATGCTTGTTTCTCGACCCTGGATTGGTTAAGGCAGATTCGGGTGAGATACCTGTGGGGAAGTGACTATGGCAGTGTTATATTAATTTTAATTTTGCTCTTTTCCTCCCAGACTTTCCTGGCCATTTCTGACCTTTTTCTATGGGTCCCGGCCAGAAGGTGCTTTAGGCTTGTGGCAGGCTTTCAGGTCTTGCTTTAGACCAATCCCTTTTGGGTGGACTTTTGCCCATGATCCGTTGGTAACTTTAGGTGTTTGATTTAGAAATTATGTTCTTTGTCTCCTGTATTGTATACTCATTGTATTAAAAGTTATTTTCCATTCAAGCTCTTATGCCTTGTATTGATGTGGCTGATGGCAGAACCTATTTAGGGCAGACAGGTTTTGGGGTTCTGGAGTGTCCCTCTCTCCCTGATCTGTAACAGATTTTGCGCCCAGGGGAGCAGCAGGAGACTCCAGAGAGGTCTGCTGCACCAGTGCACCAGGTGGCTCAGCCCCCTGGCCGGGGATCTAACTCATGCTGAAGCAGCTGCGGCTGGCTAGCAGCACCACGCTGTAACCCGTTGTGCCACCAGGGAGGGCCCCAATAAATACTTTTAAAGAGACAGCTGTCAGAGCTAGGACCTGACAAATATTTCACTCTCCTAGGGCAGATACAACCCTGTTAACGTTAGAATAGTTAAAGCAAACGAGGAAAAGGAGTTGAATAACACTGGGGTGAAGGCAAATGGGGGCGGAGAGGCACAAGCCTCAGATTTTTTTTGAAAGGTCATCCTTAGGAAGTGTAGGTTCCTCATTGCCTCACCGGGACAAACAGAACCTGCGGTGGTAATCCAAGACAAGAATTTGACTCATGAGAAATAATAAGCAATCTCACCAAATGCTATTAAACGAAGTACTAAGGTCTACGAGTGTGCAAAGACTGCCCGACTGCGGGGCGGAGACTAGATGAAAGTGTAGACCAAGGAGAAAACTTTGGCGGGAACATGAGAACGTCACAAAGGAAATGACGTATTTTCGCCCCCTTGGTAGTCGCTGAGATACGGAAGTAGCCTCTTGATTGGTTTTCTTGAGACATCACCGTAGCAGCCTGGCCCGGCTCCCTGTTTGCGCATGCGCATTGCGTTGTCTCCGTAACTATGGCGGCAGAAGCTTCCGGTGCCATTGGCGTGCAGTCTGTGTCTGCCTGAGACCGGCCAGAGGCAACCGGAAGAAGCGTAGCGCTTGAAAGTATTGATTGGTTAAAGCAAGGAGCATTCTGGGCGCTGATTGGCTCCTCCAATTGCGGGAACTCGTTGTGGCTCAGTAAAATAGATCCCGCGGTGCGGCGGCAGTACGGTTCTGAGGTGTTTCGCGAACGCGCTAGGCCGGAAATTCCTTGAGCTCATACACTAGAGAATCGTGATCAAGATGTGGAATAGTAGTGAGTGGGGAGAATGACAGTCGCAGGAAGTATTTAAAAAGAGGGAGAGAGTAGGAGAGGCGTGTGACGGCGGGAGGCTGCCTGAGCTCTCGCGATATCTCACTCCTCAAGCACCCCGGGGCAGTCCAAAATGGCGGCGGGGGA
>NW_004567109.1:13263115-13293054 GCF_000260355.1 Condylura cristata | reverse complement strand
ATTTAAAAAGAGGGAGAGAGTAGGAGAGGCGTGTGACGGCGGGTGGGTGGGGCGGGAGCCGAGGAGGGGCCCGGGGCGCCGGACAGAGGTGGCGGGAAATGAGGGAGACGCTGCGAGTGGCTGGGGCGAGTGAAGTCTGAGGAAACCTGTGCTTTCCCCGGAGACTTGGAAAGTAGCGCAGATATTAAATACTGTTGTTCAACGCCAGGTGGATATGATAGCTACGGCAGCTCCTTTGGGGGCGCCGGTGGCTACACACAGTCCCCGGGGGGCTTCGGATCGCCGACACCTTCGCAGGCTGAGAAGAAATCCGTAAGTTGAAAGAATATTTTCGATTTATTTTGTCCTGCCCTGACAGGGCAGGATTTTCTCATCCATGTGAGAAAATACAAGCGGAGAAGGAAGGGTGTTAAATAGGAACCTATTTGATAAGTTTGCAAAACGAAATCTCCCCCAATTTTGCATCCAGCGTTTCCTTGGCTTTGTTTTGTTTTTGTTGTGTTTGTTTCATGGTTTTTATCTTTTTACTTTGTAATCCAGTTCTGTTGACTCGCCCTAGGTTCCTAGACCATTGTCATTTGGGGGGTACAGCTTCATACCTCACCCTCGCATTATTTTGAAATTTACCATTATGGCTAGAGAATTAGTATTGGGGCAGAACTGAATTTGTATCAATAGCCTATTTTGCATTCTTATTCTATTTGAGGTTGTTTTTAAATTAAATGTTCGAAAATGATGTACCATGAAAAGAGCATGGTTTTGAAAACATATGTTCCCTCTACTGACGCTCTGCCACGTTATCTTTGGACACAGTGCTTAACCTTTCCAGTTTGGCACCTGTTAACAGGGCATCTCAACGTGAACTGGGCTGCCTGTCTGTGGGTCCTCACCTAGGGCGCTTAAATTCAGTAGTTGTTCTGCAGGCACACACAAAAAGTTAATAATGGGTTTATTTACAAAGGGGAAAGGATAAGTTACAACCCAGGGAAAGAGAGAGAGAGATCCAAGTTAACTAGAGCATCCTACCAGTTCCCCTGACTTGGAACTCCAGTAACACACTGAAAACTCATCAAGAGCCAAAAGACCAGCCCCCGGTCCAGAGAGAGAGAACCTCTAATATGGCTCCCTTATATCCCATATACCCAAAAGTCCCAGAATGCCTGCTTAGCTCCACCCTTGGGTCTCCGCAGTTCTCCCCATGGTATTGCTTTGCTGGGAGTTGTAGTTTCAGTGACTGGAGTAGGGGGTGGAGTTGTAGTTTCAGTAATTGCAGTAGGGGGTGAAGTCCACAAAACTGCAGAGTTCCTTTCCCCCTAACACACCGACTAAATGAGATTACTGATTCAGGTTGTTGTGAAAGTGAATATTATATGTAGAAAGTGCTTTCCCTAAATTGTTCCAGATACTTAAAAAAACAAAAACCCTGAGCATTGGAGCCAGAAGCAGAGTCCTGAATCACTTTACTTTTTAACTGGCAGTGTCACTTTAGTGAAGCAACTGGAACCCTAGAGCCCTCTCTTTTCCCTAGTGCAAATACTAAGGTGAAAAACTGATACTAAACCTATCACAGGTGGTTCTGAGAATTGGTAAATAAATATATAAGACAGTTGCAGAAAGCTGTCTAAATGCTTGTTGATTTTTTTTTTTTTCAGAAATTAGTTTGCATTTGGTAAGTGTTGCTGATTTCATCCTTTAAATACAGGGTTCATCTGGCTGCTTTGGTGTCACTCAGGTTGGGGTTAAGATTTAGTAGCTCTTGTGTGTACAAGTTGATAAACTTCTGCTTCACTGTTAATTCAAGGATGTACGTCCCTAGAAAAGACTTTGCTGATAATTCTAATACATTTGGACATTGCTTTATATTTTTCCTAGAAGTTACTTCTACAGTCCAAAAAGCATTTATTGTTTACCACCTTGTACAATAGAGGCTCAGGGATATCAAGCTTACATAGCTAGGGAGTCAGTGGCACCAGATAGTGCATACGTTATGCTGAACAAACCCTGAATTTGGTGAGCAACTGCTTCTCCCTTTTGTAGTTTTCTTTTTCCCAGGAAGACCACAGGGAGTGCTGATTCTCTTAACTTTGTCTTCTTGGCACCATGAAAGAGAATACAAAAGATGGCTGGTTCTTGGCTTTTCTACCTTAACTTAATTTTCTTCATTCCAGTTATTAGAATGTTCATCTCAGGATCCCTGACTTGGATAGTGTGTTAAGACAGTTTTTCAGAGAACCATGTTGATTATAAATTGGAAACCCAAACCCAGTTCTTTCTTGTTTTTAAATCTAGTGTCTTTCTGCTGCAAATTTGATCATCTTCCTATTTAAAAGTTTCCAAGTATAAACCTGAAAATTTGATCAAGCCATGTGAAATTTTTAGTACTCAACATGTTTTTTTTTCTTTTAAAGATTTATTTATTTATGCATACAGAGCTGGGGTACAGGTCAGAGGTGCAGGGTGGTGAGAGGATTCACCAGAGACAGAGTGGGGAGCAGAACAGGCAGATTGACTGAAATGCACTGCTGAGGGGAGCAGGGGGCAAGATGGGAGAAGTCTGCTGTGCCATGTGGGTCACCTCCCTGGCCAGGGATAGAACTTGTGTTGAAGCCACTGTGGCTAGCTTTGTAGTGCTGCACTTTAACCCGTTGTGCCACCAGAAAGGGCCCAGTTTTTAGTTTTCTTATGCTGAAGTACAGTGAAAATCTCAGCTGTGAAAACAGAAATTATAGTAGATTGTGCACATTTCTATTTATTTATGCATACAGTAGTTGGGTACAAGCCAGAGGTACAGGGGTGGTGAAAGTATTCATCAGAGGCAGAGTGGGGAGCAGAACAGGCAGATGGACAAAGTCCACTGCTGAGGGGAGCAGCTGGCGACCCAGGAGAGGTCTGCTGTGCCATGTGGGTCACCTCCCTGACTGGAGATCAAACTTGAGGTGAAACAGCTGCAACTAGCTTCGTAGTGCTGCGCTTTAACCTGTTGCGCCACCAGGGAGGGCCCAGCATATAACTTTTTAAATATGAAGTACTATAAAATTGAGAACATAGTTGATTCCTTATTAAAAGCAATTGCAGGTATAAAAGGTGAAGAAGAATCGCTGACATAATAATTACTGATATTTATTGAGTGCTTACAAATTACCAGGTAGCATTCTAGGTGCTTTTCCATATATTCAATTTATGAAGCGTGCTGGACACACAGCAGGTTTTAAATGAACAGTAGTTACTATTATGCTTGATTTTCATTTCAGTATTACTGTTACATAAGTAGTTACTGTTTATGAATTTACACTTGCTTTTTTTTTTTTTTCAGAGAGCCCGAGGCCATCACATTATACCCTGCACCGTATCTCAGTTGCTCTCTGCCAACATGGTTAATGAAGTGTTCAAGATTGGGAATGTTGAGATTTCACAGGTGTGTGAAATAACGTGTAAAATAATATGAGGAATGAACTAAAACTTAATTCCTTTATAAAACTTACATATACATGAATGTTGCTTTTGTCCCCTTCTGACCTAGGTCACTATTGTGGGGGTGATCAGACATGCAGAGAAGGCTCCAAGCAGCGTTGTGTACAAAATAGATGACATGACAGCTGCACCCATGGATGTTCGCCAGTGGGCTGACCTGGAAGTAAGCTGGGGCTTTGGAATCAGGGTGGGGTTACTTTGGGAATTTGACCATGTTGCATTTTTTCAGTCTGGACTTTTTTAAAAGCGCTTATAAAAATAACACATTTTAAAAATTTAAGTAATAAATGTTCTAACAAAGGAAAAAATAATAAAAGGACTTCACCTTATTTTAACTTACTAAATGGGCAAAGTAAAAAAAGAATGACAGTGTCTACTTCTAGTGAAAGCTGTAGCTGGCACAGTGCTACTACTAGGTGCCTGGTGTGTTGAATTGTTTATCTAGGGACTTGGTACCACCCTACCCTAATGGTAGGAGGCTATTTATAACCTTGCTCAAAGATCAATAGCTGACCCAAATTGCCCATCATTAAAACCAGCGCACCACAGTTAAAGATTTACATTAAAGAAATTCTTAAGATTCACTTGTAAGAATGATGATCATAGCGTTATTCATAATAATGAAACAAGCAATTTCAAAATGCTAGTACTAGGCTATTAATTAAGTCATGATATATATATTTAGAAAACACTGCAAATGAAAGAAATATTTACCATACATTGTTTGGAAGAAAAGGCAGGTTAATTGCATGCATGGTATGGCCCCTTTTTCCACAAGATGAATTATGAAGAAAACAGGCCAAAATACATGGTTTTTATCATTTTTATTTTTTAGTTGGGCAGGACTGTTGATTTTTTTTTATAGAGATATATATACACATACTTTTTAATATTCATTATAGAAAAGTTGGATGATAAATACTGTATGCTGTTTCACTTCAAGAAATTATAAGTGACCTGTGAGAAATAACTTCGTATTTGTGTGTTCTTTATTGCTTGCTCCTCAGAACAATACAGAATAATTTATTCACCAATTATTGGAAGAATGAATCTAAGCTTCATTGCTTGGTTCTAGGTATACAAAGATTTAAAAAGATAGTCCATGCAATCAGGTGGGAAGGAAGATATTATAGATAACTAGTATTACACGCTTTTACAAGTACAAAATATCATGGGGCCTCCCTGGTAACCTACACGTTAGATCTCAGCTCTGCCACTGCTTTGGCCTGAGTTTGATCCCCAGCCACAGAGCTACCCACATATGGTGCAGCAGACCTCTCCTTTCTCACCTAATGCACCCCTTAGCAGTATATTTTAGTAAACCTGCCTGTTCTCTCCACTCTGTCTCTGGTGAATCCTCTCTAACCCTTCACCTCTGTCCTACACGTCTAGCCTATTTCTTTTTTTCTTTTTTTTAAAGATTTATTTATTTATTCATACAGAACTGGGGTACAGGCCAGAGGCTCAGGGGCGGCGAGAGGCTTCACCAGAGACAGAGTGGGGAGCAGAACAGGCAGATTGACGAAGTACACTGCTGAGGGGAGCAGCGGGCGGGTCAGGAGAGGTCTGCCGCACCATGTGGTCACCTCTGGGGCAGGTGGGAATGGAACTCATACGGAAGTGGCTTTAGATTCTCAGTGCTGTGCTTTAACCCGCTGCGCCACCAGGGAGGGCCTTTAGCCTATTTCTTTAATAATTAAATTTTAAAAGTATCATAGTTACTTATAAAACGTTTAAGTCACCTAAAATCCCACATCCAAGAAATGACTACTGTTATGACATATTTTGGCAAATCCCCATTCAGACTTTTTTCTCCTGAGTATCAATAGCTGTATTGAATATAATCTTAACAGTTTGACATAAAGCATAATTAGATATGCAGCTGCTCATATCTGTCTTTTTCACTTAAAACTGTAGCAGAGCTAGTTTCTTAATGTTATAAGTATAGGAGCATTTAGCTTGTTTCTAGTCATTTACTATTACAGGTAAAGCTTTAGTGATTTTCTGTACATCTTTTCATGAATATGATGTAATCTTTTTTATTTTTTTAGAGATTTATTTATGCATACAGAACTGGGATACAGGCAGGGGAGTAGAGGAATCACCAGAGACAGAGTGGAGAGCAGAATAGACAAATGTACTGAAGTACACTGCTGAGGGTACCAGCGGGTGAAACGGGAAAGGTCTGCTGTACTATGTGGGTCAGCTCCCTGGCCAGGGATTGAACTCGTGCTACAGTGGCTGCGATAGCTTCATAGTGCTGCACTTTTAATGTGTTGCACCACCAGGAAGATCCACATTCACATTTTTTTATTACCTTCCATAAAGGTACCAGTTTACACTTAATTGGTGCATGAGAGTGCACAGTTCTCCACATTCTTGCTCACAGTGAATTTCAGGAATCCTAAATTTCCATATGGTGGTTAAAGAATACAGTTTTGGCTGAGAATTTTCTTTTTTTGTCTTTAGTGAGGTAGTGGTAGTTGTTTTGTTTTTAACTACATTTAATCTTATTTTGTGGAATTTTTTTTAAATGTCTCTAAGTTCTTTTTTAAGATTTATTTATTGATGCATACAGAACTGGGGTACAGGCTAGAGGTATAGGGGTGGTGAGAGGGGGTAGCAGCAGGTGGGTCAGCAGAGGTCTGCCGCGCCATGTGGGTCACCTCCAGGGCAGGTGGGGATCGAACTCAAGCTGAAGTGGCTTTAGCTTCTTGGTGCAGTGCTTTAACCTACTGTGCTACCAGAGAGGTCCCTAAATGTCTTTTAAGTTCTTTTATTCTCTCATCCCCAGCAGTTAGTCTTTCACCAAAATTATACAATTTCTGTAACTTGTCTTTCTTTTAACTTTGAAAAACTTTTTATAGTCTCAAAACTTTTTGAAGATTAATTTTACTTATTTATGCATATAAGCACTGGGGTGTAGGCCAGAAGTGTGGGAACTAAGAGGATTCACCAGAGACAGAGTGGAGAACAGAACAGGTGGGTCTGTTGAAATACACTGCTGAGGGAAGCAGTGGGCAAGCTCAGAGAGGTCTGCTGTGCCATATGGCTCAGCTTCCTGGCTGGGAATTGAACTCATGTTGCAGTGGCTGGTGATAGTGCTTTTAGAAAAGCAAATTCTAAAAGGAGAAACTAACTGGTTTGATATTAAGGATGCTTTGTCATAATTTGCAAATTTCTCTTTCTGGATATAATTTAGAAGTACTATAGAGATTTCACCAACATTACTAAAACCTTAATAATATGTTTGCATTATATCTGCTAGGATCACAGTGATGAAAACACTGTGGTTCCTCCAGAAACATATGTGAAAGTGGCTGGCCATCTGACACCTTTTCAGGTAAGTTAAAAAAAAAGGCAGTTAATGCATTCAGTGAGATAGTTTTTAATTCATACCTGAGTTTAGCATTCAGCAATTCCTCGCTTAACAATATCATATTAGAAACTGGAACTTCAAGCAGAACTGTGCCCAGTGAAACCAATTTTGCCATAAATTAGTATAAAAGAGTTAAGTTCCTCCTAACATTTCTAAAAGTATCACCAAATTTATAAAAACCCCAGATGCCTCTGATCATTTTTATCCATTCATTTTCTAATCTGCTTATTCCAGTTCAGGCTATGGATGGAGAGAGAGTATCTTGGTAGCTCAGGTATGACCCTGGACAGGTTTTCCTCCATTGCAGGGCCCACTCATAGTACAGCCACCAGATGTGAGGAGAGCATACAAACTCCTCAGCTGGAGTGTGTTGCATTTTTTTTTTTTCACTTATGAGTGTCGTAAGACCTCTTTTAATTGAGGACCTGCTGTAAAACCTTTTCCCATATTAGCAAAAATATTATAACCAAGCTCTTTTAGAGCGGTAGTGTTTTGACCTGAAGTAGATTTGAATGTATTTATCTGTTGTTCACATTTTTCTGTGTTTTAATAGAACAAAAAGACCCTTATAGCCTTTAAGGTCATGCCCCTGGAGGATATGAATGAGTTCACCACACATATGCTGGAAGTGGTCAATGCACACATGATGCTGAACAAAGCTAATACCCAGGTGGGTTTTTTCCCTTCTTTGGGAGAACATAGATAGTTCCTGTGCTCTGGCTCTCATTTTCTTGACATTTTGAAGGTTAAGCCAAAAGGAAGGCTTTGCTCAGTTTTCAAAACATTGTTTCCATCGGCTTTGCCTTTTTATTTTCATGCATATGAAGCACTCATGTTCCCCTTAGAATGATGAGTTTCTTTGATGCCACTGGGTTGAATGGTAAAGCCTAAGCAACCATCAAGGGTAGCACCGTAACTGTAGCTTGACCCTTTAGCTCCTCTTTGTATGCAGAGAAAACCCCAAGGAGGACAGCATTTTGCTGCTTTCCTTCTAATCTATTGATTGACTTGGAAGCTGTGCACCATTGTTTTGTCCCTAAAATGTCTCACCACTATTTTCTGTTGTATGAATTCAATTTGACAAACCTACCTGGAATCATACACACAAAGGGTTTGTTGATTCTAATATTAAAATGTCTGGTGGCAAGATGGAGGATTGATTATAGAAGGAGACTGTCGAAAACAAATGAGCAGTAAGGATGCTATTGCATCCTGTTCTGTACTCAGCACTTTGTTAATCACTTGGGATACAGAGCTAAATTCATTCCTTCATTTGCAAAATGTTCAGCCTAGTATGTGCCACTCATTATTCTAGGCCCTTACAACACAGCTGTGAACAGATGGATGAGGTGTTTGCCTTCCTACTTGTTGTCTTGAGAGACATAGACAAAAAACAAATTATGTAATTTTGAGTAGTTATAGGTACTCGGAAATAGAGTAGGAGAGAGTAAAAAGGAGTAAGAGTGGTAAAATTTTAGATGGGAAAAGGATATTCCAAACAGAGGGAATAAAAAGGTGCTGGGAAGCTGGAAAGAACGGGCTGTATCTGAGACCAGTAACAAAGCCAGGGTTTGTGTAGGGAAACCAGTGACAGGTAAAAGTAAGGGGTATCGGCAGGGAAATAGAACCCAGATCAGATAGGGTTTGGAAGCCGTAGTAAGGACTGATCTCTTTCAGTTGATTCTGAACTTTCAGAAGCTTTTGACTAGGGAGTAATGTGGTTTGATTTGGCTGCTATATGGAGAGTAGATCATGAGACACCAAGAATAGCTGTGGACAGAATTCAAGAGAATGATAACAGCAGTGATAATAGAAAGTGGTTGAATTCTGATAATTTTGAAGGTAGCATAAACAGGACTTTGGTAGGTTAGATAGAAGACACCCAAAAAAGGGAAGGTTCAAAAATGCCCTGGCATTGGGGCAGGGGTGACTAGATGAAGATAGCATGTTTGGAGAGTAAAATCGAGACTCCTATTTTGGTCCTTTCCCTAAGGTGAAATCCAGCTAGAGGTCCAGGTGGAGAACAAAATGGATAGTTGAATGTACAAGATTGGAGCTCAAGAGAGGTTGGGGCTGGAGATAGAGCTATGGGAACCATTGTCAACATCAGTGAAGTGTCACACCACCTCAGAGGAGATGAGATGCTAGGAGTGAGAGCTCTGGGACACACTAACCTTTGGAAGTCTGGACACAGAACAGGAACTAGTGAGAGTAAAAAATCACCAGTTTTTCTAACCAGGAAATACGGTTTTGCAGATGTTTTGGAAAGAGTGTTTTAAGAAAGCAGGAGTGGGACATAGTTGTAGCGTGCTGCCTGCAAGCCAAGTAAGATGAGAATGCTCTGCCGCCACACTTGAAAACAGGGTCTTCAAAAGAAAGTCTTCAGGAAAGGGCAGGGGAAAGTGTTTTAAAGAGAGTGGGGTTGAATAGAAAGTGTAGGTTATTTCATTTCTGTATTTCATAACATATATGCATCAAATATATGATGAAAATGGCTTTAAAATGAGGAAGGTAGGGAGTGAAAACTAGGAATACGGACAATTATATTGAGCAGTAATTAAAATAGTCCTCACCCTCAAAAAGAGTTTGCTTTAAGTTTTGAAGGTTCGGATCATTTAAGGAGTGGCTGGGTGTCATGGAACCACAGAGAAGAGTTCCCTAACCTGACCTGACAGAGATAGGCCCCCAAGAGGGGGTGGTGTCTTTAAAACCATGAGGCAAGGCCACCAGAAACGGGACTTAGGCTTTTTCAGCCGAGGTGTTTGGAAAAGCAACAGCATTTAGTTCAATGTTAACATCAGAAAATCTAAGATTCCTGTTTTACCAGTAGGAAATATGAAAGTTTCTAGCTTCAAAACAAGGAACGACGATTGATATTTATTTAAAATTTATTTTATATATGTATGTAAGAGCTAGGGTGTAGAGATGCCAAGGGGGATTTACTGGGGGTGAGAGGATTTACAACCAGAGACAGAGTGGGGAACAGAAAAGGTGTTACTGACTGAAATACACTGTTGAGGGGAGCAGCAGGCAAGATAGGAGAGGTCTGCTGCGCCATGTGGGTAGCTCCCTGGGTGAGGATCGAACTCCTGCTACAGTTTTTGCGGATAGCTTCATAGTATTGAGACTTAACCCCTTGTTCTAGTTGAGGTAGATTTTTGAATGTCCAGGAGTTTTGTGGGGTTTTTTTTCCCCACAGGCAGGGGGAGCCATTTCAAAACTTCTGTTTCTGAGAGTTTCTGTTTTTGTTTTAAAGACATTTAGTTATACATATTATACATTTATACATACTTATTTATTTAACTGGGGTGTAGGCCAGAGGTGTAGGGGTGAGAGGACTCACCACAGACAAGAGTGAGGAGCAGAACAGGCAGATCTCCTGAAACACTGCTGAGGGGAGCAGCAGGCAGGTCAGGATAGGTCTGCTGTGTAATGTGGGTTTGTTCCTTGGCTGGAAAGTAATTTTATTATGAAGTGTGTGCGCTTATCTCTAGAAAGTGGCAGGGAACAAGGATTTGTGGCCTAAGAGGAGTTCCAGGATAAGCTCTTGGTGGACAGGTAGAAGATGTTGACAGGGGTACTAGGAAGGTATAGTTTGAGAGGGAAATGCAGAACCAGGAGAAAATCTGTCGCGAAGCCTAGCAGAGGAGTGTGGTGAGCAGCATCTGTTCCTGAGGAGTCCTGTTGGCGAGTGTCTAGTGGCAGCAGTTTCAGAAGCATACATGCACCAGTAGTCATCTCTGTGCCCTTTGCTGCCCGCCCTTGTATCGCTTCATTCCTAGTTAACCCTCAATGCTTGAGTGATTGATCACTGAGGATATCACTGTCGCCAATTTCCGGGTAATTGTCTTCTCAGCACAAGTTTTCTTCTGGTTCCTCACACCACAAAGAAGAGAAAGATCCAGCAGCTGCCTTTTTCTCTGATTGATAATATGTGCATCAGAGGATTACTTTATCTTCCTCTGAAACACTGAGATAAAAGACAAAAGGAGCAATATTGGTGAAAACTACAATTATCGGTTAAGGGGAACATGAAGAAAAAGATTTGAAAAAATGACATCAAAAATACAAACATGGGAAGAAGTGTGAATAGATAAGTACCCTTATCAACATCTTCTGCCTATCCCCGAAGGGCTGATAGTCCCTGAGTGTTATCCTCAAAATTAATTTGCTATCAGTTTGAGGTACTCTTTAGATTTGTTCTTCCCAAATAGGTACTTGATTGAGGGGAAAATTCTGTTAATTTTTTTTTTTAATACTTATTTATGCACACATGAACTGGGGTACTGGCCAGTGGTGCAGGAACAGTGAGAGGATTCACCAGAGACAGAGGGGAGCAGCGGGCAGGTCAGGAGAGGTCTGCTGTGCCATGTGGATCACCTCTGGGATTGGGGATTGAACTCACACTAAAGTGGCTGCAGCCAGCTTGCAGTGCTGTGCTTGAACCTGCTTCGCCACCAGGGAGGTTCTGGTGAATTTTCTAATGTTGTGAACTTAATTCAGCCCCCAGCATCCAGACCAGACCTAGGAATGAGTGGAGCAGGAAACTTTAACAGCTTCACGCCAGCAAATGGCCTCACTGTGGCCCAAAACCAGGTAAAGGCCACTTGAGTGGCTCCATGAATGCAAAACACAAACATTCCTAAATTTTGTAACTTCCTTATGATTCTAATGCTAAGTACCTGACTTGTTTCTTTGTTATAAAGGGACTCTCATGTTTCCATGGGGGAGCAGATTCAGAGTAGCTGCTAAAATCTTTCTGGTTGGAATCTTCAGGTACTGGATTTGATCAAGGCTTGTCCAAGACCTGAAGGATTGAACTTGGAAGAGCTCAAGAGTCAACTCCAACATATGACCAGCAGCTCAATCAAGTGAGTGTATCCCTTTCACCTCACCAGGGTTTCCTGCTAATGAGAAGTGAGTTTTAAAAAACAAAACCAAACTACCTGTGACTGACCGCAGGAGGGGAGTTGGTGCTAGTGGAAAAAATAAAAGACAGACAAAGGCGGGCTCCTGTCACATGCCTCGTTTGTTTGTTCAGCAAACACTAAGGCCGGTGACGTACAGGGGAAATAGTTTTGCATAAAAACGGACCTGACCGCTTGCACGAATTTATTCTGGAGGAGCAAGGTGCTTTTCGCCGGGTCCTAGTGTAGGGCTGACCTGTGGGACTGCTCCCGCTGGAGAGGTGTGTCCACCAGGCAGTTAGCCTTGATTTTGTTAGTTTTTCTAACCTCCGTGTCCAGAGAAGGGTACAGATAGGATCCGTAGAAAGTAGGACAATTATTTCTCTCAGTAACTGTGGTTATGATGATGAGGTACAAAATGATTGTCATTAACTGTTACTGGCACTGATCCTGATAGCCTTGAGAGGGGTTTGAAGGTGCTAAACCACACTAAAAAGCCCTTTTCTTTATTTCCTGCAAGTCCACTTCCTAGAGGGGGAGCTGCTGGGTTAGCGGGTGGCAAGAGGAGGACTGTTAATAGGAGATTTTAGGTGCGCACTGAACTGTACTTTAGAGCCTGTTTTGATCTGCTAAGACTGGTACTTGGGCTGAGGCACGGTTGCTTTTGCAGTTTGGAGGGGCGCTCGGCAGCCCAGTCACTGTCCCTCTGAAGGACTCAGTTTTGCCATTCTGCCGGCATTTCTTCCTGCATGATCCTTCTGTGAGCATAATGGTGTGAATTCTTCTCTAAGGCAGAAGGTGGGGCTGAGTGAAGGATACATTTTGGATATCCAGAGGCAGTTTCTGTTCTGCGTTGGTTACAAAATGAGCCCCTTTTTCTTTCTTTCCAGGCAAGCTGTGGATTTTCTAAGCAACGAAGGCCACATCTATTCCACTGTGGATGATGATCATTTTAAATCCACAGATGCAGAATAACTGGATCTAGTTGGGCCCCTAAGATACTTTCCAGCTGGACCTATTTTCAGTCTGTTGTGCATATATGCAGGGCTATCCTTTTGAAATTCACTAAAGTTTTTTGAAGTTCCAAGAGATGTAAACCTGGGTTGAACTTCATAAGTTACAAACTAGTCACAACATCAGGCTAGGTGGAATTGAAAGTGAAGTGCGGGGGAGCGTGGGTTATTAATTGAAATAGTAGGCCAGCACCTCTTACTGCACGTTTCTTGTCGAGAGCCAGTGAAGACGGCAGAAGGCCGTGGTCCTGTTAGCAGAGAGCTAACCAAGAATCTACTAACCTCTGCCTGTTTTTGTTCCCCATTTTGGTTACATGGTGTTATTTTCAGAATTGTACATTTCTCATCTTGTCACAACTGCTGCCTGGATTTGTTTTTTATAAAGGTGAGGTCTTAGAGCGGTGGACTTGGGGCAGAGGTGAGGAAGAGATGTTATTTTGTTTTGTACAAAAGTACATTCATATGTTTAATAAAATAGTTATATTATTGCAGTGATCTGTGAAAATGTTATTTTTTTTTTAAACGGGTGTAACAGATAGTGACTTGAATTTGAAATCCTGAGTTGCCTCCTTTTTAGTTAGAATCTTAAGCAAGCTTCCTTGCTGAGGGACTGTCTCCTTCATTATGAAAAGAGAAGTTATTTCCTTATAGGTTTTTTATGAAAATTGAATGAAATAAAGCTTATGAGACATTTAGTATTGCTAGTAATAGGGGTTATAAGTGGGCCTGAATTTTGGTTTTTTTTAGACAAAAACTTTTTTAAAGATTTATTTATTTATGCATGCAGAACTGGGATATGGAGTACAGGCCAGAGGTACGAGGGGTGAGAGGATTCATCAGAGTCAGTGGGGAGCAGAACAGGCACATCTACTGAGGTACACTGCAGTGTGGAGCTGCGGGTGGGTCAGGAGAGGTCTGCTGCACCAGGTGGGTCAGCTCCCTGCTCAGGGATTGAACTCAGGCTGCAGTGGCCGTGACAGCTTCACAGTGCTGTGCTTTAACCCACTGTGCCACCAGGGAGGGCCCATTGGGCCTGAATGCTGACTAGCAGTATGTGATAACATCACTGAGCGAATATCTACTCTTTGACCTCAATTTGAGACTAAAGGCTTTTACCTTTTTTTAGCCTAATTAATCAGTCCTGTTACCTTGTGGGAGAGGAAACACAGATTTTCCATGAATCAGAAAGTAATGTGCCTTAAAAAAAAGAATTCGGCCCTCCCTGGTGGCACAGCGGATTAGGACGCAGCACTGCAAGCTAGTCGCAGCTGCTTCAGTACATGTTCGATCCCTGGCCAGGAGGCGACCCACATGGCGCAGCGGGCCTCTCCTGACCCGCCCGCTGCTCCCCTCAGCAGTGTGCCTTGTCGATCTGCCTGTTCTGCTCCCCACTCTGTCGCTGGTGAATCCTCTCACCACCCATGCACCTCTGGCTTGTACCCCAGTTCTGTATGCATAAATGTTTAAAAAAAATTTCTGAGACAAGCTAATGGTGTGTGACATGCAAATGAAGGATTCTATAACTGTTTTAGTTGTTTCTAAATGAGATCCAGCAGCTGTGTGAAGAAGCCCCCACCCTCCCAGTTTCTGATAACCTGGCCGTTATTTCCTATATGTGCAATCGAACAGTCAGGTGTTGGAAGTCAGCCAAGCCAGTATGTTTGTTTACAAGTAAGTGTGACTTTAGGTACATGATAGGTGTTCTCATGGTTGGTGGAGTTTCTCTTTCTAGTTATCAGACTAATGCCCTCACCCTGTCAAGGCGGTAGCAATGCTGGGCAGAAATCTTTCAGTTTTGAATCTTGGTTTTAGCACTTTAAAAGTACTAATTCTCATGTTTATTGGGTCCCCATTGGTCAGGTCCTCGGAATGGTGTCACTGGACCTGTGGGTCTGTGTTCCCAGCAGCACAGCAGCTGCTCACTGGTTCTGAATTCCTAAGTAGTGGGCCTGCTGCTCCGCAGCACATGGGAACTCCGGCCTTTGCAGGAGGCATTGCGTTTTGGGTATTTGTGGTCACTTGGGTGTCAGACACATGTTCTTGCACATTGTTGAGACAGCAATAGTGACAGTATGACTCGAGTTTTAGAAATCCCCTGTCATAGCCTAACAGGGTCCAGCCTGCTCTTAGGAGAATCGATACAGCAAGGCAGTGAGGCTTCTTGAAAAACAAGAAGCAGGGCCCTCCCTGGTGGCGCAGCAGGTTAAAGCACTGCACTAAGAAGCTAAAGCCACTTCAGCATGAGTTCGATCCTCGCCTGCCCCGGAGGTGACCACATGGCGCGGCAGACCCCTCCTGACCCGCCCGCTGCTCCCCTCAGCAGTGTACTTCGTCAGTCTGCCTGTTCTGCTTCCCACTCTGTCTCTGGTGAAGCCTCTCACTGCCCCTGCGCCTCTGCCCTGTACCCCAATTCTGTGTGCATAAATAAATCTTAAAAAAAAAAAAACAAGTAGTACTATATAGGGCTTACCTAGAGAAAGTTCCAGAGATTAGTACCTGATGTGGAAGGGTCATTTGTTTTTAAAAATG
The DNA here is from genome assembly GCF_000260355.1 of Condylura cristata. NCBI lineage: Eukaryota > Metazoa > Chordata > Mammalia > Eulipotyphla > Talpidae > Condylura > Condylura cristata. The sequence goes on along the minus strand of NW_004567109.1, from coordinate 13,277,755 downwards.
CAGTTGCATTGATAAATATTTTTGAGAAAGCATCGTCAGTTTTTATATTCATTAATTTAGCAGTGATATACAGCTATTATTGATGTTAACACATTACAAAACATTCACAAACAGAAATATAAAAGGATGTTAAAAATAAATATGAAGGGATAATACCACTTCCCCAGAGGGTCTCCTTGTGTAGTTGAGGAGTGGATGCCCACTGAATCCCGCGGCTCTGGGGGCAGCCCAGCCCCTCTAGAACCCTTTCCCCATGGTTAGAGGCAGAAAGGCAAGAGTGTCCCGAGGTGGGGTCTGCCTTGGGTCCCTTCGCAGCCAGCTCTGATAAAACGTGCACGGTTGGGGTTTTCAAATGTTTCCTTTTAAGCCCTAAGCCCTGCTTTCCCTGCCGTGAAATTGCTTCATTTCTTCTCATTGCAGTGTTTGCCCTCTCAGGAAGGACCTTCTGAGGCAACTGGTAGCCTTCTCTGCTCTGCTTGTGATCTTGCTCAATCTGGCACTAAGATTTCAGTGCAAATGTGAAAGTGAAAAATAGCAACATTTGCGTGTGAGCTTGGTTCCCAGTTTTGTGTCTAGGAGAAGCTGTCTTGCTTGCTACTTGTCCCAGAGTACTCTGCCTTGGGGTTGTCCTGTACAGATTAGATTATCTTTGAGAATGGCGTGGAAATGTGAAGATGGGGTGCTGGGCACTGGCCTGACAGCCTGTGGTAGCTGCTCAGTAGCAGTCTGGAGAAGTGTGTCCAGGGGCATGGAGGCCAGGAGGCCCGGGAAGGACAGGGCCTCTGGAGGGGTGTCGGCAGGCAAAGGAAGGACACACCCAGGTGCAGTGTCTTGACTCCAGCTCTGGAAATGTGTCTCTTCCAGCCCTACCTCAGCTGCTAACTCAGATCATCTTATTTTCTCTTACCTTTGACAACCCAAGTAATTAGTTCCATGACTGTACAACCCGGGAAACCAGAGTCCCGCCACTTCCAGGAAATGAGGCCTGTGGTGTTACCTCATTGAGCAGGCACGGGCTGACCTCAAAGCTGATTTAGTCTCTGTATAAACACAGACTTGTTTTGTTGTGTTACTTCCATCCCACTAAGTGGTCAGGTTCTCCAGCCTGTCACTGGGCTGTCCACAGTCTCATACACTGAAGCCCTGGCATGGCAGAGGGTGCAGGCGTGTGGGAAGAGGATCGGTGTGGAGACAGGCACAGCTGCGTGACCCCGGCCAACAAGAACAACACTGACACGTTTATTGATACTGTGTGCCAGGTACTGTGCTAACTGCTTTACCAAGCTTATCTCATTTGACCCTTAAAACAAGCCCGTGAGGTAGCTTGGTTTCATTTTATCTGGGAAGAAACTGAAGCTTTGAGAGGTTAAGTAAACTTGCTTATAACTGGGATCCCAGGCTCATGCCTGGTCTGCGCCTAAAGCACTCGGAAGCTCAAGCATGTTTCCTAACTTAAAATAAGACCCGGGTCCGCCTCAGAGTAGAGCATCTGCACACAGAGCCTAGTGACCGCTCTTCATTTCCCAGAGGCGCAGATGTCACTTTTATTCTGTGGTTTTACGGTGACGTCCTCCTGGACAGTCACTACAGCTGTCAGGTACTGAGTGCTGCGGAGACGAGGAAGACAGTTCCGGACCCAGAGGCCCAGCGCCTGGCGGGGAGGGGCTGGCTGACTACAAGGGCTCTTGGGGTGGTGGGGTCAGGATAGTCCCATCGCTAGGAGGCACGAGGCACTCGTGGGTGGTCTCTTTGTTCCTTTGTGTTCCGGCCAGGGGAACCCTGGACTCAGGATTGGGTAGGACCCAGTGTCTCCTCTGGACACCAGAGCTCTGAGCTATCAGGTGCTGGCTCCAAAGAAGCAGCTCTCAGGGGCAAGAACCTCACACCTACGGGAGGCCAGTGCAGTGCCCACCCACAGTACCACTTGCTGTCCACAGTCTAGTCTCTGAGACCTCGTGCAAGATTGCTGAAGGCCGGCAGCGGATGGCTGGTGGCTGGGATTCCCTGAGAAGCAGCAGGTAAGAGGCGTGGCTCCTCCAGCACCTACAGGGTCTTCTGAAAGTACTCAGACACTTCTTCATAGTTGTGGTCACCCGCATCTGCAAGAGAGTCCACGCCAGTGAGGATTTCTGGCCATAAGCAGGTTCCTGCCCCTCTTCAAGGCACATTTTCCTTACGTGGACAGGGAAAGGTTGGCCTAGAGGGTCTAAGGCCCTTGCTAGCCCAGGTCACAATTTGCAGAAGCCTCCCCCTGGAGGCCTTGGCGATTGCAGTGTCTTGGGGGGAGCTCATTTTCCTTGCTGGGACTCTGGAGGCCCTGGGACACGGACAGTGGGGTCCCTGCTGCCTAAGCTTACACCATACGGGCCTGTCCGCCCTTCTGGAGCCACAGAGGATCTGCCCAGGAACAGAGCCCTGCTGAGGGGAGGGCCACACCCCTGCTGCCTAATGCAGCAAGGAGCAGCGTGGGGAAGGGAGCTGTATGTATTTTTTTCCCCCATATGTGAATGTTTATAAGGGCTTTTGTCATGACTACTGAAAAAAAGGAAACAACCCAAAGCCTATTTTTAAACTCTATGGTGTATGCATATAATGAAACACTTGTCAGTAATGAAAAGAAACAAACTACTGCTACAGCCCATAACATTAAATGCTAAGAAAAAGAACCCATAGTAAAGGCTACAGACTTATGTCTCCATGTTATCTTCAAAAAATGCACAACTATCAGGATGGAAATCAGATAGGCTATTGCCAGGGGGCAGTGGCTGACTGCAAAAGGGCACTAGAGACTGGGGGGGGGTGATGGAACCCTTCATTCTCAACCAGATGCTGCCCAGGCGCATGACTGCAGGTGAACAAGCCAGCAGCTCCAGCAAAGCAGCACTGGGAGAGAAAACAAAATGCTGACGGACCCACCTGCGCCCTTGGCGTGGGCCTTTGCTTGCTTGAGGTTCCTGTGGCTAGGGATCTTGCTGTACACTTTTGATCTGTCCTTGGCGAGCTCTGGCAAGGTCTTCACCTTGGGTGTGGGTAGCTGAGGGGGTTGTGGTTCCACGACTTGAGAAGACTAAGTGGAAGAAGCAGCAGAAGTCAACAGGGTTCCAAGAAATCAGGCAACAGAGTTCATGTAAATCCCTCCAAATGTCATTTCCTCTGCTTCCCTCTTCCTCAGGACATTGGCTACAAATACATGATATGTTCCTTGACAGGACAGGAGTGAGAGAGGACAGGGTGGGGACAAGAGACAGGGTGCCCCAGAATTTCTCCACAGGGGTTTGGCCAGTGGCCCTCCAGTCTGCTGAAGGGAGAGAAGTGGTACCAAGTCCCAGAACAGAGTGCCAGAGCTGAGGGGTCTGAGCTGTTACTGAGCTTCTTGTGCTACAGGCACATCTGTTCATCTCGTCCTGCGAGCAGCTAATTAAGTCCCCACTTTGGCTTAGTGTGTTGTGAAAACCTTGCACAGGGCATCCTAGTTGGACTGTGGCTCAGACCCCGAATAGTGCCTAAAGGTCATTCCACCAATCATGCTTTGGTGAGCAAACATATATAGCAGAGTCTGACGCTTAGAGGGGAAAAGTCTCCCTTTTATGGGCAAGCAGGGACTGGGCCCAAAGTCCTTCCTTCAGGAGCCAAGACAGGGACTGAGCGTGCTCAGTTCTCTACAGTCCTGTTGCACGGCCTGCATTTACATTCCTTGACCCATCGGGAAACAACTGGCCTACCCCTCCCCAGAGAGGAGCCCCCTCTGGAGCGGCTCAGCATCAGCCTTTTCACTGCCTGAGGCACAAAATAGAAGTGTCCCCAAACCGAAAAACAAAATGCTTGTCAGGTTCCAGAGTGCTTTTTGTGTAGATCACTCCCTCCTGTTCTCAGCTGAGCAGTGTTAAGTGCTCAGGCCAGAGGGTCAGACTCAATTTCAAACCCCACTTGTAGCTGTGTGACCTTGAGTAAACCACTTGACTTCTCTGTGCCTGTTTTCTCAACTATAAGGAAAGTGCCTGTGCCCACCACAGACCATGAGAGCTGGGGGGGGATGCACATAGGTGCCTGCCACAGAGTGCGCCCAGTGGAGCCACCGACAGAACAGCTCTGAGCTGGTGATGTTACCCCACACTCAGCCGTGCCCAGAGCAGTAGAAAGCAGAGTAACCAGCAGGGATGCAGCTTAGCCTTCCTGCCTGGTGTCCAGCTCCTTCCGAGTCCCAGACTCGCTTAGGTTCAGTTCAGCACACTCCACCTCTTGCCGCCTCGTAGTGGGGAAGTCCCTACCCCCTGGGATGCTCATGTAGCAGGTACTTGAGTACAACTAAGTGAACTAAAAGTGAAGGCCCCCACCCCCACCCCCAAGCTACCTGCACCGAGCAGCACAAATACAGAAGGGGCAGGAGGTCACTGCCCAGAAGTCTGCGGAGCCTCACCTGGGAGAAACAGCATTTCTGACTCTAGGCCTGGGACCCCGCGCCCTGTGGGCATTTCAGGGGTCCAGTGTGGACTGGGAAGTGTGCAGTAAAAGGCGGAACTGAAGTCAGCTTAGAAAACATCCTGGGCGCCACAGAACAAGGTCCCTTTGTAATAGGGAGCCGCCAGGGATTTCAGAAAATGGGGCCAGGCCCATCAGTGACCAGGGAGGGACCTGAGAGGCCGCTGTGTGGGCAGTAGAAGAGGCTGCAAACAGTGTAGGTGACAAATGACCACACTTGAGCTAAGGGGCGTCTGCAGGGATGGCAGAAAGGTCGAGCACCGTGACGGTGGGGCTGATGCTGGTGCTCTAGTTCTGGCCTCCTGATTGTGAACTCTGGGAGGGCCTCAAGGTCGCATTTTATCAACCATAAAGTCTGAATCTCACATCATCAGAATTGTCAAGCCCAAAAAGGAATAATAGTTACTAAATGTGCAAGTTGACACACCCTCGTTCTACATGACTAAGAAATGTGATGCAGAAGAAACTGGTGAGGGCCCCAACCCCTGGCCCTCCTCACTCACAGGCACCTTGGCGCCGCTCTCCTGATGAGTCTGTTTCTTCTGCTCCGTGGGGCCCTTATTCTTCGGGGGCCTAGGTGGGGGCTCCTGGTTCTTGAGGACAGGTAACTTCCGAAGGCGATAGTAGAAGGCATCGGTCAGCTCATGCACTGTGGCTCTGGGGACAGACCCCCCCAGCTGGCCCTGCGGCTCCCCAGTCGCCACCACGGTCAGGTCCAGCCACCGCGGCGGGATCTCGAAACACATCCCGGGCTCAGTGTCCAGGCTGACCACTAAGAAAGGTTCTGTGATCTTCTCCTCCAGCCGCAGGCCCAGGAATGACGGGAGAGGGTCAGCGGGCTGGTTGACGTCCTTGGTCACCACCTTGACCTCACAAGGCAATGAGAAGTGGGCAGTCAGGTCCACCAGGCTGTAGCGCCGGCCATCATTCATCTCCTCCACGAAGCCGCCAGGGTAGTAGAGGGGCACCAGAATCCGCTCTTGGTCCTCCTCCATCTCTTCATAATCTGCCTCCTCATCCTGGTCATCAAGCCGCTGACACACCAAGACATCTATGTCTGTGCCGTGTGCCCCGCAGGCCTGGCCAGATCCCAGCACCTCCAGTCTGTCACCCATGGCCAGGGATGTGAACTCAGTGTCCATCTCTTCACAGTCCTTGGTGGCCACCACCCGGAGCTTTCTGCCTGGCTGGAGAGCACCCAGCAGGTCATAGGCCGTGGGGAAATCCCGCGGCCGCCGCCGCATCCTGCCCTGGTAGGCCCCTGAGAGCATGAAGTGTCTGGGCACCTTCCTGCCCTTGGTTGAAGCCAAGATCCGCCAGGGTGGTAAGGCCGGCCCATGGATGCACATTCTCTGGCCTTTGTGTAAGGAGCTCACCCATGGGCTGAGGAAGATGGGGGGGCCGTCGGGGACTTCCAGGATCTCCGTAGACAGGGGGAAGGGGCCTCCCTGGGCTAGAATCTCACTCAGCATCAGAGGCTTAATGAAGTGGATGTGTTGAGAGGAAGCGGTGACATCCTCTACATCAACCTCCAGGGTGGACGGGATCTTTACCATGGTTCTGCGCACTGGAGCAGGGAGGTCAGCTTGGGTAGGCAACATTCACCCCCCCGGGGGCACCCCACCCCCTGCAAAGCCCTCCTCTTTCCCCTTCTCTCCTGTCACCATTTCCCAATTGTAGATTCATCACCAGTGTTTATCCCTCAACTTCTTTCTTTAAAAGTTATTACAGAAAATTTTCAACGTTTATGAAAGTAGACCAGTAGAGTGAACCCCCATGTACCTATCACCCAGCTTCAGTGTCTTAACTCCCTTTTCATTTAGGCCCTCATCTAGCTACTGCCCTTCCCCTGGGTTAGTGGGTGTCAGAACAACCACATCATGCTCCGCCTACTTTAATGTGTGATGCTAAAAGGATAATTAAAATGGGGGGGATTACAATGCCATCACCATATCTAAATAATTTGATAATCCCTTAGTATCCAATTCGTTCAGCCACTTCAGTTGAATCATCCATTTAAACCGATGCTGTTCGGCCTCCCTGGTAGCACGGGTTTAAGCCTCAGCACTCTGAAGCCGTCACCAGCCACTGTAGCACAAGTTGGGTCCCCGGCCAGGGAGGTGATCCGCATGGCACAGCGGGCCTCTCCTGGTTCCCCCAGTTTCCCTCAGCAGTGTATTTCAGTAGATCCACCTGCTCTGCTCCCCACTCTGTTAATTCCTCTCACCCTCCACACCTTGGGTCTGTACCCCAGTTCTTCTAAGCAAAAGTAAATAGAAAAAAAATAGACTGGAGGCATCTTAGATTAAATTTCAAATGTCATTTTATAAGCTGCCTTTCTAAATCTTCCCTGAATTTACAAAGATAAAACCAAGTCAAGGAAAACACTCAGTAACCTCAGGCAACTTGTTTCCTCCCTGGGCACTGACTTGTAACCTGGTGAATACTCAGGAAGTGACTGAGGAGGAGGAGGGAAACCAGCCTATCTGCTGTGTTGTTTCCAACACACTTTCAGGATGACCTGTGCTGTCTCATGATCCTGGGCAGCCACTAACCACCGGAACAGCCACCTGAACCCCCACCCCCCAGATGGTGGCCACTATCACTTCCCACCAGGGTCCAGGGCTCCCTGGAGAGAGGGAGCTTCAGCTCCTGGTAAGTGTTCGAGAGGAGCTTGGAACATCTTAAACCAGGAAGCAAGGAAATCTATTCAAGACCATGCAGGGGTGTCCAAAGGATTCAGGTGCCAACTTAAAAGGGCTCCCGCTGGGCAAAGCTGAGACCAAGCAGCACAAGAATGACAGGTTCAGTGGAAGAGTCACTTCATCTCCAAGTTCTTGGTGATAAAATTTCTAGATAATCCCCAGAGTACCCTGGGCAGCTGGGCCTGGCTCCCACCTGACTGCCCACAGCCCTCCTGCTTTGCTGAGCCATGACAGTCACAGCTGTGAGTATTTTGACTGTAGGCTGGTTCCTGGGGGTAGTCTCAGGCCTGACTCAACAGGAAATAAAACAGGTGACAGAGGAGCACTCTGGTGCCAAAACGAGGAAAAGACTACAGGACAAATTGGTCAGTTCTTTCAACAGATAAATTATGAGAAAAGGAAATTATGAGAGAAGGAAAGAACCTGGAGGCTGAAAAAAGACGAGAGACAAAACAGCAGCAATACTGTAGAGCAATACTGTAGATGCTAATAAACTGTCAAAGAAATAAAGCAACACAAATGGGTGTCACCAGTAAGAGGATTAATGATGTGATGGGATTGTGGGTTTGTTAGAAAGTCGTTTTTAAAAAGACGTTACATTAGAGTATCCCAAAATGATATACCTGGGTTTACTTTGAAATCAGGTAGGGTGGGATGTGGGGGTGGGGGAGTGAAACGGCATCTGTTGCAAGTTGCGGGGGATGAGAGGATTCACCAGAGAAAGTGGGGAGCAGAACAGGCAGGTTGACAAAGTACACCGCAGGAGGGTCAGGAACAGTCTGCCGCGCCATGTGGATCAGTTCCGTGGCCAGGAATCGAACTCATGCTGCAGTGGCTGCGATAGCTTCATAGTGCTGAGACTTAACCCCTGTGCCACCAGGGAGGCCACTCCTAAATCCTAAAGCAGCACACAACTGATCTAACCGCTTTTGCTGAACTACGCATGAAACAGCTGGAGGGGCACAGGAGCAACGACCCTTGAACCGAGTCCCAGCTGGCTGCGGTCTGGGTAGCATGGGAGAGGGGGCCGCGGGCGTCTTCCCACAGAAACACCCCAGCTATCTGAAAAGGCTGCTTCCCCCTGCACTGATGGGGCAGCCCTGTACCCAGCAAGCAACTTCAGCATTTATTTGCCCCTAGCCCTCTCCTTAGCCAATAAAATTTAACTTCTTTATTCCCAATCCTGGCCCCCATAAACTCCCCTTTCTTAACTGGGAAGGCGGAGTTGAGTATTTTTCCTACTTCACTGCCAATAAACTCTCAAAAGTCGTGCCACAATAATCGGCGTCAACACATGCCCGGCATCAAGGGCATCGCGAGGTAACACACCTGCTTCATACAGACTTGAGTTTTTCCATCATAAAGTAGTTTTTAGGGGGACGAGAGGCCTCGTGTATAGCGAGCCAGCAGCCCTGACCTACTGCTCTGTAAGTCACTGGCAGGAACTGAGACCAGACCCTGCGCCCGCGGCGCCGGCCCCGTCCGTGCCTCTGCGCACGCGCGGCCTCCGGCTGGGCCGACCTGGTCAGGTGCTGCCTCCGCTGCACCCACCTGCCCTGCCCGCCGCCGCCGCCTGCCCCAAAGCACGCAGGAAACAGCTGGGGTTCACACAGACAGTGCCCTCGGCACCCAGACGGGGTCCTTAGGAACAGTCCTCTCGCCCTGCCCTGGAGCGTGGGCTAGGGTTAACTATGGTATGCGTGTTTGCTGTGTCATTAGGTGTTATCATGGTGCATGTTTCTCCTGAGCGAATGGTCATGGTTTTGTTGTCGTGTCCTGTTTCTTTGCATCTCTTAAGCCCACAGTCTAATATCTCCCCAATTTTTATGAAGTAAAAAGTGGGGCTTCCCTTCATTTTCCAGTATCCATTGTCCTGCCTCCTTTTATCGCTACCTATTTATTTCCGCCGACTCGGCGGACTCGGTATATGCCTGGTGAGCCCCGGGGTGTCAGACCCCTGGGGGCGGAGAGGGCGCATCAGAGCCGCTCCCGGGCCCCTGTTCCCTCCGCACCCACCACACCCACCTGCCCAGGCAACTCACTGTGCATGATGGCGTGGATCTCATACTGGGGCCTCAGGATCAGGGAGCGCCAGGGGAGGGTTGGGCAGGTGAAAAGGCGGTCACTCAGGGCCGGGTCCTGCAGGGCCTCGAGCAGAGTCCGTGGGGCACCAGGTTCCCATCTCCAGAACGGCCCCCTCTGGGACAGGGGCAGGTACACCACGACCCCCTGCTTCTGCGTGTTCAGCACACAGCGGGCGTAACAGATCCCGGAGTGCGTTTCCGTGGCCTCGAGTGTGAGAGGCTGGTCCCCCGGCACCACCCTGGCCTCCGTGGTGATGCTGTGGGTTGACATGAAGTCAATGGGCAGCTGTGAGGAGTTCTGGGTGGCAGCAGAAACCAGCTCCTCCAGGGTTCCATAGCTCTGGGGGCCAGCCAGGGGGGTGAAGGAGCCTGTGGGGTGCAGTAGAGGGTGTCAGAATGGGACAGGCCTTTGCTAGGTCGAGAGTGGCACTTACCAGCCGCCATCCAGTCACAGAAAACCCCACCAGCAGCCCCAGATAGGTGCCAAGGAAGCCCAGCATCAGGACAGGGAGAGGCAGGCCCCAGTGCCTGCAGGCAGCAAGGAACAGCATCAAGCAGGTGCAGGGGTGGGGCTGGGCGGGGGGTGGGGCAGGGGGGCAATTCTTTCTCACACAGCAGACGCAGAGACGTGGCCAGGGACGGCACAGAGCACAGGACGGCAGACTTTCCCATCTCCCTGCCTCTGCCTCGGCCTCCAGATACCTCTTCATCGCTCCAATTCCTCTTACTGACACCTAGCACCCCACCTTGGGCCAGCATCATTGTCTGTCTCCCCCAAGTGGGAACTGAGGAGCTACTGGCTAGGTGACCACCCCCCTGAACCCCTACATCTCGTCCTCCAATTTTGGCTGCTTGTCCAACTTCTCTCCCCCCGAGCGGTCTTTGCCCAGCCCCAGGACTGGCCTAAACCTGCCCCCCAATACACACCGAAGCAGAACTTTGCTACATTTTCCCACCCTAAACAGGTAACGTGAATCTAATCAAGGAAACTTCACACAAACATGGACAAGGGACATTCCACAAATGTCCCTCGTGGCACAGGGGCTAAAGACAGCACTATCAAGCTGTCGCCAGCCGCTGTTCGGTCTCTAGTCTGAGTTCAATCCCCGCCAGGGAGGTGACCCACAGGGCACAGCAGACCTCGCCTGTCTCCCTCGGGTGCTCCCCTCAGCAGTGTACTTCGTTGGTCTGCCTGTTCTGCTCCCCGCTCTCTCTGGTGAATCCTCTCACCACCACCACCCCACCTCTGGACTGTACCCAGCTCTTGTATGCATAAATAAATAAATCTTTAAAAAAAATAACAGTACTGGTCTGGACATTGCCAAAATGTCAGCATGAACACAAAGGTGGAGGACACAGACAAAGGACAGCTGTGTGTGGGTTTATCTGGGGTCCAGGCAGGCTCGGGGGAAAGGGCCCCGCAGGTCATTTTGAAGTCTGGACAGACTGCGTCCAACAGGCATAGTGTGTCAATATTTCCTGAATTTGATCACCAAATTCTAGTTTCATGGATGGATGTTCTTGTTTTTAGGGGGACACACTAAATAGTAGGAGTAATAATTAAATGTAAAAGGGCATCACATCTGCAGTTATCCTCAAATGATGATGTATATGCACACACATGTAACATGTTCTTTTGTGTGTGTACAGAGAAAGCAAATGTAATACAATGTTCGAAACTTGGTGAATTTGGATAAAAGATGTATCACAGTTCTAGCAGGTCTTCTGTAAGTTTTATTTTTATTTATTTTTAAAGATTTATTTATTTGTGCATACAGAACTGGGGTACAGGCCAGAGGTACAGGGGCAGTGAGAGGCTTCACCAGAGACAGAGTGGGGAGCAGAACAGGCAGATCTATGAAGTACACTGCTGAGGGAGCAGCGGGCGGGTCAGGAGAGGTCTGCCACGCCATGTGGATCTCCTCCCGGGCAGGCGGGGATTGAACTCATGCAGAAGTGGCTTTAGCCTCTTAGTGCTGTGCTTTAACCCGCTGCACCACAGGGAGGGCCCATTTATTATTTTTTTAAAGATTTATTTATGCACACAAGAACTGGGGTATAGGCCAGAGGTGTGGGGGGTGAGAGGATTCACCAGAGACAGACTGGAGAGCAGAACAAGTGGATCTACTGAAATTATTACTACTGCTGAGGGAGCAGCAGGCGGGCCAGGAGAGGTCTGCTGTGCCCTGTGGTCACCCCCTTGGCCGGGGATCAAACTCACGCTGCAGTGGCTGTGGACAGCTTCACAGTGCTCGCCTTAACCCCCTGTACCACTAGGGAGGGCCCTTCTATACTTTTTAAATGATTTCAAAAGAGAAACTAAATCCTCAAAATACAAAATAAAGCACACCACATTTAAAATCCCCGCCGGCTCCTCAGTATCTTCCAAAGCAGGTACTGACCAGAATGTGTCTGGACTCACACCTGCTCCCAGGAGGCCGCTCCTGCTCTCCCGGCCCAGCTGGGCGGTGTGGGGAGGCCTCACTGAGCTGTGCTCCTCCCGCTCTAAGTTCTTCCGGCAAGGCAGCTCGTAATCCTCACATCCAGCCTGACCGCCTCTCCGAGGAGGAAGCTGAGGCATGGGAAGGTCAGGGAACTTGCCGAGGCCTAGAGCTGGCGGAGGGGGTGCCCAGCCCAGCCACCAGCTTCAGCACGCAGGCCCTGCTACCAGCCTCCTGGGATAGCTGGGAATCGCTGCTGATCTGCACCTGCTGCTCCTGATCCTGCATTCAGGCGCCACCTCCCCCAGGAAGCCTGCCCAGGCCCTGCAGCAGGCTACACCCGCCCCAGCCCTCCCTGAACTTCCGCTGTTTACTGTCCGCTTCTACTGGTGGCCTCTGCAACGCCGTCCTGGACGCTCGTGCCGGAGAAGCCTGCAGCTGCTTGGCCCCCAGCAGCCAGCCTGGCCCACGGTGGAGTTTCAGACATGTTCGGTGAGTGAATGCGTGTGCAAGCACAGGGCAGATACCAGACAAAGGCCTGAACAGAGTTCCAGCCCAGAGGCAGAGATGACCAGAGAGCTGAGCGGGCGGTGAGAGGGACGCGGAGTGGCCAGCCTCGGGGGCACCTCAGGCCAGCCAAGGACTGCCCGGCCTGGAGGCCCGGGCAGGTGGTGAGAGGCATGAGTGTGGGCCGGCCCGGGAGCCGACGGCTGTGGACGTGTCGTCTGGAGACGGACACCAAGGCCTTACCCTGGAAGTTGGGGGTGAGCTCCATGGTCTGCCGGGTCCCTGGGTTCTCGCAGACCACATTCTTGAGGCAAATCTGGGTGACCTTGATCAGGTCCCCTGTGGAGAGGCAGCACTCATTCCCAGAGATCTCGTAGATGGAGCCTGTGGGAACAGACTCAGTTTCCCCATTCAGCAAGGGCCAGGCACCGCTGGTCTGTGCTCCATCCCCAGCGAGCTCTGCTTTGCCCCCTCAGTGGGCTCCGCCCCCCGGCCTCCCTGTCTCCCCGCCGACGGCCCCCCGGCCGCTGTGTCAGCTAGCACGGGGACGACGCTTTGGAGTCTGGGCGCTGGTCTCCCCGCTGGGCCCCTTTGCCGCCTTCGTCACACCTGCCCGCTGGGCTGATTCCTGTCAGCGTCATGCCGCAGGCAAGGGCCTGGCCTGTGAGTACATGTTGAAGCCATGGAGGGAACAGACTTACAGCGGCTGCAAAATCAGGCCCAGAGAGTGTTGTAACCCTCCCGCGGTCGCAGGCCACCACTTCAGGGTGAGGCCACCGGCAAGTTCTGAACCCCACCCACAGCACCCCGGCCCTGCTTTCTCCGAAGCAAGCTAACGCACTTAGAAGCAGCGTCTGGAACACAGAAGGTGCTCAACAGACCTCTCGGGGAGGGCAGGAGGTCTCCATCCTGCCAAGGGGGCACAGGAAAGAACCGGCAGGCGAGAGCCAGGCCACTGAGCCCACCCACCCCGCCCTTCGCCACAGCCCCGAGAAACCGGTGAAGAGCCCATCCCTGTTCCCTGGTGAGCTGGGCACGCTCCGCACAGTTCCGGGCCCGGGTGGTGAAGGGAGCAACTGCTGCACACCGGGTTCCCGGCAGGCGCTCAGCTCTGCAGACCAGCCACCGCTCTGGGGACCCGTGACTGCCCTAAATGACCATTTCCCTTTCCTGAATGACACCAAGACTTGTGAGACTGAGTGGGTTGCCAAAGAGGATCTGGGAACAGGAGGCAGAGTGGGGGCTCCTGGGGTTGCTAACGGCCGGCCGCCCGCCCTCAGCATCACGGCTGGCTCCTCCGCGCTCACCCCCATCTCCTCTCACCCTGACTTTCCACAGCCCATCGCCCCTTCAGGCAGAATGACGCACAGGTCACTAGGACAGACACACCCCAGGGAGGAGGTGCTGGAGGATGGAGGACCCCTGCCTGGGGCGGGGGGCGCAAATAAAGCGGGGGGCCTGCAGGAAAGCCGCTTTCGAACCCAGGGGGGTCAGATCCCCAAGGGGGGCCCAGCAAGCCCCACTCTGGTGGTCCTCCTGGGCCTTATCCTTGGGCCCCACTTGGGGCCTCAAACGCTACTGGACGCTCTGGTGGCAAGACCAGGACAGAACAGGAGCAGCCTGGACAGGGGCGCCAGGCCCTGACCGCCCCAGGGGGAGGCGCCCGCCCCTCCACCACCCACCCATCCCGGTCACTCCACCCACCCGTCCCCGTCAGGTTCCTCTTGCCTCATCCTGCTCCCAGTTCCTCTCACCCTGGGGCAGCCCTGGGTGCCATCTGCCCAGCAGCGGCCTCTCTCCCACCACCTGTCAATCACCCGAGCCCCTGAGCACCCCCAGCCCTGGCCAGCCGCCCCGTGTCTCCTGCCAGGAGTGGGGACAGCCAGGCCGGCTCCCTGAGGGGAGGCCAGTGAGACCAGAATGGAAGAACTAATCAGGTCAAGTGGTGTCCACCGTCAAGGGGCAGGGCAGGGTCAAGGTGGGAGGGGCCCTGCAGCGAGGCTGTGCAGGTGGGCTCAAAGGGTAGGGGCGAGGGCGAGGACGCTGTGGGGACGACTCCTTCTTTCATTTTTTCCTTTTCATTTGTTGTGATCTGGTTCTTAAAGTCCCAGTAACACCTGCCACGAGCGCCCTAGCCCTAGTCCCGCCGCGGGCATCACTGGCACAGCCCTGCCCGCCCCGCCCCGCCACCCTGCACCACCAAAGAGGGAGCAGTTCCCCCAGGGCTTGGCGGAACCTTCCTCTGTGCCCGGTTTCACTGTCTTCCCATCACCACCCTGCGGGGCGATCGGCGACCCCCATTCCACCCATGCAAAAGCCGAACCCCCCAAATATTAAGCGTGACCCCCACCTAACAGCTTGCACAGTGGCAATGCTGGGATTCGAACCCGGGAAGCAGTTTTCTGAGTTTTCATGCCCCACACC